>NC_081419.1:130627542-131227542 GCF_949786415.1 Peromyscus eremicus | reverse complement strand
AAAGAGCAGCTCATCTGCGAGAAGCCAGGGAAGGCATCAAATGGCGGGGTGCCTGTCAGCAGAGGGGTGAGCGGTGGCACTGGTGTCAGAGCTGGGGAACACAGGTGGGGATGAAGATGACAGTATGCACAAATGTGGTCACACCAGGCCCTGCTGTGCTGCCAGGGAAGCCCAGCTCCATCCACAGAGAGAGGAAGGGGCAGACCTTGTGGGCAGGGAGGGCAGACAATTCAGAGACTATGGCAATAGTGTAAATGAGAAACAAAAGATTACTGACTGCGGCAGGGGGGTGAAAAGGCCTATTTAAGAGAAATATGAAATTTTAAACATCAGGAGGAGGCAAACAAGGTTTGAAATCCACTGGGAAGGACTTTCTGTCTCAGGATGAAATTCTAGCAGGAGGCTACACAAATAACATACTTGTTCTCGCTGCGGTTAGACTTGTGCACCCTGCTTTACAAGCTGGAATTTACAGAGGTTATGGCTAGGGCAGATAATCATGCAGGCAGAGATTAGGAAACTGAGCTACCAATGCCCATTGTTTAGCCACTCAGGAAAAGGCATCCTGAAGTGAAGGACGGCTGCAGACCAGGGCACCTTCAGCTTCTGTTGAGCATACATTGAAAGCATTTCACAAACGACACAGGACTGCCTGAGATACTAAAGGCAAAGGAGACTGGCTGCGCCAAGCCCCTCTTTTTTTCCCTGCTTAGCAAATTTATGAAACAAAAGACTTTAAAAGCAAAAGCCCTTCTTTGGGTAGGCAGTGCAGGACATGTTTAAAGGGGGCAGTAATTGAGTATTGATCACCATTTAGGCAAGCTGCATGGAGGTGAACTTTGGAATATTCATTGGGCTCAAGTTCAGGCTTTTAGCAATCAATAGCTGTTTGGCCTGACTTTCCTGGGTTGACTTTATTTGAAATATTTATTCTACTGGAGGACAAGTAGTTTATCTTAGTCTTGTCTGGGTTCATCGGGTTGTCGATCATGCCAGGACCAATGTGAACACCAGCGTCCACCACCTGGGTGCCTATGGTCAGTAGCTGGGTCGTCTGCTGCCTATCTGCTCATGTGTGCCTCGGATGCTGCAGCAGTGTCTCCTGGTGTAGTTTTAATTAGCTTGTTCTTTATCACACCCAAACGCTTCTGGAGTGAACACAGATTCCGAGTATAATTTTCTTTGCTCATTTTTTTTTCTTTACTCAAATATTTATGAAACACCTAACAGGTGCCAGACATCTAGTCAAGAATGCAGAGACAAAGCTCAGCTCGTGGCTTCTGAGGAGGTTGGTCCATGTGGAACAGAAACAAGCAGATGAGGGATGAGGGCAGCCTGAGGAAGGCTGGGTCCTGCAGCAGAGGTGTAGACAGAGGACGGGAGTGCAGCGAGGAGGTCCGCCCAGGGAGCAGATGCTGGAACTGTGTTTCCCGACAGGTAAAGAGGCAGTAGGAGGAAACAAAGCACATTCAGGGGCTAGAGCAGGTGCACACCAGGGTAAGGGTGAGTGGGCTGCATCACAGCAGAAGCCAGCTGCCTGGGTGCCTTAGGAGGCAGGATTGCTCAGCCACAAATAGATGGTGGGTGGGGCAGGAGAAAAGAGAAAACAATAGCAGAGACAGAGAGCAGGGAGTGGTGGCTTGATATGAACTGTCCCCACAGACTCATATACTTGAATGCTTAGTCACCAGGGAGTGGCACTACTTGAAAGGATTAGGAGGTGTGGCCTTGCTGGAGGAAGTGTGTCACTAGAGGTGGGCTGTGAGGTTTCAAAAGCTCATGCCAGGCAGGACCAGGCTCGCTGTCTCTTAGCTTGAGGATCACGATGCTACTGCTCCAGGACCACGAGTGCTGCCATGGTCCCTGCCATGATGATAAAGGACTAAACCTCTAAAGCTGTAAGCAAGCCCCCAATTGATTTAAGTGTCGCCTTGGGGGCTGGAGAGATGGCTCAGGGGACCCAGGTTCAATTTCTAGCACCCACATGGCAGCTCACAACTGTCTGTAACTCTAGTTCCAGGGGATCCAACGCCCTCACACAGAATACATACAGGCAAAACACCAGTGTACATTAACTAACTAAATAAATATTAAAAAAAAAAAGAGTTGCCTTAGTCATGGTGTCTCTTGACAGCAATAGAACAGTGATGAAGACACAGGGCAAAAGAGCAGAAAGAAGACAGAGGTAAAAGGGGCCGAGAGTTCTGGTTAAACCTGGGGTGCCTCTGGGACAGGGCCGTGATGTTCGGCTAGGACTTAACGGGTCTTAAAATTCAGGAGTGAGGGCAAATTTGAGAGAATCATTACATCTGCAGGCTGTAACAGAATCTCCTGTGTGACACGACCCTGACGTAGTCTTTTTAAAGATAGAGAAGAACAGCAGAACCCAGGAGGAAATGTATTTAAGGACAAACCAAAGAGGTGAAGTCCTTTTTCCAGAACTCTGGCTAACTGGGATTAATCAAAGAGGTAATCAGGATTCTTTAAAAGATACTGGTAACTATGAGCCCATCCTGGCAAGAAATCTGGCTAATCCTCAGCAAGATCATTTCTGTTTGCTTTGAATACGCATGACAAAGTGTGTTTCCCTTGGAGCTCCCCAAACCTAAGACCATTTTATCAGACACGGCCTTTGCATGAATTTGACAGCCTGCTCAAGATGCCTTTATAATCAGCTTCCCACCACTATAACAAAATACCTGAAGCAGTAATTAACTTCTAGAAAAAAGGTTAATTTATTTCAGTTCATGGTTTTGGAGGTTCCACATCATTGCTTTGGACTTCTGGTGGGGGTACCAGATGGCAATAGCTAACACATAGCAGAGCAAAACTGCCTGAGTCCCTGAGGCAGGAAGCAGGAGGAAGAAGCTAGAAAGCAATAATCACTGTCAAAGGCACACCTCTAATGACCTAACAGCTTCCCGCTAGACTTCACTATCTCATAGCAACACCACCCTGAGGGCCAAATCTATCACATGTGGACCTTTGGGGGACACTCATCCAGATCATTATCAATGGCCAGTGGTTTCAGGCTATCAGCACAATGTTCTTCAACACTGTCCATAGTCAATTCACATGAGCCCATGAGTCAACATATAATTGCTAAAACACATTTCTTCTTACCAGAGCCTAGGTATGGCCATGTGACTATAGCCAATAAGATGTGAGTATAACATATGCATCCTCAGAAGAGAAACTAAAAGATGTACTGTATCTCATAAGCTTTCTCCTTTACCTTGTGAACGGCACCTTGTGAGTGGCATGTCCTATTAAGTTCTCTGCCCCTTCAGCCCGAGATCCAAAATACATAAGGCAGACAGCAGAACTTCCAGTAGCCAGCTATAGAGGTGTTAGGTGTGAAAAGCCTCTGATGGAAGTTCTTGAGATCCAGGCTTACTACTACACCAAACCTGACTGATGAATGACACTGTCTTGGGAGGACAGGTGGTGTGCGTGACCCAGCAAAGCTGCTCATACTTTAGGAGTTGTGTTGTATTACTATCTACCAGCAACAAATTGTAAGAAAATGGACCTTAAAAGTATAACATGCTGGGCTTGCATTATGAGTTAAAATGGAAGAACAAGAACTGAATTTTTATGTCCCCTCTCTTCCTAAAGCAAGTGTGGGGCAATGGGAAAATATACAGAGCAGTGGTGAACAGAACAGTTCCTAGACCCTGAAACAAGGCAGCACACAGTGAGCCTGTCTTCAGGAGACTCCAGGACCCACAGCAGTGGGAGTCGGAGCTCTGAGTCTGTAGAAACTGGTGTGGCTGGAGTCCACAGCTCAGGGAACCAGAATGTGGGGCTGGGCAGGGACCTCCGAGGGCCCCTCCGGTCCTCAGGACACCAACCAGGGCTGCAGAAAGGAGGTGCCTGAAAGGGTAAGGTAAACAATTCCTGAAGCTCAGAGGGCACAGCAGCAAAATGCCAGCAGGCCAGCAGCTCATAGTAAAGCATGTACAGCACTAGGAAGGCCTCATCCCAGAAACACAGCAAAACCCACTGCAGTCTACCAGGCTGGTCAGTCCTGTCCAGGAGATTTAAAAAGAACCCTTAAAAGGACCTGAAGAGGCTGAAGAGATGGCTAGTTGGTAACATGCCTGCTGCACAGTCATGAGGACCTAAGTTCGGATCCCAAGAACTCACAGAAGAAGTGAGACACTCTGGTGCCTCCTGAAACCCCCAGCGCTGGTGAGTGAAGTGAGGACAGAAACAGGCGGATCTCTGAAGCTCACTGGCCAGCCAGTCTAGCCAATCCCATGAGCATCAGCAGAAGCTGAGAGACCCTGTCTCAAAAAATGAAGGTCGAGGGATGGTGAGACGGTTCAGGGTAGAAGTGTTTGCTGTGCACTTCTACTGAACCTGAGTTCAATCCCCTGTACTCACTGGGTGGAAGGAGAGAACCAGTTCCACAAAGCTGTCCTCCGACCTCTACATGCATGCCCTGGCATGTATAAACTGACACCCACCATCATATATACACACTAATAATACATATGAGGAATTAAAAAACCAAAAAACAAGCCAGGTGGTGATAGCGCACGCCTTTAATCCCAGAAGTCAAGAGGCAGAGGCTGGTGGATCTCTGTGAGTTCAAGTCCAGCCTGGTCTACAAAGTGAGTTCCAGGAAAGCCAGGGCTGTTCCACAGAGAAACCCTGTCTCGAAGAAAACAAAACAACAACAAAAAAAGGTGAAGTGCAACAGAAAAATGATGCCTGACATCAATCTCTGGCCCCTTCATGCATGAGAATCTGTCTCACACATGTTAATACCTACACCAACAAGAACATACACCATGTCACATACATATAAAAAAGAGGAGAGAAGATCTGTTTAAAGAGTATTATATTATGAGGTATGGCTCAGTGGTAGACAGCTGGCCCAGCAGGCATGGGGTCTTGAGCTCAGCCTCAGCACCACAAATAAGTAATTAAACAAACAAATCAAAACTAACAAAGAAATCCATGCAACAAAGTAAAATTCACAATAATTGAAATTCAATAAATACCACCATAAAATATCACCTAAAATACCACATGACAGAATTGGGAGATGAGAATATTAAAACAGCTACTATCATGACAACTGACAATGTAAAGGGAGAGAAGCATTAGTGTATTGCACTAACCCAAACTGAACTGACTAACCAGAGGGAAAAGTGTCAGATAAAAGGGAGGTGATGACTGCAGAATGCACACTGTAGAAGAAGCTAAACAGAACAGCTGGAGGATTCCAAGTACAACATGGAAGAAAAACACAGATGAGACCACCACCAAGGAACTGTAGTGGACAACCGTGAACAGCAGAGTGCACGTGCAATTATGTTTTAAATACTTAATTGTATGATACTTTATTATTACATGTGATTATAGAATATAATCATAATCATGTACATAGAATTATACATCCTGAAAGGCAGATGGGGGATATGTGACAATTTTTTTTTTAACCCTCACAGCCAAAATAATTCTATACTTTGTTTTAGAGACTGGGTCTCTGTGGTGATATATTGTGTCCCCCAATGTACTGTGCAACTTAATAAACTTATCTGGGGTCAGAGAACAGAACAGCTACTAGATAGACATAGAGGCCAGAAAATGATGGCACATACACCTTTAATCCTAGCATTCTGGAGGCAGAGATCCATCTGGATCTCTGTGAGTTCAAAGCCACACTGGAGCCAGCCAGGTATGGTGACACATGCCTTCAATCCCAGGAAGTGATGGCAGGAAGCAGAAAGGTATATAAGGCGTGAAAACCAGGAACTAGGGTTGGTTAAGCTTTTAGGCTTTTAGCAGCAGTTCAGCTGAGATTCATTCTGGATGAGGACTCAGAGGCTTCCAGTTTGAGGAAACAGGATCGGCTGAGAAGTTGGCGAGGTGAGGTTAGCTGTGGCCTATTCTGTCTCTCTGATCTTTCAGCATTTGTTTCAATTAATAAGACCTTTTAAGATTCATGTTACAGGTCTCACTATTCACTATGTAATCTCAAAGTCGAGATCCTCCTTGCCTGTTTATAAAGAGCACAAGCAAGGGCAGGCAAATACGTAGGTATACCTCTGCTCCCCCAGACCCAATCCTCAGGGTCATCCCTAGCGCTTTGATAGAACACCAGCTGTAGCCTCGGTCCCCCTGCTCCCATCCAGACCTCTTGTGGACCTCAGACCATGCCCCCATGGCCTCCCCTCCCCATGCTGTGCCCCAGTCCCCATATCGATCGGGTAGAAAACCCCTGCTCAACCACAGGCCGTGCCTGCCAGATCAGGTAGGTTGCCTGTGGACCTTTTCACTCTCTCTGTTCCCCTAGATCCTCAGGGTCACCACTAGCTCTGCAACAGAACACCAGCTGCAGCCTCCTCTCTCCCGTCCATGCTTCCTGTGGATGCCACAGGCCATGCCTGCCAGATGACCAGGTAGGCTGCCTGTGGACCTTCTCCACTCTGCCTGTTCCCCTAGAACCAATCCTCAGTCATCCCTAGTGCTGCAAAAGACCGTCTCCCCAGCCTCCAACACCAGTAAGCATTCTCCATAAACACACCAGCCAAGCAGACAAGTAAAACAGGCCACACAGAATCAACACTCTCTGAAAGTTCAGAGAGGTAACAGAAACCAAGGAGCAAAACAGCCACCCAACAAAGACAAACCCAGAAATTGGCACCTAGACCTATAACCACCCCAAACCCAGATGCCTAGACGCCAGGGTAAGAACATAATCAACAGCAGCCAAGGTAGTATGTCACCACCAGAGCCCAGCTATCCTACCACAGCAAGCCCTGCAAATTCCAGAAAAAGACCTTAAACTAATTATATGAAGATGATAGAGGTCCTAAAAGAGGAAATGAACAAATCAAGAAATTCAGGAAAACACAAACAACAATTGGAGGAAATGAATAAATCCCTTAAAGAAAGCCAAGAAACAAACAAACAAACAGTTGAAGGAAACAAAACTGTTCAAGACCTGAAACTGGAAATAGAAACAATAAAGAAAACACAAACTGAGGGAATTCTGGAAATGAAAAATCTAGGTAAGTGAACAGGAACTACACAGGCAAGCTTCACCAACAAAATACAAGAGATGAAAGAGAGAATCTCAGGCATTGAAGATACGAGAGAAGAAATGGATATATATTGGTCAAAGAAAATGTTAAATCTAAAAAATTCCTGACACGAAACATCCAGAAAATCTGGGACACAATGAAAAGAACAAACCTAAGAATAACAGGAATAGAAGGAGAAGAATCCCAGCTTAAAGGCCCAGAAAATATTTTCAACAAAATCATAGAAGAAAATTTCCTAACCTAAAGAAGAAGATGCCAGGCTGGAGAGAAGGCTCAGAGGTTAAGAGCACCGACTGCTCTTCCAGAGGTCCTGAGTTCAATTCCCAGCAACCACATGGTGGTTCACAACCATCTGTAATGAGATCTGGTACCCTCTTCTGGCCTGCAGTCATACATGCTATATACATAATAAATAAATAAATCTTAAGAAAAAAAAGAAGATGTCTATCAAGGTACAAGCTTACAGAACACAAAACACTACATATACAGAACAAAGCAAGAATATTAAAATCTTCAAGGGAAAAAAAACTAAGTAATACATAAAGGCAGACCTATTAGAATTACACCTGACTTCTCAATGAAGACTATAAAAGCCATAAAGGCTTGGACTGTAGGATAAAAGAGCTAGCCAAAGAAACACACCTTGACCCTGAAACCAGTGCAAGTGAAAGAAACACACCTTGATCCTGAAACCAGGGCCAGTGAAAGAAACACACCTTGATCCTGAAACCAGAGCCAGTGAAAGAAACACACTTTGGCCCTGAAACCAGAGCCAAAGAAACATACCCTGACCCTGAAACCAGAGGCAGTGAAAGAAACACATCCTGTCCCTGAAACCAGAGCCAAAATGTTAAAAAGGGCCAGTGAAAGAAACACACTTTGGCCCTGAAAACAGAACCAAAGAAACACACTATGCCCCTGACAAACTCAGCACAAAAACCAATCAATCCCTGAGCAGGAAATCCAGCCAATCTCTGAGCTTGAAATCCAACCAATTTCCACCCTGAAAATCTTCACCCTGGAAAAACTCCAGCCCTAAGAAGCCCTATATAAGCCCTGTGCCTGTTCAGTTTGCTGCTGCCCTTTCCCACCCTGTCAGAGGCAGCCACTCTCCTGGATTCCTCCCTTCTACTAAATCTCTTGAATGAGTTTTGGGTGAAGACCTTCATTCCCCAGAGTGGAGCAGAGCAGAGAAGTAACAACTTTTGCTACAGCAGGAGCAAACTGCTACATTTCTGCAGGGGTGGGGATGGGGTAGGGGGGTGTTTCTCCCTTAACAGAGTAAAGCAGAGAAGTAACAACTTTAATCAGAGCAGGGAAGCGGGGACATCTATGCTGGCAAATTCCCTTAGTGGAGTGGAGCAGAGAAGGGACATCTCTGCTGGGAAACTCCCTTAGCAGAATGGAGCACAGCTGAACTGTAACCGCTCTCTCAGAGAGAAGCAGGATTGCTACATTCCTGTGGGGAAACCATCCCCCACCGGAACACAGCTATAGATACAGTCTGGCTCCTGA
Organism: Peromyscus eremicus; assembly: GCF_949786415.1. Lineage (NCBI taxonomy): Eukaryota > Metazoa > Chordata > Mammalia > Rodentia > Cricetidae > Peromyscus > Peromyscus eremicus. The sequence goes on along the minus strand of NC_081419.1, from coordinate 131,218,966 downwards.
CAGTCAGGAGACAGTCAGGATACCTTTCCCTTCAGAGCTGTAACACTTACATGAATGGATGTGCTACAGACTCTAAGTAGACCACGGATTACCAGCCTAGATTACCATACACAGCAAAACTTTCAACCACCATAAATGGAGAAAATAAGATATTCCACAATAAAGTCAAATTTAAACAATATCTATCTACAACTCCAGTCTTACAGATAGTGCTAGAAGGAAAACTCTAAACCAAGGAAATTAACTACACCCATGAAAACACAGGAAATAATCTTACACCAGCAAAACCAAAAGAAAGGAAACACATACACAACACACACACACACACACACCACCACCACCACCACCACCACCAAAAATAACAGGTCATTGGTCACTGATATCTCTCAATACCAGTGGTCTCAATTCCCCAATAAAAGGACATAAACTAACAGAATGGAAGCAAAAAACAGGATCTACCCTTCTGCTGAATACAAGAAACATACCTTAACATCAAGAATAGTTATTACCTCAAGTAAAGGGTTGGAAAAAGATATTTCTACATCCAAGCAAATGGATGTAGAAACAAGCTGGGGTAGCCACTTTAAGGGAAAGGACACTACATATACATCAAAGAAAAATCCACCAAGATGACATTTTAATTCTTAACATCTATGATCCAAACACAAGGCACCTATTTTTGTAAAAGAAACACTACTACGGCTTAAATCATTGACCCTCACACACTGATAGTGGGAGACTTCAATGCTCCATTCTCACCAATGGACAGGTCATCCAGACAAAAATTAAGTAGAGAAATGCTGGCGCTAACAGATGTTACAGGCCAAATAAACCTAACAGGTATTACAGAACATTCCATCCCCAAACAAAAGAATATACCTTCTTCTCAACACTTCATCCAAAACTGACCACATACTTGGAACACAAAGCAAGTCTTAAGAAAATTGAAATAACCCCCCTGTATCTTATCAGACCATCATGGATTAAAGTTGGATATCAACAACAACAGAAACAACAGAAAGTCTACAAACTCATGGAACTGAACAACTCTCTACTGAATGAAAGATGGGTCAAGACAGAAGTAAAGAAATTATAGACTTCCTAGAATTCAATGAAAATGAATACACAAAATACCCAAACTTATGGGACACAATGAAAGCAGTGCTAAGAGGAAAGTTCATGACACTAATTGCCTACATTAAAAAAGTTGGAGAGAGCCCATACTAGCAACTTACCAGCACATCTGAAAGCTCTAGAACAAAAAGTAAGCACACCTAAGAGGAGTAGACAGGAATAAATAATCAAACTGAGGGCTGAAATCAATAAAATAGAAACACAGAGAAAAATACAAAGAATCAGTGAAACAAACAGTTGGTTCTTTGAGAAAATCAACAAGATAGACAAGCCCTTATCCAAAGGGACTAAAATATGTCAATTAATAAAATTAGAAACAAAAAAAGGAGACATAACAACAGACACTGAGGAAAATCAAAGAATCATTAGGACATACTTTAAAAAACGTGTACTCCACAAAATAGGAAAATCTAAAAGAAATGTACAATTTTCTTGATAGGTATCACTTACCAAAATTAAATCCAGATCAGATAAAGAATTTAAGTAGACCTATAACCCATAGAGAAATAGAAAAAGTCATTAAAGGTGCAGGGGAAAAAGGGTTGGCTAAAGAAACTCAGCGAGATCAGAGCCATCTCTGCCTCTGGCCAACTGACCTGTGAAACCAACCAATCACAGAGCAGAAAAGTAGCACCCTGGCCCTGGAGCCCAGAACCAGGGAAAGAAACACAGCCTGGGTCTGGGACCTGAGCCAGAGAAATGAACACTTTATCCCCAAACCCAGAACCAAGGAAGCATGCCCTGACTCTGAAACCAGTACCAAAGAAACACTCTTGGTCCCTACAATCAGAGTTAGTGAAAGAAATGTGCCCTGGCCTTAGAATTAGTGTCAAAAAGCCAAGAAAGGCCAGTGAAAGAAACAGTTTGGCCCTGAAATCAGGACCATCTCTGCCCCTAGCCCACAAAACTGATCAATCCCTGGGCAGAAAAAAACTAGCAATCCCTGGTTGACTCTGCCCCTAAGACATCCTATATAAACCGCCCTGCTTGGTCAGTTGTGAACTGTTCTCTCCACCCTGGTAGAGGCAGCTACTCTCCTGGACTCCTTCTTCCCAAATAAATCTCTTTCTCAAAAGAGTTTTGGGTGTGAAGATCTCCATTCATTGGCACAGAGAAGAATCTTGCTGAGACGTCCCATAGTGGACAGAGCAAGAAGGAGCTGAACAGAAGATCTTTGCTGAGAAGTCCCGTAGCGGACAGAACAGAGGAGAACAGAAAAAGTAACACTTTTCTCTGGAGCTGGAGGAGATTGCTACATTTCTGCAGGGGTTTCCCCTTTTGCAGAGTGAAGCAGAAGAAGCTACATCTTAGGCTGGAGAAATAGAGCTCTGCTGGGAAGCCCCCTTAAGTGGGGGCTGAGCAAAGCTCATCGGTAGTGGCTCTCCAGGAGAGGAGCAGGACTACATCCTGTGGGGAGACCATCCTCCACCACACTAGGTATAGACTGACTCTCCTGAGCAGTCAGAATACCTTCCCCTCCCTGCTGAGCTGTCCTAGCAGCTCCAGGCCTGACTCTCCTGAGCAGTCAGAATTCCTTCCCTTCCAGGGCTGAGCTCTCTCTTTGCAGCTCCAGCCATCAGAGCTGTCCTAAGCAGCTCAAAGTGTTGCCTGACTCCCCAAGTAGTTAGTATACCTTTCCCCACAGTTGCAAAACTCACATTTTAGTGCAGAAACCCAGGACCAAACCCACAGAGTTGCAACAGAGTTACTTATAAAAAGTCTCCCAACCAAAAAAAAAAATCCCAGGGCCAGACGGTTTTAGCACAGAATTCTACCAAACTGTCAAAGAAGAGCTAATACCAATACTTTTCAAATTATTCCACAACAGAGAAACAGAAGAAACACTGTCCAACTCACTTTATGAAGCCACAGCTATCTTGATACCCAAACCACATAAAGACTCAAAGAAAGAGAATTACAGACCAATTTTCCTTATGAACAAAGATGCAAAAATACTCAATAAAAGACTCGCAAACTGAATCCAAGAACACATCAAAAAGATCATCCACCAAGATCAAGTATACTTCATCCAGAGATTCAGGGTTGTATGAAAATCAGTCAGTGTAATCTACCATATAAATAATCTGAAAGAAAAAGCCACATGATCATCTTATTAGATGCAGGAAAGGCCTTTGACAAAATACAACACTTCTTCATGATAAAAGTTCTAGGGAGATTAGGGATACAAGGGACTTACCTAAACCAAATAAAGGCAATTTACAGCAAGCCTATAGGCAGCATCAAATTAAATAAAAACTCAAAGCAATTCCACTAAAATCAGGAACAAGACAAGTTTGTCCACTCCATGTCTATTCAATATAGTACCTAAAATTTTAGCTAGAAAAATTAAGACTACTGAAGGAGATCAAGGGGATACAAATTAGAAAGGAAGAAGTCAAAGTATCATTATTTGCAGATGATAAGATAGTGACCCCTAAAAATTCCACCAGGGTATTCCTACAGCTGATAAGTACCTTCATTGAAGTGGCTGGATACAAGATTAACTCAAAAACAAACAAACAAACAAAAATCAGTAGCCTTCCTATATACAAATGACAAATGGACTGAGAAAGAAATCAGGGGAACAATACCCTTCACAATAGCCTCAAATAATGTAATATATCTTGGGGTAACTCTAATCAAATAAGTGAAAGACTTATATGATTAAAAACTTCAATCTTTGAAGAAAAGAAATTGAAGAAGATATCAGAAGATAGAAAGATCTCCCATGTTCATGGATCAGTAGGATTTAGTATAGTAAAAATAGCCATCCTACCAAAAGCAATCTGCAGATTCATTACAATCTCCATCAAAATTTCAACACAATTCTTTACAGACCTTGAAAGGACTATTCTCAATTTCATAAAAACAACAAACAAACAAACAAAAAAACCAAAACAAGGATAGGTAAAACAATCTCGAACAATAAAACAACTGTTGGGGGTATCATCATTCCTGACTTTAAGTTGTACTACAGTTGTACTTCAAGTTTTTAGTAATAAAAACCACATGGTATTGGCATAAAAACTGCATGGTATTGGATAAAAACAGACATGTTGATCAATGGAACTGAATAGAAGATCCAGACATAAATCCACACACCTATGGAACCTGGTTTTTGACAAAGACAGAAAGATACAATGGAAAAATTAAAGCATCAACAACAAAGCTGGTCAAACTGTATGTCTACAAGTAGAAAAATGCAAATAGATCCAAGTGGATCAAAGACCTCAACATAAAACCAGACACACAGAACCTGATACAAGAGAAAGTAGGGAAATAGCCTTAAATGTACTGGCACAGGAGACTACTTCCTGACCAGAACACTGATAGCGCAGGCACTAAGATCAACAATTAATAAATGGGACCTCATGAAACTGAAAAGCTTCTCTATGGCAAAGGACGCCATCAATAGGACAAAGGGTTAGCCTACAGAATGGGAAAAGTTTTTTTGTTTTTGTTTTTTACCAACTCCATATCCAATACAGGTTTAATATCCAAAATATATAAAGAACTGAAGAAACTAGATATCAAAAAACAAATAATCTAATTTAAAAATGGGGTACAGATCTAAACAGAAATTCTCAATAGAGGAATCTCAAATGGCTAAGAAACTCTTAAATGTTCAACATCCTTAGCCATCAGGGAAAAACAAATAAAAACTACTTTGAGATCCCATCTTATACCAATTAGAATTGCTAAGATCAAAAACACAAATGACAGTTCATGCTGATGAGGATATGAAGCAAGGGGAACACTCCTCCACTGCTGATGGGAATGCATACTTGTACAGCCACTATGGAAATCAGAAAATTGGGAATTGACCTACCTCATGATCCATCTATACCACTCTTGGGCATGCACCCAAAGGACTCTCCATCCTACCCCAAGGACACTTGGTCAACTATGTCCATTGTGGTTTTATTCATAATAGCCAGAAACTGGAAACAACCTAGATGTTCCACAATCAAATAATGGATAAAGAAAATGTGGTACATTGACACAATGGAGTATTACTCAGCTGTTAAAAAAAATGACATCATGAAATCTGCAGGCAAATGGATGCCTACTAGACTAGTGAGGTAACTCAGACCCAGAAATACAAATATGGTATGCATTCACTTATAAGTAGATATTTAGCTGTTGAGTAAATGAAAATCAAGCTACAATCCATAGACCCAGAGAGGCTAAGTAAGAAGGAGAGCTCTAGGGGGGATGCATGGATCTCCCAAGAAGGGGAAATAGAATAGATTTCGCAGATGGGCTGGGGACCAGTGGGAACGGGAGCAGGAGGGATCAGGTGTGTGTGTAGGGGGGGTATGGGATGGAGGGAGAGAGTGCAGGGAGAAACAGCTGGAATTGGGGAGCATCTGGGGGACTTTGTGGAAACCTAGTGTAGTGATGGGAGTAGATGCAAAGACCCATAGCCAAACATTATTCGGAGAGAGAGAGTCTAAATTGGAAGTCTCCACTGCAGAAGAGGAGGAAAGATTGTAGGAGCCAGAGGGCATGGAGGACAGACACCAAGAGAACATATGTTGGCCCACTGAATCAACTAAGCAAGGCTCATATGGGCTCACAGAGACTGAAGTGATAGGCATGGGCATACATGGGTCTGTGCTAGGTTCTATGTGTAGGTTATAGCTGTTAGCTTTGTGTTTTTATGGAATATCCAGTGGGAGTGGGTGTTTCTGAAGGGAAATGGAGGGGGAGTGGATTTGGGGGAGAGGGGTGGTAGGAGGAGTAGAGGGAGAGGAAACTGAGTTTGGGATGTATTGTATGAGAAAAGAATCTATTCTCAATTAAAAAAACACACATATATAATAGAAAATACTTATTTTTTCTATTAAAATCTATTTTAAAAGATAACTGATCATTTAAACAACAATAAAACACTCTTCAGTGGAATTTCCACCATATTCTGACATCAAATGTTACTGCAGCAGCAAGAAGGTCAGAGAGAGAAATATTCATGTGGGAGTCACAACATAGTTGGGAGGAGGCACTCCTGGGGTTACACACTACTGTGAGACACTGTCTTGTTGGATTTAGAGTTTCATCCCCACACCCTCATTTAACCTTAACTGCCTCTTTTAGGCTCTGTCTCCAAGTCCAGTCACCTAGAGGTGCCAGGGCTTCAGCACACAAATTTGGTGGGCGAAGGAGGCAAGGCAACAGACAGCATATAACTTATTTCAGAACAGATGGTAAAAGACACTTGATGCTAACACTAATTAAGGGGATGCTGTGGTGGTTATAGTATTAGGAATCAAATTTCAGATCAAAGAGCAATCCTAGGGATGAAGAAAGTAATTTCTCTTAAAAAAAGGGGGGGGGGCCAGTTACTCAAAATAACATGTGATCTGAAATGTTTTTTTAACTTTTTTGTTGTTTTGAGACAGGGTTTCTCTGTGTAGTCCTGGCTGTCCTGGAACTCACTCTATAGACCAGGCTGGCCTCAGACTCCAAATTCAGAGATTCACCCATCTCTGCCTTGCCAGTGCTGGGATTAAAGGTGTGCGCCACCACATCTGATGTAATCTGAACTGTTTAAACATCTAAAATAACTTCAGAATGCACACAGTGAAAGCTCACAGGAGGAAAGGACAAAGGCCAACATCCATGAGAGCAGTCCCGGCTTCACTAACACCCTCAGTAACCGACCAAACCAAAATATGAGCTGTAAGCAACAGGACACCAACTCTACCTACCCACCACAGCCAAGCATCCTGCCCCGGCAGCAGAGGGCTCTTCACAAGGAGGACTTGGGAGCAGGACTAATCTGGGCCCTCAACAAGGCTTCAAAATCAAGAAGGGTTCAGGTCACACACAGTGTTTTCCAGAGCACAGTGCAGTTGATGCAGAGGAGAGTAAGGGTAGGTAGCTGGAAAAGCGCCGACTATTTGAGAACTTAACAAGACACTTCTAAGTACTTCATGAAAAATGAAATCAAAATGGCATCTTGAATTAAATACAAATGAAAACACATTTCAGCACCAGTGAGTACGCCTGCCCTGATGCTGCAGTTGGAGGGGATTTACGACAGGACACATATTAGAAAATAACAGAGCCCTCAAAGGAACAATCTCAAATTTCTACCTTGAAAGTCAGGAAAAGAGCAAATTAGCCCTCCAGAAGTTACAAAAGCAAAGAAGAACCAGGACCAGAGCAGAAACCTCCAGAACAAAAACCACAGAGGGGTAGAGGAAAATGGTTAAAGAAAAACTGGTTCTTTGAGATCAATAAAATGGATAACCCCTAGGCACGCTGATCAGAAGAAAAAACAAAACAGAAAATCAACCCCACAAATTATCAAGCTGAGGAACAAGCAAGTCTATCACTACAGTCTACAGACTTAAAGGAAGGGTGAGGGAAGACTCACATGCAGGTACATTTGTCAACAGACAAAAGTAAGACACAAAGCAGTCGATTTACTCAGAGAGAAATGGGTCACTGGAACAAATAAGTCACCACCAGGATTAAAATGTTTTCAAAAGACTACTGTGGCAATGAAAAGAAAAGGGCAGAACACAATGCCTGTAACACACACCTGCCAGGAGACCATACTGGTGATGCATGAAGGACTTCTATAGCGGTCATAATTGTTACAACCTCCTACCACCGAATGGGCAAAGGATTTGAAGAGAACCAACCCGCAGAGACATGTGGAGGTCAAAGTGTGCACTCAGACACCCAACACGCACCGCTCCTCATAAAGAAAAGCAAACTCCAATTGTATGAGACCCCTCCCCAATGTTTACCCAGTAGCACAGCTCCACTGAGCAGCTGACCAAGTGCCCATGAGAAACCAAGACTCCTGGAGCTCACATGCTGCCATGGGATTCAAAATGGCATCATTTTGAAAGCAGTCTGGCAGCACCTTAAAAAAGTACACACCAAGCCGGGCAGTGGTGGCGCACGCCTTTAATCCCAGCACTCGGGAGGCAGAGTCAGGCGGATCTCTGTGAGTTCGAGGCCAGCCTGGGCTACCAAGTGAGTTCCAGGAAAGGCGCAAAGCTACACAGAGAAACCCTGTCTCGAAAAACAAAAAAAAACAAAAAAAAAAAAAAAAAGTACACACCAATCACACGACTGAACCACTCAACTCCCCAGTATTGACCCAAGAACAATGAGAAATATGTGTGCCTGAAGCCTTGCACATGAAATGTTCATTTTAGCTTTATTCCTAAGGGCTAAACACTAGATACAAATGCACATCAACAAGTGAATCAACAAACTGGTTTATTCATGTGATAAAATACTACATGGTGGTGAAAAAGGAATAAACTACTGATACATAGCAAGGATAAATCTCAAAAGAAATTATATTAGGTGAAATTGGTCATATGCCCCACCAATCCCCACCAAAAGCACATACTGCATTACTCCATTTAAACTGAATTCCATAAAATGAAATCTAATATATAATGGCCAGAAAGCAAATCGATCTTTACCTAGAAACAATGCGTCAGAGAGGAGGATTTATGGAGTGAAAGGGTACAAAGAAACACGTGGTGTGATGAAGACAATTGTCATTACGCAGGTGGCGAGGGTGTGAAGGGTGGGTCTACACACAGCAATACTCATCAAATAGACACTTCAAATATGCGCAATTTACCTTCGACTGAGGAAGAGCTATCAAGTCAGACAGAAAGGCTCAGACAGGTCTGCCACCACTTCCTGTCAGCTAATCTGCTTCTACCATAGCACTCTCTGTTTATGAAGTGGTACCGTCCAGCCTGCAGGGCTGGGGGATAGATTGCTTTGTGCCTGTGAAGCATTGTCTGGTTCCCAGAGAACAGGTGCAAACTATCGAGATCCATCTAAGACAGAACAGTGATATTTGGCTTGCGGGGAAAAAGACAAACAAGTCTACTGTGTGTATGTATAGCTCCGAACACAGACCATCTTCAGCCCCGCAGCAGCACAGCTGCCCTCCAGGCCTGTGAGTGTTTTCCTCTGCCTGACCCTGAGAGACTGGAGGCTAGAGAAGACTCTAGCGCCTGAAACACGGTGAAGGACGAGAATGAGAGTGTATGTTCTTTAAGATAAAACAACAGAAGAGCAGGGACGAGAGCAGGGAGCAAACACCGAGGGCCCAGGCTGCCCTCTCGGCCCATCTACCTGGCCACAGCCCTGTTCAATGGGCCCACTGAGCTCCACTCTGCAGACAATGGCATCACCCTCTCTGTCACATTCTTAAGTCAGGAAAACTTTTCTGAAATCTCTCAGAGCAGAGAGCAACCAAACAAGAATGGTGATTCCTGGATGGATGCGACTGTGTCCTTCTGGTCCTCTTTTTACCTTTACAGTTAATAACCGAGATGGGCTCCCTGTGTTTCTGCTACACAACCCAGGCTGCACTGAACACATCTCCGGGGAGCACGGTGGTCCTCCTCCCTTTCTAACTGGAACAGGGTTTACAACAGAAGTAATAAGCCTCGTGTCAACATTTTCAAGGAAACTGACACTGTAATTCTTGCGGTCCCACCGGCTCTGCAGTCCTTCAAGAGCACCGAACTGTTCACACACAGGGACACACTGGAGAAGAGTGCCTGCTGGTGATGCCAGAAGACGGTTTGGAGCACAGGCTAAGATTAACCCAGATCTACTGGCTTCTTCTACTTGTAGCTAGCATCTCATCAGAAGAGCCATCTGTGGGGACGAAGTGAGTGGCAGACCCAGCTCATTCAGGCATCTGGGGCAGTCACAGCACCGCCTTCCTTTTCTGCCCCCTCCAAACTGTCTGTGTCTGCAAACCTGCCCTCTGATCGGTCACAGCCTTAAACAGCACAGTAAACTGAACTCCTCTCAAGTTTAGCCCCTCTCTCCCCCGCTTTTTAAAAAGTATTTTGAGACAGGGTTTCTCTGCGTAGCCCTGGCTATCCCGGAACTCGCTGTATAAACCAAGCTGGCCTCAAACTCAGGGTCTCTGCCTCTCAAGCGCGGGTATTAAAGGCATTCGCCACCACACCAGCTTTGAATTTTTTCACTCAACCATCTCTGTAAAATTATCAGCTGGCTCATGTTCCTACCACCATTTTCTCATGTCCACCAAAGGCCCCCCACACCCTCTCTGCTCACCAAAGGCCCCCCACACCCTCTCTGCTCACCAAAGGCCCCCCACACCCTCTCTGCTCACCAAAGGCCCCCCACACCCTCTCTGCTCACCAAAGGTCCCCTACACCCTCTCTGCTCACCAAAGGCCCCCCACACCCTCTCTGCTCACCAAAGGCCCCCCACACCCTCTCTGCTCACCAAAGGCCACCCCACACCCTCTCTGCTCACCAAAGGCTATCCTATATCCTCTGCCATTGTTCTCAATTCTGGACCAAGACGGAGGCCAGGCATGGCACACCTGTGTATCAGGGCCACTTCTCTCTCCCTGTCAATGTCATGCTGGGCACTGCCCAGGGCCTCTGCACCTTTTGTCCCATCCCATTCTGTACTCAGCTATCAGAATGGCACCACATGGGAAATGCGGTTTTTCTTTCTTGCACTGTGGCTCCTATAGGATAGGATGGCTGCCTGCTGCTTCTATCACACGAGACTCACTCTCAATATGACCACAACAATTGTTTCTTCTTTTCCAAAACGTCTTCATTTGTTCTTTGGCAGTAAGAGAAGCACAAAACACACAAAACACTCCCCCGCCCCCCTACACACACATACACATTGATTCCGTCAAGTACTGTGAAACCCAGACAGCACACGAATGAGCAAAAGGCACCAGACCACTCACCTTGGTGGTGGGGGTCAGAAGACAAAGGCCTGAGAGGTGAAACCTGGGTGGAGCGAGAGCTCAGTCCCATCAACATCTGCTGAAGGCTGCCTTGAACCTGGAGCAGAAAGGAGGCAGGAAATGCCATCCAAACCACAGCCCAGGAGGACTCGGGAGATGAGGGAGGACAGCTGAGAGTTCAAGGCCCAAAGAGGACAAAGCCAGAACCTGTGCCGGCTTTATGGGCACAGGCGGAGCCTGGAGCTGCCTCACATCTTGGCCTTCCTGAACCTTGAGGATCAGTATCACAAATACCCACAGGCCGTTCTGTGCTCTTCATCTTCTACAAAGCTGGCAGGGAAATCCTGGGCTAACCACTTCAGGTAAGAGGTGGAGTATTCACTCCAAGGTCTTTAAACAAGTTTCTCTCCTCTCTGCGGCCTCTCTGCAGGGATTTGTTAGGAATTCTGCATCAGTGGTTCTAAACAGTAAGAACATTTTCAGATTTTCTGGCTCATGCAGAGAAGATGGACTGAAAGCCAATGTACATCTGTTGTACACGAGAAGATTGGGTCCCTGCTCTCAGAAGCTCACAATCCAAGCTGGGTATGATGGTGCAAAGCCTTAAATCCCAGAACTAGGGAGGCAGAGGCAGGCAGATCTCTGTGAGTCCAGACTTGCCAGGACTACACAGTTTAAAAAAAAAAAAAAAAGCCTATAGTCCAGCTGGGGACTCAGATAAACATGCTGGCCATCCAATGGTGTCGGGCACAGCCAACAAAGGGCTCCACATCCAGCAGTTAAGAGGGCGGAAGACCAGGCTGGAAAAGTGACATGGGCAGAAGGCTGCCATCGTGAGGGTCAATCACACACACCAAGGGTGCTATCAGAGGACACAAGCGTCTGGGTTAGAGCAGGAGGGTGTGTGTGTGTGTGTGTGTGTGTGTGTGTGTGTGTTCGTGTGTGTGCATATGAGCACATGTGCCTGCTCATATGCATAAATAACTACCTTACTGGTGCTCCTTGCTTATCTATAATCAGAAATTTAAAATCTTTCCTAAGTATATATGGGAAAACTGCTCCTCTTAATAGTCACTGTACTGGGTATAGTAATTACTCAGTGTCTGCCTTTCTCACTAATCTCTCTCTCTCTCTCTCTCTCTCTCTCTCTCTCTCTCTCTCTCTCTCTCTCTCTCTCTCTCTCTCTCCCTGAGACAAGGTTTCTCTGTATAGCCCTGGCTGTCCTGGAACTCACTCTGTAGACCAGGCTGGCCTTGAACTCACAGAGATCTACCTGCCTCTGTCTCCAGAGTGCTTGGATTAAAGGTGCACACTGCCACCACCATCCAGATGCCTCTAACTTTCTTAAGGGCAAGAATCTTGCCTTGTTTGCCATATAGGCCTAGCACTTAACATACAATTAACATAGTACCTCATCAATGTGTTAGTAGCTCTGAGTGGCCCAACTTTATAAAATAGGTTCCCTCAAAATCCTTGAAAATTCAGCACTATTTCCCTTACTTTTCATAAAAATAAGTACATAAGGTCAGAGGCAGGAAATGTAAAGCAACTCAGCAAATATCCAGAGCTTGTAGATGAGAGGCCCGTGTTCCAAGTCCATAATCACCTCAACTCCCAAGCCCATCCTCCCACCCGACCCCATGGACTGCCTTCTGTGGGAGCTGGCCTCTCCAGGAGTCCAGAGACTGATGGAACCAAGTGAAAACACATATTCAGGGGCAACAGACCCACAGAAAGCTTCCCGCCCTTCTAGTGTTCCGGCAACCTAGCTTTGAATGGGCTTTCTCTAGACAGAGGACAACTTAAATATAATAGGGAAAATTTTCCTTCCCAGACAAACTTTCCATTTGGAAGTCTGAAGGAGAAAAACAATGAGAAACAAAGAGCATGGACAAGAGACAAAAGGAAATGCTGAGTCTGTGAATACCGCTAATTAATTCAAAAGATGGAGTCACAGCAACTTCAGCACTGAAAACTGAGAGGTAGATCCGAGAGGTACAGGCTCTGGCTCCAGTCCTCCGGAGCTCTTTAATTAGCCTCCCAGAACCTCAGCATTCCTGTTTGAATAATCCCTATTTCTGGTTATTTATTCAGCTCCCCACTGCTACACATTACGGAGCCATATGCCGCAGGAATTCATCACTTCATGTCGGCACTCAACCATCCACAGACATCGGCAGTTCAGGGCTATAAGAAGCTCAGGGGAAGTCCCTGTAGAGTGTAGCTTTAAAGTTAGAACACCCAGAAAGCCAATGCTTTGAGTGCTGTTGCTTGAGAGACGGTGGTCACTTCAATAGAGGACAGGCAATTCGAAGGGTCAGAGATAAACAATCTTAAGAAAGGAAAGCCAGAATCAGTTCAACAGTACAGGCCGCTGAATAGTTTTCCATAATTCTCTCTGCACTTTAAAAAACAATTTGCTTTTAAAAGCAATTTCTCAAAAGATTTTCAATCAATCCAAGGTCTAGGATACACTGAATGACACACATACCTCAGCCCTCCACAAGCCTTTTAAAGAAAAGGAATTTTAGAGATATGGACATTGATAATCCCCAAATCATTTAAAACACAAAACTGGTCATTGTGGAGTTTGTCATGATAACAAAACATTGGAAATGGCTGCAATGTCAACAACAGAAGAATGCTATGTAGGATGTCCCCTGTGTCCCTCAAGTAGTCACTGCATTCTCATGAAGAAAAAAAGAAACAATATGGAACATTGGAGTGTGACAGGACTAAAATGTTTAAACAAAACAACAACAAACCTAGAAGACAGTGTCCACCCAAAGACAGGCTATGCTCGGGTCACAGAGCGGGCATCTTAGCTTCCGGAAGGAGGAGCCTCCCTGAGACTTAACAAGCACAGTGCCTAATAACATTCTAATAGGAAACAGACTGGATGTCTGCAGTTTCAATTTCACTTAATAAATGCATGCCAAATTAGTAAGACATTTTCATGGACATAGCTTTGCTCAGAGTTGTCACTGCACGTGACTAGAGGTTTCAAGATGGCAGACCCTGGCTCAGTTCCATGAATTCCATAAAGATTAGAGCACTATCCAGTGCCTCTCAATTTCAAAAGCTGTCCCTTAGAGGTCCTCCACTCTGGTCACCTCCTCAGAAACTCTATTTTCCTTCCCAGGGTCAAGTATTTCCTTCACCACATTTCTCAATAACAGTCATCAAAACAAAGCATTTGTTTCCAACTTTCAGATTCCGTGGAGGAATTGAGACATTGGAGCAGTGTCATCTTTAGAGACTAGAACAAAAATAAAAAGATACATTAAAGAAAGCACTAAACCCAAAGTTCTAACCATCCTTCACATTTTCATATTCCCTATGCTTAGGCTCACAGCATGCAGAATTTATTACTGAATGAATACAAATAAATACTTTGCTGTCAACAGCAGAAATATAGATAGAGAGGTCTATGGAGGCTACAGAGAAAACTGAGCTAAGTTTTGCATATCAGATATTTACATTATGATTCCTAACAGTAGCAAAATTATAGCTATGAAGTAGCATGGTTGGGGTCACCACAAGATGAGGAACTGTATTAAAGGGCCGCAGCATTAGGAAGATTGAGAACCACTGGTTTAGAAGGTAATACTTAGCTTTTCCCAAAACCAACAGAACAAAAGAACAAAGACATGGCCCTTCAAGGTAGTGGCCACATTACCACCAATACATTACAAACAATATACACCTTTGTTCACCAATCCTCATTTCAGAGAAGATCAGACACATTAGAACACATCCCCAAATAAACATTGCTCTGGATTAACGGGAAACTCAAGTGACTAACGGACCACAGCTACACATCCTAAATCCAGACTAGCAGTGAGGGGCAAACAGAGAGGCACCAGTGAGGAGGCGGGCAAGCTGACAGGCAGCCCCAGAAGCATACCTGAGCATGAGGTTCATGAGCTGAAGGCCCTCGCCCTTCAGGAAACGCTCACGATTGGAGCTGAGCATCAGGCAGGAGCAGAGGGCGTCAAACAGGTTCTCCATCATCTCCTGCTCCTCCGCTGTGCTGGGGTTGTGTCTTTTAAACACCTGCCAAACAACGAGAGTAGAAAGGAGCCATCAAGGAATGCTGTTTCATCATCAGCCACCATCCTACAATTTCCAAAGCCTGACTGTCATGAATACCCCACCAAGGAAAGAGAACTCTCCAAGGAAGCTCTTGCCAGGTTCCAGTTTAAAGAAACAGTTTTCCGACCTGTGGGCACTAAATACATACATACCAGTTCATATAAACACACTAAACACTTAGCCGAGCATTGGGTCCCTGAGTGACTGACAGCTTCAAGGGGGCAGATCAACTAAACAAAACAGCACCCCTCAACCCTCTTCCACTGCGAACTACGACAGAAACAGACAAGCCCATAAGGGACAGACACAGTGAAACAGAAAGGGGACACCTCTGAAACCATAGTTCAGGTCCAGGACCAACTCTGGCAGAGACCCCTACATCCTTGCTCCTGCACAGTTCAACCCCACCAGCTCTCTTCTCCTTCTAATGTGCCCACAACCCAGAGGAGCCAATCCTATCGCATGTGAAGAGGTGCTGCTTCTCAACAGGACTGCTGAACCCCCTCATTCAGTAGTAGGGGCTCAAAATCTCAGGAAGGGATCTGGGCAGTTCTGCATACTAGAGCTGAGCAAAGGCTGGGAGAGCGCCTCTGAGCCCTGTAGGCAGCCCCAACAGGATCAGTGATTGCATCTCATGGGGATGGGAAACAGCTTCACACCACAAAGCCCTATTTTTAGGGTAGAGGCCGAGTCACTTTAGGCTGGCACCACAGGGAAGCTGTGTGCAAACTGCCATCCCAGACACTCAACACTCTCCAGCCTGTATCCAAATGATCTATTTCCAGTGCTGTTTTGGAATACCACAGATGAGGTTTGTTAGAAGAAATCTTGACGGCATTTCCACAACGCCAGCAGGCTAGCATTTCAACTGGATTTACATTTCTTTCATCAAGCAAATGGCAGTTTCCAATTTCTCACTCCTGCCTGCAGTGCCACAACCGTCCCGACTGTCCCCACGACCTTAAGCCCGCTGTGCCGGAAGTGGCTCTCCCTGAGCTCATCTGGAGCCTGACTGAGCAGACTCCTTTAGGGGTGGGCCAAAAGGAAGGAACGGAACAATGTCGGGGGTCAGGCAAATGAGCGTAACTGGCTCTTTCTGGCCTAAGGACACAGAAGAAAGCTCGCTGCCTCTGGGCTGACAGTCAGGAAAGGACTCACCAGGTTCACAGTGACACTTAGTCAGAAAGAACCAGTGACTAAGAAAAGGAGGCAAACACTGTGCCACCAGTGTGACCTCCAGCCTGCCTTGGTGCACCCGGTGGCTGTTCCTTCTCATGTTTTCCAGCTCCACCCACTTATGGCAGGCCATGGACCTTCATGGCTCACAGGAAGCAGAAAGATTACTCACGGATAACTGCTGAAGAAGCACATCGATCCCATCCAGCTCCCCCAGCAACTCCCTGTTTTCTAAAAGGAGGAAAATAGAGGAAGAAAAAAAAAATGAAGCCAACTGTCAGATTTTACAGCCGTCTACCACTGATCCATCAGCAAACAAAATCAATACAGCTTGACAGAGCACAAAACCTGCAGAGAGAGTGAGCGGAGGATCCCGGCGATGCCAAAGGCAAGTTCACCGGCTATGAGGATCTGAGTGTGGCTCCCAGCCTGGCCCTGTCTCTACAGGAGGGAGCTCACCATCATTGTCCTGGAGCAGGATGGCCAGCACTTCACTGCAGTACAGCTTGTTGGCATCGAAGGGCATCTTGGCCTGTAAGAAACAGATATGAGAAAGCCATTAAGGCATCTCAATCCCTTTCTGGGCAAACTGTCCACCCACTAGAGACGAGGAAGTTAAAGGAAAGGCAGGTTAAGGAAGAACATCACTTAGTTCAGAGACTAGACGCAGGTATTCCACAGTAAGTGGAGGACGGTCACAGTAGCCCTACCCAGTGTGTTGAATGCACCCTCCTCCATGGAGCCTACCTTGTGCCCACATTTTAAGTCCAAATACTGTGTGTGCCCAGGGCAAATAAGAGAAAATTTTGAACTTATAAGATTTAAACACATGAAACTCCAAATTACAAGTTACAACCACAAAATGAGGTTGTAAATTAGCTGATGCATAATCAGAGAAGTTGAAAAGAAAGCAAGCTCTTGTTCAGATTAGCTAAAAATATTTATAACGAAGTAGCTCCTTTTGGAATTTTTTCAATGTTTAATATTTAATTTAAAACCATAAACCTATCTGCTTGTAGGCCATAATCTGCCTACTATTTAAAAAGGAAACCACATTAAATATGCAAAAATGTGTTAATATTTTAATACCTAAATTACTACCCACAATTCTTCCCCTGCTGTGTGCTCTGCAGCTTGAAGACTCAGAGGGGACACGTCCACTGCAGAGACCATCGTTCATGGCTGTCCAGTTACTTCAATTGCAAGACTTCAACATGGCACCATCTATGGCACCCTTGGATAATGGTGCAAGCAAGCCTCACTGGTGTTTTTATTTGTGGGAGCCAGTTCCTTTAGATGCAGGCACACAGAGAATGACTTTAATCAGCACAATCCCTGCTTTGTATTCAAGTTTTTGAAATGGGAAATAATTTCTGTAGCTGCAGAGGACAGGGCAAGTGTCCACACTGAAGCTAGGCCTTCTAGCCTCACCTCGAGCCATTCCCAGATCTGTTTGGACATTGATTTTGTACTTAAGGAGGAAGAGCAGCGGGTCTAATCACGCAACAGGCAGCGCCGCTTCAGTTTTCTGGGCACTCCTCATCAAGCCAAAGTGCACCCCACAGGGTTTCGGGAGGACGGCCGCCTCTGACCCATCTCGGGTTAAAAGATCCGTAAGTGCAAGGTCGTACACATGCTGGCTGCACTGTATGTTCCCCGGCAAGCTTATTTCAAGAAATCTGTCTAACAGCCAGAGCTTAAGTACAGTCAGTCCATGGTATCACTCACCTGAAGAAAGATGCTTTTATAAACTCAAAACATGGGGTAGAGAGCAGTGGGCATCTCTGTCAGAATCAAGGCTTCTTTAAAAAAATAAAATCACTTATTCAAATGACTTAAGCTTCCAGTGTTGCGATTAGGTTTTAAATAATTTTAGTCACATCAACTTACATGCAGCTTTTCAAAAGCCAAGGTATTTTGAAACAGGACACTCTTAAATGAAGGGAGGGCCGGTGACCCCAGGCCACCATATCAGTGGTCTTTCTGGGCTCCATGCC
The DNA here is from genome assembly GCF_949786415.1 of Peromyscus eremicus. Taxonomy (NCBI): domain Eukaryota; kingdom Metazoa; phylum Chordata; class Mammalia; order Rodentia; family Cricetidae; genus Peromyscus; species Peromyscus eremicus. The sequence continues at coordinate 131,200,822 of NC_081419.1, read as the reverse complement.
TCTTGTCCTTTAGTGGATTTCATAAACTTCTGCCTCAAAGTTAGGAGGGAGCCTTTCTCTCCTTCCAATAACAATTAGTGGGCACTTGCCATGTGTGAGATAGATGAAGCATCACAGCCAACAGGTGAATTAAAGCTGAACCCTGTCACACTACAGAACTTGCCACGACCTATGTGCCCCAAGGTCTGGTGTTTCCAGATTGACTGATGTAACTGGGGTGGTGGACTGAATTTCCCACGGGCTATGTTGAGATTTTCAGGGAAAAGCTGGTGACACCCGGCAGCTGTGGAGGGCGGCACACTCCAGCTCAAGGTCCCTTTCTTCCAATGACATCACACCTTTGTGAAGCGGGGTTTGGTAGCTGCTACATGAAAATCAGTGAGGAGCAGATGAGGAGGGACACTCCATTAGTAGTGACTGGAGCATTTAAGATGAAATCAAGAATGCTTTCCTCTAATGTATAGGTGTTTCCCCTTCTGAAACAGTTAGCTACTGAATTGCTAGGATTCACACACACACACACACACACACACACACACACACACACACACACACACACACCCCGAGCCCTCTGTATCTAACTACCTAATAAATCATCATGGTAAAAACAAAATTACTGAGAAAACAAAAACACCAAGAGCCAGTAACAAGATCTATGACCCAAATAAAGTTCTTTGTCTGTTTCTCCATCTGTAAATGGAAATTAAAACAATACTTCTGGGATAGCAGTTAGGCAAGGGGTACTTGCCACGAAGCCTGACAACCTGATTTTGACCCCTGGACCCACATGGTGGAGGGAGAGAAATGACTCCAGTAAGCTGTCCCCGACCTTTACATGCAGACCGTGGTACACACATGCATACATTGAATAAATAAATAATCATAGGCAACACATTCTTTTTAAAACTAACCCTTCTTTGGAGGGTTACTACTGAATCATGCAGAGTAATAGGAAAGCACCTAAGGCACAGTGTGGACTGAGGCTCCTGGACTGGAATCGGAATGTGAGTTAGTGTCTCAGCTCTAACCACTCACCATAAGAGGCTCTCAGTCAAATGATTCTGCTCTCTAACACAAGGTCTCCTATGTGGCCACATCTTCCTTCTGAGGTGGCTGAACTAAATGAACTGTGCTGAATGAGCACTCTTCTACTGCGGACTCCTGGTTATTCAGGGGAGCTCCAGTTCCTGCTCTCTGCCACAGTAAGGAATCTCCAGTTTACCCAAAGTAAAAAACCCCAAATCGGAATTCTATCACCTTTTTCTTAAAACAGAAGCTCTCTTTTTGAGAAATTGGAACAAAGGAGAGATCTAGTCAGGAAACCAAAATGTTTAGACATGACCATTCCCAGCCCTGAGCCATGCAATGTGGAACTAGTCTGAGACAGCTTGGCAAAAGGAGGCTGCTTTGGAGAGAGCCAGGCCCAGCTTACTGGCTCTCCCACCCGCTTTCACAAGGCTCTCTCCTCATCTGAAAACCGGGGACAGCTGCATGCTTTCAGCAGAGCCGTTTATGTGGATTAGAAATACACATGCACGGATCTAGAAGTGTATCTCACATGTGGCGGGCAGTTAATACACGAAAGTCAGTGTCAGCTGGGGAAAACGCAGAGACTATGGAGGCATGGACACCTGAAGCTGGGCAGGTGGGAATGAGGAAGACTAACCCTTTGTGTCTAGCCAAAGAGAAAATATACCAAGGAAATGACTTCTACTGAATCTCAGCCAGAGATTCCACAATATAAACTGCCAAATAACAAAGACATTTCATCAGAATGAGGAAGGAGGAGAGTTCACTGGGCAGCTACCATCTCTTGGATATTACAATGTAAACCAGGGGGACTTGGAGCTTGCAGGGTTCTTCCATCCAGAAGCCTGGTGATCCTAAATCTTCCAGCTGTCAGAGTAATTGCAGAGTCAAGCATAGGTTTGTACTCAACGTGGACTAGCCTTGAATAAAATTAAACTTCTTCTTGGGAGCTGCTGCTTTTTTGGAAAGTAGAAAACAATTATGCTACCACCCACGGCTAGAGGCTGGAGGTTATATCTGCAGTTCACCCGAACACAGGTGGGGGTAGGGGTCAGACACATTGCCAGTCCCTTACAACTGTCAAAGCAACCTCCAGTCACCCGGGCCCGAGGAGTCTGCATCAGCCAGCCATACCGGCCGCTTAACTTGACCAGTTGTGAATTGATTAGCTCGTGCTGAATGTGGCAATGGTTCCCAGAATGTTGATTTAACTGGAAACTCAGTGGGAATCCTAATTTCATTCTTTAGAAAATTTCTGGTTTTAGTGTGATTTTCAACAGTACACGGCATCCTAACATTTGCAGTGCCCATGTAAAAAACTGACGTAGTGTCTCTCCTGCCAGACACACTTATCTGTTCACTTGCTAATCCATCTAATACCATTCTCTGCAATGGGTCTTATCCTCCTTAGGACAAATTCCAGAGGTTTCATTTGGTGGATGAAAAAACCCCCATGACTATTGCTACATGCTGCTAGGCTACCAGCATGAAGCAGCATGATCTGCATCTAACGTGCCTGCCACCCACTGGCCCCTCACTGAGAATTACTGAAGGATCCCTAAATAAGTATGGATCGTCAGTCAAAATGGAGGGTTTAATCCAACAAGCTAGACACATAAGGATTCCAGAATTTCAGCTCTGAGACTTTCCCTCCCATCACTCACCATGAGGGCTTGCTAAAACACGCGGCTCAACCCTAGTTTTGAAGATTAAGTACAGCTGGGAGGATCTAAGACGCTGTAAGGAACCACAAAAGAAAAGACCAGGGGAGATGCAAGAGAGAGTGAGCCAGGCATGGGTCTTCCACTCAGGATATCCTGGGTAAGGAGGTCAGCTGGGTGATGAGATCACCTTTGCTTTCCGGGTGAAGAAAAGGTGTCCCAGTGTGTGGCACAAGTGTGGTTGGACACTGGAATCCAGACCTGCTAACCAGGAGAAATCCATTAGGAAGAACCTGAAGGGGGCTGATTTTCAGGAACCAGAACGGCGGATGGGCTGGAGGCAAAGCAGCCTCATGGGAAAGCCCATGAGAACACACTTCTGGAGGTGTGGGTTAAGTGCCCACTCCAGCTCTACCCAGGTGGATTTGGGCAAGGCACTTAGTTAGCATCTGTAGATCTGGACTTTTAGTTACTTATCCACAATACAACTTACGCACTTCCTTTCAAGTCTAAGAACAATGCAGGCTCTGGAAGAGTAGGGACTCAAGCTGTCTCACAGTGGTTCTGTATATTTAAAAATACAGAAGAAATAAAGGTACTGTGTCTGGGAGAGACAGGGACATAAGCAAAACAGAAGCCTGACATTTTTATTTTTGTAGTACAGAGGCCAAGCAAAGGAACTATGTAACAGGTAACAAGGCTAAAGTTTCAGAGCTGAGGAATGAAAAGACCAGACTAAGGCAGAAGGGGCCTTAAAGCAGGCAGGAAGGTGGGCTCTGAAGCAGAGGTGTGTCATCACGGCAGGTCGATGGACAGCCACTGAAAATGAAGTAGCTTTCCCACTGTATCAGTCTATAGGATAAGGATGGAAAAGAGGCTTCACTTTCTAGAGCCCAGTAGATCTTAGTGAGGGATAGACACTAAGACTATATAAGGAATGTTTCTAGAAGATACTAACAGTAGAACCTGAGATGGTACCTGTGCTGGCTAGTTCTGTCAAGTTGATACAAGGTAGAGTCATCTGAGAGGAGGAAGCCTTGGGTGAGAAATAGCCTCCATAACATCAGGCTATAAGCAAGTCTGTAGGGTGGTTTCTTCATTGGTGATTGGTGGGGGAGGCCCAGCCCACTGTGGGTGGTGCCACCCCTGGGCTAGTAGTCCTGGGTTCTATAAGAAAGCAGACTGAGCAAGCCATGAAGAGCAAGCTTGTCATCAGCTCCTGTCTCCGGGTTCCTGCCATTTTGAGTCCTAACCTGACTTCCTTCAATGACTGGACTACAATGTGGAAGTATAATCTAAATTAACCCTTTCCTCCCCGTCTTGCTTTTGGTCATGGTGTTTCATCACAGCAACAGTAACCCTAACTAGGACAGTAGTCTTGGTTTTTAAAGTTGTACTAGTGATCTCAACACAACCCCTGGTGTAAGCCCTGGCTGCCTGGATGGTCACAACTGAAAAGCACTCTCATATTAGTCGTCAGTCACCTCATGGGACCTCAGTGGTGGGAAAGAGAATCTGTGTTTTCTAAAGAAAACAAGTTAGACAAGTGAAGGACTGGTTGCGGCCACAAGCTCCCAGGGGAGGACAGGCTCTGGGTCTAGCCCACCTAGGGCTGTTTCCCAGGCTGACGCTGGTGAAGAATACAGCATGTACTCTCTTAGGCTGGGGAACCAGAACGAAGCCTCTTCAAAAGTCATGGCTTCTTGCTGGCCTCAGCCTTCAGCCTGGCTTGCTTCTGTGAACGTTCCAAACGTTCCACCCAGCACTGGGTTTTTCTAAGGGGACTTGCTTCCCAGTAAAACAACCAAATAGCGATTCACTGTTTAAATACCGGAAAGCTCGCAGCACGGTTTTCGATAGGAACGAGGCTATTCCTGTCCAGGGGATTATACAAATTTCTGTGCCCTACGGCACAACTCAATAACAGCTTGCTAAAATAGCAAATGGAGTTCAGACTAAACACCCAAAGTTCTCCATTTCTCTCCCTATATAACCAGTTCCAAAAAAAGAAAGAATGAGCAAGAGCCAAACAGAGACAGAGAAACAGAGACAGAGAGACAGAGGCAGAGAAACAGAGACAGAGAGACAGAGGCAGAGAGACAGAGGCAGAGAGACAGAGACAGAGACAGAGAAACAGAGACAGAGAGACAGAGGCAGAGAAACAGAGGCAGAGACACAGAGAGAGACAGAGACAGAGAAACAGAGACAGAGAGACAGAGACAGAGAAACAGAGAGAGACAGAGACAGAGAAACAGAGACAGAGAGACAGAGAGAAACAGAGGCAGAGAGACAGAGACAGAGAAACAGAGACAGAGAAGAGCAAGTGAAAGAAGGGTGTTATGGCACATTTGAATACTTCAAAGGACAGACATTTTTTATTTATTTTTTATTATTAAGAGATATTCTATTCATTTTACATACCAATCACAGATTCCCCTGTCCTCCCTCCTTCCAATAGAGAAATTTTAAAGAATGATCCTTAAATTCATTATTAAGTCCCAAGGAACTGAAAAAAAACTTGTCCTGACTTCACAGAGAGAAAAACTATTAGATTATTTTATGTGTTTTCAGGTTGGAACCACAAATTCCATCAGCAACCCAGGGTCCTACTATCCATCTCATCCCATCCCGTCCCATCAGCTAGGACTCTCCTCTCCTCCACCACTCATTCCCAAAGTGTTTCAAAGGCCTTGAGGATGGGAACACATACTGGATACGGAGGCAGGAGGTGGGAAAGGAACTGTCTGCAGATTGCGTACGGTTTAAAGCCAAAGCACATCCAGACTCAGAAGTCCAAAGGAAGATGCAAAGATGGCAGTGTTGAATTAGCTACCTGCTGGATACAGGCCTAAGTGGGAGGAGGGGAGGGCTTGCAGGGGGCTCAGTGCATTGGGCCCTGCCTGGTGGGCTTAGTATCCTTTGATAGGTGCATGCGTGTCTATGTTGCTGGTTAATGGGAACCAATGGTTATGTGAGTAGGGCTGGAGAAGACCTAGACTGTCAGGGAGAACCTTACCCTTAGGCCTGCCAAGACAAAGAGGATGAGCCTGACCTGATACATCCCAGACTTTCAGGACAAGCCATGACCACTTCAAGAATCACTCCTCCTTAAAGCGTTCCGTGTTACCTTGTCAGCTGAGGATCACAGTAGTAACACAGAGGCTACTGCCTCCTATTACACAGTTGGTCAAGCTAATGGCTTTGTCCTACTTTTCTCATATATTCTATGGGATAGCACTCATTGTTAAAAAGATGGTGACAGCATGCTAAGAAAGAAAATGAACCCAACAGACATGGGAACAAAGGATACAAATATGAAGCTAAAAAATGTATAGAAATAGCTGTATTATTGTTGGTTTGAGACAAGCTCATATAGCCCACGCTGGCCTGCAACTTGCTATGGAGGTAGAGGAGGACTTTGAACTTCTGATCCTTCTTCTCCCACCTCCTATGTGTTGAGATTATAGGCATATACGGACACACTACCCACTGAACTATTTCCCCAAGCCCATAAATGGCTATTAAACAGCCAGAAGCCAATATATATTCTTTGATTTTAAAATCTAAATTAAAATACCATAGCATCAGTTTTCACTTGTAAGTGTAAAAAGAAAACCTTAAGTTTAATAATGCCTGGTGTTGTAAGGGAACAGCAAGAAACCTTCTCACATCAGTGGGACAATCTTGGCAGGTGACTACTTTGCAACACCTACCTCAGATGCTGATGCAAATACCCTTTGGCCTGATCATTTCACTTCCAAGATTTATCATGCAGATAAGCTGAGATAAGTGCATCAGAATAGTGTTTGGATGTGATACTCATTGCAAACTGCTTACAACAGGCAAAAGTTGGAAATAGAAGTAGTTAAATTACAACTGAGAGCTAGGGATGGGATGAAGCTCAGTTGTTGGGATGCTGCTGAGCATGCACAAGGCCCTGGACTCCATCCCCACCACTGCAGATTGGGCAGGGTGGCATACACCTAGAATCCCGCACTTGGAAAGTAGACACAAGATCAGAAATTCAAGGTCTCCTGGGTTACAGGCCAGCCTGGGCTCCATGAATCCCTATCTCAAAAAATAATAATTTCGGTATATGTGTCCAACAGAACTCTAGGCAATCATTATTAGTTCAGTGAAAAAACAATCTGGATCAGGAAACATTATATAATTCTTTTAATGTCACACACAAACAACACTGTCTCCTACATATGTACAGAAAATTTCTGAAAGAATGATAAACAGTATTGTTAACAATAGATAGTTTTAAGGAGTGGAACTCAAAAAGATCTTTTAAAAAGTAGGGGAGAGGAAGATAAGTAACAAAAGGGCAAGAAGTACCAGAAGCTTCCCAAACTAGACCATATGGCCAGGGGCTGACAATCTCCATCAACACCCTGGCCCCAGCCACACCCAGAGCTGAGACGTGAGTGGCAGGGCCACTGCCCCCCTTACCTTCAGCCTCTTCAACAGCCACTGCAGGAGTCCCTGCTGGGCAGCCTCTGTGCACATCTCCGGACGGAACTCGGCCATGTTTTCCACGATAGCTGAAAGAGACAGACACCAGTCACTGGGGAGGGCATCTCTGCTTCCACCTGCGGCCAGCTTGCTCCCCCTGACAGGCACTTTATTCTTCTTCCCACTTTCCCGCAGTCCTCTCAGCCAGATGCTGTTGTCACTTTTAGACTAACCAGGGAGTTGCTAGGGTTTTTTTTTTTTCTTTCTTTCTTCAAGTTACGTTACAAGTAAAAGTCATAACTGAAAATGAGGGAATTCACAGAAGGGATAAGGGACAGGTTTTTATGCTAATAGAGGCAACTCCAGAGCAGAGCATGAAGCTGGGTGGAGAGCTGCCTTGCAAGGCCTACTTAGTCCCAGAGGTCTGCAGCTAGTCATGGACGGGGCAGAAGCCCCTGGGGCAAGGCAGTCTCTGCCTTTTCCAACTTCTCCATCCTAGTTCGTTCGTTCTCTCTCTCTCTCTCTCTCTCTCTCTCTCTCTCTCTCTCTCTCTCTCTCTCTCTCTCTCAATCATGTGGAGACCAGGACACTGCCAGGGCGGCGAGCATGATCTTCTTAATTGAACAAAATAATGTGTGGAAAGGGGAAAGGCCATGCCGGCAGAGGTAGCTGGTAGGTACCTGGAAGCAAATAATTGGTCCTGTATCTTCTACAACAGTCAAAGTGTGACTTAATAGGAAAATTAAAAATTAGGAGGCAAAGGGAAAAAGCTACTACATGACATCAAGAAGAAGGGCATTTAAAAATTACCATTGTCCTTACCACATCAAAAGCTTTCCTTCCCCTCAGGGCCCCTCGGCTTCCTATCTTAGAACAGGTCACTCTCACAAGGCAGAGACTGTTCTGTGTCCCCTACGCACAAGGGCCAGAACATGCTGGGTCTGAACTCTGAGGAGAAAGAGCTAAAGAACCCACTCTCAGCCCTTGCTCCTTCACCTAAGTCAGGCTCAAGGGCCAGTGAGGAACAGGGGCGTTCCCGAGGGAGGGCACACAACGCTGTGGGAGTGAGTGGCACAGGGACCCAAGAGATGAAACATTCTCAATCAACTCACTGGTTTTATCTTGTTCTGCTTATACTTTACACGGCCTCCTGCTGCAGCCCACCGGAAACCAAGCCACACTTTCTGCTTTGATTCACAGGCTCTTCCAAATCTGGACAGACTTACTCTTCCAGCCCAATGCCACAAGCCCACATCCTGCTCTCATTTTCCAAAAGCAGTCTCAACTTAGCAAAAGATACTCCCGGCCTGAGACAGCACCACTCCTCCTCCACTGGCAAAGGCGCCTAACTCCTCATTCAACCCCAGTCAGCTCCCTTGCAACAACTTGAAGTCCTTCCTCTCAGCTCCCACAATGCTTTTCACTGGCTCTAACTATAGATTTTGTCACCAGCACGCTTTCCTCTCTGATCTAGACTTGCATTAGCCATGCCTAACTCATCCTGATCTGTCCTAGCTCCCAGCACCATGCCTGACAGACACTGGGCACCCAAGGCGGGAGGCAGGGATGAAGATGAGGACTGTGGTGGGTGCCTAAGCAGAAAGCAGACAGATCTTTCAGACCGGTGCTTTTCCCATCACCCCAGGCCCTTTCAAGCCAGTTAAGACTTTTGATAAGCTTTCAATGTTGCAAAATCCAGCATCAGGCAAACAGATGGCAATGCCAAATTCTGCCTCTACACTAGAGCCAGCCCCCAACCACGGGCTGTTGCGTTCGCCTCTCTTACTCCCTGGGTGCCCATCTTCCCTCTTCTTTACAATAATCCACACTGAAGAGTCTCGAACTACAAGGGAAATCTGCAGTAAACACAGAGGAGCCAGGAGGGAAACTAATCTCATCGAAATTCCTGCTTCCACTCGGCCTCCTTCATTTCTGGAGCTCTGCTTGCAGAGCTGCCACAGCTGGTTTTGCACAACAGTGGCCAGTGAGGAAGCGGCCTGCTCAAAGGCACAATTCCACATAGGCCGCCAGCGCGGCAACTCTGCCAAGGGGGAAACTGGAAAGATTTGAGGGGGAGGAAAAGAACTGTGGAGGAATCCATTCAAGTGAACAGGACACAGGGGCAGTACTTGAACTCACTTAACAAAGCTGCCTGGCTGAAAAAGACAAGGAAACACTAGTTCCTCTCAGAACAAAGGCCTTTCCTGTAATGACCACAGTCCACAGACACTGAAGAAAGGTGAGAAGAGAAGCCAAGACAAAATCACTGACAAATCTGAAACCTAGGCTTCCTGGGGCAGGAGTGGGGCCCTGCAAGGATTTCATCTTAACTTGTGGAGGCAAAGGCTTCGATGGAGAGATGCTTCAGTGGTTAAGAGCTCATATTGCTCTTGCAGAAGATCTGGGTTTGGTTCCTAGCACCCACATCAGATGGCTCACAACCTCTTCTAACTCCAGCACAGGGATCGAAGAAGGATCTTCAGGCCACCTTGTACAAGGATGTGCAAATACTCCCCAACATACATACATAATTAAAACAGAGTTGAATCTTAGAATACAGTTTAGGAGCTAGCATGTTTTCTCTTGGAAGGATACACCCTTAATGGATTTCAGCTTTTGTTGCCTAATGCTAAACCAAAGCTGTAGCTAGATGAAATAAGCACATGGGTCTTCACTTCTGAAAGGGTAGTTTGGGAGCACAGGGGAGGAAAAACAAAAAGCACTTGGTTGTTGAGGCTTACAGAAAAGGAAAGTAAACAGCATGCCCCAGCTTAGGCGCCTGCTCCTCACCTAGGGTGTTGTGGACGCCATCGGCCTCCTCTCTCACAGACTCATCCAGACGCTCCAGATTCTGTACCAAGAGCGCTACCACCTGCCCGTCTACCTGCAGGAACAGAGAAGCAAAGGGAGAGAAGGATGCATCACAAACCAGTCCCCACATGTTCCCGTTCCCACAGTCCCAGCTCCGATTTGAATGAACAAACTTGTGCAGAACTAGCTGTTTGCAGTGTTCTCTTCCAGGCACCCTGTGCAAGGAAGGGGCAACACTGTTATCCTAACTCACGGTGGGCAAACCAGAGCTGAAGGACGCAAAGGAAAACTCAAGGTGACAAAGCTGGTGAACACAAGTTCTCAGGTTCATTCTCCCACTCCACCTCCCCCAATCTCTCTCTGCCTCAGTGGTAGCTAGCTACACATGGTGTAAACAGTGCGTGAGACATTTGGGCAAAGCATGCTTTTAGACCACTGGAGCTCTGGGTAGGAGGGAGTGCTATCTACACCTTGGCTGAGCACCTTGGCTGACGTCAAAATTCTGTGCTCAACTCTAATATTTTAACTTTACATGCTAAGCTTTTACAAAATCATTAGTTCTGAAGAACTTCTAGTTCCCTCTTAAAAAAGGTAATAGTAACATGACCAAATGTCTTATGTCTAGACTACATGTAATACCTAAACTATTGTGTCTCTTACCTGATTCACACCTTTTCAGGTAGGTAGGAAACCCACAGTAGCTACATCACACAGCCAATAGCACACAGCTGCTAAGGAGTGAACAGCCAAAGCCAGGTTTCCTTATATGACCATCTGCATAACATGGGTTCCGGGTGACTGCCTGTGGGTAACCCCAGGGCATGCAGGAAGGAAGGAAGGAAGGCCTCACTTATCTCTCCTTGAGAAGTGACTGCTCAACTAAGATAGTTGTAATCAGGCACCCAGGAAGACATGCCTGTTGCATGTCTGCTATATACAGTAACCCCCTTCCCAATGCCTTGCTTGCCTTATATAGGAAATGAAGATAAAGAGGCATTCTGTAGCAATCACAGGAAAATGTGGGGTACTACTCTTGGTTGAAGGAATGACTCAAAATGTCCAGGGGCAAATTTGCATCTAGCTCTACACCCATTCCCTGCCAAATCATCCACCAGTCACCCCACCGGCAAAGAAAAAAACAAGTTCTTTGACAGCAAGTCCCTCACCTCATGCACCCTGGCACACTTCCAGGTCTTGAACAACTCTGCACATAGCAGATGCCTGAGAAACCTTACCTCATCAAAATAAACGTATGCACACTCACTGTGTGCACCATGATGGGCTCACAGACAGTATTCCATCTACCCAGGCACAAGGCTCACAACTCTCACAGAGCACACAATAAAGGCTCAGAGAGGTCAGGTAGCCTGGCCAGAGTCACAAAGCTGGTGGCAGAAGTGACCAACTCTATTCCTTTGGTGAGAACAGAAAGGCAGCGAGAAGGAAGGCGAAAGCAGTAAGCACATGTCACCAACTCTTTCGGAGCCTTTGTGTAGAAAGCTGGCACTTGCTGGGTGGTGGTGGTGGTGGTGGCTGCGGCGGCGGCGGCGGCGGCGGCGGCGGCGGCGGCGGCGGCGGCACACACCTTTAATCCCAGCACTCAAGAGGCAAAGGCAGGTGGATTTCTGTGAGTTCAAGACCAGCCTGGGCTACAGAGTGAGTTCCAGGACAGCCAGGCTACACAGAGAAACCCTGTCAAGAAACACTGCCCCCGTCCGTCCGTGTCTATCCGTCCGTCCCCTCCCACCGTCCACCATCCCTCACTCTCTACAGAGCTAGTTCAACAAAGCCTATGGATGGCAGCAATGACAAGAGGGACAGGTGCCAAGTAAGGCCTCTTTGTACCTTCTGGGTGAGACTCAGGAGCAACGTGTGGACATGGTGAAAATCTGCAATGACTGACCTGTCTGCACACCCAATCACAAGTGAGTGGAGCTTTCTAAGCTCTCCCCTGTGCCTTGGAGGAAGGAACAGGAAGGGAGCCCACCAGAGGGGAGCTGGTGCCAGACTGAGGGAGGGCTGCAGGCACAAAAAGGGCTGCCTTCCCCGTTCTGTCAAGAGACACACAATCTTGCTCTCAAGTCTCATAGCCAACAAGAACAGTAAAGTGTTTCCTTTAATAAACTGAAAAATCTGTGCATGGGAAGAGAAACATAAAACATCTGGGGGCAGACTATGTCACAACTTGTTTTTTTCCTGCACCACTCTGATGGACATAATCTCCCCCATCCGACCGTGGTGAACATGACAGCTCTTCTGGGTAGCACAATGCCTATCATGGCCCCGACCACACTGCAGGCCGGCCGCCCCCGCCGCCGGCCACTTTATCTGCATTATTTGTCTCTTTCCTTGACTCCTAGTTAGGCTTCCCATCTCTGCTGTCTGGAAACTGGCGGAGATGGTGGCAGTGAGCAACGCACTTAGCTCCTAGAGCCGAATGGATATGGATGATGTGTGTCTGGCTGGGGGAAAGTCTTTTTTCTTGTTACGGAAATCTAACTTCTAACAGGCAGACTTTTTAAGCTTGCAAAGTGTGAAACTCGATGTTTAGCTGGGTTAGATGCAATTTTATCTGATTGCAGGAGGGCCGAAAGCAGTCAAAATACATTTAGCTCAGAAAACCCTTAGAAGAGTATTTGTATTATGCATGGCTCTGGAGTCGTCTAGTAAGGAGTGCAAATTAGCATTCTGCCTACTTCCTCCAGCCCCGGGGCCTACATTCAATTTTCTGGACCTGTGACCAAGTCTGAAACTAAAAACAAATCCTGCTTGGGGATTAAAGCACCAGCCAGGGCAACCCTGGCCTTGGAAATGAGGACTGTCTGAGGCCTGGCATTTTCTGATAAGTCTCCGGTTATTTCTGCTTGTTAGCAGGTCCCCCAACAGCAGGTCTCACTCCGACAAAGTTCGAGGGCATGATCAGACATCTTTTTCCACTTGACCAAAGGAGAAGGATGTAAGAAAGAGGAGGAAATAAGGAACCAGAGAGATGAGAGGGGCTGAAGAGGGTTCCTTCTCTACCAGGCCCACTCTACAATACTCAAGAGCCAGACTGGAGCTCTCCATCCACTGTGAGTTTCAAAAATGTCATGTTTAAAAAAAAAATAACCCCCAAACATGTGGAATCTTGCTCAAATAAGTTTTGAATGTTGTAATGCTAAAGCAGGTCTACTGTCAACTCTTGAGATCTGGGCCTCCACTCCTGCCCTACCTACTGCCTGTGTCGTTCTTATAAACATCCAGGCAGACACTTGCTAATTTCCTGTCTACAGTCTGTCCATGCAGGCAATCTCACAGAGGCCTACAGGACCCAGAACTCCTCCCCACACCTGGGTGCACTCTATCAGGTGGTCCCTCTCATTCTCTCCCTGTGTCAAGCTCATTCTTGCCTTAGTCTCCACCAGGGCCTACCCTGCTCTTGGTCATTTTGAATGTCTGGCTTCTTTCTGTACCTAGAACTCAGGAGAACCAGATATAATCCGACCTGCAGGTACTCAACATCACACCATTCCATTTGAACTCCCTGAACGACCGTGATGCACTGTGGGTGGTTTGCCTATTTCCCTATTTCTTGTCTCACCCTCTGAAAGCAGCAACCCTGTCAGTCTTCCTCAGAGCTACAACTATCCAGGTTCTAGAGTCAAGAGCAAGTCAGCGTACAGTGAGCATCAAGTGAACGAAGAGCAGAGCCTGCTTTGCCGACACCCTGCCCGGCACCCTCATTACTGGTTTGTTTCTCTTTTAAATGAAACCTCCATCTTTGGATGTCTTATTTAGACCTGCACCATCCAAATATTTAAAAACAATTACTCAAAATGCTTTCTGCAACATTTTTTGAACTGAAAAATGTTTAAGTTCAACAAACATCCACAAACATGTCACTGTGTGGCAGATGATGCTTATCACCATCACCTGACATTTACAAATGTCCTAACATTATACCAGTCCTGGAAAATGGCCAGCAAGAAGTGGATGCTCTAAAGATCTCTAAATAACTCACTGACTCCTCATGTCTACACTGTGTGACAGACACAACTGTTACCCCTACTGTGCAGTCGAAACATCGCGTGGAATGTGGTGATACACTGTGTACCCTAGTAAAATTTTCCTGAAGATCAGAGAGACAAAGGAACAAGTCACTGCCACGACTTACCTCAGCCTGAAAAGTCTTCAGTTTCTGTCTCCTCATGCCTAATATACCTTTCTCCGCCCAGCCATCACTTCCTTCTTAGTGCTGGGATTAAAGGCATGTGTGCTTCCCAAGCAAAGGCATGAGATCTCAAGTGTTGGAATTAAAGGTGTGTGCCACCACTGCCTGGCTCTGTTTCTCTCCTAGACTGAGTCGATATCATTCCAGGGTAGCTTTGAACTCAGAGATCCAGACGAATCTCTGCCTCCCAAGTGCTAGGATTAAAGATGTGTGCCACCACTATCTGGCATCTATGCTTAATCTAGTGGCTTGTTCTGTTCTCTGGTCTTCAGGCAAATTTTATTAGGGTACACAATATATCACCATAGTGGAAGATTAGGCCATTTGCCCAGAGCACACAGTGAGTGGCAGAGCTGCAGCCCTGACCAGTTTCCCAGTGGGATCACAACTTGGAAAAGAAACTGGTCCACAGACGCTATAATCCAATGTGGCAAGTTCCCAGGGACCAAACTCTGCTGAGGAGATGAGATGGAAAGGCTCCGAAGAGAAGAGCTGAGGCTGGAGGAGGCTTGATGGGATGATGTGAAGGGTCTCAGAAAGCCCAGGGAGGCACTCACTGCAGGCCATCACTGTCTGGTCATTACACTCAGGAAACACATGTCTGTGGAGGGGTGAGCCAGGGAGTTCTCACCAATGCAATAAACCTCACATCTATGATCTCCAGAGAAGTCCATCTTCCAGGCTCCTAAATTGATTTGTTCCAAAGCACAAATACTCCCTTTGTGTATACAGAACAGCAATGAATGTGATCCGAAATTTAAAACCCCAAAGATTCCCAACAACGCCAGGACAGCACTTTGCTCACAAATGTGCTACTCTATTGCTGGGGACTTCCAACTGGGAAAAAGACCAAGGCAATAACTGCAAACTGCACGCCACAATAAATCCTGCCACGTGCCCTCTGGCCCCTGCTCCAGTGATTCCAGGCTTCTAATACTGGCCCCAAATTAAAACTATGAAGACAACTCAACCCTTGTAATATGAGAATACTTATCAAACTTCTTCCTCAATGTGGCACAAGGGCGAGATAAATGGAAGCCCACTCGCCAGCTCTGCTCACTGATATTTACTGACGGCTTCTGAGTGGTAGCAGACAAGCAAATAATATATTGGACTCCAGA
Source organism: Peromyscus eremicus (assembly GCF_949786415.1). NCBI lineage: Eukaryota > Metazoa > Chordata > Mammalia > Rodentia > Cricetidae > Peromyscus > Peromyscus eremicus. Next base: position 131,185,532 of record NC_081419.1, on the reverse strand, counting down.
ATGCTCAGTGTTTGCGATTCACAAAAGCTCCACCAGGATAAAGCTGTAAGAGTCAAAAATCTTAAAATAATATAATCATAAAAAACCTACACAAACAGGAAATCCTGCACAGCAGCTACCTAATGGCTCCCAAGCCTGAGGACGAACTGTCTCCTTCCAGACAAACAATCAAATCTTGGAGACGCAGCCTTTGCTGGTGGGCTTGGCAGCACGGAGACACAAAGGGGCTTTTGTGTGAACTGCTGCTTCGGTGTAGGTTCACAGCCGCCGCCTGGCTAGCTGCTCCTCTCCTATCCTCTCCATTCACACAGGCAAAGGACGGTAATTAAAACCGGCCCAGGGACTAGGCAGGAAGGCGCACACGGGGCCACCGCAATTAACCTCTGGAAGGTAAGACTGCACAAATGACACTGTGGGGATACAGTGCGGGAGGGAAGTGCCACAGCCTTCCTACAGATGCTCCTCAAAACAAAAGGCCACCCCAGAAGAATCCTTCTTCCCTTTCTGTATTGTGGTTCCAAGGCAAAATAAAGGTCCCAAAGCCCACCAAAGTGGGAGCTCACTCTAGGAAGGAGCTTGAAAGGAAAACAGCCATAGAAATTTCCATGTTAGTTGTATAGGGAGGGCCCTGCTGGACTCCAGCCAAGCTCCGAGACAGTCCTTCATCTCCAGTGCTCCAGTGGGTTCACAACCCCTCCACTTACCACATCAGCAGTGTGCTTGATGTGGGGAAGATCTGGTGTTGAGAATACTAAGGGAAGGGGTAGGCTGTGCTGCAGAAGGCTCTCCTAAGCACCAGGGTTCCCAGTCCTGCTACCATGAGTCCACAGGCTGTGGGTGGGGCTAGAAGGCCGCTTAACAGCACCTGTGTACACCTACCGTGAGTAGCTGCAGTGGTTTCTAGGAAATAAGAAAGCAGCACTTGCCACCATTCTCATGAGAGAGAAGAGGCAGGAGAGAAAAGAAGAAGAAAGGAGAGGGCCAGAGTCCCAAGGAGTGAGTGGATGGAGCTCCCATCAGGGTAAGAGGCTAGACCAGATCCACTTCCACCACTGGCTAGCTATGGTGCCTTTTCAGCCTGGAGCCCTCCCTGATCACGGGTAAGGATCAGAACATACAGGCTTTTGTTTCAGTGGACAGAGGCCTGGCTGAGAGGCCCAGCAGGAGGAGTCCATATGTCTCTGGGCTTCCTCCTATGTCAAGCTGGGACCTGGTGGATGGGCTTGCTCTGGCACTGCCTGGATAATGGCTGAGAAAGTGAGTGGAGTCTGAGGCTTTGCCTTGGCCTCACACACATGGTGATGCAAACCTTTAATTCAAACACAGAGGAAGCAAAGACAGACAGGGATCTGTGAGTTCAGATCTCTGAGAGTTTGAGGCCAGCCTAGTCTACATATCAAGTTCCAGGCTAGCCAGGGCCACATAGTGAGACCTTTATCACAAACAAACACACTAAACTAGACATGGGCACAGATGTGGTTCTTATCTACAAGAGATCTCAGGTTTGCTCTTGTGCTTTTAACATTCTCCAGTCTCTCTGATAATTGTGTAAAATAAGGAACACTTATGCATCTTTGCTGCAATTATAAAGCTCAAGACAGAAAGCAAACATCTGTGAGATCTCTTTGTCAAAAGATTAGCAGCAACTCAGTGAGAGAGGGCAGGACACAGAATCAGAAAGCAGAGGCTAAGAGTCCAGCTCTGACCACAGAGCTGCTGCTCCACCTCTCCTGTGCCTCGGATTCCAAGAGGATGTGGTGAGGGCTAAGCAGGGCTAAGGGAACGAGAAAAGTCTGCCTGAAGCACTTAGTTAAGAGACGCTGAGCTTCTCCAGGCTCTCCCCTCAGTCCCACTGGAGAAAGCACCCCACCAGCTGCATTTCTACTCGCTCCATCCAGCCAAAACCCAGAATTCTACGGATACCACCTGTGCACAGTGGCAAGATTAAGGCCAACGCCTTCACAATCCCAAGAACCCCAGAGGTATGAGCCACTTACCAGAGCGTCGATGAGGACTTCTGCCCCTTCTTCACTCTCGTGGAGGGTGTCTATGTCTGTAAGCTCCTGAAGCAGATCGACCACGGCTATGGACACATGTGACGACTGTTAAGGACATCCCAGGCACATTGAAACCCTACTGTTATCTTGTGCAGATTTTTTTTTTTTTGGCTCCCTTTGGTTCACCAGCCACTTCATCACAGCATATCTTTTTGTTTGTTTGTTTCTAGACAGGGTTTTTCTGTGTTGCCCTGGCTGTCCTAGAACTCATTCTGTAGACCAGGTTGACCTTGAACTCAGAGATCCACCTGCCTCTGCTCTGAGTGCTGGGATTAAAGCCATGTGCCACCACTGCCCAGCTATCACTGTATATTTTTAACACACTCAGGTTTTATTATCATCCTTCCTCCTTCAAGTGGTCTCAGTGAAATGCAGCTGATCCCCTGACAACCTAGTTTGTAGGTCTACTGCATTTTCATAAATTTCCAAGCTTTAAATAGATCATATGGAGAAGCTGCATTTCCAGCATCTTTACCCTTATCTCTTAACTTCAGTTTCTGAGACGCAGCATGATTGGACCTGCCTGGCACAGCTGTCTAGCAGGGGGGCTTCAGAGACCAGGGCAAGACAAAACTACTGGAAAATGGAGAGAAAAGGGTTTCTGGGGGCAGCACTGGGTCCCAGCTGCACGCCCCTCAATCCACATAAAGGTGGTGAGCAATGGGACTGGAAAGAGGGTACTTGCTTAGCAGTGCACGCTGTTCTTGACAGGACCCAGTGTGGTTCCCAGAACCCACATTGAGTGGCTCACAATGCCTCGGACTCCAGCTCCAGGGATCCAATGCATTCCTCTGGCCTCCACAGACACCTGCACACATATGCCCCCTCCCCAAAGACATAATTAAATTTGTAAAAATGTGTGCAATGGAATCTAGACATGGGAAAACAGGAGAAAGAGAATGAAGTATAATGAAAAAGGAAACATGAAGGAGGGAAGTAAGGAATGATTTTTGAAACTAAAAGGCAGAACTAAGCTTTCTTTCCCTAGAAAACACCATTCTCTGTCTCTCTCATCTTGCTCACGTAACCTGAATTTACTGAATGTCCACAATTAACAAAGTACCGCAAAGGGGTAAAGACAAATCCATTCACCGTTCTAGTCCTCAGTCCCCTCATCTGTGAATGATAATCAGAGACATTTTAAATCACATACCTCGGACAGTAAGTAACATGCATCAGAGGAGGACACAGACGGTAGGCTGTACACACTCTGACACCGGGAGATTAGGACACTGCTAAAAAGACACTGGTCAGAAACCAGGCAACCACAAAGATGGGCCATGCAGGCTAGGAAGCAAAACCACAGGACCAAGAGCATAGCTGCTGGAATTCACAAAGTCATGGAAGAGGAGAGAGCAGAGAACTAGGGAGAAAGTTCTAACTAGGTGAAGAAAAGGCTGTGTAAGTGGGCTGGACAAGTGGCTCAATGAGTAAGAGCACTTGTTACACAATCATAAGGATCTGAGTTCAGATCCCAGCACCCAAATAAAAAGTCAGGCATTGGGGTGGGAGACAGGAGGATCACGGAGCTTGCTGGCTATCAGCTTAGCTCCAGCTTCAGCAAAAGACCCTGTATCTTAGGAACAAGGGGAGAGGGATAGAGCAGGACACACAATATCCTCCTGTGGCCTCTATGAACATGCGCACAGCTATCCACAGCACACGCACATACATACAATAAATAACATAAAAGATTTTTTTTTTCATTTTAGAAAGAGAAAGAAAACGCAGTAAAGAGGCAAGCTTGGGCCTGGGTGGGGGAGGTACAATGCACACTGTGAGAGCTGGGGTCAGGAGGCACAGATGGTGGGGAAGGGCAGGGAGCCAAGCCTGAAGGGGGAGGACCCACCCCAAAGCTGTGACACAGAGTGCAGAATCCGAGACAAGGGTAAGCCAGTCCAGCCAGGACAGTTTCACTAGCAAGAGGAAGAAAAACAGAAGAGGCAGGACACGGACAAGAATGGCAAAGTGCTCACTGCTGACGGATGGTCTAGGGACTCTATGAGTATCTTTTGCTGAAAGAAAAAAATTGGAGGTTTACTGACTAGATGACCGTCATGAATAAGTAATTAAACTTTTTATGTCTCTTTTACTCTTAAAGGTGATATTTACCCAAACCACAAAAGTGCTACAGACAGTATAATGAGCTTAAAGGTCTTCGGACAAAAATCTTTCACATTTTATAAATGAAGTAACCAGAAAGCTGTTGACACAAAAGACCATGGGTCATACTTGACATACAGTAAATCCAAATATACAAGTCATTTCAATTAAATTTTTAAAAAGCTAACAAATGAATGCCTAGAAACCCCAGTGCTGTTCTGCGAGCAGGAATTAGTAGTTTGTTTTCAGTGTAGGCCCAGTCATCATAAAGTCAGCATTTTAAATATCATCATTGGACTAGGGACCAAGTACTGAGTTCTCACAACAGTAATACACAATCAAGTTTGGTCCTCATTTCACAGACAAAGATAAAGTGTAGAGAGCTTATTACACCCATAGGCACAAGCGCTAAGGGAGCATCCAGGGTCATAATCCCTGATCCCAGTCATAACAGCAAGCCATGACTTTCACATTAATGCATGGTTCAAACATGACTGGATTCAGGCAAATCCTGGTTTACTGGTATTACTGTAATCACAAGAAATAAAGACCTGGTGTTTATTTCTACCATGAATTTTTAAAAGTCTTAGGAAAACAAGAAAAAATGTTAATAACTCCAACATTTAAAATCTCTCGAAAAGCTGTTATGTATGACAGCCCATCCTCATGCTTACTTAAAACGCATAACAATATCCTATCTGGCTAGCATCTACCCAAGCACCCATTCCCCCATCCCTCTATCCAACCACAATCCATCCTTCCCCCTCCCTTCCTCCACTCACCTTTATTGATCCATCCCTCTATCCATCCACCAACTCATCCATCCAACCCCTGTCCATTCCCATCCCTATCCACTCTTCCAGCCCCTACAGAGCTTTCTATCCACCCACCAACCCCTTCCTCCATCCACTGACTGCTCTATCTACCAGATGATCTCTCCACCCACCCACTGACACCATCACTCATCTACCAGTCACCTGTCTACAGGATTACGATCTGAATCAGGTGTGCAGTAAGTTTCATCATCCCACCCTTTGAACAGCAGCATGAGTAATTACTTATAACTATTATGTATAATTAATTATTCATAAAACAGAGTCAAGACAAGGTAGAATATAGGTGGTCACCAACTTACAATGGTTTAACTTTCGATTTGTTGACTCTACTGAGGTGTGAACGGATATGCACTCAGTGGAAACTACACTGAGACTTTGGAATTTTATCTTCTCCACACTATTACCAGGCAGTACAATATTCTGCCTAATGCTGGGCAGCAACCACAAGCTGTAGCTCCTGGTCAACCATCTGATCATGAGAGTGAATGGCCCATACACGACACATATTCTCTTGCTTGGCTATATGTGATAGCCTAGGAGTACTACAGACATTTTTGTCTCAATATATTTCAACTTAGTAATGGGTTTATTAGAACACAACCCTACTGCAAGTCAAGAAGCATTAATGTATCTGGCGGGTGACAGATGAGTCAGCAAAAGCTTGAGGTCATGGTCATTACATAGTCTTCTTTGCTTTTATGAATTTGATGGTCTGATAATTAACACTAGCCATATAACCTTGCACAAGTCCCTCTATTTCTTTATGGCTTGGCTTCCTTATCTGTAAAATGTGGGTGATCGTCTCTGCCCGGCTAATGTCCCTGCATAGCTATATGAAACAAAAGAGGCCAGATCTACCAAAAGTCATGTAAGTCAAAATTCAGGAAATAAGAAAGTACTAAACACAGGTGGACAGTCAAGTGTCCCTCTAGAACCTAGAGCCATCACTGTGGACTTCATTCTTCTGACAGCCTCCACAGTCTAAAACTAAAACTAACACAGTACGGTCTGCTTTCTGGGTCACACTGGGTTGGAAGACTAACTTCTGGGCTTTGGGGTCAGATCTTACTAATCTTTGCTTAGTCTCACACTATGTGCCAATGTATTACATAAAACCTAGGACCTTAGCAGAAAAATCTGTAACAGATAATTTTAAATGGGAATCCAATGACTTTTTAACATTTTACCAAGGAAAGTCATTTCATATAATGTTCTAGTAGGTTCTTTTCCTGGCTTGTTTTCCTGCTTCATTTGAGAATAAGTTATTCACCAGGTCTAACAAACACCGTATCCCACCTACCACTAACTGACTTTATATGAATCTTCAACTTTTCCAAAACAGCATTTCAGAAGGCCAGTAAAGAGACCATATTGTGACCGTTAACTCCTAGGGAAAGTGATATGACCACGAGAGGGAAGGTCATTTGGAGACCAGAAATAGGAACAAAGACCAGAACTCAAGATGGACAGACAAGGAGCACTCTACCACAGGCAGACACCAGGGACAATGCTCTACCACAGCACACACTGGGTACAGTGTTCTACCACAGGCACACACTGGGTACAGTGCACACACTGGGCACAGTGTTCTACCACAGGCACACACTGGGTACAGTGTTCTACCACAGCACACACTGGGCACAGTGATCTACCACTGGCACACACTGGGTACAGTGCTCCACCACAGGCACACACTGGGCACAGTGCTCTACCACTGGCACACACTGGGTACAATGTTCTACCACAGCACACACTGGGTACAGTGTTCTACCACAGGCACATACTGGGACAGTCTTTCACCACAGGCAGACACTGGGTACAGTGTTCTACCACAGCACACACTGGGTACAGTGCTCCACCACAGGCACACACTGGGCACAGTGCTCTACCACAGGCACACACTGGGCATGGATGATAGGCTTCTCCACTGCAGTTACAATCTCAACTGCACAAACCAATAAAAAGGGACCATTGTCTTCAAGATTCTAATTCTCTCTATGCTTACTCTTGATTTCTCGGAATCCTTTCTTACATGTCATGTCGTCTTTATGTTCAAACTTTCCATTTTCATAAAAAATAAGTTTTTCCAATAGCAATCTCTGAAGTCTCCAGAAGGAAATGGGGCCCCAACAACAACAACTCTAACCAATCCAGAATGATGCCATGGTAATCATCATCATACTACACTTCTTGCCAGAATTTCAGACAATCTTACCCATTACTCTGAGACTTGCTGCAGAATCTACAGTTAGTCTAACTGAGATTTAACTATCTGAGCTTTCTCACAATACCCAACAGAGATACCATCACCCCAAAAACAGCAGGAAGCAATTCTAAGAAAACAACGCCCCTTCTCCCTAAGGTTTCATATTTCTCAGGGTTATGGATGATGGTTATAGGGTTGGGGGTGTAAGAAAACATTAAACTCAGTATTCTCCTTAAAAGAAAAACTGTCTCAAAAAAAGGGGGTGGGGAGAAGAAATGGAATGGATAGGTATAAGATATTACGGTAGATTATTGTATATACTAGTAAACAAATTTAGTAAAATAGCAGCCTTAGATAATTTGCACTGTAATTTGCACTGTTATGGATTCTTATATGTTGATACAAATGTAAACTATTTTTATATTCCTGTTTAAGATAATTTGTATATTGATACAAATGCAGAACTATATTTGTTATAATGTACATATATTTCTACTCTTATTTTAAATATTTATATATTGATACAAATGTAAATTTATATCTTTCATACTGTATGTATGTTCTACTTCTGTTTAGGATATTCTGTATATTGATATATATTTAAGATTATTGTCGTATTGCACTATACATTCCTACTTCTGTTATAAATATCTTGTGTATTGTCACAATTTTGAAGTCATCGTCCTTTACCGTACATTTGCTTATAGACTGTTTACCTTGTTTATATGAAGCCTTAGTCCTTAGGTTATTTCGGTAGATAAGACTTACAGATTTATAGTCACCTATGCTTGTCATCTCTATAGTTATGTTAGTTAGGTTATCCAGATTTAGAGATACATAGGTTGGAAGGACAGGTAATCTTCAAACACTTCATAGACCTAAAGAATATGGTACAAAATGGCCTATTGGGCAAAGAACTGCCCTTGCCTCAACTGCTGACAATACGAGTGCTGTCCTTCTGGACAAGCGGGACACAAGGAAAAGTGACTTCTGAACTCTGCCAAGACAGGGTAAAATGGTCTTTCAGAATTCCTGCTTCTGAAAACGGTCTGTCAGATACTCTAGGCCTGTAGCCAATTTGAATGCACCAACAATGCTGAGAAACATTAGGTGACTGTCCAGGCTGCCTGCTGTCTCTGTCTATTCTTGCAAGATTCCCGAAAGTTGCTTGCATACATCTTCCATTTCTCAGGTACCATTATATTCCTTCTCAGGTCTTTGATGGGATTGAAGACTAGCAGTTATAGTTACAACTTAGTATATCTATATATAAATATATATATATATATATAAATATATATACATATAAAATATCTTAGATAGAACATATTAAGTATTAGATTCAGGTTCTTTAGGATAGGACACCTTTTGGATTGATCTTTGTAACATGCCATTTACCTACACTCTAGACTTCTCTCGATTTTAGTATGTGTTTCCTGCTTGATATTTTTCACATTGGTTGTAGTTCCATCTTATCTAGGTCATTATCCCTCATTACTCCTGGACAATATTTGATAACCATTCCTTTGTATATAGTCTTGTATTAAGTTAGAACCTTCTTATTTAGACAAAAGGGGGAGATGTAGTGGGTAGCCATCCCAGCTTTGATCTGGAAGTTCCAACCCCCATTGAGGCTTCGGTAACTGTCACGCCTACAAGGTGGGGCCAAGAGAGGACCCTGAAGACCCGAGATCCAGATGCACCGGCTCTCTTGGTTCCTGGACCCTGGACGCTGGAGGTAGACTGAGCAGAGTTCTCCAGAGAACACCGCTGGACTGCACTACACCTTTCCCAGACCCTGTAAACTATCCCTTCACTTGTAAGTTACCCCACAAAATAAACCTCCCTTTTAACTACGTGGAGTGGCCTTATTAATTTCACCAATAGCACAAGGTAAGAGTTCTCCCATCTAAGTATAACAGGAAAATGGACAGTTTCTCTGAGGAGGACTAAAACAGTTTGCCTGCTTTGTTTTGTCTTCATAGCCTATTTTGTCATGTTGAGTAAAAAGACAACCCCATTTGCTCTCCCTGTATCTGCCCACTTCCAGGGCAATATGTTTGTATAACAGCAAAATGGAAAAGACCAGCTGGGCTTGAATAGCTTCTAATACAGAGGCTTTTAGACAAGAGTGGTGTTTACTCCTATTGTGTGTTTTGGCTCTAAATATTTGGTTTGGGGCCTGATCCTCCTTAGTATTGGTACAGAAACTGTTAATCTTATTAATATCCACAGAGATGTGTCCACAAGGAACAAAGTTATTAAAAAAGAGGAAGAAGAATGAGATGCATTGAACAGATGGCTTTTTAAAAGTCATTTAAAAAAGACAAACCGGTATAAATTCAGAGGATATAAGTGATTTAATGCAGCAAATGTGGTTTTCTTTAATAAAAATGTTTGTTTTCTTTGTGGGTCGGGTAGTGATTAGATATAGCTAGATTAATGCAGATGGATTTCAAACCCAGACAACATGGTTCTCCCCTTTGAAAATAGCAGCACAAAGTCCCCCAAACTGGATCTGGATTCTTAAATTTATATTGACCCTAAATCAAACTATATAGAGAAAGCATACACAGTTAACACTGAATGCCTACTAATGCCAGTAAGCACCAGCACACAATTAGGATTCCTGCTACAGTATCCAAAGCAGGCCACAATGACCCTAACAACCTTCTGAAGACACAGGCTTCCTCATAGCTAGAAACAAGATCAAAAGTTTAATTAAGAGTGCTCTATTTACCTAAATTGCCATTCTAGCTCTTTATTTTTAAGCCTAATCTAAACATGTTCTTCAGAACATACTAACTGACTCCAGAAACAAGAGTGACTTATCAGTAGGCATTATCTTGGAAGTCAGATGACACACGCAGAAAATAAGTCAGTTCTTCCTGTTGCAGTTTTGAGTCTGGAAATATCAGAATGAGACTAGCTCCTGGGAAAACAGCAGCTCAGGACGCACACGTCTTGTTAGACAGGGCTTGCAGGAGAGCAGCAGAGCAGGAACCAGCTCCCTCCCAGTCCAATTAGAAAAGAGCCCCTTGGCAGCTCAAACCTTCCCAGCCCCATTCTTGCTCATTAATGCTGGGTCTATAACACAAGGCACCCTAGACTACAGTGCACACCCTCTGGGATAATATGGTGTCTCAGTCAGTTGGTTCCACTTTAGCATTCCCAGACCGAACTGCTCAAGTTCAATTGATCCCTGTTGGTCTAAGAAAAAGAAACATGTCTGCTCCTTTTCCAAATTCCCACAGTAACTCTTCATAAACAGCAAGGACAACCCCACAAGTTCTCTGGCTTGCTAAAGTCTGAGCAAATACTAATTTAGAAAACAAACGTTAGGTGTCCTTCCCTAAAGCTGGCCACACAAAAAGGAGCTGCCCCACTGCCGCCAGGGAACCACTAACAAGTTTTTCCCTTCCTGCACATCCAGTTACCGTCACAATGAGATTTCTCTTTTCCTGAATCATAGGAGCAGGGGAGGTGGCAGAAGAAATGAATTCAGTTTAGATGGCCTGAGCCTTTTTATTAAAGGACAGGGCACTTCACTGCAGAGCAGCAGACAGTTACCTCCCTTCCTTCCTTCTAAATAAAGAAATCTATGGCCCTGCTATCCCGACACGTCTGTGGTGACCACAGGCCTGCAGCATGGGAAGAACAGCAGCTTCCACTGTCCAGATAGGAACCACTGAAACATACTGGAAACGCCCTCATCCCCTCTGAGGCGTCTAGTCTGTAAGCCCCAGTTCCCGACCAGTCCCAAGCCAAGGATCATGCTCCCCTCCAGAGTTCCGAGGGCATTTTCCGAGCATATGGCACCAAGGGCACCTCCCCACCTTCACCAGGCAGTAATCTGGGTGCTTTGCCACACTGTCTCTTGCTTCCTAGTGAATACAATGTGCTTATCACACATCGCAGAACCGGGAGGAGCCAAATCTACTTCGGCGAGGCCACACTGACTGCCACTCAGTCGAGAACATGGCAAACGGCACAATAACAGGAGGCTTACAGATCTGATGCTACAGTGATTATTTTTTAATTGTAGCAAAAGGGGATGACCAGCTACCATCTATGATTTTACTATTTTACTTTTTCCTTGTTTTATTTCTCTTAAACCTGGCTTACACTAGGCCATAACCAAACTGTTGTTTGGCAATACCAGCGAAGACTACCTTTCACCTTTGGCTTTATTTTCTGTAGAAAGTCTCCAAATGAGGTTCGGGGACAGGATGGGGGCGGGGGGGGGGGGGGTCAGTACTCTGAACATGTTCAAATAATTTATGTTACAAGAAATTATTTTCAAATGCAATATTTTGAGAGGGCAGCAGCTGTTTGGTTCCACTTCATGCTTCCTCTAAACACATTTAAAGAAACCCTTCATGCCCTGTAAGGTGGGTCCCTGCCCTCTCTCCTCACAGACCGGAGTTCCACACTGCAGGCACCCCCCTCCGAGGCAGGGCTCCAGCCTCTGGGGGGACAGCGCAGACAGCTGACAAGTCCTCACCAGCGGCAGTGGTGCAGAAAGCCGGGATCAACTCTGCAGCGGCTTCTCACGCTTGAAAGGACTGAAGGACGAGGCACAAGCTGTTGCCTCACATCCGCTGCCTCTTAAGGTTACAACGAACCAGACTCAGATCCAATTAAAATCCCCATCATTTATGTTTCCTCTGAGAAGGACAAAGCAAAGATGACCTGTGCTTGCTGGGAACACAACCAGCCATGTATGGTCCTGGGTGATAAATGAAGAGTTAAAAGAAGATTAAAAATTGAAGTCATGACAGCCATGAAATTGTTTATTCATGGTGAGGTGTTGCGGGCAGTTACAGCTGTACAACAGTAAATTGTTAACAACCGTTTCCTGAAGAACTTCCATTATAGATCACAGATCAGATAAGACAAGAATCGGGTGTGGCATTGGGGGAGATCACCCTCTGATGCAGCTGGTATGTTAGCTGCAAGTTGGGAGGGCTCCCCTTTCCCAAAATCACTTTCAAGAAAACTCGTACTTTGAAGAGGATGACATTTACCCTAATTGCTGCATCTAATTAAAATTAAGGTAATTAAAAATATTTCAAATGCACTTTAAATGTGATGTAGGGCATAATTTAAAATCAGATTTTAAAAAATATCATTAGGGCAGTTGGGTGAGGGCTGGCAGAAAGGGGGCGGGGGAATGGCTCGGCTCTGGGGAAACAGGAGGGAAATGGCAGTCTGTCAAAGACATTACAGGGAGATATGGTTTTTCCCTTTTAAAGACCAGAACGCACCAACGTGAACATCTGTGCCCTTGCCTTTCCCAAGAACGTGGATGTCGAGCAGCACGGCTCATGTCAGTCTTCTCCCCAGCAGGACGGGCCAGTGAGTCAGAAATGTCAGCGGCTTGCAGTGCTGCTGCTATTGTTTGAATTAGCAGGAAGAGAAGAAAGAAGGAGGAGGACCACCGGTTCCAGAAACCAAACAGGCAATGTCTGCCTTCACACGCAGAGTGACGGATGACTAAGCAACTCCGTCACGGGCACAGTGAATCCCACTGGGGAGACAGCAGGTAGGCATGCTACAGGGAATGCAGGGGCCAGGGACAGGCAGTGGCAGCCTTGACCACCAGTTAGCTGTCCAACAGCTGGCTCATCAGCTGCCTTGCGAGCATCAACACCAGAGTTCAATCTCCAGAATCCACACTAAAAAACTGGGTGCAGTGGGGTACACCTGTAATCCTAACAATGTCAAGGTGAAGGGAGGCAGAGCCCTGAAAGCTTGCAGGCTACCTAGCCTGGCCTGTACGGTGAAGTTAGGCCAATGAGAGACCCTTTCTCAAACTAATGGTGGGAGGTTCCTGAGGACTCCACCTGAGGTTGTCTTCTGACCTCCACACATGCCCATGCCCTGTCCCCACCACACACAAGTAAAAACAATAACAAATGACAAATAAATCAGACAGAGCAGGAGGCTAAGTCTGGTGGGACTCTGAAATTTATTCTTCAATATGTAAACCACAAGGTGAAATTACAGCTAGAACGTCAGTCACTGAGTCTCCCCTTGAGTAGGCCAGTCTTGGATCAGGTAACCTGTTACAGACAGAATAAATGTTTATATCCCTGCCCCGCAAAGTTCTATGTCGAAACCTAATTTCCAGTGTGATGACACTTGGAGGCAGAGACTTTGAGAAGTGAAAAGGCCAGAGGCCTCCTAGGGAAGATCAGTGTCCTCATAAAGAGACTCAGCAAGCTTTTCACCCTCTTACCACAAGAGGACACAGCAAGAAATGGCTACCTGGAACCAGGAACCCAAATTACCAGACACCAAAATTGCCAGAGCCTTGTTGGACTGTCCAACACCAGAACCACAGGAAACCAATTTTTTAGTCATTTGTGAGCCACTTGGTCTATGGTACTTTGTAACCACAGCCCAAGTTGCCTAAGACAATGCCCATGGCATGCTTATGGGCTAATGCTACCTAAGCACCTGCATGGCAGACGGTGCTGAGGGCCCAACACTGAGCTCAACACCTAACAGGCACTCAGATGTGCCTCTGAACCAACTTGTGGGAAAGCTCACTCAGAAACCAGCTGACCCAGAACCCCACAGCAAATCCTAGCAGTCATCAATCCGGGGATGGGCTGAGCCATTCTTAACAATAACAGTCTACATAGCATCAGAAATAGCTTAAGATTGCCCTTCAAGAAGCTACATTAAAATTATTCACTGATTTATTTCTGTGAGAATTATCAGTCAGGAAAGAGCCTAGTCAGATGTGTTCTCAGGAGAGAGATTACCAGAAAGATGAAAATAACACGCGCAGGGGCAGATTTCCTGTTACCAGCACTCAGGCAGACTCACTCCATTGTCTCTTACCTTCGGAAACCTGGATTCAAACAGAGCTGGAATCTGTATAACGAATACAACCCCATGCACAGCACATAGACACCTACACTGCAGTGACTGCACATGACAGCAGAGACCAAGCATGATATGGTTTGGAAGTCAGGACATAGATTTTGTGACACAGAACATTATGAAGTGCCTACTGGGCGCCAGGAGCTATGTGTGACAAGTTAGGGTCTCTGATTTCCTCAATAACACTAAGGGACAAGGTTGTCACCTCTAGCACTGTAGGTGAAAATACCCAATTTTACAGAAAATGAGGCCAGGAATCAAGGCTCACCTTGTCTGTTTAGGTCTACTGCTCATTCAACAAATAGGAAATACTATTTACTGGGCATCAATACCCAGTCTTTTTTAAGGAACTAGAAAATAGTAGTGGACAAAACAGACAGGCTTCCCTATCCTCTGGACATCCTGACAAGCATTCTGCCATGGTCCACTGCCTCCTCCAGCCTCAATCCACAGAGCCATCTGTTAGTAGAATGATGTCTACATCAACACATTCAAATCTGTCTGGTCTTGCCTCAATAAGGAGCTTCCAAATTCTGATCTGGGAAATTAATGCTGTTGGTGTATGAATGGTATGTTCTAGTACCAACAGAGACCAGGTCAATTAGGGACCTGCTCAAGGCATGTTAAGAGATAAAGTTCAGATTTTTAGATGAGTAAAGAGCAGTGTGTATTTCAGGATGGGAGAGAATCGGAATGGAAACAGACTAGCAGACGTGACAGCACCCATCAGCAGACAGGCAGGCGGAGAGGAACAGCTCTTCCCGTGTCAGCCTTCCGCCCGCACAGATCTGAAGGATATCTGTATTATCATGTCCCAGCAAGCCGAGCAGTGACTGCACAGCACTCAGCTCCACAAGAAGGTGGTACAGGTCCGGCATGGTGGCCACCACGTGCATCTCCTGAATGATGTCATTGAGGTCCAGCTCAGATTCCATGAACCTAGGAGGGAGAACAGGACAGGGTCACTGAAAGGCAAGGGGGACTCTTGCATGCGAGAGCAAATAGAAGCACATCTAGACTGACGCAATCTGTCAAAATGTCTACAACAGACCAACCAAGAAGTACACTCATCCAGACATCACACTGTCACACAATTTCCTCGGGAAATCGATTTCCTCATTACAAAAATCAATCCTGGATTCAGATCTCATTACAGGGGTCCCCTTACTCCTACAGCCACAGCTGCCTTTTAAGGCCCTCGAAGCATTCTGCAGCAATAAATGATCTGCCCTCCAGTCCTATGGATTAGCTACCATTACCCCTTGGGGTGCAATTCACTTGGAGGCCCTGGACTGACTATGTCCTAATCCAGAGAGGGTTTCTTACTCCCCTTCAGATCAAGAGGCAATTATTCTCCTCACCCACACAAAGGAAGGGAACGAGACACTGCAGCTTCCCCAACAGCCACCCTCTTCCTTCACGCCACGTCTGGTGAGATGAGACAGGCCACAGGTCAGGCGGCTCTGGTCTCTGACATTCTGCAATCACTGCCCCCTGTCACTCACATGTCTACCCTGAACCTCCTCACCAACCTCTGTCCACACACAGGGAACAGGGCTACTTTGCATTCCCTCTGCACGCCCTCCACAGTGCCTGATGACTAAGGGGTGCCTGGATGTACAAGACGGGAACGTCTGCTCTCAGCAGCAGATGGGCTAATGCAAGTGCAGCAACTGAACAACACCCGGCCCACAGTGACTGAGAGGACACAACGGCTGGGCTTGAACCCGGCTCAACCACTTTCTTGGTGTCTCTATGTGTCGCTTTCTTCATCTGTAAGTGGGATAATAATGGTACCTATCCTACAGGGTGCTGTCAAGTAAGAGTCAAAACACACAGGACACTTAGCACAGAGTCCAACTCCTAGGAAGCTTACTGCTTCTATGCTGGGCCACTACCATGACTCTGAGTCCAGGTTCTCCTCTGGAATGTACGCTTTGAACAGACAGGACCTCTAGCTGTTGTCTCTTATAGCCACAGTGCCCATCTCACGAAGTCGAGGCCACAAAAAGGGGGGAGGGAGAAAGAAGGAAGGAAAGAAAGGGAGGGAGGGAGGGGGGGACATAAGCAGGGCCTGTGGAAGCCACAAAAGGATTCTCATCTTCTAGAAGCTGAAGGCTAAGCAGACATTGGAATCAAGAATCCATAAAGAGCAAAATCTAGAGAATATATTTATTAAAATACTCATATTTAATACCCCTTGCCATTGTTTTTCCTGCCATTATTTTTAAACACTTACATATATATTTTATAATTATAAAATATTACTTTTCACAGAGAATTGAGAAAAGAAAGGCAAGCTATTTAAAAGAATATAAAAGTCATCCATAATCCTCTGAGCCAGAAATAACCACTGATGATATTCCAGTATGTTTGGTCATTTTTCTCAATTCTTAGCCTTTCACCCACAAAGCAAATCTCTGTGGTCTATGCTCAATTTCACTGCTGCTGTTAATACCAGCTAAACATTCTTTACAACAGGAAGAACCAATCCCTGACAAAGTGCTACTACTGGCCGCTCTCCTTCTCCCAAGAAGCCCCTCACTGACTGCACCACTCTCCCTGGTGCCGAGCCTGGCCCTGGCTTCCAAGTCCTTCTTGAGACAGTGCCTCCAAGAAGGGACTGCCAATCAATCAGTGCGTGGGAGACTGTTTATCTGAAATTCCTGTGGTAAATCATCAATTTTAAACAGCTGCATAGTACACTCGCTCGTGCTGGTGTACTGTAATTTATTTAAAGAATTCCCCTCTCTCAGACACTCAGATAGTTTCCAGTTTCCCCTGTAACAAATAGCATGTAGCTGTCTGTGTGCATTCACAATCACTGTGTGGGGTAAATTCCCAGGAAAGAAAGCGCCAAGTCCAGGAGCGTGCATGACTTCACAGATTCTGATAAAGTCTGTCAGAAAGCTAACAACCATGTTTCAAGGGCTGTTTTCTCTCCCCCTTCCCAAGCAGTAGTAGCTACTTAAAACTGGCTCCAGTGCAAGACAGCAAAGAAGGTTCTTCAAACATTCTGCATTTCTGATTTTAAAAACGGTTAACATTTTTCTGTTTACTATTTCCATTCATCCTTTACCCATGTTTAAACCAGGGTCTCATCCTATCTCCTTATTTATAAAATGCCCTCTATATCTCTTAATTTATATGCTATGCTTTTTGGACATACTGGTCGTTATTTTTAATTATTTATCAAAATAAAAGTTTTCAAAACCTCAGGTAGTCACACCTTGGTCTTTGCCAACTCTATTTCACATGTATATGAGTGAAGTTTTTCTATGGGAAGATCAGATGCGCTATGTCTTATGAAATCTGTTTTCACATGCTACAGGGCCAGGTCAGCTGCCACAACTCCATCACCTACCCTTCCCCTCCCATCTGAAGAAGTGTTATCTACAACACACTAACCTATGATGCACACTGCCATCTGTTTCCAGCTTTCCACTCTGTCTCACTGATCTGTTTACAAACTCTGGAGCCTCCACATTCCCACACTGCTGCTGCTTTCATCTGCTGTTATAAAACACACCTTGTCATTCTTTTCCAGTTAAGTTTTCTTGCCTTCTCTTACCTGCTTATTATTCAAAGCAAGTTCTATAATTTTTTTTTTTTTTTGGTTTTTCGAGACAAAGTTTCTCTGTGTAGCTCTGCGCCTTTCCTGGGACTCACTTGGTAGTCCAGGCTGGCCTCGAACTCTCAGAGATCCGCCTGGCTCTGCCTCCCGAGTGCTGGGATTAAAGGCGTGCGCCGCCGCCGCCGCCGCCGCCGCCGCCGCCACCACCACCACCACCACCACCCGGCCCAATATCACCTTTTAAAGGATCCTTCTTCTGTGCTTGTAAATAGATCATGTTTTTAGACCACTCAGAATTATGGATCTGGAGGGCTTGTGCAAGGCTGGGAGGGTAAATCTGGGGCAGATCACTTGCCTGGCATACAGAAGGCCCTAGGTTCAATACCCAGCACCACAAAAGGAAAAGAAAATTGCACTGACGTCAGGTATCAATGTGTGGGGTAGGCCAGGTAGTCTCAAAAGAGCAAGAAGTGCAGAGGGGGCTTGATGACCCAATGCAGATCATGAGAAGGCTCCTCCAGGGCAAACTACTTCCTGCTCACCTCTGCTCTCCAGCACCTGCTCACTCACTGTGACCACAGAAACTACCACAGTGCCCGTCAGAGGGAAGAACAAAGACAGGCGCTGCCCGCTACAAGCATGACTGTGACTTGAGTCTGCTCAAAAGAAGACAGGATAAAGTCCTCATGCTGACCAGATGACCCTAGAGCTTTGTGACATCTGTTTCAGAGCTGTACGTCAGGGGACAGAGAAACTGATTCTGGGAAGTAACCAAGACTTCAAGAAGACACATACCCTCTCACATCAGAGAATCTAATGAAATTCTTTTTTATTCTTAGGAATCTTAAGAATCAGAATTACCAAAAGGTGGAATAGGTTTCTTTGCCAAGTTAGATCTTTGTCACTGGGAAAGATATTAAAAAATAAACACCAATCCAGTACGATGACACAGACCTTTTAATCTCAACACTTGAGAGAAGAGGCAGATGGATCTTGGTGAGTTCAAGACCAGTTTGATCTACATAGTGAGTTCCAGGTCAGCCAGGGCTGCATAGTTAGACTTTGCCTCAAAAATAAAATAAAATACCCCATTAGATGTTTTGGTAGGTACCTGCAATCCCAGCCCAGGATGATCACAAGTTCAAGACCACTGTGGCTACATAGAGAGTTCAAGAGCAGCCTCAGCCACACTTGGAGGCCTTGTCTGAAAAACCAAAAGCTGGGGCATAATCCAGTAGTAGACAGCTTGCCTACTGGGTACAGCGTCCCAGTGCCCAACCTTAGTACCAAATACATAAACCAACAAGGAGACAGAACAGCCAAGGCTTAGACAGCAGGAGTAGCAGACTGTTCCTCTGTCCAACTTCGCAATTCTTGAAATGTAAGATTTAGAAGGTCAGAACATGATTCAAGGAAAACAAACAGCAGAGAAGCAAACTGTAAGTACATCACAAAAGTCCTACTAGGCGCAGTGCTACATGGGTAATGAGACATAATGAGAAATACTTGGACTCGGGAAGGACTACGTGGGTGTGACCGTGAGCTGTGTGCCAACAAGCATTCACCAAACCTATATAGGTGCCAGTCATTGGCCTAGGTAGAGAGAAGACTGTAACAGACAAAATATCAGCCCAGTGTCTCAGAGCTCTCAGCCTACCATGAATGTAAGCCACCCATTACACACTAGTAAGTGTACGGATGTCCAATGCTGCCCAAGAGGCACCATTGGAACACCCAGTGTAGTCAAAGACAGAACGTTAACTACTAATTTCTAAATCTTGATTTCCTTATCTTCCTGGTTGAAGGATAGTGAGGATTTAAAGAAACAATACATATAAAGTGCCTAATAATATTGTTGGCTCACAGCAGCTGCCTTGAGTCTGTTATGTTATCAAAAGGACAATTCTCTTCTGTTTCTGCTGACCATGTACAGCCCACTCACTTAAAGCACACAGTACTATTTGCAGAAGGCTGTCTTCAGGGAGCCAGTACAGCTTCAGCAACACATGACTCACAGCCAGGGGAAGGGTCAGGTGAGAGGCGATGGGAAAGCAATAGAGCAACATATTAAAACAGTAACCAGGCAGAGATGGGGTCATGGACTCCATCTGACAGAACAGAAAATGTTCTCCTAGTCTGCCCATGCTCATTTGCTTCAGACAAGCAAGATGTTCTCCCTCAACCACGAGAGTGAATATTAACCAATGACCTCAGTGTTCAAAACCACAGGACTACAAAACCTAGCGAGTCTTAGATGCAGTCATACTAGCAGGCCATCACTGCAGAGGGACCATGACGATACTTCCAACCCAATTAAAACAGCTGTTCTCAAGGGGTGGTCCCCTGATGTGGCTGAAACAGTGGGAGATCCCTAGGGGAAAGAGATGAAAATGTTCCTCATCTAAGGTACTATCAGCCCTTTTCACACTTCTTTCACCAGAGTTCACACCATGGAGTTTTCCCAAGGTCCACACAACAAGGGATATCATCCGGGGTGTGTGTGTGTGTGTGTGTGTGTGTGTGTGTGTGTGTGGTGTGTGTGATGTCTATGGCGTATGCAAGTGTGTGTGCTACTGTGCACACCTTATACCTGTGTGCATACACAGAGGCCAGAGGAGCATCTCAGGTGTCCTGATCTGTCATTCTCCATCTAATTCCCTTGACGGTCTCACAAACTGTAGAGCTAGGCTGGGGGCCTCAATCCCCAGTGATCCTCCTGGATCCACCTCCTGGATCCACCTCCTGGATCCACCTCCGGAAGTGCTGGTGCTACATGTGCAGGCCTTTCACAGGGATGCTAGCAGTCTGCACTCGGGCCCTTGTGCTGGCACACAAGGGCTCTTACCCAGTGAGCTGTCTCCCCAACTCCTAGATCATTATCTCGATGGCAAGTTACACACTTGCATGTTCTGGTGGTCGCTACAATTTCTTAAGAAAAGGTTGTGAATCACTACACTAAACGATTCCGTCCCTGTGGAAATGTAAAGAGCTAAAGGCCTACTACAGAAGCGGCACACTCAGTGTGATGTTTGGGACAGAGGTGACAGCACCAAGAGGCGCCTGCAGGTGGAAGGCGGCCTGCCGGCTGACTCTGAACCCCAGACAAATAAGAACAGCCCTGGGGAGGCTGTGATCAAAACGACACTCACACATACAGGAAGATAAATCTCAACTGCAAAGTCTCATTCACATACACAGGAGCAATTTCCATCTTAATTGCCCCTCACTGATCTGGAGAATTATGGAAGACATCATGCCAGCAAGAATTCAGAAACTCGGGATTAAAGCACAAGAGAGTTTCCTAACTGCTTTTTGACACAACAAAAAGTTCTTTATGGTAATTTCCATTTTTATATGTTCAAAATTTAAACTAAAATAGCACATAAACTTTTTTTTCCCCGAATGGCAAACACTGTTTAAAGAACATAAACCTCTTTCTGAAAAGCAGCTTATCAATGGCCCCACAAGAGAGCAGTGGTACCTAATGAGAGGCCAGCAGCCACAGATGCCATGACTTCACCACTCTCCAACGCAGCGCAATGGCTGCCTAGGGCACAAAGGCAATGCCGCCGTTCCAGGGCATAAATCAGATCTCACATTTTCAGTGTTATCAACCTGCAGCACAGCTTCCTCCTGAGGGGTCCTTGGCTTCCAGACCATAGGGATACAGTAAGATGCCAAGGACTGCACGGGAGCTCTCGTGTTTACTGAGCACCTGCAGCCCAGCAGACACCCCAGCAATGCCACAGGAACAAACAAGACACAATCTACACCCAACTACAAGAGCCCAACATGGAGAAACAAGAAAGCAAAGAGCACAGGTGTTAAAGAGTGGCCATGTCTACTGTGAGAACTGGGGAAGGAGACGCAGCTGAAGGGAGAAGGAAGGGTCAGAACAAGTAGCTCGGAGTAGCTTTCGAAGATTCTAGTTGCATGCCCTTCAGTCTGGGCATTCAATGTCTAGGAATTCCTATAGAAATATGCAAGCACAAAGGTATATATATACACAATGAAATCTATCCAGCACTGCTTATAAAAGTCAATGTTTAAAATGATCCAAACTGCTAGAGATGGTTCAGCAGTTAAGAGCACTGACTGCTCTTCCAGAGGACCCAGGTTCAATTCCCAGCTCCAACATGGTAGTTCACAACCACCTGTAATTCCAGTCCCAGGGGATCTAACACCCTCTTCTAACCTCTGTGGGCACCAGGCACACATGTGGTATTCAGACAAACATGCAGGCAAAACACTCATATACATGAAATAAAATAAAATTTTAAAAATTTAAAATAACCTAAAGTCCATCAATACAAAAAATAACTAAGTACATTGTAGGATTTCCTAACGATGAAATACTGTGTACCAGCCAAAAACAAAAGGCAGACAGACACTAACAGGAAAACATTTCCTGTTATATAAACTCAAATTTGTATTGGCTGAATCTTTGTATACTAGAAAACAGGGTATAGAAAACAGTCTAAAGGGATCTTCACAGAATTGGTCACCAGGTCAGCTGTAGGTACTGGGGTAGTAGTAGGGTTAGTACAGTGAAGTGACTTCCATTTCTTATTCTACTTATGCATTGAAACTACTTTTTACAATAGCATCCATCTATGTGATAATTGTGTAATCAAATGCGCGCGCGCACACACACACACACACACACACACCCCAGTGTGAACTACTTCTGTGCAGTGGAGGTCAGCACAACACCAGAGATAATGCAGGTGCTGAGAAGCTGGGCTATGATCTAGCTGCTGTTACAGAGGGCTGAGTTTTCCCTGCCCTGCCCCTTAACCTACAGAAAAGGAGAATACTGAGTCACAACATCTCCCAGGCTTGCTTGAAGACTCTCTACCCTCTACATACTGGGTTTTGTGTTTTCTCACTCCCTCCCCTGCTTCTCATCTTCTGGAGCATGTGTGTGTATGCTGTCTCTAAGTGTGTCTGTAAGTGTGTCTGTGTGTGCAGGCGCACATGCCATGATGCACACATAGAGATCAAAACACAACCTTCAGTGCTGTCCTTACCTTCTCTCTTATTTGAGACGATCTCTTATACCCTGTTGTACGCACCAGGCTAGCTGGCCCATGAGTGTCAAGGGATTCTCCCATCTCTGCCCCCATCTTGATGTAGGAGCTACCCACCCAGCTTTACATGAGTTTGCAGGTTCCAAACTTAAGTCCTCACATTCATGTGGCAAGTACTTTACCCTCTGAGCCATCTCCACAGTACTGCTTTTCACTCTATGCTAGCTGCATGCGTAACACAAGGCCCAGCCCCAACACTACCTTTCCTATGAGGTCCTCAACAAAGCATTTGCTCCTTCTCCTCCTATGCTCCCACAGCATTCTGCTTACATCTCTACTTGTGTATTTCCTTCTACCTCACATTAATAGTCAGTCTCCCTAGTAACCTACAAACTCGAATGCAAAGATCCTACCATCCAACTCTTAATTGCCTCAGGGCTTTGGGCCTATTAAAATTCATTAAACCATTTATCTGGGAAGGGAGAAAGACAGGGAAGAAAACAGATTTAGAACTCTAAAATCTATACAAATCTTTAATCCTTTTTAATTGGGATTCAAGATTGAAAGATCCCAGATCTCATACTATGGCATCTCACAGTTAAAAAAAAACAGGAGCATCTAAGCAGGTGCGGAGATGCAAGCTGGCCATTGTTCTCAAACCCCCCAACAACCCAGTTAGTTGCCTCACACAGAAGAGTTGGGACATTTTCTCTGCACTAAAGCTTTCACCTGGCAGCTGTGGGTGGCATCCTGGGGGCACTGAAAGAACGACGTAAGAAAGAGTTAGCAAAGTAGGACTGCTCTTTAGGAAGCCTGCTTACAAGGCTGACTCAGAGCTGGCAGCCGGTCCTGAGTACTAAGGGTGCTCCTCGACCAGGCTATAACACCCCACAGCTGCTTGTTTTCTTGAAGTCTGGAATTGTGGTGGTTCTGGCTGTCAGAGAATGCAGACCTGCCCAGTCCTCAAGTCAGCCTCCCAGGATATAAACACACCAGTGCAGTCCACTGCCGGAAGATGCAGCGCTGTCTGTCTGCCCTCCCCCAGTGGAGGGAAACAGGAAGCCTGGACACAGATATCTCTAGACTGTAGATACACATTTCTCCTAGCCAATACCTTTGTGGACTCCCGCCATAATAAACCATAGCCCTTAGCTTCACTGACTCAAGTCCTGTGTGTCCTTCCAGGGACTTCCCAAACATGTGGGCCACCCTGGGATCCTGATCAAGTCACAAAAAGCCAACAAAGCAAACAACAAATTCAAAAATGTGAAAACAGGCCACCACGGAGGAGAAGGGGCGTCAGCAAAGCGGGGGGCCTTACTTCTCCGGATTGTCGGGAAACTTGATCCTCAGCTCCTGGTTTTTGTATGATCGCTTTTCAAACGTGAGGATCATCTTCTTCACTGAGCTTTCATCCAGTGGCTCCTCCTGGAACAAGGACAACAGCTTCAGTGTTCATGGATGTCACAGTCCCAATCACTCTCACTATGGCTCTTCTGTCCACCTGCTGCCATGGGTACATGCTTTTCCTCCCCAACCAGAATGGTGGTGAGGGGAATCATCCTGGATGTCACATCTACATCCTGCCTCTACACCAGGAAACTCTGTCTCAGGCAGTTACAGACTCATCCAGCAAAGGTTTCTCAGGCACACCGTGGATGTAGAGTAAGCCATGATGCCGGGTACTTTTAGTCACCATTTATCTTGTCCCTTTGACGCACAGGCAAGAAAGAATCAGAAACTAAGAAGAATTTGCTTAAGATCAAACCCAAGTTAGTGCCAGGGACCTCTAGTCTCCTCCTCACACCAGAGGTCACAAACCTGTCTATAGGCCAAGGCTGCTCTAGTGCCTGTTTCTGCACAGCCCATAAGGGGCGGATGGCAGTTGGGGAGCTATACACACCGCTTCACATTCTCACATTTCTATGCCTGTTCCTCCTTAGCTACTGAGGGAAGGTCAGAGAGGTACTTTGGAATGCTAGTGTGGCATCCATGATTAGCTAACTTTGAGCCAGATGTGGCACTAAGGCAAGAGGCTCATGAGTTTGAGGGTGCCCTGGCTACATGGACATGGTAAGATAAAAGAGGGAGGGAGGGAGGGAGACAGGCGGACAGGCCAGCCGGTTAATAACTGGACATGATATCACATGCCTATAATCCCAACACTCAGGTAAAGGCAGTGGGACTGCCACAAGTCTAAGGCCAGCCCTGGTCTACATAATCAGTTCTAGGTCAGTCAGAGCTACCTAGGGAGACCCTGCCTCAAAATAAATGAATAAATATTAAATATAAACAATAAAGCATTTTTAGTAACCTTGCTCAGAGGAAGCATTAGAAAACTAGAACCACAGAGTTGTCTTGCTTCTTACGCCGCAGAGATACCTTAAAAAGTAAATGAACTGAGTATTATATATTGAGGGGTCCAAGTAAAGGCTCAGGGGTTAAGAGTTCCTATTCTTCAGAGATCCTGAGTTCAGTTCCCAGCACCCATACCATGTGGCACACAACCACCTGCAATTTTAGCTTCAGGGCATCTGATACCATTTACTGGCCTCCACCAACACCTATACCTACATACACACGCAAGCACACACACATAAATCTTTTTTTTAACTTCTGAATCACTTATCTTCCCCACACATACAACTAATACAGAAATTTCAGAAATGTTGTCTCTTCAGTTCACGTTCCAGTTTAAATTAATGTAGCAAGGCACCCTGCCTCTCTAACACTTTCCCAACTTCCAGCTTCTCTGCTCTATAGTAATGGTCATAACTCACACCTAAAAGCAATACAGAAACTGCTTTTAGGAGAACTTGAAATAGATCCTTTTGGAAAGCACTGAATCATCCTATAATTCTGTAAGGACTCAGAAATACTAGCTATTATTTTATTATGAAATCTCAATGTTCTTCCTATATTGCGTTTTAAGTGGGAGAAACCTATACATTCATTTTGAGCATGATACATTTCTTAGATTTTATCAACCTCAGGATCCGGAAGCACTCTGCTGGGCTCCCACCCCTCCCAGGTCTACAGTTCAAGAAGGCTTTCCCAACATGGTAAAAACCAAAGTCAGTGTCTGGCTTGGTTAGGACTCAGAGCCTCGACTCCCTCCACACCAACTGCATAGCAACAAAACTTCACTAAGAACTTCCTCAAGGCCTTGGCAGGTCTACCTCACACCTCCTCATTAGTCTTTCCTAAAGTCATCCCCTTGGTGTCTAGAATAAAATCCCTAACCCTTCACGTGGCCTACAAAAGGAAAGTCTGGAAGGATGTGGCCCAGCTAATTGCTCCAACTTCAAATCAGGGCAGACACTGTGGCTGGAGAGGCTGCTCCACAGTTCAGATCACAGGCTGCTCTTCCAGAGGACGCAGGTTTGATTCCCAGCACCCACACGGCAGCCCACAACTGTCTGTAACTCCAGTTCCAGGGGATCCAACGCCCTCTTCTGGCCTCTGAGGGCACCATACATGTACCTATACTAGAGACAAAACACCTGTATGAAGAAAATAAATTTGTTTTAATTAAAAAGCAACAACAGGGCAGACAGCACCCTGGAGATGGCTCATGCCTCCTTGCTTGCTGCTGATTCTTTAGTACCTGCTCATCACAGGCACCCAGTGAAGATCTGCGGAGTAGAGGGCGGGCGGACTGGAATGAAAATGTTTGCTGGATCTTTCAAGGTCACAGAGATGACCTGAACAAACTGTGTACATAAAATTGTTTGGTGAACTCTAGTAATGAATAATGATGCTGTTCTTAATAGCAAGAGACATAGCATACCCCGCATACCAAGAGGGTTTACGCAATGGAACCCTGTCTAGGGAACGGCTAATTCACTTTCCAGCCTCCCTCACAGGCGCTGCTTTCTTTCCCCTCACTAACATTTTGACCACTCTGGGAGAACTATATTCATGGGAGTGCAGTTCTTGTGGGATTTCCAGCATCCCAGCCTTTCCAGGGTTTGGCCTCCTTCCTCCAATTCCTCTCCAATACCAGGGAACCGAATTATCAGTCTTAGTCATCAGCCTCAGCAGTATCTCCAATAGCTCAATGTCAGAAACCAGCGGGAGATTTCAGAAAGATGGATGCTGGTGATGTAGCACAAAAAGGACAATAATATTTTACAAGGCCACGTGACCACAGGGCAAGCACCACTTGTTTTCCATCAGATGGGACTTTGGTAGCAGTGAGAAAATAACTCCTGGATTTTTAGCCTTTTGTGTGTCAGTTTTACAAAGTGATCTCTTTGTCCCTGTCCCTTAACAGAAAGGCTGCTCCCCCATTACATTTCTGTCTCCCAGACTAGAAACTACTTACCTATGACAGCCACTGTTCCAGTCCCCCCCAAATCGTCTACACAGGAATTCTACCTTCCAATTAACTACAGGGTGAACAGTCTGAGCAGAAGCCAGAGGGGGAAGAGGGAGCGTCAGCTCCACACACTGTGTGAGCCCTTCCAGGCTGCTGCCTTCTGAGAGGCAATTGAGAACTCATGACTCTCTCCCATAGACTCCTCAAACGCCACTATATTTTAGGGGCAGAACCTCAGACAACACTGGTCTACACCCTGGGGAAGAAGGGGCTATTGTCGTAACATAGAAAAGACCTGTTTGGAATACAAATTAAGTTTTTTCTTCTTCTCAGATTCATGCCCCTGCCTCATTTTTAAAAGCCAAACTTAGCATCACGTCTTTGAGGGAACTAGAAAACAGCTGGCTCTTCAGAATCCATTTCCATAATTCATATTGAACAAAATGCCAGAGTGAAAGCCCATATAAGTTACCACTTAAGGATTTAAAAAGACACGAGGTAAGGTCATTTTGTTTTAATCGCTGATATTTTACTTCTGTGCTTCTCTGCTCCATTCATTTACTCATTCAATAAATATTTATTAGGGCCTATGAAGAGCTAGATGTTGCTCCAAGTGCCAGAGACATAGCTGTGAACAAAACAGAGCCAGGCCATTTTCACGGGAGGCCAAGGGAGGAAAGTAAATGTAAGATAAATAAGTACTGCAAACCACGATTCATGCTGTGAAGACTATATACAGAATCAAGTGAGAAGAGAATTTGAAAATGGCCTGCAGGGCCACCTTGGAGATGGGATAGGCTTCTTGGAGGAGAAAGCACCTGACCTAGACCTAATGGGAAGAACCCAGGCACATGAGGCATAAAGGAGATTATTCAAAGGCACAGGGCAAGATTGAGTATAACAGCCTTCCTTCGACTGTTGTAGGATTGACTGTTGCTTTGTTTTTCTGAGAAAGGTCTTGCTATATATGTTGCCAGGGCTGGTCTTGAACTCTTGGGCTCAAGTGATCCTCTTACCTCAGCTTCTGAGAGCTAGGACTACAGGCATGAGCCACCATGCCTCAATAAGACCCAAATAGCTAATCTAGTAGTACTTTGAACTTCATTCTTAAAAGCCCTACTCTACCTGTGTGATTGACAGGATTTGACACTTCTTTTGGATTATGGACTATATTTTAAAATGATGGGCCTTCTACATGTCCTCAGAATGACAGGTCAGGAAGCTCTCGCTAGCTTTCTCCTGTCAACACCAGCCATCCTTCCTCTTTGTACCCACGACGTTCCTTATTCTGTAAATCCTTTTCCAGACTCTACTATCCCACCCAACCTTTGCCTCAACACTCTAACGCAGTTTTTCTTAACCCCATTTTACAGATAAGACTCAGGGTAATATCCTGTCCCCAGTTAAGCCACAGATGGTGTGTCAGGGTCACTGTGCTGGCTCCTGCCCAGCTCAGGCTCACTACCTCTTCCTCTTCTTCCTCGCCATCCCTGTCAATAATCTGCAGCAGCCTTTTTTTATCATCATCTGTTTCTTCAGCTGCTGTAGCCTCCTCCTCACGATAACGGCCACGTTCTCGAGGACCAGTCTGCTTGCGACGTGTCTTCAGTTCCTCCTCTTCATCATCCCGGGGTCGTTTTGTGCCCCTGTTGGGCTGAGAAAAAAGAAAAGAAACATAGGACGTTAGAGCAGAAGAAGAATCAGGCAGCCAGGCATGGTGGCACACAAATTAAATCATAGCACTCAGGAGGCAGAGGCAGGCAGATCTCTGAGTTCGAGGCCAGCCTGGTGTACAGAATGAGTTCCAGGTCAGCCAAGGCTACACAGAGAAACCCTGTCTCAGAAGTGTGGGGGGAGTGGGGAATAGACATCAAGCATTCTAGAAGAATCCAAGGATTCTGATAGCAAAGTGCCATGGCTTACCTTTTCCACAGAACAGTGAGGCTAGCTCTATGAAGTTTCAGATTCTTAATGGTTTTACAAATACACCATGACCAATGGGCTTTTTTTTTTTTTTTTAAATGAGGTTGTACCACTTCACAAGATTCCCGGTGTATATAGAAATCACAAGGGGAAAGACCACCTTGACATGGGGATACTGAGTCAGGCTCACATGCCTTGCAAGATACAATCCCCAACTTCCACCCCTCAGCACACATCTTCTATCAAGTTCAGAAAGAGAATGATATATCAATAACTTCCAAGTCTACTGTACTTCGGATTCTACTACGCAGGAGAACAGATGGCCATAGGCCAGGTAAGGGTTGGCCACTCAAGAGATAAAGGAGCAGGGAAAGTCCCAAAGTTATTAATCAGGAAACACAAATGAAACCATGGGGTATAGTCTGTTAGGACAGCTAAGGAGGTGTGGAGAACAGGAAACCCTGAGAGTGCCCTGCTGGTGGGCATGTGAGTTAACATGGCCATTATGGAAAAGAGTGTAGAGTCTCCTCAGAAAACTGAGACTAGACCGACCACCATATGACCCAGCAGTCTCCAAAGGAACTGAAGGCAGTACTGCAGAGAAGTTCCTGCACCGAGATGCTCAGCGTAGCACTACTCACAACAAGACAGGAGCAAGGTGCCCAGCAGCAGATGGGAGAAATGTGGGGTGTGCTCTCCAGAGTACCACTCAGCCAGGGGAAGAAAGGCTATCACTAGCAATATGACTGTGGGCATGTACCACAACTGGTCAACCGGGAAGACATCTCTGCTGCATCAAATGCCACATGATCTCATTTATAGAAAAGAACTCAGAAGAAGTGACTCTCTTTAGTCATTTGGCAAGCAGAATGGCACATGCAACACATACTAACATCCTGCATTCTTCAAATACTTTAAATTTTCTCCACAAAAGTACACAGTGATAGATAGATCTGTGCATTCTATATCGCAAACATTGTTGCACCTAGCCCTTTATGCCATAAGGAAGGAGAGAGACAACACTTATGGGTTCCAAAGATTTTAATAATTCACCACATAAGCGGGTCACTGATGGATCAGGGCTGCAGGACAAGGACTCAGAAGCCTTGTTTCTCCTGACAGCCCCAAGTGAGCCAAGCAGGGGCAGAAGTGGGGTTTATAAACACAAAATTCACAAACATTTGTTGCCAAGTTATAGTTACAATTTTCACCAATCAGGATTTAGAGATTAGAGGCTTCCCTGAATGTCCCATCATTGTCAATCAATATACAATGCAAGCCTTTCAGTCCAACCAATCAGATTAATTTGTTCCTTCTGTTGTTGGGAATAGCCATGATGCTTCTAAAGAACTAAAGATGCATAACGACTATTTCTATGGTTTAGGAAGGAGGTTGCTCAGCCATTGGAGAGTTCTCAGCTCCCCTAGGCCTTGAGAACTTGAACTTTATTTCACCCTACGGAGTGAAGTCTGAAGTCAAAATGGCAGTACTTAGGCCAAGGTGCTTTTGCCTGCTCCCTTCAATATACCAAAATACATTGTGCCCTATAAACAGAGTTGTCAATTCAAAAGAAAATTTAGGGCCGAATAGATGACTCACTTGCTGTACACACATGGAGATCTGAGTTCAGATCCCAACACACATGAGAAACAGCTGGGCATTGCTGTATAGGCACCTGTAACCCAGCAGACAAGAGGCTCACTGCCAGCCTAACTCCAGGACCAGTGAGAGTCCTTGACCCAGAGAAATAGGAAGAGTGACAGAACAGGACTCCTCTATGCACACTTACACACACCCATACATTTTGATCTTTCATTAGTTTTTAATTATGTGTTTGAATGTATGTTTGTGCACATGAGTGCAAGTGCCCACAGGTTGGAAGAGAGTAGGAGCCCCAGAAGCGGGAGCTGAAGGAGGTTGTGAGCTGCTTGAGCGGGTGCTAGGAACTGAACTTGGTCATCTCCAAGAGCAGTATATGCTTGTAACAGCTAAGGCTCCTCTCTCTCCAGCCCCAAATAGTTTTCAACAATAAACATTTTATTTGTATTTTGTGTACCAGAAGTACGGTACTATAAAAGGTGGTAGAGCCTTTAACCCCACAGAACTGGTGCTTCCTAATTCCTAACGGACTCCTGGGGCTTCACTGTCCCTTCGCTAACACAGGGCACAGAAGCCTCCCCCTCACCGTTGTGTCCTACTAAGTTAGAATAAAGCAGGCACTACTAAAAGGAGCTTCCAAACTGAAGAGAAACAACATGGCAGAGACCAAATGGCCCTCTCCCACCACCAAGCTCAGCCCGCCACTAGCGCAACTTTGGGCATATGGTCTACCTCCCTAAGCCTTTGCTTCCTAAAATGCAAATGAGGGTTAAAACCCTTTTCCTGGTGCACTTTAAAAAGCTGCTTTAGAAGGGAAAACACTCTAAAGGACAACAGCGCCAAACAAAGAAAATGACCACTGAGGCAATCCTCTTGATTCTGTCTTCCCCAACAAGACACTGAGATCGGCTCCTTCGTGAATTTTTCCTTCTCCGATGACACCTGCACCTACTGATAGCGTAATAGTGCAATGTGGGTTGTTACTACCACACGAGAAAACGCTGTGCTCACCGACACCCTGCTAAGGTGTCTGTAATAACAGACACATTTTCATCATGCACATCACACATCTTGCCTTGTGACTGCCACTGAGCTGCACCGCGCCAGGGGTGCAGAGTCATTCTCTGTCCATGTGAATCGTGCTGGTTCTACACACCAGGTGATTCAGGGAGCTGAGCAGATGATGGTGCTCAGAAAAATTAGACAGTTCCGTTTGTAGAGTACCACCTGCTTTTCTTCACTCTTTTCTGAGTCTCCCTGGGACACACCCAATTTCCTTAAGTATAAAAACTCAGTATCGTCATTATTGTTCTTACCCTTAAACAGGGGAGGGAGTCCCCACAGTCCAGTAGCTAGAGATCTCAAGATGCTTTTATGTGGGAAGGGAGAGGGAGGTAACTTCATCCTCAAGGAACCAGGCTTCAAACAGAACTCTGTGGCTCCCCAGCAGGTGAGGAACTTCAGCCTCCTGGGAACAGGAATCTTTCAGGCTCATAAAACAAGCCCTGCTGCGATTGTGATTAGTGCAAGCCTGCCGCAGCCAAGTCAAAGCATGAGCTCCAGAGTTCTTTCTCCACAAGAGGGGATTTGGGGATGGAGAGAAAAGGTGGTGGGGCCACAATTAACAGGACGAAGCTAAGTGCTGCCACCATCAAGAGCAGCAGACTAGAAACAACAGTGGTCTTGTCCCTTTAGGACCTACTTCTTTAAAGGTCAGGGGAGGAGTTTCATCCTCACCTCTAATAATCCACTGAAAAAGCACTTTCCTTGGGCAGCACTTTAATCCACCACATCTCTGGGGACCAGAAATAGTTAACAGTTCTGTTGCATTAGCAGGGAACAGGATGCCTAGGGTGCCAGCTAGCTCTCAATAAACACTTGCAGAGACAAGCTGATCCCTTCTGAAGTGGCACACTGAAGAGTGTGCCCATCCACCTTGATTATGCAACTCTCAGTGACACAGTTCTGAAGGACTTAAATGTACCCACAGATAGAAGTCACGTAAGACCTTGGTTAAATTAAAGTGGTATTTGTTAAGTCATTAACAACAATAACAACAAAAACTCGGTAAAAAGACTTCTAAAGCATGAAACACTGTATGTAATCAGGTGGCCCAGTAGCAGCCTCAGGCTTCCGGCTGGGTGCCGCCTAAACTGGGTCATGAGGAGAGGCACGGCCAGTACAAATAAGCTTCCAGAACCTTTCTGACCGCTCTATCTCAACATCACACATACAGGATCGGTTCCTCTTGGGCCTGGCCCAAGAGCCATGGCCACCTCCCTCTCCTGAGGGTAGGTAAGCTGTGCAACAGCGATCCTGAGCTGCTTGATTTCAGCATTTTCCCTCAGAGGCAAGAATTTTGCCCTTTACTCCTTGGTTGTCTCTTTTTCAAAAGCCAGCATTCCCAATAGAGGTTCCACTCATTCCTAAGACTTCAGTGCTCTAGTTAGGAGCTGGGGTTGGCCCCTTACCAACTCTTTCCTAAGTGCCAACTGTGTCTGTGGCTCTGTGCTAGGAAAGGGCAGATGAGCCACCCAAGAAAGACACTGCCGTGCTAGCATTCCACTGTCCAGGATGGGGTACAATCAAATACAGTGCAAGCCACTGGCATAAATATTTTTTAATAGCCACATTTTTTAAAGTAAAAAGAAACAGGTAAAATTAATTTTAGTAGATATTTTATTTAGTATAATATACCTAAAACAGCAAGTTAATATGTAGTCAATATTTTTTTAATGCTAGTTTACCCTTTCTTTAAAAATACTGAGCCCTCGGCATGTGGTTCACACTTACACTCACACTCAGCTCAATACAGACCAGCCCAATTTCATGTGTAGGCTGCCATCACACTGCTCCCTGATGAAGCCTAACCGGAACCAATTTCCAGCAACAATGAATGCAGCAGGGGCTCTTAAAAAGCTCTGGAAACCCACAACAATCATGAAGCAGACTCCATATCCTCACCTAGAAGTAGACTTCTTGATTCCGTTTCTCCAGTCTGCACCCCTGGGAGAGCAAGTGATTACCCACAAACACAGCTGTGCCTGGGAAGAAGCTCAGGGCTGCCAGGCTGATTTCACTGCAGGGAGTCAGGGACTGTTGATCCAAAGGAGAGTATCCTGCTAGGGGTCAGAGCTCAGGCCACCAACACCCTTCTCATGTCACACAGCCAATCTCAAGAGGCTTAGCCATTCTTACCAGTCACCTCTGAGATTAATCTGCTCTGGTCTCTGAAAGGCATGTGGCATCCCTCAAGATGAAGGAATGTCAAAAGCAATCGTTCTTAATAAAGTCATTTCTCTGCTTCTGCTGCCCACAGACCTGGAGACAATGATTAACTCTTGACTTCTAATGTTCCAGAATACCAGCCTTGAATGAGTGAGTCTCCAGTGCGTCTCCAGCCTTCTATGTAGATCCCAGCCTCACTCCCACAGTCACATAAAAGGCTCTCTGAGCACTTGGCACCATCCCACCACATGGGCAGTGTGGCCTTCCGAGGACCCAGAAAGGACTCAACTCTCTCAAAGCTTACTGGAGGCTTCATATGCCTAATCTTTCAGTAACCTCGTTGTATGTGTAAGCATACAAGTGGTACTTCTCCATCTTCTCTCACTCCAACCCTCGAAAATGGAAATCAAAACATCATCACAAAGGCTTTGAAGGAGTTAAAAAATTAAGTAAGCAAACTGCCTGCAATACTCCCTGTGTACCCAGACAATATCCAACCTAAGCTTTAGGTTTCATTTCCCCCTCTCTATTTTTTTTTTTAATTAAAAAGCAGTGAGAAGCTGCAGCTATAATGAGGGGCTGTGGGAACATGCAGTTATATTGGACTCAAAGTAATGTACCATAGGAAGAGGCTACATCACCAGAACGAATCCTAAATTAAAACTCCACTATGAAACCCACTCCATTTCCTCTGAGCATGCAATCTGTATTATCACATTTATAGTCTGTCTCGACCTCAATTAGACTTAGGGGTTGGGGGTGGGGAAAGAATTTCTATAGTAAGCAATAATGGTATCATTATGATAAATTATGAAAACATAACAGTGCAATTATTAATGCATAGCACATGTGCACTGGGATACAACAGTGGAAATGTATGTGCATGTATCTAAAGATAGTGTAGCATTCCAAGTTACCTGGCTAAGGAGATAATTCATGAAAGATACTTTCACGATGACAAAGGGGAAAAGCACACCTAATTCCAAAAGGGAACTAGAAAACAAATAGAAGCCCTCTGTGACCTTGAAATAGACCAGGAATTCTTCACCTAGCAACAAGGAGCTCAGATAACCCCAGAGAAGAATCTACCCAGTGAGGTGTGCACACTATTGCTCAAGTCTTAAAGATAACCTCAGAAAAGGATCTACCCAGTGAGGTGTGCACACTATTGCTCAAGTCGTAAATGATAGGAAGAACTCAGAAGTTCTTAAACTTCCCAAGCATTAAAGTTCTGCAGTACAACAGGAAGAACTCAGAAGAAGTGAAGACAGAAATATCTAACCAGGAATTCCAGCCCAGTGGGTTTAAGCAACTTGTCTATGGTGAACAAGAGTGCAAGGCTAATTCCCAACACAGTAGGCTCCCTCTTCCACTCTCACCCAAGACTAATAGGAAATAAGACAAGAGAACGTTGAGGATGTCACTGGATGGGAGGCAAAGCTGCTATTAGAATCTAGAACATGGACTGGTCCCCATGTGAGAGAAGAGCTGTAGCTAGCAGCCATCAACAAAAGGCTTCCAATAAATGATGGCCAGAGCTAGTGATCCCAGCCCTGTTTTAATAGTGCTAAATGGAGAATGGGTCTGGAGTCAGGTTTTCCTAAACCCAAACCCTGATCCCTCTATATAACAGTCCTGGATGGTAACTTAACTATAAACAGAGACTCATAACTTCTCTCACAGACATTTCTGATGTTTATGTACTTCATAAAGGTGATGTTTCTACAGCACAGGGCATGGTGTGGCCCACAGAAGACACACAGAGTTCCTTATCTTTGTGACACCTGATTTGAAATCAGCAAGGCTGAGGTAGACGGAGACTCTGAACACTAGTGGGCTTTAAAATGTGGATTACTGGGTGGGAGGTGTAGCTCAGTGGTAGAGTTCAATCCCCACTATCACTGGAGGAAAAATAGCCAAAAAAAAAAAAAAATTGGATTGCCTTTAAATACCAAAATATTTGACAGGTAACCTTCCCCCAGCTGCACTTTTTGGCTGTCAATGACAGAGGAAGGACATATAAGAACAAGCAAATGACTATCTCTCTGGTGGTATTTTTCCTTTGGTCTGTTTTGAGAACTGTTAATGAAGAGTCGACTCCATAGCTACTCTATTGGAAACGCCTGTCCACACCTTGCCATGGTTCTTCCAAGGCACTAGAGTCAGTCTGAGCTTTAGGCACCTCCATGTCGCCCAACAGAAATCTATTTGCAGTCCGAATCCTCTTTAAAAATGTCTCTGGGCAGACACGGGCTAGGACTTTCCTAACACCCCTGTTTACCACATACCATCCGACCTAACCGACCTTCCCCATCTTTGCATCTTCCTTCAGAATTTACCACACTGAAGAAAACCCTTCCGACTTACAGTCTCCTTCTCTGATCTCTAGTCCTTGCCCTTGAAGGACAAGTCTAGCCTGACTCTCACATATGGGGCTTTAAAAATAAGCATTAGTTGAAGACAGGAATCCTATTTGCTTGCCTCGTCCTTTCCTGCTGCCTTTTCTTCCTCAGAATAAATGCTTCCAATAGGAAAGCGGGTGTGTAGCACAGAGGAGAAAGGGGAGCATACACATAATTAAATTCCTCCTACCATGACTTTGGGATTTCATCATTTTAAAATGTTCTAATACCCCGTGAGATAATTAGACATTTGGATGTCACAGCCCAAGCCTGGGGACGGACTGGTCTAACCAATCTGAACTGTTCGGAAATCATCGGCTGTTAACCTCTCCTGATTACCTTTTGTCAGAATAAAAGGTAGTTTTCAAACATTCGTTCTTACCAGATGGTAGTGAGTGGCCTGACCCAGAAGCTGCAGACGAGCTGCAGTAATGAGTCCCCCCGCCTGCACTGGCTGCACATTCACTGGTGACATTTTACAGTGAGGACTTCTGGCTCAATCAATATTTGCAGGCATGAAACCTGCCAAAGTTAACATCAGGGCTCCCTTGCAAATTTGCTTAAGGCACAACTGAAAAGGCTCAGAGTCCCTTCCACTGCAACTACCATCAGCCAAAATTCATAATGAGAGATCAAAGCAATCAGAGACAGACAATCCCACCCACCAAAGGACTGCGGGGATGACTAAACAGACCACTTTCCAAACAGTCCTCTGTAAACCAAGGGCCAAACCAGCGAGACAAGCCAGCAGGCCATACTTTTAGGAAATAGCTAAGTGCATATATAATTTGTCTTTGTAAATTCACAAGAGTTAAAACTTAAAAACTGTCAATGAATAGTGGCAATCTACTAACCTGTATTTTTGGAAGGCAGCTATGCTAACCACAATACCACCAATGTGGACATCCACCTATATTTCTGAAAGAAGAAACAGGTACTCCAAGCCCTACAGGAAGGTCACCCCAAAATATAAAATAGAACCTCCTGCTACTCTCGATCAAAAATAAATAACTAAAAGCACAGAGTAAACTAACTACTGGGCAATCTGGTTTTTACCAATATCCACAATGCGGGGAAATACTGAAACATCAAAACCCAGGGTAAGATGGTGGACTAGAAGTCCCCTTCCTGTGACCTGATAAAAGAGAAGGGTCAGCAGAAGGAAAAATAGAATCTCCGCCAAGCAGAGGAAAAGAGGACACGTTTCAGAAATTCGCAAAGGGAGCTGCAGGATACCTGCAAAGTGTGGAGAAAGGGACAGGCGACACACTAAAGAGCAGACCGAAGCTTCTGGCGGGGGAGGGCAGCAGAAGACTTTACGATCAGGCAGGTGGCTCTGCTGAGGAGACCCTGGCAAACCCACTACCTCTGGGAAAAGCACACAGAACTCACAAGCCTCAAAACCAATTTCTGGATTAGTGAGACAGTGTTCCCCTAGCAGACAGTGAAGAGGAATTCCATTTTGTCTCCCTGTGTGACTGACTGACTTCATGGGCAGGGACCTGGCACCATCTTAAAAGAGAACCTATTGTTTGAAACTATACTACCCTGGAAGCCTGAGAACAAAGGAACAACCCAGGAGTGTAAGAGCCTGAAGTTAATTTGCCACAGCCCTGCATGAGAGACAGCCTTCGAGCTTACGGAGAGCGGGGGCAGACGCTGAGAAGCCAAAAGTGCAGGCTACAGGACACCTGACTCGGGCAGTGAAGTGCACAGGGAAGGCTAACCCACCCACGGTTGCCAGAACAAACCTCACCTCAGCAGGTGGGGCCACCGAGCTGCTGTCACTGCCCTAGATAGATCCTGAAGACTCGACCGGCAGGCCACACATAGCTGCATCCTTGTAGCAAAGTGATTAATACTTTGGAGGTCTTGAAAGTATGAAGATTGCCTCTGCTTGTGCAGATCTCAGGGCCAGGGTTGCTTCCAATATCCCCAGTGCCTTGGGAGACGCATGCACGCACGCACGCAGCTAAAGTACGGTCAGCAGTAGCCCCTGGTACCCAGAGAAGGGAAGCAACTCAAGTGAAGACATTTCTAGAGGACAGACACTTTCCAGTACTGGATCAACACCAGCATAAGTCACCAGGAAGACAAGTGCCCAAAAGTCCAACAGACTTCCCCACATGCATTACCAGAGAATCTGTGCATTAAAGGTCTAGAAAGACCTTCTTTCCTCACCCCCATGCTCCCTACCCTTTCCTGTTACTCTCTGAACATTTTTTTAATCATATTTTAAAATGCTTCTTATTTCCCCTTCACACTTTTATCTTTGTTTCTACATCTTTGACTATTGAGCAGTTATTTTTTTCTATTCCTTTCCCCATACTCAGTTTTTACTCCCCAAACCTTCCTCCCTCCCTCCATTCCTCCTATACATATAGTAGCACCATAATTTTATCTGTAGGGTGTCTTAGTTACTTTTTTATTGCTATAAGTCACCATGATTTATAAAAGAAAGTAGTTTAATTGGGCTTATGGTTCCAGAGAGTGAGAGTCCAAAGGCATGTCACCAGGAACAACTGAGAGTTTACATCTCAAGAGACAGACAGAGAGACAGGGAATGGCATGAAACCTAAAAACCTGTTCCTAGTGACACATCTCCTTCTACAGGTCACATCTCTGAATCCTTCCCAAACAGTTCCACCAACTGGGTGCTGGGAACCAAACCTAGGTCTTCTGCAAGAGTAGCTAGTGCTCTTAAGCCCTGAGCCACTGTTCCAGACCCTTTTCTAATTTCTCACTTTTTCCTTTCAAAACGCTCTTCATCCTTCTTCCTCTTTCTTTTCATTTACTCAGCCTTACTTTCCCCTTCCCTGTCTGCTTCATCCCATTCATTTCACATTTACCCTAAGTAATTTTAAATCTCATGACACAGTCTCTTTTCTCATTTTGTGATTTATGGTAATTGGTGACATAGTAGTAGACTACTTCATTTTATGTGTATTTCCATATCTTGCATGGTTTGATGATGTTGCTGTTGTCACAGTCTGTTTTCTCCCTACTGAGTGGCACTCAGGATCGGGCCCTCAAATGTAGGCTGCTCAATAAGGCTTCCCAAATAAAACCAGAAGAGACCCAAACCAACAGAAATGCGATCAGCACCACAGAAACACACACACACACACACACACACACACACACACACACACACACAGCAAGGCAATATGATCCCTCCAAACGATGACTCTTCAATTATTAAATTCAAAGGCCCTAAAATAGGTACAGTGCTGATAATTTCAAAAGGTTGAGTTTACTAACAAAATGACACAAGCAAAGAGGATACAAGCAAACAGATGGATTCAATCCAGGTCTTGATGAAGAAAGTTGGTAGCATACAGGAAAAAGCCAGCAACACGAAAGGAAAATTCAGTAAAGAAATTGAAATTTTGAAGTGGAAAAAAACCAGAAATGTTGAAAATAAAAACCTCTAATGAACCAAATTAAAACAGCACAGTGGAAGACGACATCAGTAGACTTGACCAGGCAGAGGAAAGAATCTGAGGCATCACCAAGGTCAAGGAAACACGATATTTAAACCCCAACAAGGAAAAGAAAAAAGCAGTCACGTCCACAACACCCAAAAGCTTTGAAATATGATCAAGAGATCAAACTATGACCCAATCCATATGACTGAAAAAGGAGGCAAGATCAAAGACTGCAGACACGGAGAATCTATATATGAAATTAAAGTGAAAATTCCACATCTAGAGGAAAAACTGGACACCCAAAAGAAGCATTAGAACCCCAAATGGACACAACCACAGAAAAACCTCTCTAACATATCATAACCAAGTTATCAGAAATATAACACAAAGAAACATTAAAGTGATAAGAGAAAAACTCCAACTTACCTACAAAGGAAAACACATCAGAATAGCTTCAGATCTCCCATCAGCAACTCCCAAAGGCAGGAAAGCATGAAGCAATACATTCCAACCCCTGAAGTAAGCAGCTACCAAAGAAGATGCTATAGCCAGCAAGCCTCTTTCAAAACTGACAGAAAAGGGAGGACATTTCAAGAGAACCCAAATGAAGGTAGTTCATGAAAACAGAGTAAGCACTGGAGGAAAAAAAAAAAAAACAAACAACAGAACACTAATCACAGAGTCTGGATCACAAAAGCACAGGGAAGAATGAATTTCATAAGAATAAACGAACAGACAAGCTAGGAAGGAATCCACATGCCCAACCCACCAAACTCCTAATACTAATGGGGAGAAAGAAAAGAACACAGATCCAATACCAACCAGAAAAGCAAACAAAATCCCAGGAATTACAAACATGTCTCAATAACAACCTTAAATATGAACAGCTTAAATTATAAACAAAGAGACTCACACTGGCTGACTGTATTAAAAACTAGGTCCAAGAAACACACTACACTGTGAAGACGCCCGCCAACTGAGAGCAGGCGGCTAGAGGTCAATCTGTCAGTGAGAAGGTGCAGACAAGCTGATGGAGTTATTTTGCTAACTGACAGACAAAACTGGACAGAAGAGATTTTATTTGTAACGCAACTACACATTAGTAAAGGGAATAAATTAATCGAGAATCTATAGCAACTAGGGGCAGGGAATGTAGTTCAGTTGGCAGAGTCTTTGTCTTAAATGCCCGAAGCCCTGGGTTTGATCCCCAACACCATATAAACCAGGAGTGTTGGCACACACATTGGCACACACATGTCAGCCCAGCCTCGGAAGGTGTAAGAAAGCAGAGAGAGGGTCAGAGAAGTTCATGACACCCTCAACTACATTCCA
This sequence comes from Peromyscus eremicus, assembly GCF_949786415.1. Taxonomy (NCBI): domain Eukaryota; kingdom Metazoa; phylum Chordata; class Mammalia; order Rodentia; family Cricetidae; genus Peromyscus; species Peromyscus eremicus. Next base: position 131,144,599 of record NC_081419.1, on the reverse strand, counting down.
GCCTCAGCTTGGAATACTTAACAACCAATCTTTTAAAAAACAAAAATTAAAAAAATCTGTAACAATTATAGGCATATATGCACCAAACACTGAGGCTCCCAATTTCACTAAATAAATACGAATGAGCATAAAAGGCTATATTGATCCTGATACAACAGTGGATAACATCAATACCCCACTCTCAGCTTTATCATATTTCTATTTATCATTTGCGGGACATGTGCATGTGCAGGTCAGAGGACAACTTGTGGGAGTCAGTTCTCCCCTTCCTCAATATGGGTTCTAGGGATTAAATTCAGGCCACGAGGCTTGGTGGCAAACCCCTTGGCCTGCCGAGCCATCTCCCCAGGGCCACTCTCATCTTCAGATAAGTCCCTGACAAAAAGCAACAGAGAAACATCGGAATTAAACTACATACACTGCAGGTGCAAATCAGACGGACCAACAGAAATGGAATTCACAGCCTTCTGAGCAGCGCGTGGATTCCCTGGAGGCCTGCATTCTAGCCCTCAAACAATTCCAACAAACACAAAATAGTGATAATTTCTCATATTCTATTAGACCATAATGGAATAAAACTAAAAGTCAATAAAAACATTAGCTATAGAAAGGACACAAATATTTGGAGACTGAAGAATACACTCTTGAATGACTATAAGTCACTGAAGAAATGAGGAAAGAAAGAATTTCTTGAGGTGGAGCCTGAGCAATGGCTCAGTCAGTAAAGTACCTGCCACATAAGCATGAGGACCCAAGTTCATACGCCCAGCATCCATGTTTAAAAAAAAAAAAAAAAAAAAAAAAAAAAAAAAGTCAGTGTGCACCTGTACTCCAGTGCTGGGGGCAGAGAAAGATGTATTCCTGAAGCACATGGCCAGCCAGTCAAAACTGAGTCAGTGAGCTCCAGGTGAGCTCCAAGTTCGATGACAGACCCTATCTCAGAAAATAAAGTAGAAAGACACCTGACATTGGCCTCTAGTCTCTAGACATATTCTCACACACACACACACACACACACACACACACACACACACAATTTGTAGCATCAAGTAAAAATAAAACCACAACTTGTAGACCTTTGGGATACAACTAAGACTGAGACAACAAGAAGTTACAAAGCTTCTGTGCGGCCAAGGAAACAAACACCATAGCGAGAGACAGCTTACAGTATAGAGGACATGTTTGCTAACTACGTGTGGTACAGGGGGTTATTACATGGAATATATAATGAACTACAAAAACTAGACACCAAAAAATTATCCAGTCAGTGAATACGCTAATCAACTGAACAGCCAGTCTCAAAAGAACAACTACAAATGGCCAAGAAAATACCTGAAAAGTATTCAACGTCCTTAGTCACCAGGAACAATGGAAATCAAACTGCTTTGAGATCCCCTCCCTCCTCAATCAGAATGGCTGTCACATACAAATGACAATAATAGTTGTCAACAAAGTGGAAAAAGAAGAACACTTATTCACTGCTAGTAAAAATGTGAACTGGTTTAGCCATTATGGAGATAAGTGTGGAAGTGCTCCCCAAAACATTAAACTACCATATGACCCAGCTATACCACTCCTGGTATTTACCCAGAAGCCCCTATATCCTACCAGAGATACTTGCACACCCATGCTTCCTGCTGCTCTGTTCTCAATAGCCAGGAAATGGAAGCAATCTAGATGTCTATCAACACAGACTGCATAAAGAAAATGTTCCGCATATGCACAATGGAGCTTTTATTCAGCCATAAAGAAAAATGAAATTACATCCTTTGCTACAATGGATGCAATTGGAGATCATTATGTTACACAAAATTAGTCAGACTTAGACACCCCATTTTCTCTCACATGCAGTCTAGCTTTGAGAGAGAGAGAGAGAGAGAGAGAGAGAGAGAGAGAGAGAGAGAGAGAGAGAGAGAGGAAGGAAAGCAGACAGGAAGAACACAATGGGAAAGTAATAGAACACTTGTGACATGAAAGCAAGAGGGACGGACTGTGTGAAGGAAGGAAAGCAATAAGCAAGAGGGAGCCACAGGATGGGAGAGGACAGTACAGTGACAAATGTGTACAAAGTGCCATAATGAAATCCATTACATTGTATGCCAACTTCAAAAAATTAAAAGTAAAGTCTTCAATAAAAAAGGCCAAAAATCAAAGTTACCAGCATTCCCCGTATGATCTGCAATCTGATTGGCTGACAGAAGGCAGATATGATTTATGATTCAGATCACTAGTCATGAAGACTGTACTTAATCTAATTTTCCTCCCCCCAAAAAACTTTTATTCCTTGTTAAAGCCTGAATATATATTCATCTTCCCTCCAAAGGCTATGTAGGTTTCTTTCTAGAAACACAAAGTACACTTTAATGTCCGTGATTTACTTTGACATCTTCTCTGATTAATTCTGCAGCTACATCAGAAAGCTGAATACTGATTTGGTTTCTTTATCAACACTAACATTGGCAGATCCTTGTAGAGCCACTGCAAGGTAAAACATCTCCATTTTAGCAGACTTATTATGAATATGTTTTGTCAGCTACACCAGAACCATCATCACTCATTCATTCACTCCACAAGTATTTACTGAGCTAATAGAACTTCAACATCACTCTATTAGGAGCTGCAGGGAATATTCACCAGCAACCCTCAGCAATAACAACAGAACAGAACTATCTACAAGACCTAATGTGGTACTGTACAAACAGCAGAGGACCAATGATCCGAGCATTCTGGGTTCTAGTGAATCATCTTAGAGTCACGTGGCTCTGGTGAATCACCTGACATATTAATCCTACAGTATAAAAATATTCTGCCTTTGCTCTGCAACCTCAGAGTTGCCTTTAGGAAGATATAGAATGGTAAGATTACATAAAGTAAGACAGAATATAAGCAGATGATCACAGAAGGAAAAATACTGAGTAGCCAATCTGCATGTAAAAGTGGCCCAACTTCATGAAAGATTAGGAAACGTACTTTAACTATGGCACATGAGATTGACAACACTCAAATCTGGCAGTGAAAGTGCTGGTGAGAATGCAGAGGAACAGTGTTGGCACTCGCTCATGGGGTATTGTGAGGGCAGAGCTAAATAATGATGCCGAAGAACACTGAAGAGACTACTCTCCGCAACTATTGCAGTGCATGCACACACACTGTGGAACTTCTCACATCCGCAGAGATAGCTATACAATGCTCACTGGAGCACACGCACAATAAGGAAACAGTTCTTTGGTTAATGCAGTAGTGGTAGCAAAAAAAGTGCACGGGAATAAAAGAAGTTCATGCAGGAAACTGCTAGGCAGGGCCAGGGGACATCATTAAGGAGGGCAGAACATGAAATGAAACCGGGGAAGGAAATGTGGAAAACCTAGAACTTATGGTATTTATTTTTAGAAACATCTGAACTGAATTTGACAAAATGGCATAGTTATACATGTAATTTAGGGAATAAGGGAAGACTACTAAAAGCTAGCAGGAGAGGCTGGCACTTGCTGTGGTTGGTCCTTTGGTACTGTTACTGCTGAATAAGATCAAGGGTTTACAATAAACATTTGTGGAGCTAGGATCAACAAACTCTTTCATTAACTTACTCAAGAGCACAGAGGGAGACAGGTGTGTGTGTGTGTGTGTGTGTGTGTGTGTGTGTGTGTGTGTGTGTGCAGCACAGCAGGTAGATCTACAATGGCAGATCCAAACATAGTGATCTGCTTAAGCTCAAAATTGCAAATACACATAAAGTGGCTTCCAGGGGAAATGAGTCAAAATACTTCACTCAGAAAAGAGCTGAGGGACCTAGGAAACCTCAAGCTCAACAAGTCAACTTCATGACCAACTTTAGTGCTTTAGCTAAGCAGATACATGTGAAGGGCCGACTTTTAAAAACTCAGCATTGAACCAGCTGAGCATGGTGGCACAGTCTGTAGCTGGAAGTTTCTCTAGTCCCACCCAGCCCCATGGTCCTGCAGCCATTTATAAAATAATCACTCAGAGGCTTAATATTAATTGCAAACTCTATGGCCTATTGGCTCAGGCTTCTTGCTAGCTAGCTCTTATAACTGAACTCAACCCATTAACTATTAATCTATGTATCGCCACGTGTTCTGTGACTTTACCTGTGTCCCATTACATGTTGCTCCTTGGACGGCAGTTCAACATCTCTCCCCACTCTCCTTTCTTCTCTCACTATCTCTCTTGGATTTTCCCACCTGGCTCCATCCTGCCCTGCCATAGGCTCCAATGCAGCCAATGGAGCAACACATATTCACAGCATACAGAAAGACATCACATAGCACATGTCTGTAATACCAGCACTTGGGAGACTGAACAGGAGGATGGGTCACCTTAAGTTTCAGGCCAGCCTGGGCTGTGAGAGTAAAGACCTTGGCTCAAAAACCAAAACAAACGAGAAAAAAACAACCAACAACAAAACTAAAGAGTAGGAACCCTGGGATCTGACTCCTGCTCAGCACCCAACAGTACTTGCTCCAAGTAGGTACCTGATCCATGCTGCCCAATCAGTGAGACCTGCTGCAGTCACAGAAATATGAAGTAGGAGTTCAGCTGACTATAGCAAAAGCTAGTACCTGAAAGAAGCCAAGGGCTTTCCAGAGGATAAAGCCAAGTCTTAATGAGACTTGATGATACTGGCTTTTGAATATTAGCTGTTTCCTGCTATGAATTTCTCGTGTGCTATTGTAGCTTTTCCATTCCTAGAGCAGTGTATTTGATCATTCATTGGGCACTATTTCCCTTATACAGTTGAGGGATTTGGATACTTCCCCCAACTATGACACAGGCAAGACTTTTTTCCAGGCTTTTGTTTCCCTTATTAGCATTAGACTCAGATATCTGCATTCTGTAATTATTTCCATTAGCAAATATCCAGGGCCAAGGCCATCTCTGGACAAAAGTATTTTATCTGAGATATTTCTCAATTCCAAGGACAGACTGCAGACAGATAAACATTCCAGACTATCTGCCAGTCTCCTGATATAAGGTAAATACTCATATGGAGACAACTGCCAAGGTCAGGTGGATGTTAGATACAAGCTTAACCCTCCCTTCTCTCACAGCCTTAATGGTATCTCTAGACTTGCCCTTTAACAATTAACTCAGAACAAAAGGGCTTTTTCACATACCAGGTGCATCGAGCTATGACAAAGGCCTCCTCGCTACCGAGACTTGCCCTACCCAAGCAGAAAGTGGCGAGGTGAAAGAATTGTGAATTGTATGTGGATTTAAACTGGACTGGGGAGAGAGGAGAAGGACAAAGATGGAAGGAACTTAGATAGAACAATGAGAGGACAAGAGGAAGGGACAGAGAGGAGCTAAGTATGAGAACAGAATTGAAGCTGTGTAGAGAGATTTTGACTTAGAAGAATAAAGTGAATGGACTAAAGAGTTTCGTGTATATAGATTCATTCGAACATCCCTCAGATTAATTAATCTGCTGCTAGTAGCGTCCCTTCTGGAGGTCTGGGAGGAGACTATAGAAGAGCTGGACCCCAACAGTCTTCGTTAGAGACAGGTTTTGGCTTTAGCACACATATACCACTAAGGTGAAGACAACAGATAAGGTGTCCAAGCACCATCAGAGTCCAAGGAGCCTAATACCATATTCTGTCAACAGCCCCGCCCCCCACCCATCCACTACCCCAGCAGGCCCTCTATGTTCTGAGATTCTGGCATTCAGTATCTGAGCTTTACACAAGTTAAATGAAAACCATCCTTCTCTGGCTGCTTTTCAAAATGACAATTTGCCACAATTCTTTTAAATTAAAAAAATGTTTTATGCTGGCGCACGTCTTTAATCCCAGCACTCGGGAGGCAGAGGCAAGTAGATGTCTGTGAGTTCAAGGCCAGCCTGGGCTACAGAGTGAGTTCCAGGAAAGGCGCAAAGCTACACAGAGAAATCAAAAAAAAAAAAAGTTTTACCCATCCTGCTGATGAAATTTGAAAAGTGGCACAAATACCAGCAATGATTACAGGATGGAATCAGAATACCTCTACAGATCATATTTTAAATTTGTTTCAGATTTATTTTCTAACTTTTTGTTTTGTTTTATTTTGGTTTTTTTTTGCTTTTTTTCCAAGATGGAGTTTCTTTGTGTAGCCTTGGCTGTCCTGGAACTCACTCTGTAAACCAAACTGGCCTTGAACTCAGAGATCCACCTGCTCCTGCCTTCTGAGTGCTGGGATTAAAAGCATGCATCACCACCTCCTGGCTTTTTTCTCCCTAATATTTTTAAGATTGTTACACTTAATAAATAAGTGAATGTTAAGTACATAGGTTGTCATGAACATGATGGACAGAGAAAGGACAACACACCAACACCCACCTCACCAAACTCACAAGACTTGCACACACCCACACAGCCCCATGCTAGAAACACAAGGTTTAAAACACAAAGGAAACCCAGAAAGGCCTTGTCTTCCAGATGCCTGAGATCTTGTGAGAAACACAAGTCAAAGAGGACAGTGAGTCTTCTGGTTGGTTCTATGGCTAACGTGGACATAAGAGACAACAGTACTATCTATAGAAGACATCTATATCAGACCAGAGACCAAGAGCCATGTCATAATTAAATGGGAGAGGACAGAGGCACTGAGGAACCAGCCAGGCTGCCAAGACTGCTAACTCTTAATACAAATATGCAAATTCTCAGAGTTCCTTGGCCTTCAGGAGACTGCAGCAGAGATCCCATTTCTTCATACTCCTGTATTTAGTCACATGGCACCACCCTAAATTGCGCTGTGTACAAAGCTTAGTACATTTATCACTTAGTACCAAGTGATATTCAAAGAGTACGCACGGGAAGACTCAGACAATTAGCTCTGCCCTATCACTTACAGATGAATAAATTCAGACACAGCACAGAAAAAGGACTTGAGCCCGACAGCCTCCAGAGTGCCTTCTGTGTCACCGCCCCAGAAATGACCCTCAACTCCACACTTGCATCATGTCTGCCCCATGCCATCATGTTTTAGTCGAAATTAAAGCCCCTTCTGCTGTTTTTCTGCCACCCTCTTAGCCAGGAGTACACTGTCTATGGAGTGTCAACTGTCTCTGTGGGGATCACTTGGAGGGGAACTCATGCTGAGCCTCCGGTTACCTCCTACAGCAGACCATCTTGAAGTTTTAAACATTAACTAACAAACTGACATGAGAAAACTACGAAAAATTATGAGAGAGGTGTGACAGCATGTCTCTAAGTTCAGCACCTGGGAGGCGAAGGCAGGAAGACCACAAGTCTGAGGCCAGCCTGGGCTACATAACAAGACCTTGACTCATGAAACCATTAACTGTTTTAAACCACAGCTCAGATACACAAATGCTTATGAGGATGAGGGGTTGGGGGCACACTGCATTTGGCAAGAGCAGGCCCATGCGGTGGTTCTGAATGGTATATGGCACACCTGTCACAGGCAATTGAGCTGACAGAGACGTCTCCAGCCACCAGACCATTGCCTCCAGCAACAGATGATTCATTAACTAAAGTAGGGCAAAGAGATCTTCAAGTTGCCTCTAAGATCACTGCTGAGACTAAGAGCTGCATTCCTCCTTCAAAACAAGGGGCTGTTGTGGGGAAGGTGTGCATCCTTCCAGAAGGACAGCAGAAGGAAGAACGCTTGGACAGCAGATGAGAAGGGAGGAGAATGAGCGCTCCAGAGCGGACTAGGAGTGAGAATCTAAGCACTTTTTTTTTTTTTTTTTTTTTTTTTTTGCTAACACTTCTTCATTAGCTTCCTCACACTGGCAGCCCCACTCTTTCAAGGAAGCAGGAGTCTGACAGCGTTGACCTCAGGGTTCATACTGCAGCTGGGAGGGAGGGCAGCCTCTGAAGGCACAGTGTGACTGCCACCAGGCTCTCCAGCACCTGCTGCTGGCTTACTTCTCGGCTTGAATGAAGGATCACTGCTCTGGCCTGCATGCATGCCTGTTGATGAGTCCATCATGCACGATGAAAAAGGATGGCTTCATGTCTGCTGTGGTCTAAGATGCACTTTGTTCTCCTTAACTCAAAGGCTTTACTGTTTTAGAGATGGTCGACAAACTACTGAAGTTAGCGAAGTCTCTCCACTCCCACCGAAGACAAGGCTGGTGAAGGAGTGATTCGAGATGGGCATCCAATGTCTGAAATCATTTCTCTAGAAAAGAAGAGCGCACTGGCTACCTGGCCACTTGGAAGACAAGTGGGAGGGGCCTGAGGCCTTGGCTACTGGCAAATTCTCTGTGCAAGCCTCGTCCCCCACCACACTGTCTTGGGGAGGCTATAAAACAGATTTCAAAGTGACCTGAGCCTAGCAGCTACTGACTTCAGGAGCATTTGAAGGTCCTCAGCCTCTGACAGGAGCACCTGCAGACAAGATAGGCACAACACATTCCTCACAGACAGGATTCCACTGAGGCTGAGGAACAGACACATAAATGTCTTCCAAAAATACACAGTGAAGTAAAACAACTGTTTTGAACCACCTTAGCAGGTTTAGGACATCCAATTTAAAACTGCCTCAAAAAAAAAAAAAAAACCACAAAATAATGCAAACAACAAGAGAAAACAATGGAATCCAACGGCACAAAGGCAACATGCACGGCGCAAAGACGGCAGTTCTGTTCCAGGGCTTGGCTTCATGATAAAGGACAGCAAATGTTCATAAGCAGGTTTCCTCTGTGGGTGAATCTCCAGTCAGTTACAGCCAGCTCAGAGAGAGCCATCAGGCAAACTACCCATTAGCTGTCACTTTAGAATGACTTCAGAAAACCAGCCCCAGAGCTCCGCTGATATCTTTTCAACAACCTCTTAATCTTGTTTATAACACCTGTGTTAAGGCAGCCCGACATCAATTCTACTCACTTGTCTCAGACTGGAATTACTCAGAAACTCAAGGGTTCCAGTAAACATCCACCAGCAGAGACGTGCTGCCTCAAACAGTCTGAAAAGACAGAGCTAGCCACCTCTTAAAACAAAGCTACATTGTGAGCCACACTGAGCCTTAAATTTCACAAAAACAAAAACAATAAACAGAGGCACAGAGATCCCAAGAACCAAAGAACCCAGAAAATTCTACCTACAGCTTTTTTCCAAGTGACCACTCAAACTTCACAGTCACCACTAACTGCAAGCCTGCTCTGGGTCATAAATGGGTCACTTTCTTTCCAATCCCAAACACGCCTTCTGGAGAGGTAATATTCCTAGAGGTAATACTCCCAAATGAAGGAGGTGAGCCTGTAGGAGATACCTCAGCAAACTGCCTAAAGCCAGAGCTAGAAAATGGTGGTGACGGATTCAATCAGGTCAAGTAGGCAAAACCTGATGGCATCGTGACACATCATGTGAGGAATGACTCGCCTCACCTGGCTTCTGTGCTTACTGTACATCTGTTCCTGGAGCTCCTTATACTTAAAATGAGCTGATAGCAATGATTTAGACATGTGCATCCTACACCTGTATGAAACACAAAACTCCCAAGAAATTGATGTTAAACTAGTCCATGAATAGGGAGACACACAAGCAGAAGAGAACAGATTTTGGTGACCTTGGACAAATCACCACAAATCTTGGAAAAAAGCCCCCCTAGTGTTGTGAGATAATATGTGGAAAAGCCAAACCCAAAACATTAAACACACACACACACACACACACACACACACACACACACAATATGTGTATGTATACATATACATATATAATTGAAATAGATATTCTCGAGCCAACCAATACAAAATAAAAACCAATCTTGTTGTTTTGTGCAGTCTCATTTCTTGCCTATAAGGCTGGGTGCAGAGAAAACAGCAATTATGGCCCACAGTGGACTTACAGTAAATCTCTGGCAAATAAATGAATCAATCGATCTCTTGCTTTAGGGTCAGAGGCAGCCCTAGTCTTTAAGAGAAATGTCAATCAACTCTCCCGTTACTAGAGGAACAAAATTGGGCTTTTGTGAAGACCATCTGCTATTATTTAAGGCAAGTTTCCTATGAGTAAGGCCAAGATCAGTCACAAACACAGCTTAATCTACACTTCATCAAGAAAGAAGAAGCAAGAACAGTGAAGGGACTACCTAGCATATGTGAGGCCCTGGCTTCAATCCCCAGCACCCACATAATTAAGTGAAATAAACATTTCAGAACAAAAACTCAGTGGGTAACGACCTGAGTTCAAATAGTCAGCACTCACAGAAAAAGCCAGCTATGGTCACATGTGTACTTTAGCACCAATGTTGTGAGGGACAGAGGCAGGAGGATCACTGGGGTTTGCTGGCCATCTGCCTAGCTCCAGATTCAGTGGGAGACACTATCTCAAAGGAGTAAGAGGGAGTGATTGCACAGGATGCCCAAAGTCTTTCTCTGGCCTCTACATGGGCACACATAGATATAAGCACCTCCCTATGGTACCGCATACCTATAATCCCAGCAGTAAGGAGACCGAGGCAGAAGAACTGTAAAAAGGCAACTGGAGAGATGGTAAACCACAGAGAAAAAGACTCATAAGAGACCCCCCAATTTAGTCACTAATATGGATGGCTACTTCATTCACCCGCCCACCCTCACTCAACCCTTCTTTAGTTAAGGGCATCTACTGAGCAGTTACCCTACAGCAGGCTCTGATCTGCCCACAGCCCTTGAGGAACTCAAGGCAATGAGAAGAACATTTATATGTAACCAGGCAATTCCTATGCAAAAAACGATACCTGTGACAGAGGGAAAGTGAGTACAGGCCAAGCGGTGTTACTATGCCTCTCCATTCTACATAAGCTTTCATTCTAAGCTGCCTTTCTTTATTCATGGGAGCCGCCTTCTAGGAAGCATCCGACCATCTAATCGCTGGGTGTCTCATGCAGAAGCTCTGTGAGCCTTCCTCCCTCATCTTCGAGTAGAAATAAGACGCATGCACACATCAAACAGCCCGGAGCCTGGCTCTCAGTGGACTTCAACATGGAAGTCACAGGTTTCTGTTTTGTTTTGGGGTGGGTGACATCAGTGCTCCTCTTTAAGCTGCTTGTCATCTGCTGCAATTTAGAAACATCATCCTTGTAAGTGACCCTCTTCTTCTATAAACACAAAGATAACCTGCCAGCTGAAGGGCAAGCTGCTGCTGCTGCTGCTGCTGCTGCTGCTGCTGAGGCGAGACCTGAGGGCCAACTGCACATACCCCGGCCCTGTTATAATCCCAGCTGGGCTCAGTGTCACACTCCTGAGAAGAGTCACATTCACCGCACTCAGCCATCACCAAGTTCACACAGGGAGAAGAGCCTCTGCTCCACACAAGGTGAAGCAAGGAAAAAAAAATCGCTTTTCTAATTAAAATAAGACTTCCTCAACCTTCTGCTGACAATCAGAGCTGCAACACAAAGCCCAGTGCCAGGCAGCTAACCGGTCTCCACGCTGCTGGAAGGGTAGCTTGAAGCCCTGGGAGGAAGGAGGGGAAATTACTAATTTAAACAAAATGTTTAATCTTCTAATTATGGGGCAGGCTCCAAGAGGAAGGCAAGTGATTTGCAATCTTCATTATGGAATCCCCATGCGACCATGGCACAAGTCATGTCAGCCAGAGGCAGATGCCATCTCTCCTTCCCCTCTGAGTCTTCTGCGTCCTTGCCAGATCTGAGAGGATGGAAGAAATCTAACAGAAGAAAAATGTAGGTGAGCCATGAACTGTGGCTCTCCAGTTCATTATGCTGGGTGAGGCAGAGAGGCCCAGTGAGAAGCTGGCAAGGTAAGACTCCCGTACTTCCTTCACCAGGCAAGCCGAGCACCCTGAGGCCCTCTCAAACTCCACCGCCTTGCCGAACTGCCCGCCTCAGGCGGCGCCAAGTCGGTTCTTTTCACTTCTTGTCATCAGGACTGAGAAGCATGGAGAATCGGGGTGGTGCCCAGCAAGAGCACCTCTGGTCAGAAGGAAGTCTGCTCCTCTGCAGATAGGCTTATTATCTTCGCTAATTTGCGTTATCTCTGCCCATTCAGATCTCTGTGCTAACTCAGGGGGAAAAGTCCCCGCCAAGCAACCCTGACAAGTCTGATGGCAGAATTCCCACAGGAGAACAGCGGAGGCAGCAGAGGCAGGCTATTATTCCCTTTCCTTAGGGACAGGTCCTTTTGGTTTTTTTGTTTGTTTGTTTTTGGTTTTTTATTTGAAAACAAGAAGTAGCCATCTGTGGACACTGCCCACTGCAGTCACTTACACAACTGGTAGAAACTGAAATGTTCCCCCTAAGCCAGCTGCAAATGATGTGCTGGGCGTCCTAGGAATGGCCGTGCCCCTAATTACCCACTGTAGCATGAAAGCAGGCTTGGAGGGGAGGGCAGCAGATCTGGGCAGATCAGCAGCCACATTTAATCAGCAGCCCCGGCCATCTGCAGCTGTTCTGCAGGAGCGCAGGGTTCACGGTTCCAAAGCTTCCTGCAAAGCACAGGTGCTGTGGGGCAGCTGTACGGTCCTGGGGCCTGCCAGGGCTGCTTTCTCAATTCTCTCAGGCCAGGCTACTCCTCAATAAAAAGCCCTCTGCCCACACTCTCTGTGCCAACCCTGGCAATAGGAGAGAGCTGCTTCTTGATTAGGTCACAGCACAGATGAAATGTGCGGGAAATAACCGGCAGGAAAGCAATTATCCAAGGAAGAACATGGCGTCAGCTGTGGCCTCACAGCACAAAGGTGGAGTCTGTACCCCTTCAACAGTCACGCTGGCCAGACAGACCCTCCAGGGCCCCACGACCAAGCCTGACTGCGCTACTCCACAGCTTCAGAGCCCTAATGACTTCCCACTACACTGAGAAGAAAATCACAGTGTTGAGTTTCTCTCTCCTCTAGGCTGACCTCACTCCTCATTTCACACACATACCAAACGAGACAAGCTTGCTCCCACCTTGGGGCCTCTGTGTTGGTTGCTCCCTCAGCCTACACTGCTACTCACAGTTCTTCAGATGGCTGACTTTCTCATCATTTAGATCTCAACTGAAACCCCATCTCCTCAAGAGGCCCTCTAGAACCTTCTCAAGTAAATAACAATCAGTGCTACAGTTACATTGGCCATATTTTCTCTTCACAGCACATCTGAATCATCTTCTGTCCAGTAGTCTGTTTGCATACTCTTATTTACTTCTTCTGTCTCGCCCCACTGGATGTAAGCACCATACAGACAGGGGATTTGACCAGAGCCTAGTGTAATACTTTGCATGTAGTTGGCATTTAATAAATGTGTAGAACAATTAAAGAACAAAGGTTCAATATGGACCACTAATCCACATAAAATTTTCTAACCCCTGAAAATCTGGATTGGCTCTCAGCCCGACTCTGAGCATATGCCATGGTGCCCTGGAACAACAGGAAACAGTACCCTCTCTCCTTGCCAACCCCTAGTAAATGGCTAGGAAACAATAACAAAGGGAGACAGAGCCAAGATGGAGAACTTGCAGACTGTCTAAGAACTAGAAGAACTGAGGGGTTCCTGGGTGGGATTTACCCAAACCATCCTCTCACAGAAGGTGGCCTGGACATGGTGACCACCAATGGGCTGTGGCCAAAACATGGGTCTTGAAGGTCCAGACAGAGAAGAATATAACATCTGAGGTGGCCCATTCATACCTAGTTCTTGATGCTGGGAACCAGACAGCACACATGCAGACCATGTCTGAAAAAGGCACTGTGTACCCAGGAGTGTAAAGGGGAGGAGGAGGGATACCAGACAGCCACAGTACAAGAAAGGCACAAAGAAGCCAGGAACAGGCATCTGGGTCTCTGACGTCTGCTTCCATCTAGCTTTCATGGGGTTCTGGGTGTGTGAATCTGGATGTGTACACTGACTAAAAGGCAACTGGGGCTAAGCAATGGCTCAGAGGTTAAGAGCATTTAGGGAGGACCCAGGTTCAGTTCCTAGCAGTCACACAGAAGCTCAAAACTATCCACAACTCCAATTCTAGGGGATCTGATGCCCTCTTCTGACCTCCAGGAACACCAGGCACACATGTAGTACACAGACACACATGTATGCAAAACACTCATACACATAAAAAATAATAATAATTTTAGAGAAAAGATAACCACAACAGTCAGAGAGCTAAAGGAATAACTCCCCTCCAAAAAGGCAAGCAGCCAGAGGAAGCCCTATTGATCATTCTCTAGTGCCCAAGATGTCAGTGGTAAGCAAAAAGAAAATGCCTTAAAGAACCAAAATCATGAGTTCTAGAATCTTACAGACCCCAATGTCTTGTAGAAGAGTTCTACCAAGAATAATAAACTTCATCCAAGAAGCACAGTTTTCCGTGACACCATTAAGAGAAAGAAGCAAAAGGCCTCAGAGGCTAGATAGAAATCTATTATATACTAACACTAAGGAATGACAGCAGCCATCAAGAAGAAGGGTGAACGGCTGTGAAAAGTGGGCACCAGTTCCCAAACCCCTCCATGCCATCAAGCAGCAGTCAAAGATCTGCACAGGCCAGGAGAAAACCTGCACAGTTAGCATGCACTTATAACGATGGCCCTGAGTGCACAGTGCAGCCTCCTGGAAGAGGTGAGAACATATATGCTTTGAGTGTTTAGAGAGATCTCCATTAAAATGACGGAAAAGGACAGGAGGCATGATCATGGACAAAGCTCTGCTCCGACCTCATCCTGTCAGCCAGTAGTTGGGTCCTGAGGCAAGGCACTTCCCATCAGGGCTCCAGCCCTGTAAGAGGAGGCAGATGCAATAGAGAAACTCTGGGCTCCTCCTTGCTCAGCACTCCCACCTCACTTAAGGCCTCTGAAATCTGGGAAATCTCTTTATGAAGAACCTGCAGCAAACTCTTCAAAGACAGCAGGCAAGTGGGAGTCGGTACAATTCAATACAACCTGCTCCACCTTCTAAACCTCATTACGGGCTTCTTTCAGCAGCCACCCCACATAATCAATAGTAATGTTGTTTCTCGCCCTTTTATCGCTGAGCTCCAGTGTTCTGCTGGATCTTTGGTAGGTCTATTTTCCCCTGACCAACAGCTGCACCCCTGTTTCAGCTAACTGAGCCATTATGTGACCTCAAAATGCTCAAAAGTTTCTCTCATTGTTAATCTGAGATTTCACTGACACTCCATGTGCAGAGAGACTAGTAAACCCAGAGCTGCAAAGAAAACAGCTGAGCAAACATACATCTCAGAGCACAGATACAAAGGAATGGTTAGTTTAAGTCTAACAAAAATCCCCACTGGGAAGAACTCTAATCACCTCCCAATTCTGGACATTAACACATTAAGCATGGGAATGACATCAAGTGACTTGTTAAGTAATCAATCATATCTACTTTTGGAATGCAAGGCATTTTGCTCAGTTTCAGATCCTTTTGGGGGCAGCTAGTGACTCTACATGCAAGGCTAAAGAGAAGTCCAAGGACTGAGGTAGATGATGTCCTCACACAAGGCTAATACTTTGCTGGGTATGGTAGTAACATCTGTAATCCTAGCATATGGGAAGCTGAAGCAGGAGGATCATGAGTTCCCAGCCAACATGAGCTACATAGCCAGACTCTGTCTAAACAAACAAACAAACAACAACAACAAAACAAAACATGATGGCCTGAGTTCCAGGCACATTGGCTTACAATCTCAACACTGGGGAGGTGGACACTGTTAGATCTCTGGAGCTCAATGGTCAGCCAGTAAGCCAAATCGGCAAGCTTCAGTGTAGTGGGTAGCCATTCCAGCTTTGATCTGGAAGTTCCAACCCCCATTGAGACTTCGGCAACTGTCACACCTACAAGGTGGGGCCAAGGGAGGTGCCTGGAGACCTGAGATCTGGATGGGTGGTGCACTCACTCGGTTCCGGGACCTTGGACGGTGAAGGTGGGCCAAGCAGAGCTCCAGAGAACACCGCTGGACTGCAATACACCTTCCCCAGACCCCGCGACCTACCTATCCCTTAACTTGTAAGTTACGCCATTAAATAAATCTCCTTTTAACTACGTGGAGTGGCCATAATAATTTCACCAATACTTCAGTATGAGATCTTGTCTCAAAAAGTGGAGAGTGATTGAAGAAGGCACCCAACACTGACTCCTGTGCTCCCCCAATACTGACTCCTGTACTCCACCACACATACACCAAAGCACACACATCTGGTGGTGGCGGTGCATGCCTTTATTTCCAGCACTCGGGAGGTAGAGGCAGGCGGATCTCTGTGAGTTCGAGGCCAGCCTGGTCTACAGAGTGAGTTCCAGGACAGCCAGGACTGCTTCACAGAGAAACTGTCTGGAAAACAAACAAACAACAAACAAACAAACAACAACAAAAATGGAAGCCTCCCTAGCTCATTCACTAACCTCAGGACAAGGCTGACCAGTTGTTTTTATTTGCCGACCTGCAATGGAGTTGAGATCCTAAGATTTACACCTTCAGAGCAGGCACTCTGGAAAAGAAAATGGCTCTGAACGATTCAGATGGAAAGACTACACAGCCAATGGATGACTCAGAAGACAGTAAAAGAAGACTCAGAATCCAGGCTCCATCTCCTAATTCCAGTTTTCTCCAGCTACACAGACTCAGATCAAAACCACCCACTTCCCTCAGGATGACTGGGGTAGGGAAAAGGGTAATTTGTGAGATTCCTGCTACCTGCTAAGCAGAAACTGTGATTTCTCAGTGCCTTGAAGGAGACCTGGGGAACAAATGGCCGTGTTGGAGGCATAATTCTTGCTATCAGTGACTGCTAACTGTGGTAGAATAGGACTGTGCTCTAGCCTACTGAGAATATGCTGCAGTGTGGCATGTGTGGGTGACAAAGTGTTCTCATTTCACTTCATTTAATTCTAAACCTTAATCTCCAAGGGACCAAAGATCTTGGGAATACTGAGGCAGCTCTGCAAAATTCAAGACAAACTTTTGTTTCCCTGTAGCATGTTTGTTTGGAATGTCAACAAGAAAAATCAACAGCTACCATTCACTGGGAACTGTACCACCCACACTGCCTCATTTAATCCTGTAATTTACAAAATATATAGATGATAGCCGGGCATGGTGGCACATGCCTTTAATCCCAGCACCCAGTAAGCAGAGGCAGGGGATCTCTGAATTCCAGGACAGCCTGGTCTACATAGACAGTTCCAAGCCAGTCAGGGCTATGTGTTGAGACCTGGGATTTAAAAAAAAAAAAAAGAAAAAGAAAAAGAAAAAAAGATTATAATGGTAGCATGAGAATATTTCTAAGGATGGTAAGCTACAGATAGATACTGTTAGATGTGAAAGATAAAAACCAAGGCTTACAGAGGTTAATTAACTGGCCCAAGGTCACACAGCTAGCACTCAGCAGGACTGGGGTTCAAATGCAGGCCATCTGACCCACAGTCTGCATTCATCTGCCATGCTAAACATTAAAGACACTTCACAGGCTTCCAGTTCTTCCTCCCACAGTGCTGACAAGCTATTTTGAACCATCGCATTCTCTGATGCAGTCATTTTTATGTAGGAAAACGTCTCTATTGTGTTCAACCTTATACATTCAATCCTCCACCTGAAGCGATGACACCTACTGAGAGTACAGGAAGATACTGTGTTCCCCGATTTCACCCCCAAATTAAGAAGGCCGTTCAATATGACCTACATCAACAGATCTTTCTGAAGTAGCGGGGCCTGGGTCCATCGCTGTATGACCTCTATGCCTGGAGAAGAGCATTCTCTGTCAGCATACAGAGGAAACGGACCCTCATCTACATGGCAATAGCACCATATGATCAAAGCAAGCCTGCCTAGGAAGCCCCCTGTGTGGTAAGGCCATGCAAGGCCATAGCTAGGAGGCAGTAGTTGGAGCAGGAAGGCTAGAAAGAAGGCTCTTGAAGACACGGCCCGCCTCCTCTGGGAGGCCTTCTCTTTCCCATCAGTGGGCGTGTCCGACTCAGGAGGCCACCACATCCTGCTGACACCTGTGTGGCAGCAGTGACACTCAGCACTGGGAGCTCAAGCCTTTGGAGCTCCCACTAGAGTGCAAACTCCTCAAGCTTTCTTTAACTGGGACAGGGCCTCTTCCTACCCAGCCTGTGAGTCAGTCACTCACACGTGCTTACGCTTTACTGGCCACTGAAGGGAGTTGGCTCACAAGATTGCATGGTCCAGGGGGAAAGAATCTTTCATCTCCCAGCCCTTTCATCTTTGAGAAAGGGCCCCAAGGCTTCTTTCAAGTCAGCTGAACAGTTGGCAGCCCTGACTAAAATGCAAAGTTGGGCAGGGGAGGGCAGAGGAGAAAGCAGAGAATTGTGTGATAGCCGAACATCTGGCCAGAAGCTCGGTAGACACAAGAAATGTCAATCAGGGCTCCTGGGCTGACAGGTAGCTACACATAAAGGAGCTGAAGGAAAAAAATGGATAAGTTCTTCTGAAAGGACAAGAATGGGGTTACAGTCACACTCTAGTAAAAATAAAGATACCAACAGTGAGGCCCAAGAAATCGCTGGCAGAAGAGGGCATAGGCATTCTTCAACAGTGTAGGTTTTTAAAACCAGTACTCTTCTCTAGGCAGTGGTAGCGTACCCCTTTAATCCCAGCTCTCGGGAGGCAGAGGCAGGTGGGTCTCTGAGATCGAGGCCAACCTGGTCTACAGAGCGAGTTCCAGGACAGCCAGGGCTACACAGAGAAATCCTATCTCGAAAAACCCAAATAAATAAGTAAAATAAAACCAGCACTCTTCAAAATGACACAGGAAAACTAAGAAAACTATGACAATTAAATGAAATGCAGGAGCCCACACAAAACACTGGACTAAAACATGGAACATTAGTGAGAGAGCTGGCAGCGCCTGAATTAAGTCTGACATTTGAGTTACTAGTACACACACACACACACACACACACACTCACTCACTCACTCAAACACACCTTTTTTTTTTTTTTTTTTTTTTTTTTAAAGAGGTAAATTAGAGACTAGAGCGAAAGACTGTTGCTTTTCCGGTGGATCTAATTCCCAGCACCCACATGGAAGCTCACAACTGTAATTCTAATCCCAGGGAATCTGATGCCCTCTTCTGGTCACGGGGGGCACTGCACCCACAGGGTGCACAGACCTACATGCAGGGAAAACAGCCATAAACAAAATAACTAATTTAAAAAAAATTTAAGAGAAAAACTATTAAGAAGGTGAAGTAGCAAGTTTGCCTCAAAGCTGAAAACAAGAGCACACAGGCCAGCCAGCAAACAAGGCGGTAGAGTCCAAGCTTCCAAAAAGAAGGCAACCCCACGACATACTTCAGGGCAGTGCTGGGTCCTTCAGTGCAGGTCCATGACGGTTCATTTGCATTGACACCTTGACTAGCCTTCCTGGAGGGGTTAGAAAGATGGCTCAGTGCTTGTTCTTCCAGAAGACCTAGGCTTTCCAGCACCCACTTGGCAGTTCACAAGCACCTGTAATTCTGGGTTCCAGGAAATCTAATGCCCTCTTCTGGTCTCTGCGGCTGCACAAAGCATGCATATAGTGCAAAGACACACATGCATGCAAACACTCATACATACAAAATACAAATAAACAAATCTTTAGAACCAACATGGAAACACACCTCCGGATGTGTCTATGAGGGAGTTTCCCGAAAATTTTAATCCAGAGGGAAGACACACCCAGATATGAGCAAGACCAGCCCACTAGCTGGGGTCCAGAACTGGGTGAAAAAGAAAATTCAAGCTAAGCCCCAGCATTCATCTCTCCACTTCCTGACTATGGGTGCAATGTGACCAGCCACCTCACATTCCTGCTGCCATGCCTTCCCCACACCACAATGGAATGACGGTGATGTGCTATGTCCCCCATAGCTCATGGATCTGAACACTGGGTCCCCAGCTGGTACTACTGTTTGGGAAGGTTATGAAATCTTTAGAAGGTAGAGCCTTGCTGGAGGAAGTGCATCCCTGAGGGTGGGCATTGAGAGTTTATAGCCTGTCCTCACTTCCTGTTCAATCTCTCTGCTTCCTGTGTGCCTATGTGCACATGAAATGTGATCTCTCTGCTTCCTGACTGCAGGGGCAGCCTCATGCCTCCACTCCCATCCCTCCCTCCCCACGATGAAGGACTCTATCCCTCTGGAACTGTGAGCCCAAATAAGCCATTTCTTTCCCAAGTTGCTTTTTGTCAGGGTATTGGATCACAGCAACAGAAAAGTAACACGTTGTATCCCTAAAGCTGTGAGCCCAACCAAACCTTCCCACCCTTTGGTCGCTCCTTGTCAGGTATGTGGTCTCAGCAATAAGGAAACCAATACATATGCCATTCCCGAACAACCAGTACTTGGCACTGAGGACCGTCAAGACATGCTGCTAGATGCTGGCTCCGTCCCCTGAGTTTACAGGAGGCACAGGAACATACTAGATATTCTGTGAGAAGAATGAGCTGGAGGAAAGACAGATGAGGAAGCTCTGGTGGGAAGAAATGAACGGAAGGGGAGAAAAACATCAAGAGATAAAACAAACGAGAACATCAATGGAACTAGCTCTTTTCCTGTTATTTATAGGCACCTTGCTAACAAGATTAACTTGGAAACGCACGAAGCTGTCATGCAAAACGCAGCCTCCTTCAGTATAATCAGAATAATATTCCCAGGGTTAGAACATAACACAAGCTGCCACAAAGATGAAGGAGGCATTCTGAACACAAGTGTCCAGGCTGCCAATAATGTATCTTACACACACAACAATAATAACAACAACAACCAACTGAAAAGGCTCAACTACACACTCCAATTCCTATCTTAGAAGGGGAAAAGCAGGTAGCAAGAAATACAAATGACAAACGTGTACAAGAAAAATATACTCACTCAAGTAACCTTGAACTAGCACGTTATGCGCCTACTAGATAAATGACAGAAACGTAAATCACAAGTTGTACAACTTGAGTGCACAGTGCTGAATGAGGGAGTGGCTCCACATGTACTGTCTCCTCTGGCCACTCCCCGAACCCCTGCACACCCATCGCACAACTCTGCTCCTAACAGTTGGCAAGTGACTCTTCCCAGCTTCCTCTGTCATCCACAGAACTCCTCCATCAAGGGGTCGGGATTCCAACATCACCCTTTTTTCAGTGACCAAACCGAACCCACACCCTCCAACCCAGCCCCACTCCAAGGTTATCTGAGTATTCCTTGCACTATGGTCCTGGGATACTTACATTCACACAGTGAGGTGTTTAAATGCCCACTTCACTTCTCACATCATCAATTCTTCAGGAACCAGGATCAGGTCTCAGTGATTTTAACACATGCAACCCTTAGCTCAGGAGATAGCAAGAAGTAATTATGAATACAAGTGGGAAGGGGGAAATGTCACATGAACAAAGAAGCTCCTCACAATATTACCTCCAAGAACAAAAACCTGGATGCTACCTAAATATCCAATTGCAGAGAAATAACTTAGGGGAAAATGGTCTATTACTCAAACAAAAAGCCCACATATGTTAAAGAGTAACATGAAAGTTATATTAAAAATACATGTTTAATTTAAAAAAGAACATGAAACGGTACATACACAATAGTTACAGTCATGCAAAATATGTATGACTGTGGAAACAAAAAATATTCATTAGATTAGGTAATAGTTCTTCTCTCCTCAAATTCTTTCATACTGACAGCTTATTATCATTAAATTTTATTTCAAGAGTAAGAAATTGGAGAGGGGCAAAATAAGAGATTGCCAGAAGCCCCTCCAATCTAAGAAAATGCTGCTATCACCTGCATATGAAAGGAGGAGTGGGTGTCTGCAACATCCCCCAAGCCAAGGGTCCCTGACCCCAATCTGCCTCAAAGAGAATTCTCTGGTGGTGCAAAGCCAGCCATTCCCACCAAGCCAATCTGAACTAAATGAGAATTCTTTATTGCAAAACTTCAGAGGTAAGAACTTTTTCCAGACATCTGTGGAATGAGTATTAATGAGAGTGCCCTGGAGTTCAGATCTGCGCCTATGCGGCAGAAACTTCTCAGCAGAGCAACTGCTGGGCACACTTCTTGATGAGATGTCTAAGCCTGAAGGCATCAAAAAAGTACATTTCCATATTGGGAACATAACTGGTTCCCTCCTTAAGACTTTTTCCACCACCTCCTGTCCACATTGTAATTCTCCTGTCTTCTCAAATGAATTGTTAACATCTGTCAAGGATAGAAGGCATAAGGCATACACCGAGGCGCTCTCCTGCCTATTACTACAAGAACCAATCTCAGCAGAAAATTGCAATCTTCCCACTGACTTGCCCCAAATATGAAATTTAATAAGCATGCAAAAAAATGTTAAAGTTTTAATAAACATTTCTTGTCACTGTATGATACTTTTTCTTGCTCACCTTAGACCCTGAGTTTTAGGAATGGAAAGAACCAGAAGTTGTACAGCCTGACCTCCTCATTTGACAACTGTCAAGAAAAATGATGTGCAAAGAGGGAAAGTGACTTGTCCGGAGTCACCCAGATAAGTGCTGATAAAGGCTGGATTAACAGCCGGATCTCCCAGGTCTCCAGCCCCAACTTCTTCCACTACACCAGGCTTTCTTATCCACTGGACTCCCTGGAGCCCTCAGCCTAAAGAATTAGTATCACCGAATTTTAAAGCTACTAGGGACCTCAGAGAGAGTCATACTTAATCCCCTCATTACGCATAGAAGGAAACTGAGGCTCAGAGAGATTAAGTGATTTGCTCTCAATTTTGAGTGGCAGAGCTGAGAACTCTGCAAACCAGTGCCCATGAGAAGTGAGGGGCGGAATTCTAGACCAGGGTACCTTCATGTGCAGTCCCTGAGCACCGAACTCGGAATTCTAGACCAGGGTGCCTTCATGTGCAGTCCCTGAGCACCGAACTCGGAATTCTAGACCAGGGTGCCTTCATGTGCAGTCCCTGAGCACCGAACTCGGAATTCTAGACCAGGGTGCCTTCATGTGCAGTCCCTGAGCACCGAACTCGGAATTCTAGACCAGGGTGCCTTCATGTCAGTCCCTGAGCACCAGCTTTAGCATCACCTGCTATCTGGCTAGAAACACAAAACCTCAAGCCTCAGAACACGGAATGCGCCAATCAGACAGCTTGGCTCCCTTCTGTTTCCACACAGGAGCTCCAGTGCTCAGCTGAAGTCGGCTTTGCCACTGTTGACTATGAGCAACAATGCTTATGATTTATGCTTTCTTCTACACGTGCATAAGACACCAACTGAAAGTTTCCTAACCTAAAACAAAATGGAAAACGTGCTTGGGCATTCCGTGCTGCTCTGCTGCTTACTGGCTATTTGAGTTGAACAGAATGGGAACCTGCCTCCCTAACTTGTCTCCCATTCCGTGAAGAAGTCACACCATCTACATTTGGAGGATGTGCTGAGAAGTACACCTGACAACACAGCTGCAAGCACTTTAGTTCTGTCTCTGGCACACAGACAGACAGACAGACCGACCAGCACAGTGGTCAGGAGCTCCGGCTATGAAACAGAACAGCCTGAGTACTGCCTAGCTAGACACCTTCAGTTAGGTCTCAGTTTCCGCCACTATAACACGGGGATTAAAACAGTTCCTCATGCTGAGTGTGATCACGCAAGCCTTTAATCACAGCACTCCGGAGGCAGAGGCAAAGGCAAGCAGCAGGTAGATCTTTGTAAGTTTGAGGGTAGCCTGGTCTACAAGCCAGCCAGGGTTACATAGTAAGTCTCTGTGGGGGTGAGGGGGATTTCCTCCCTGGCTAGGGATAGAGAGCTCAGTTGTTGTATGATATTTTGTTTATGTTCTGACAAATAAAGCTTGCCTAGAGATCAGAGGGCGAAGCTAGCCACTAGTTAACCATAGAGGCCGGACAGTGGTGGCACACACCTTTAATCCCAGCACTTGGGAGGCTCACACCTTTAATCCATAAGGCAGGTGAAGAGAGGACCCTCCCCCACAATTTGGTCTGAGGATTTGTAGAGGTAAGAAGTTTCTAGTGGCTGCTGCTCCTCTTCTCTGATCTTTCAACTTTCAACCTCAATATCTGACTCCGGGTTTTTATTGTTAAGACTAATTAGGACTGCACTTCACTCAGTGCTTGCCAAGCATTCGAGAAACCCTGGTTCTGTCCACAGCACACCATAAACCAGGTGTGGTGGTGCACACCCAGCATTTGGGAGGTGGGACAGGAGGGTCAGAAATTCAAGGTCATCCCTGACAACATAGTGAGTTTGAGGACAGCTCGGTCTACATAAGGCCCTGACTCAAAAAAAGAAAAAAAAAAAAAAAGGAAGGAAAAAAGAAAATTCCTCATAGGGCTGTTGTGTGCATTTAGTGAGGATGCAGGCAAATAATTATTTCATGTTAGGCTATCACTGTCTTCAAAGCCCTTTCACTTCCACAAGCTCATCTATCTGGTCCTCAAGATTTCCCACAGGAGGATGGGAGTGTTTGATTGATTATAAACTAGACTCCAAGCACCACTGTCTTCACAGATAGGAATAGAGGTAGACCCTGCTAAAAAGGAACAGAGCTGCAAATACAAGACCAAGATTCTGTTGACACATCAGCCACTGCCTTGGCCTGTCAGTCATCACCTTGGCCTGTGACTTCAGCTAAGTCTATCAGACCAGAATTCTTATTCAAAACAAGTGGGTTGAATGAAGACATCTGTATTACCTCTCAAAATGCAAAGGCTTTCTCCTGGCCCACAGGAAGTCCTACAAAGGCTGTCATCTACCTACATCTCCAGCTTTATCACCTTCTGGTGTCTGCTCACTCACCAAGTTCTGGCCACACGGCTCTTCTCTCTGCTCACCTGATGGGCCTGCAGCCTGTGCCCATAGCTCCTGCTCCTGCCTTCATCATTCTGCCCTATCATATGACTGGCTCCTTCTCAACCTTCAGAGCACTAATGCTAGTTCATCGGACCCCTTCCCTGACCACTCAGTCTATGGAGGCCCTGGAAGGGGTTATTTACAACAGTACTGTCCAGTAGAAATAGAATGAAAAGTCACACACACAAAAAAACTTTACATATAAGTTTTGAAGTAGGCACAAAATTTAAGTTTAATAACCTATTTTCATTAATCCAATACATTAAATGTAATCTACATAAAAATTAAGATACTTCATTTTCATTTTTCCATGATAAAGCTTTGAAACCCAGTGTGTCCTTTACACATATGAAACAGCTTGATGCATCTGGACCACACTTTCTGTGTCCAGCAGTCGTACATCCAGCTGCCCCCAAACCATACTCACATTTCCACTGCAGAATCTGCTATACTCCCTTCACACCACTACCAGCAATCTGAATTTCTTGTTTACTTTCTCAATTTTTCTCTGGTGACTCCCCCACCAGATCTGCCTTTCATACAAAAGTAAAAGTCTTGTCTTATTTACGCCACATTACATGCTCAGTGGACTTAGTACCTTGTATACAGTAGATGTTCAATAAATAGCTGTAACCAAAGAAAGGTCCTTTTCTGACAGTACCACTCCAGATCTGAGTCAACGGACTGGACTAGCTAGCCCATAACTCCCAAATAAACACTCATCAGAGACTAGCCCACAACTGTTCTTGTTCCATCATTAACTACACTGTCTTGTCTTTTCTTTTTTTGGTTTTACAAGACAGGTTTTCTTTCTCTGTGTAGCCTTGGCTATCCTGGAACTCACTCTGTCTCGAATTCAGAGATCCTCCTGCCTCTGCCTCCTGAGTGCTGGGATTAAAGGCACGCACCACCACCTTCCGGCTATACTGTCTTAGAGAGAAGAATATTATGGCCTCACATCTCCTGGTTGCTTACAAATTCTTTCTCGTTACTGGAGTCTCCATCTCTGGGGCCAGTCTTTCATATATTGGCTAAGGGAAATAACCATCAATATTACTATTTGTGGACTGCTTTAGCCTACAACAAACACTGGTCTAACAATTTCTTAACAGCTTCACAGACCATGAGGTAGGTACCATGAGGTATTTTGTCCAAGGTTACAACAATCAACAATAAAAAAGAGACTGCAAATTCAGGTCTTATTTTGGGAGGAGTAGGGTCTCACTATGTAGCCCTGGCTAGCCTGGAACTCACAGTGATTCCCCTGCCTCTGCCTCCCAACTTTCAGGCACTGAGATTAAAGGTGTGCATCAGCAGCAGCTCAGGCTCAGCATGTCATTGTCTACTCTTAACTGCGGAGCTATCACTAGTAGCTACACATTTAAAAGTCAACACAAGTGGGTATGGTTGGCTTAAATTGTATTTTATTTCATCCATTACCCAAAATAAGATCATTCAATCAATATGAACAATGATCAAGGCTCATATAATCAATATAAAATACTACTTTGTTCATACTGTCTTTAAAAGCCAGTGTGATTTACAATTATAGTACTTTCTAATTCAGACTAATTACGGTTCACAGGTTCCAACACTACTAAGACTACCGAATACCAGCTGGACACAAGGAGCCTCGTTAGACAGTCATAAGAGGGTAGAAACTTTGGGTTGGGAGCCTGGACATTTGAGTTTCAATTAATCCCAGCTTGTAACTGTTGAGTGACTTCACCCGTTCGCCACAAGTATCCTGAGCAAGGAGGTCAAGACGTCTCTTACCGACCTATCCCATGCTCCGTTTTCCAAACATCTTAACAATTGCGGGAACATGGGCACAGGTTTCTGCGCTTTCAAATGACCTTTCACACATATCCATTTTATAGATTTAAATAAATAAATGAACAAACTGAGGCTCAGCGACGGAGGGAAAAGCTACATCGGCAGTTGATAGAGAAACTGAGGCTCAACCCCGAGGGAAAAACAGTGCTCTCCACAACTGCCTCAAGCCCTATGAACTGGTAGAAACGAGACCAAAACTGTGCGGAAGGGAACCGGGCTGCCAGGTGGGAACGGGAGATCAAAGAGCTCAAGCCTGGAGAAGGAAGGAAGAGGAAGGGTCCACGAGAGCTTCGGGGAATGAAGTGCAATGACAGGCTAGAACCCTGGGTAGCATGTGAGGTGAGGGCCAAAGACCGAGAGGAAGGGAGATGACGGGACTCCGGCCCTGAGACCTCGGCGGGGATGAGGGGCCCTCCGGCCCGGCCAACTTCACCTACCTGGTAACTTAAAAGTTCGCCCACGTCCATGGTTCCAGACCCAATCAGCACAGGGTACCTTGGTTACCTCCACTCACTCCCGAACCACGGGCCGCTCAGAGGCTTTTCCTGCCACACTGCCGTAAAGCGCCAGGAGAGGGGCCTCAGAACCAATAGAGTAAAAGAGCGCGAGGCCGGCGGGCCCGCCACACTGCCGTAAAAGGAAGTAGGACCGTAAAGCGAGCCGCGTTTTGACGGCTGCTTCCGCCGGGATCCTGAAGGGGCGGGAAAGGGGGCGGATACTTAGGGGAAGGAACTTAAAGCTGTGGCAGTTCTCTAAGTGTAGGGCAAATGCAGGGCCGATGGTACCTACCCTTACAAGGCTTCCAGATAAAGAAATATGGTAAAGAAATGCACTGACCCATAATATAGTCACATGTGGCTATGGCTACGGGGCGCTTGAAGTGTGGCTAGTCCTAACTGAGATGTTAAGTGTGAATCAAATGCACACTAGATTTTCAAAACTTGCACTAGCTACCTTTTCTCTCTCTCTCTCTCTCTCTCTCTCTCTCTCTCTCTCTCTCTCTCTCTCTCTCTCTCTCTCTCTCTCTCTCTCTCTCTCCCTCCCTCCCTCCCTCCCTCCCTCTTTCTCTCTCTCTCTCTCTCTCTCTCTCTCTCTCTCTCTCTCTCTCTCTCTCTCCTCTCTCTCTCCCCCCCTCTCTCTCTTTCTTTCTTTTATTTTGGCTTCCCATTATACTTCCACTGGACAGTGTTGGCTCACATAATGGCACCTGGCCATAGATTATTGTTGGCTGAGAAACCGTTGATATCATATATTCCTCTGAGCTTCTGTGTATTTGTCTACATAAGACCCAATGGCAATTGGATGATCTCCTATCTACCCAAGTGGTATTAAAGGAGCTAATAGGAGTCTGGAGAGATGACTCTGTGGTTAGGAGCATTTACTGCTCTCCAGAGGACCCTAGTTTAGTTTCCAGCACCCATGCTGGACAGTTCATAATTGCCTATAACTCCATTTCTAGAGGATCTGATGCCCTCTTCTGGCCTCCGTGAGCACCCAGAAGCACACACACACACACACACACACACACACACACACACACACACATTCTTATAGAAGAGGGTTCTGTGGAAGAGGAATGGATGGGGGGGATAGATGGGAAGTGTGGGGGGATGGGAAGAGAGGGGAGACAGGAAACTGTGGTTGGTAAGTAAAATAAATGAAAAAATTTAATTAAAAGAAAAAAGAAAAAGAGTTGGGCGGTGGTAGCACCCACCTTTAATCGCAACACTTGGGAGGCAGAGGCAGGTGGATCTCCATGAGTTCAAGGCCAGTCCGGTCTACAAAGCAAGTTCCAGGACAGCCAGCCAGGACTGTTACACAGAGGAAACCTTGCCTCAAAACAAACAAAACAAAAAGACAAAAGAAGAAAAAAAAGGTTTCTGGGAAAGAATTTGCCCACTATTGAAGAGTTAAGGAGTTTGTCTTCTGGGATTACATGAGACTCTATCCTGAAAACCCACATAACTGCCTCCAACTACAGGGAAATTGTTGTTCCTCAAACTGCCAAATCCTCTCCTCCTCATCCTCTCTGCTCGCACTTCCTCTACTGCTCACAGATCTCAGTCTGTCATTTTGTGCTGCATGGTTGATGTTTTACTTACTGGCGGCCTCACTAACTGGACTGCAGACTCTCTGAAAGTTGGGGTTGAGTATGGTACCTTCACCTTCGTATCCTAAAGCCTGGAACAGTGCATGGTAGAGAAGGTTTCACAATGGACCTGATTTCATTTCAGAATGGATTTTATGCTGTCTACATTGGGAAGCTGTTGAGATGGTTTAAACAGGGATGTTTTCTGATTGGGTTTCTCTTTTTAAAGGGCGGCCTGTGCAAACTGCTTTCAGTAGAGTTCATTTGCATGTCTTTCCCCTCCCATTCGTACAAGTGTAGACTGTGACCTCAGGGGAGGCAGGGCGGAGTAACAGTGAGAGCAAATCCTTTGGGCCATGAACAGCATTGTGTTCTAGGCTGTGCCTTGCTTCAGTCAGTTTCCATAGACAACCTCGCAAAAACCCAGAGTTGATTTTCGGAGAATTTTCCAGATTTGCATCAGCCTGGAAACACTCACCCTGGAGTATTTGTGTCATGAAGATCAACCCATGCTACAAATCACAGCTGTCTCTCATTCTTGCAGAGAGCCAGTTGTTAGACATCTTCCAATACACTCTTAGCTCTCGGGCCAGCCAATCTTCCGCCACAGCTAGACTGGCCACATTACTTCCCATCTCCCTAAATTGCAGTTTCCTCATCTATAACAGGACAAGTAATCAGTAATATAATCAACAAGTAATTAGTAAGAACCCACTCAATGCTAGATACAGCTCGTGGCTCTCAGAATGAAGCTCGCGCGTGCTTGTGTTGGGGAGAGATGTATGTACATGCAAGTGTGGGCGGGCATATGCCATGGCTCACTTGTGGAGGTCAGAGGACAAGCTCAGCTTCCACTTTGAGACAGTCCCTTGGTTGTTTGCTGCTGTGCAGACAAGGCTAGCTGCTCCATGAGCTTCTCGAGAGTCTATTGTCTCCACCTCCCATCTCAGCACAGAGCACGAGGATTACAGATGTATGCTGTCGTGCCTGGCTTTACATGGCTTTGGGGATTCAAATTCAGGTCATCATGCTTTCGAGGCAAGTGCTTTACACACTGAGTCATCTCTCCAGCTCCAGCAGAGAGCTCCATATAAAACAAGGTCTCTTCCTTCTAGGAACATATATTGTAGTTGAGGGGGAGGATCTTGTACAAAAAAGAAGAAATATTGTCGAGGGCTGACATCCTGGGCATGGGCATTGTGCTGCACAGATGTCAATTAACATTTCCTGGCTCAAAGCTTTTGCCTGCACCAGCACGATAACCTCAGCACAGCGCTCCTGGAGACCTGAACTGTTTCCATGTGTGCACCTGTCCTGTATATACCTGCTTAGGCCTCTCCAGGGACTCTCTGCTCCAATTCTTTATTGTCACCTGCTAAAGCACTTGAAGGGGAGGCTGGCCCCTGTCACCATCACTATTGCTCTATTGTGTCACCAGGGCACTATTCCCAGGTACTCCAATAACTACAGGTCCCCAGAGGGGCTGTGGCATCTGCTTGGATCCTCACAATAACAATGTCATACTGCACCTTGCAGAAGCATGAAGTATAGGTTGCCATTCTCTGGATGGCACCTGTTTGGCCCTTGAGGCAGTTCCACTTGACTCCCACATCTCCTCTCTTCCCTCCACAGCATCTCACCATATGAAGGTCATATAGTATCCCTGAGTCAGACCAGGCACCAGACACTGTCTTTTTGTTTGTTTGTTTGTTTGTTTTTTTATTTTTTGGTTTTTCAAGACAGGGTTTCTCTGGGTAGCTTTGCACCTCTCCTGGAACTTGCTTTGTAGACCAGGCTGGCCTTGAACTCACAGAGATCCGCCTGCCTCTGCCTCCCAAGTGCTGGGATTAAAGGCGTGCGCCACCACCACCCGGCTCAGACACTGTCTTGATACCGCATTTTACCACCTATCCTCAAGTGTCACACAAAGCCTCTGAGATTCTTCCCTTTCCTGTAGCTCCCTTATTCCTCCCCTCCCTCCCTCCCTCTCCTCCTCCTCACTACTTTCTTTCTCTTCTTCTCCTGCAAACCTCCACTTTATCATCATTCTCTCGCTACCCAGTAGGCATAGCATTAGGTCGTCACACTCCAAGTCCTGAGATCAGGTCCAGATCTCCCAGCCCTACACAGAGAAGGTTCACAGCAGTCTCTCTGAGTAGTGGAGTAAAGATAGCTTTTATTTTTTTCTTCCTCTTGCTTTACTTTCTCAATTTCTACCTTGAGCCAATATTAAATATCATTAACTGAATAATAAAAAAGTCATTCTTACCATCATAATATTCATAAAGCTACTTGAAAGCCAGGACCTGGAGCTTTGTCAAGTTGCATGCATCTGTCCCCTTTTGGGTGCCTATATCTCCCCCAACATACAGCTAACCAATTTCTCTCCACGATGAACAGCCACTGTTGGTGTTTCAGGAATAGGTTTTTATAGCACTTATCACGTTTTATATGTATATTTATGTTGTATGCTTTTATTTCTACCACCACAGTGTTACAGAAAGGATTTCAGGTGGCTTACAAAAGATACTTGAAGCACAGCCAGGGAGCACAAGTTTAAAAGAAAGCATGAGAGAAAGGGAATTGTGGGGAGGAGAATAAAGGAAAGACAAATGAAGATAATACAAACGAATGCTTGGTGTCCTGCTGGCATGCTCTGTGAGGCCACGTGTTGGATTTCAGCTACTGCTAGCAAATACTCAGCCAGAATTTTTCCCTCTAATGCCAACCAGCTCACCTGGTTGTACCTCAAATGAATGTATCTGTGGAATAGTTTTGGAAACTGACCCCAGCTGTGGAGGACTGGTGGGTGTGGACCCACCACAGAGAGGATGGGCAGATGGTACTATCTTCATTTGTTTTCTTTCGTTTTCTATTTTTTTAGATTTATTTTATGTGCATGAGTGTTTCGCCTAAATGCATCTATGTGCATTGTGTGCATGTGTATTATTCTCAAAAGTCATAAAACGGCTTCAGATCTCCTGGGACGGGAGTTACAGGTGATTGTGAGCCACCATTTGGGTGCTGGGAAACCATACCCAGGCCCTCTGCAAGAGAAACAAATGCTCTCAACTGCTGCGCCTTCTCTCCACCCCACATTGGAGTCATATTTTCTTTTCTTTTTCTTTCTTTTGGACACCCTGTAGCCTTGGCTGGCCTAGAACTTACTTATGTAGACCAAGCTGATTTTGAACTCACAGAAATCTATGTGCATCTATCTCCCAAGTGCTGGGATTAAAGGTGTGTGCTGCCACACCCAGCTATTGTGGGCAGTTTTTATGATAAAACCTAGTACGAGATAGTATTTGGTTCATAAAAATCATAGTTTTATTCATTTTATAGTTACTCTGTCAGTGTTTCACTGTGTTCTGCAAGCAGGAAAATTTTAGAGTTCTTGATCACCAACTGGAAAGTTGGGAACAGTGCCACTACTCGACCTGTGGACTGTGAGGTAGCCTGGTCGGAACACTCACAATACACCAAGCCCAGGGGCAATCACAATGAAAGAGTTTTAATGCTTTTATTTTTTTATACTTGTGAAAACTTTGGATGTATAAACAATGAAATATGATCATATTAACCTTCTTAGAGAAAGGTTTTCATTGCATTTGTTTGCTTGCTTGCTTGTTTATTTAGAAGGACACAGACCGTGACGTATGTGGAGGTCAGAGGATAACTTGCAGAAGTCAGTTTTTTCCTTCCTCCACGTTAGTCCTGGGGATTGACCTCAAGTCATCATCCTCAGCTGCCAGTGTAATTTACCCACTGAGCCACCTCACTCACATTTTCAATGAACATTTGAAAATATACATCTTCTAGAAACCTACTTTCTAGTACAGGACAACAGTGCATCTTGATTTCAGGAGGTTGGGGAGGGTTGCCACTGTCCCTGGCAACTTTGTAGTCTTTGAGCTTTTCTCGGGCACTTGGCATAGAGCTTAGAGTCAAGGCTAATAACGGCATACACGCATACTGAAGTATGTGTCTGAATCCCACATTCCTGTGCCCACCTGCTCTGGAGGCAGATGCTCAGCTCTACCACATTCTGGCTGTGGGAACTTGGGCGAGTCACTGCACCTCTCTGAGCCTCTCTTTTCCACCTATACTGAACAACTTTGTAAACCCTAGTTCAGGACCCCATACGGATGTGGGAGTCATGAAAACCTTGGCGTCAGTAAAAGCTATTTGAATGCACAATGACCAAAGATTAGTTCCAACACAAATTCATAATGTATTTCAGATATCTTTGGCAGCATACATCTGTGTTGTGTCACGTGACTTCACTGCAGCCTTGGTTCTGAGCACACACGTCACTGAAGGCCTGAAACACCTTGGCTCAGATTCAAGACTACTGTGTGTCGTGAAGTGCAGCGCTTGTACTATGCATACAAACCTGTCTGCTTTTATAAAAAATAAATGTGATGGTTTAATGACAGAAAACAAAGATTTTTTTTATATAGTCTTACCACCATCCCTCATCATACAAGTGTCAAATCAGTTTATCTTTGGCTTATATTGTGCTGGAATGTTTGGTTTTTAAAAATTACTATTTGAGTTCCTGACTTGAGTTTCATACAAGGAAACCATTAAATGAATTTTGGCTTGAGACTAGGGCTGAATTTCCAATAATTTCTGAAGTGGTTCTAGACCTTCACCTGCCATGTTGTACTGTATATTTACATGAGGCAGTGTTCTCAGCTTTGGTGAGTATAAAGTCAAGATGTCTGTCAATCAAGGGCATCCTCTGTTGGAGCCCCTCCCACTGGAGAATGCGTTTTCACTATTTTCAAGGGTTTTTTTTTTACGCTTATTAATTTATCCTTATGGGGGGAGAGGGTACATGCCTGTGCCATGGCTTGCACATGGAGGTGAGAGGACAACCTCTGGGAGTTGGTTCTCTCCTTCCCATGTTCAAGTTCCAGGGGTCAAACTCAGATCATCAGACTTGGGGGCAAGCTCCTTCACCGTGGGGCCATCTTCCTGGCTCTCTTTCTCAGTTTTCCTTAATAAATCTGCATTCTTCTAAAAATAAAATTAGCCCTGAATAATATTGAAGATGCTCAAAACATCCTGCTGTAGGAAGTACACAGAAAAGATTTAACTCTATGTAAAAATAAACACGCACATAATCTCATTAGTATGTAAATTTTCTTTCATTTTAATAAGTAGTAAAATTATATGTACACCAAAGAATTGTTAGCAAATAAATTTCTTTATGATTTTTTCATCAGTAAATGTTTGACTTTGAACTTATTTATATACCTATGCACCAGGGGTTGCATAAAAATTTCTCAGGCAAAAAGGGGTCACCAGTAGAAAACATTTAAGAAGCCCTGGTCCATAGAACCTGGAGAGAAATGCTGGTCCTGAGTAGTCCAATTGCTGCAATTAACAACAGCATTGGTATTCATTTATTTATTTCTGTGTGGGGGTGTGAATTGTGTATATATGTTTGTGTGGGTGTACACTGTGTGTGTGTTTGTATGGGTGTGTATACACAAGCACATGGAAGCTGGTAGTTGGCATCAGCATCTTCCTTAACTGTTTTTTGAAACAGGGTCTTCCACTGAATCTGGAGCTCACTGATTCAGCCAGGCTGGCTGGCCAGTGGCTTCAGGGGTCTGCTGGTCTCTACGTGCTAGCATCAGTGTTATAGATGTGTGCTGGGTGTCATAACTTGAGTCCTCATGCTTGTGTGGCTAGCACTTTACCCACTGAGCCATCTTCCAGCCCCCTTGGATATTTATTTCTTGTTCACCACAGTCCCTTGAGGGTTTTAGACAGATGGCCTTCTATATGCTGACTCAGGCTTCTGTTTCTTTCTACTTTCTGGCTTCAATGTCACCTGAGGACCTAGGACCTTTGCTGCCAGTTGGTGGGTGGAGCAGGGGTCACTGAGAGTTGCCTCACCCATGTTTCACCCCTGTTCTCATCCCAGTTCTATAATACAGCCTCATGGCTACACTTACACACAAGAAAGGTTATGAAATGTAGTCCCTCCATGGGCCACAAAGAAGAATGAGTGGGACTCCGTGAGTTCTTAGCCTAAGCTACTCACACGTCCCTACTCAGGACCACAGAAGACTCAGCAAAGCCTATGTGCTTGGCACAGAGTAGGTGCTCAGTCAACATGGACATATGAGACCACAGGCTATGTTTGTGCAGTAATAGTGTTATTTTTTCAGTAGCTAAACCATGAACTAGGCACTGGGCTTCTGTTTGATCTCTGATCCTTCCAACATCTATACAAAGCCTGGAGATTACCCTCTTTATACAGATGAAGAATCCAAGACCCAGAGAGGGTGAGGTGCTGGCCCAAGGCCACATAGCTAGGGGGAACAGATTCAAACCCAAGGAAATATAGCTCAACAACCTGTGATCTTCCCACCAAATCATGGTCCCGTTGGGCACAAAGAACACACACAGGTCTGGACCTCAGGGAGCAGGCTGCTTTGGTGACTCTTCATAAAGGAGTATAGAAAAATAATGGTATACACAGGTTGTACCCTGAAAGGTTATTGGTGACACAGCAGCAGGATACTACTAAGCATAATGCTAAACATACTCCTAACTATTTCCCTCACCTGTCTGCAGTCCCCTGGCCCAGTCCCTCTCCTCCCATCCATCCCTCTTGCATTTCAGTTCAGTTCTCTCCCTCACTGGAGTTCCTCCTGGACAAATCCACTGGTCTCTGCATTTCTCAATTCACCTCTGCACTCTGTGTCCCAGTGGGTCTGAGAAAGACCCCACTGAATCCTTGTCTCTCCGTACATTCTTCATTCACCTAACAAAATATTTTGTGCTAAGCCCTAGGGTTGAGTCTGGTGGCAAAAACAGACAGGAATCAAATATTCATACCAACTAACTCAGAAGAAGAAACCAGATCTCTGAGTATGGACCAAAGGGAATCTGTGCCAGCCTAGGAGGTAGCACCAGGCTGCCTGGTGATGTAAAGGATATGTAGGGATTATTTAGGTGGGGAACCAGGGCCAGATGTACAAAGGCTTTGTGTTGAGAGAAAGCATCTTTGAAGAGCAGAAAGGAGGTCAGAACTGCTAAGGTCAAGGGTGTGATGGAGAGTGGGATGCAGTGAGGAAGTAGATAGAGGTGGGAAGGTCTGGCCCACTAAGGCCCAGGAGAATGGAGACAAATATTTAGTCTTTATTCCCAAGAACAGAGACAAACCCATCAGAGGGCTTTAAGTCAATGGATGTGTCTGCTAGGTGAGATGCTGATGTCCCTGTATCCTAGCATTTCAATATTAAAATTAGGATACTCGTCCCATCAGATAAGGATCTCTGGCAGCCTGGCATGTGAATGCCCAGCCCCTCCTTCCTCAGGCAGGACACTCTGAAGTACAGCCAGGTGCTCTCTGGCTCCTGAGGCCTCTGGTGGCTTCAGCCCCAGGTACCCAAAGTATAATCTGCTCATTAAGCCCTTTTCCTGTCTTACCACCTCCCTACTTCCAGGAGTTTCCTGGGATCCCCTCCAGACAAACCCCATATACCCAACCTTTATCTTAAACTTCCTAGAGAAAACCCCAAAGAAGCCAGTCTGCAATAAAGACAATGAGCTTGAGAGGGAGCAGGGAGCAAGAAGAGCTGCTGTCTAGGTTGGAGAGACCTCCGGGGTGGCACCACTGGGCAGAACATCTCATCAGCAGGGCTATGAGATGCAGTGGCCATGTTGAGAAAGGGAGGGGCCTGTGGGAAGCATTGCCCAAGCTTCTATCCACCCTAGCAGGGAGGTGAGGGGAAAGGCCAAGAATACATATGTTAATATGTCTATGCATGTCACAGAACAGCTTGTAGCCAGCAGATTTTCTGGAACTCTCTGCTGTCTTTTTACCCTGCCTTGACACATCAGACTCTAGAAGAGCCCAGCTGCCATGTCCCAGGGAAGCCAGCATTTTCTCCTGTAGGGCAGGATCCAATAACAGTGTTCTCATCCAATAAAGGAGGCTGGCGCACAGGGACAAAATATTGAATTAAAAACAATACCAGAGCCGCTGAGCTCATGCCACCCCTGAACTGCCTGTGCATGCTTTTGCTCTGCAAATTGGTAACGGGAGCCCCAGGGAAATACTGTCCAGGAGAGGAGGGGCAGGAAGAGGCGGGGGAGGAGAGAAAAGCAGCAAAGTCCTGGCCGCAGCTGGCTGAGCCAACATCAAGGAGCAGAGCAAGGATTCAGCTTCAGAAACCCAGCCCCAAGCTCTGGGCCCTGGCCTTGGCTGTGGCTCTACGGGGCTCATTCAGGGGGAGGAGACACCTACCTATGTTCATTCACAGCTTTGAAGTCAGGCACTCCCGGGTTTACAGCATGAGTCTGCTATGCTGATGGATTCTGTGACCTTGGGCGAATCCTCAGAGACCCCAAGCTTCACTTGTTGTAGTTTCAAGGCCTCATTCAGGCCAGCACTGTGTTTAGTCATCTTTTGATTCTAGCCCTTGGTCCCCTACCAAGGCTCTGAATAGTTAAGTCATCTGCCCATGATCACACAGCCAGGTACAACTGGATCTCAGACCAAAGTGGTGAAACTTCTGCAGGTCTACATGCTCACGTCCTCCCAGACTCTTGCCTTGAAATCCACTCTGTTGTGATAGTATGGATAGGCAATACCTATAGGAGGGCCATGGGGCAGAGCTCACACAAATAGGATTAATGCCTGTCTTAGGTTGGGTTTCTGTTGCTGTGATAAAACACCATGATCAAAAGCAACTTGGGGGAAAAAGAGTTTACTTCATCTTACAGCTTATAAGTCCAGGGAAGTCAGAACAGGAACTCAAGGCAGGAACCTGAAGGCAGGAACTGATGCTGATGCCATGAGGGAGGGCCACTACTGGCCTGCTTTCTTACAGAACGCAGGACCACCAGCCCTGGAGTGAAACTGCCAACAGTGAGCCGTGGTTCTTGCACATCTGTTATTAATTAAGAAAATTCCCTACACACTTGCCTAAAGGTCATTCTTGAGAGCTTGTTTGGAGGTTCCAACAGGGGAGCACAGCTACTTGTGTACCCTTGACTGAAGATCAGTCCTCCTCTATTTGGGGAAGGTCATCCTCTTTGACAAAGTGAGCAGCTTCAGGAGGGATGCACGTGGTGTGGTGAGGGAGGAAGGGGACAACTCACCTAGCCAGCCAGATCAGCCTAATCAACACTGGTGATCAATGGGGTGACAGATGTCACAGCCAGATTACCCTCACATCCCTAAAGGTCAATCTTATGGTGACATTTTTTCAGTGATGAGTTTCTCTTCTCAGATATGTACAGGTTTGTGTCAAATTGACAAAAACCTACCAGCAGGGCCAGATATGGTGGTGCACACTTTTAATCCCAGCACTTGGGAGGCAGAAGCAGGACTTGGTCTGCATAGCGAGTTCCATGATAGCCAGGACTATAAAGAGAGAACTTGTCCCATAGATAGATAGATAGATAGATAGATAGATAGATAGATAGATAGATAGATAGATAGATAAAAAAAAAAAAACACCAACCAGCGCAGTGCCTTTATAAAAAAGGCCAAGGGGCCTGAGAGATGGCTCAGGTGTCTGAGACAGTAAAGATGTCTGCCACCAAGCCAGATGACATGAGTTGGATCCCTGTTGTAGAATATTTAACTATGTAAAGCCATGTTACGTTTGTTTATGTTGGGGAATATTACTTTAATTGTGTAAGGGTGTGTTATTTTTGTTTCTACTGCCCTTGTTAACAATGTAAAGATATTTTACATTTGTTTCGATTTGACTGCCTAAGGCACCTGGTTGGCCTCATAAAGAACTGAACAGTGAATAGCTAGGCAGAGAAAGGATAGGCGGAGCTGGCAGGCAGAGAGAATAAATAGGAGGAGAAAGCTAGGCTGGGGAGAAGAGAACCAGGAGGAAGAGGGACAGGCCTGGGGCCAGAAGCCAGGCAGCTACCAGCCGTCCAGAGACAGAGACAGCAGGAAAGTAAGATATACAGAAAGAAAGAAGGCAAAAACCCTGAGGCAAGCGTAGATAGAGAGAAACAGATTAAAATAAGAGATAAGATAAGGCCGAGCATTCATAACTAATAAGAAGTCTTCATGTCATGATTTGGGAGCTGATTGGTGGCTCAAAAGAAAAAGTCTGCTCCAGATCCCAGGACCCATATGACACAAGAAGAGAACTGACTCCCGAAAGTTGTTCTCTGACCTCCACAATTGTGCTCATGCCATGTCACATGTGCTTCCCCAACCCCCCACATACAGTCACATAAAAATAAAATTAATCAATTAATTAAAAAAGTAACTTGAGGAGGAAAGAGTTTATTTGGCTTACACTTCCACAGTACTGTTCATCATTAAAGGAAGTCTGGAAAGGACCTCAAACAGGACAGGAACCTGGAGGCAGGAGCTGATGCAGAGGCCATGGAGGGGTGCTGCTTACTGGCTTGCTCTCCATGGCTTGCTCAGCCTGATTTCTTATAGAGCCCAGCACCACCAGCCCAGGGTTGGCTCCACCTACAATGGGCTAGGCCTTCCTCCATGAACCACTAATTAAGAAAATGCCCTAGAGGCCTGCCTACAACCTGATCTTATGGAGACATTTTCTTAATTGAGGTTCCCTACTCTCAGACGTCTTTAGCCTGTGTGCCTAATTGACATGAAACTATCCAGCACACTTATTCTAGCTGTTTGTTTGTTTGTTTGTTTGTTTGACAAGGTCTCTGTGTGTAGCCTTAGCTGGCTTGAAACTCAGTAAGTGGACAAGGTTAAGAGATCTGCCTGCCTCTGCCTCCCAGGTGCTGGGATTAAAGGCTTGGGCCACCATACCCAGCTCAAGGGGGCTTTTTGAAATATCACTCCCAACATCCATCATCCAAACAGGTTTTTTAAATATATAATTCTAACACTCAATTGTTGATCTTAAATGCAAATTTAGTTTAATTAAGAGGCATCTCGGAGATTACTAAACACTCCTCTAGGTGTGTCTGTAGTTTCCAGAGACAATTACCTACCTGGGAAGATCCATTGTGGCACCATCAAATAGGATAGGGGCCTAGATGAAGCAAAAGAGGAAGAAAAAAGACACTCCCTGGTACTGGCATGCTCGCTATCTGGATCTATGCAGTGAGTAGCTTGACTCTCCCATACCCTTCTTCCATGATATTGTACCTCATCACAGCCCAGAAATGACTAACTGACCTGGACTGAAACCTTTGGAATTATAGCCAGAATAAATCCTTCCTCCTCTAACGTGCACCTCTCAGGTCACAGCAGTGAAGATTCCGACTAACACAGTAGTCAACATGTCTCTATCATGATCTGGAGATGAGAGATCAGTTGCAGTTCAGAATGGAGCTGAGGTGGTAAGTACAGCGTGTCTGTTGGGGCAGAACCACACAAGCAAGTGAGATAACACAGGGAGAGTGAGGGGAGAGGAATGGACAGAGGTGGTACCATGGCTCTGGACATACCCAGTGTCCTGCTTGAGGTAGGACATGGCATGGCTTCACAAAGCCATCCTCAAGGCAGAGAGGCAAATAGAGAGAGCAGCCGGGGCCCAGGCAGGCTGGACTGGGAAAGTATTGGCCAGGGTCCATTTCTGTCCTTATGGCAGAAATTCAACTGGAATTAATTAAGGCAAAAGAGAGAATATGCTCACTTTAGTGTTTAAGTAATAATGAGAGGTCCTGATGGGGGAATGGCAGTGGTGCCCTTTGACCTCCAAAAGCAGGTGCAATCAACTCAGAGGTACCAGGGCCACACTCCGACTCCTCCCATACAGGGGGAGATGTGACTACCAGTAGCCTCTGTATTTAAGTCTCACAGTGTATGGCTTGGAAAGAGATCAGCTCTGCCCCTGGTTTGGAAAATACAGTGGAAGAAGTTAGGCTTGTAGCTCAGTTGGTAGAGTGCTCACCTGGAATGCACACGGTCCTGAGTCTGATCCCCAGCACTGCATAAAACTGGCTGTGGTGGTGTATGCCTGTAATCCCAACACTCAGGCGGAGGAGACAGGAAGATCAAGTTCAGCGTCATCTTCAGCTACATTTTGAACTTGAGGCTAGGTTGGGATGCACGAGGCTCTGCCTCCAAATGAATGAATGAACGATGGAAAACGACCAATGGGTTTAGCTTTGGTCAGGGTTCCACCTGTAGCATAATTAAGTATGGCCAGAGAGATGAAGCCAAGAAACAGCAGGGTTACTCTGTTGGCACCACAAGGGGGAAGCGGGGGAGGCATGGCTCCCAGAAGCTGGGCTCAGAGAGGGATGGAAGCAGCTGCAACATAATAAGTATCCTTGACTGCAGGAACTAGAGCGCCCAGCACAATCCCAGAGCACCCTCAGAAACCCAAAACCACATGGCGAAGCACCAGAGTCAGAGCAAGGAGCACCAAGGAAAGCAGGTGGGCTCCAGGGTGCTTGTCTGCCATCTGCATGGTGGGGAAGACCGGGGAGTGAAGGGACGGTGGCTCCTTCTGTCGCTGATGTCCTTCTTCTTAGGCGGCACCTCTGACGTGCTACGGAGGACTTTGAGATGCAGAGCAACTTCGTTGCTCAAGAGGTTTGTGGTAGTTTGAATGAGAGATGTCCCCAGTAGGCTCACGTAACGGAACACTTGGGACCCAGTCAGTAGTGCTGTTGGGGGAGATTATGGAACTTTTCGTGGACACGAAGCCTTGCTGGAGGAAGTATGTCACTGGGGCTGGGCTTTGAGAATTTGTAGCCTGGCCCCGCCTCCAGCTTGCTCCCTCTGCTTCCTGCATATGGATGGAAATGTGATCAGTCGTCTTCCCATTGCCGCTGCCATGCCTGCTCTGCCATCTGGACTCGCCCTCTGGAAGTGTAAGCCCAAATAAACCCTTTCCTTGTTAAGTTGCCTGTGGTTGTGGCATTTTATCACAGCAACAGAAAAGTAGCTAATATATCATTCAAGCAGCCTTGGTCAAGAGGGAAATCCCCTCTGCCAAAGGAATGACTGAATATCCACACTCTGAGTGATATGATGCCTAGGGTATGTAGCTGACTCCTCTAGCACCTCCCTACTCCCCTTGACCCAGGCATGTGATGCCAAGACCTCCAACCCTACCTACCCACCAGTGCTATATGCTGGGCTTGGATGCATGGGCCTCAGGTGAGTCCAACTTTAGAGTAGGCAAGGGATGTGTGATGGTTAGTTTTAATTATCAATTTGACACAATCTAGACTCACCTGGGAAGATGGTCTCTGTGGGGGTCTCTGAAAACACCACAGCCAGCAGAGTGTCATCCACATGAGACAAGAAAGACGTCCAGTTCAACACAACTCAGTAGCCGGTATTAGCTCAAGCTTCTAGAGTCTGACACCACATGGTTTATTTTAGGCATATTGAAGCACAGAACAATTTTGGGGAAAAGTTTCCTGATGATAATTAACTCAATCCTGTGTGTACGACAAAGCTTAAGACGTGATTATGTCAAAACTCTTTCCAACATACATGTGACCTCTTCCATATAGATGGGTTCTATTGACTGAGAAACAATGCTTATGATTAGGGGTGAAGAGTCTGGGGGAGTCAGGTGTGGCCTGTCCCTACAGATAATACAGATCACCAGGCTATTTAACCACTTCCATTTCCAGCCTCCTGGTTATAATATCTCTTCCTTTGAAAAAAACTAACACTGAATGTTTAACACTCCTGGTTTCCCTGGTGTTTCTCTGTGAGCACAGGACCTCTGTATCCCCCAACAGGTCTCAGCGAGGGATTCTGTAGATGAGGTTGAGCATGTGTGTGGAGATTGTCTTGATACTGTGTTAATGAATGTAGGAAGATTCAGACTACAAATGGGTGGTACCATTCACTGGGTTTGGGTCCTGAGTTGTATAAGGATAAAGAAGCCATAAGCAGCCAATCATTGATCAAGAAAATGCTCCTAACAGACTTGCCTGTAGGTCAATCTGATGGAGGCATCTTCTCAAGTGAGGTTCCCTCTTCCTAGGTGATCCTAACATGTACCAAGATGAAAAAACAAAAACAAAAAAAACTAGCTAGCAGAGTGTGCATGACACATGTTGTTACTGTCAATACTTTTTTTTCTTTTCTTTTAAACCTGTACTGAAAGCCTCTGCATTCCCCTGGTTTTCCTTCCCGGTGCTGTGAGAAAACACCCTGACAGAAGGTACTCGGGGGAGGAGTTCCAGGTTACAGTCTATCATTACAGAGAAATCAGGGCAGGAACTTGGAGCAGCTAATCGCATCCTCAGTCAGGAGCAGAGAGGATGTGCTTTTTCACAATGATCAATCATTGATCTTGCAAGGACCAGGCCACTGCGGGTAGTGCCACTCCACCAGAGTTATATAGAAAGAGCAAGCTGAGGGACTGGAGAGGTGGCTCTGTAGCTAAGAACACTTGCCGTTCTTCTGGAGAACCTGGGTTTAAGTCCCAGCACCCACATTGCGTCTCACAATCATCTGTAACTCTAGTTACAGGGGATCTAATTTCCTCTTCTGGCCTCTGTGGGCACCAGGCATACACATGGCGCACAGACATATTTGATGGCAAAACATCCACACACTTAAAATTTAAATTAAAAAAAAAAATTCTTTAAAGCAAGCTGAGCAAGGCATGGGCAAGCCAGTAAACAACTCCAAGATCTTGCCTTAAGCTCCTGCCCTGGCTTCCTTCAGTGATGAACTATAAACTATAAGATGGAACAAACTCTTTCCTCCGCAAATGCTTTTAGTCACGGTGTTTATCACAGTGACAGGAAGCAAGTCAGGATGTGTATCATTCTCAGCAGCCCTTCCATTTTGTTGCCAGAGTCCTGTGATGCGTTACCCTCAACTCCAGAAACTCAATTCTCAGACATTAAATGACATGTCCAAGGTCACACATCTAGCAAGTAGCTGAGCTGAGGCTTGGGTTGTTCTGTTGGGCTGCATAGCCTGTATCCTATACCCTTGGCTTCCTTAATCCCTTCTACAAGCCTGAGCTACAAAAACAATCACTTGGTTCAGAATCTATTTTCCTTGTATCAGCTGGAAGGCCTTGGGGCGGCAGAAAGGTAATACCAGTCTCACTGGTTAACAAGAAGACATTAAGTTCTGAGGGATGGCAGTTGTAGAAGTTACTCATTCCAGAGCTCCATGCCCCGCTCCCCACTTCGCACTGTGACAACACGAGAACTTAGCTTTAACCATTCGTTCACAGGATAATTGACACATCTCCAGACGTTATACACAGACGCAGCCATGTCCAGCGGGGACTTTTTCTTTCTGAGAAACAACAAAATCTTTTCTGGAAGCCCTTAGGCAAGCACTCCTCACATCTCACTAGGCAGAATTGTTCCTGCTTCCAGACTCATCGCTCACTCAGCAATTGGAACTGCATGGCCAACTCAGTACAGTAGCCCCAGGCCATCTTCAGGGAAATGACCCACCCTCCAAATCAAGGCTCTGTTTGGAAAAAGAAAAGAGCAGTGACTTGTTCAGGGTAAGCAGACAAAAATGGGCACAAGCCTTTTTTTTTTTTCTTCTCCCTTCCCGATGCTTCTATCCCCAGTGGTTGTCCTTCTTCCGCTGTCATTTTAAAGTCAGCTCACATTCGGCGTACATCCCAACGGGTTTCAGTACAATTTCATCGGTGGATGCTTTGTGCTCCATTATCTTGTCTTACTCCTCCTCTGTGCACACTGGTCCCCTTCATCCTCTCAAACAGTCCCCCTTCCACTTGGATGTCACACATATACACACTCTAGATTCAGTACATGAGAGACAGCATGCACATTTGTCCTTCTTTTTTCAAATTTTTATTTTAAACATTTTATTTATTGTGTGTGTGTGTATATGTGTACACATGCGTGTGTAAACAAATGTACATGCCATAGAGCACATATGGAGATCAGAGGACAACTTGTGGGAGTCAGTTGAGGGGGTCAGCTCCCTCCTTCCACCATATGGATCCCAGGAATTGAACTCGGGTTGTCAGGCTAGGCCACAGGCACTTTTACCTGCTGAGACGTCCAAGTCTTTTTTATTTCTCTTAACATGTTGATCTCCAATTCCACCTATTTTCTCTCAAAGGACATAATTTTCTTTATTTTTGATAGTTTCATAAATACATACAATGTGTTCTTGCTGTGTCTAACCCACCAAGACCCTTCTTCCCACCTAGTCCCCCAGTGGCTACACCATTAAGTAAAATGACACCCCTCCTCAAGAAGCCATTAATAGTCATTAGCTCCTCAGAAAGGGGCGGGGCCTCTGTCGTTGCTGGAATGTTAAAGGGCTCGATCTTGTCCTGTGCCTTCATGACTGCAGCAGCCCCGTCATACCTGGATGGCAGTGT
The DNA here is from genome assembly GCF_949786415.1 of Peromyscus eremicus. Taxonomy (NCBI): domain Eukaryota; kingdom Metazoa; phylum Chordata; class Mammalia; order Rodentia; family Cricetidae; genus Peromyscus; species Peromyscus eremicus. The sequence continues at coordinate 131,099,664 of NC_081419.1, read as the reverse complement.
CTCACGACGCTCCTTCCACCCTCCAGCTCTTACATTCTTTTCACTCTATCTTATGAAGTGTTCCCTGGGCCTTGGTGGGGGAGACATAGCTCTATTCCTCAACATGGCTGAATTGGGTGTAGCCACGTTTTCTGTAGCCAGTCTTCTATTGGTGGACACTATTCTAGGCTGCTTTCATTCTGTGGACGGTGCAGCATAAACACAGACATGCAAGCACCTCTGCCATGCATGTGTTGACCCTGAGTCCTTGGGGTATATACCCAGGAGTGGTACACCTGGTCATAGGGACATTCTATTTTCAGCTCCTTGAGAAGCCTCCACACTGATTTCCACAGTAGCCGCACCATTTTACAGCCCACCAGCCGTGAGTAAGGGTTCCTCTTTCTCCACATCTTGGCCAGAATTTCTTGTCATTTGCCTTCCTAATGACAGCTGTTCTGACTGGAGAGATGAAATCTCAAAGCAGTTTGGATTTGCATGTCCCCGACAGCTGAGCGTGTCAAACACCTTTTCATATATTTATTGGCTATTTACCCCTCCCCCACCCCCCTGCATCTCCAGTTTTTGAAACCAGAACATTTATCATACGACTGATCACTGAAGTCCTCAAGATGAACCGCATGCTGCAACAGCTGCCCTTCAAGGTTTAGGTGTTCCTCCTTCATGGAGTCTGCGTCTGCACCTGTGTTAATGACAATTTTTAGGTGCATCATTTGCCCAGTCCTGGGAGTGTGTCTTCTCTCAGCCTTAGTACTCCAATTGTACTTTCTCTTGTGCTTGGCAGGGCAGCCATGATTGCCAGAGGTCCGTTTCTGAAAATGGTAGCCCTTAGATCCATAGGAGTGGCACAGTGTGGGCAGGTTATTAGACACTTTGCCAAAGATGCCGTTCCCTTGGCCACCCCGCTTTCTCCTAAGAGAGTGTGGGTCTCCTCTTAAGAACTCTGTTTATTGACTGGGTGACTGGGGAGGAGTTGTTGAACTCTTTATTCTACTAAGTAACATTTTAGCTCCCCATTGAAGGACCATCATAAACCCTGCCTCTCCCGGGTAGTCCTCCAGGACATCCTCCATCTGGCTGTCTAGTGTTTCCCTTATCCAGCCTCTGCTTCCTCATCTGTGTGAGGATTTGTCTTTCTTAAGGCATGTTTGAGAATTAGGATAGACAATGTATCTGGGACTGTTGTCAGTAATCTCTTTGGGAAGAAGAGAAGGAGGGAGGCCAGACCGGGCAAAATTCAGTTCCTAGCAAGAAGAAAGCAGAAGTCCTTCCAAGGTGCCAACACCCAGGCCCCTCTCCCATCACCCCCCGCCCCTTGGCTCTCCCAGCAAAGTCATTTTTCATCCCCAAAGTCATTTGGCTTAGAGCGAGGGGAAAGAGGCAGTGGCAGGGTCTGTATTGTGCTGGCCTGGCCACCATTCATCACCCGGACGACAGGAACTCACCTCCCACAAATAAAGTTATGACAAGCGTCCCCAACCCATTCTTTCAGCCGTAGCCTCCCTGTTTCCATCATCTCTGACATTATAAGCCATCAGCCAAGCTGTTTGTCACGCCTCTGACAGGGCCTTGGCAACGGGGGCAGGGGACCATGCCAAGGTATAGTTGTGCTGGGGCAAGTGCCTACCCCCACTGCTGCTGGTGATCCTGCTATTCCACACTTGCTCTGAGAAAGTGTTTCTCCCTGGGAAGGCAGGAATCCAGTTGTGGAGCAGGTAACAGTTCCTTCATTTATTCACACAGCAAATAGTGGTGAAGGTCCCTCCTGTACCCAAACCTGTAAGGTGTCCCCGTGGCCACAAAGGGAAGTCAAGTGCATTGATGACCATAGAGGGTACCCAGTCCCAGTGTGGACAGAGACTAGTTGTGTTGCCAGGCAATGCAAGGATACTGTAGAGACTCTAGGAGTAAAGAGGTGGGGTCACAGAGAGACTCAGGCAGGAGGTAGTATTCCAGCTGAGACCTGCAGAACCCAGAATAAAGACACAGAGAGCATAAAGAAGGCCGTGGAACGCCTCCTCTGTCCTCTTAAAACATAAACCTCACCGGCTCCCCACAAGCATCAAAATGCAGTGGTGAGCAGAGCCCGGGCAGGGCAGAGGGCTAAGCACCTGGCTAGTGGAACACATGTAGACAGTTCTACATCCATTTTCTGGAGCTATTGTACCAAAGGACCTCAAATGACAGAAATGCATTTGCTCCAGCAGGACTGCCTGTCTCAGGAGTCCTTGTAGGGGGGCTGCTTGGCGGCCGCTTCCTGGCTTCTGGTGACTGTGGACAAACCTGGGCATTCCTTGGCTTGTGGACACATCCCTCCCATCCTCCTTTATCCTCCGGAGTCACATGGCTGCCCCATGTTGCCAGCTCTCATGCCTGCAATCCTGGCACTCAGGCTAAAGGCAGCCTGGGCGGCACAGTGAGACCCTACTCAAAAGGGTGGGGAGGGGGACGAAAAGGTAGATGAATGGAGGTAGGGATGGGGAAAATGGTGCAGGGGAGTCCTGTCCATAGTCCACAGCCATCCATGGATTTATCTTGGAGTTCTCATTTTATTTATATCTGCAAAGACCCTATTTCTATAAAGTCATACTCATAGAGACCTGGGATTAATACTTTGACAAATGTTAGGGGCCAGCACTATTCAGTACACTGAAGACCCAGAGGCAAGAGAGTATGTGAAGTTCTAGGGACATGGTGGCTTAGTGTGACTAGAATATTAGAACAGAGTTATCTCAGACTTGTCCCTACCATCAGTGAGCAAAACGAGCAAGACCAAGCCCCTTAACACCTCTGGGCCTTGGTCCATTGTCTGTCACGTGTATTTGTTCTTCCAGCTTCTCAGGGCTGTCTCAGGGTGGAAGGTTGTCATGTCCTCCAGGGGTTGGGAAGAAGGTTCATTCAGTAAATGTCTGCCTTGTAAGCATAAGGGCCTGAGTTCGATCCCCAGTAGCCACGTAAAAAGCCAGCTGCAGGATTGTGAATCTGTAACCTCAGAGCTGGGGAGTCTGAAACAGACAGATCCCTGACTCATTGGCCAGGCAATTTTCATCTACTCAAATTGGTAAGTTCCACCTTCAGTGAGAGATCTTGTCTCAAAAACAAATTTTTTAAGGTGGTGTGCAATTGAGGGACATAGCCAACATCAACTTCTGACTTCCACATGTACACACACACACACACACACACACACACACACACACACACCCAGCACCAGCTCTTCCACTGCTGTATATAAATCAGGGACAGAAAACACCGAAAACTGGCCTAAGCAATAGAAGATTGTGTTAGCTCTTGTATTGAGAAAGTCTAAGATTAAAACTGCTTCCGCTCTGCTGGACCCAGGCTCCAGATGGTGTGTTCAGGATCACTGCACCCCGCCTAGCCTCTGGGTTTTGCGCTGCACCAAAGGCCACTAATAAACCTGACTTCCTACCATGCATGCTAAGTAGCCATCGGAAGAGAGGACCAAGCAAGGCCCGGCCACAAGGCATATCAGGTAGGATCTTTCCCAGAATCTGAAGCATGAAGATTGGCACTGCCAAGCAGGGGCTGTTTGTCTGCCTTTGACAGCTCACGGCCCAGGCCGGTTGGCAAAAGTTTGTTCTGTGAAAATTGGCTCCTTGCCAATGAACAAAAGAAAACTAGAGTGTCTGAGGAGGGTCTGCTGCAGGGACTGGTAGGTGTTGAGCACCTATTGTCCCAGAAGAGGCCTGGAGGATGACAGAAGTGATCCCTTCTCAGAGGAGAGTGAGAATGTCTCCAGGGTGCCCTCTCTGTCCCATGCACCTGCCACTGCCTTGCCAAGGAGGGCTTCACTTATAAATGAGGCCTCAGCATTGCAGTAGACCAGAAGACAGGGGTGCATAGGGGCTTTCCTCCACACTGGTCCTAGACCCAGGGGGTCCCTAGAGAGGTGACAAACCTCGCTAAGGTCCAAAAGTAGAAGCCACTCCTTGCATGGAGAATCTCAATCCTAGAATCTGGGAAGGGAAGGATGAGCATTCTAGAGCTGCAGACCACTTGACTGTTGGGAGTGAGTTTCCTGGCTAAAGGATTTGGAAAAGGCAGGTCCAGCTGGCCTAGTTAGGGTTCCATCACTGTGACAAAACACCATGACCAAAAGCAGCTTGGGGAGGAAAGGGTTTATTTCACTGTACAGCTTCGGAAAGTCAGGGCAGGAACTCAGGACAGGAACCCAGAGGCAGGAACTGCAGCAGAGCCCACAGAGGAAGGCTGCTTGCTGGCTTGTTCCTCCTGGTTTGCTCAGCCAGCTTTCTTCTACACCCCAGGACCACCTGCCAGGGGTGGCACCACCCACAGTGGGCTGGACTCTTTGACTTGAATCATCAACCAAGAAAACACCCACAGGCTTACCTACAGGGTGACCTTTAAGAGGGGCATTTTCTCAACTGAGGTTCCCTCTTCTTGATGATTCTACCTTATGTCAAGTTGAAAACCAAAACAAATACCAACAATAAAATAGGAAACGGCAACAACAACAAAAACCACACAGGACACTACACTTCACTTGAGCCTTTCCATGCCCCCCATGCTCTGGTTGACTTGACTGCGCTGCCTGCATGAAAAGGGGCCACCTTCCTCCAGCAGGGCAAGCTCCCAGGAAGCCAGGTTCTAGAGCAGAAAAAACCAGCCCCTCCAGGGGGATTCAAAAGAGAGTGTGTCCTGGGAGGGAGCTATGGTAAGAGCACAGTATAACAACAGGAAAGAGCTGTGTGTGTGCGTGTGCGTGTGTGTGTGCGTGCATGTGTGCGTGTGTGTGTGTGTGTGCGTGTGTCTGAGTCTGTGTGTGTTTGTGTGTGTGTGAGAGTCTGTGTGTGTGTCTATGTGTGTTTGTGTGTGTGAGTGCGTGTCTCTGTGTATGTCTGTGTGTGTGTGTCTGTGTGTATGTCTGTGTCTGTGTGTGTGTCTATGTGTCTATGTGAGTCTGTGTGTGTGTGTGTGTGTGTGTGTGTGTGTGTGTGTCTGTAGGTCAGAGGAAACTTCAGGTGTCTATTCTCACCTTCCATCTTGTTTGTGGCAGGATCTCTTTGTTGTCTGCTACTGCATACCCCCAGTTGGCTGGTCCACAAGTTTCCAGGGATGCTCAGAGAAGTCTCAGCTTCCACAGGAGTGCTGGGATTACAAACACCTAACAGCCGGTGGTAGTGGTGTACACCTTTAATCCCAGCACTTGGGAGGCAGAGGCAGGCGAGTCTGAGTTCTAGGGCAGCCTGGTCTACATAGTGAATTCCAGAACAGCCAGGGCCACACAAGAAAACTCTGTCTCGAAAAACCTAAAACAGCAACAAAACCCCAATACCCATTACAGTGTCTGACCTTTACATAGGTTCTTTCACGTGGGGAATCTGACCCGTCCTCATGCTTGCACAACAAGCACTTTACCCACTGAGCCGTCTCCCAGCCCTGAACACAGCTTTGAAAGAAGGGCTCACCTTGCAGAGAAGGAGGAAGGGCAGGCTATGCCGTTCTTGAGCATGTTACACGAATTGTTAAGGCCTGTTAGGGTTTAATTTGTTGTTTTGGCTTTCTTTTTTCAGAGCTGAGGACCAGACTCAGCCTTGCATTTGCTAAGCAAGCACTATTCCACTGAGCTAAATCCCCCAACTCCTTGGTTTTCCTCTGAGACAAAATCTTACTTTAACTTATGCTGGTCTGGAACTAACTACGTAGCTTAGACCAACCTCAACTTGAGCTTGTAGCAATCTTCCTGCCTCAGTCTCCCAAGTACTAGGATTACATGCCACCACAACTAGCTTATGGTTTAGATATGTAGCAACTCATCCTGCTATGGTGGTTTGAATGAGAATGGTCTCCATATGCTTGTATTTGAATGCTTGGTCCCCAGTTGGTGGAACTGTTGGGGAAGAATAAGGAAGTGTGGTCTTGGAGGAGGAGACATGTCACTAAGGTAGGCTTTGAGGTTTCAAAATGCTCACACCAGGCCTAGCATCTCTCTTTCTGCCTCCTGCTTGTGAATCAAATGTAAATGCTCAGCTACTGCTCCAGCACCTTGCCTTCTTGCCTGCTGCAATGCCCCCAGCATGGCAGTCACGGACTGGCCCTCTGAAACTTGAAGCCCCAATAAACGCTTTCATTCATAAGTTTCCTTGGTCATGGCATCCTCATGCATCTCACCACTGCTATAGAAAAGTAACTAGACACCCCCAACCACACACGTATACACATTCCTTGGCAAAAAGGCTCAGGAGCTGAAAGCTCGTCCTCTAGCTGGTGAGGTATTAAAACAATGACTGCAGTTGGGAGCACTCTGACCTACCTAATCTATGAATGACTCCATTGAAAGACCTGATTTGATGGTGTTATTGGAAGCTGGTGGAAGCTAGGAGGCGGGGCTGAGTCTAGTAAAAGGGCAATGTGCCTTTGAAAAATAGAGTTCACCCCTGGACTTCCTGTTTGCCTCTCTTTGATTCCTGGCCGCTGTAAGGTGAGTGGCTTCCTCCACCATATCCTCTCACCATGTTCTTTCTGCCTCATCACAGCCTCAAAAGTAACAGCGCTAGTCACCCATGGACTGAAACCATAAACCAAAATAAGTCTTTACGCCGTGAAGTTGATTTTTTTTTCAAGTATTTTGTCACAGTGATGAAAACTGACTAACATAGGAAATTGGCACCAAGAAGTGGGATAGTCACTGTAACTATTCCAGAAGCCCTTGGAGCTGATTTGTGGGAGGAATTTGGCTAAGTTGAGAATCAGGCTAGAAAAAGCATAGAATAAGTATTGGAAATGCAATCCTCTAGCTTCAGCCTTCAGGAGACCAAGGCAAGAGGATCTAAGTTCAAGGCCAGCCAATGCTACATAGTAACTTTGGGGCCAACCTAGGCTACATAGCAAAATTGCCTCAAAAAACAAGTCTCAGAATTATGTGAGTTGAGCTTAGTGAGCAATTTGTGGGGTCTCAGAAGACCTGTAGGCATGGAAACGGTGGTAAATTGCTGAAGAGGTGTCAGGTGAGAATTAGATGTCTATTGGGAATCGGACTAGAGACCATTCATGTCACATTCTGCCAAAGAACTTGTCTGCATTTTATCATACTGTGAAACTTTATGGAAGGCTGATTTAAAGGCAACCAACTAGTTAATTTAGTAGAGGAAACTCCAAGGCAGAGCAGCATCCAGGCCATGACTTGGGTATTGCAGACTGCTTTTAGCCAGATTTACAGTGAGTTTTGGGAGCCAAAGCAGAGCATAGGATCTGAAAAAGTCAGAAAAGGAGTGTGTTTAAAGTTGGGGCCAAGGGAGGTATGGTTGCTGGGGATATTGGGGACTTTAAAAATGAGTCAATGCTTTGGGACAGTAGAAAATATGGCTTAAAGAATCTCAGAAATCAGCAAAATCTCCTCCCATGGCAGATTCAATGGTGCAAAAGTGTAAATTCTGAATGATTCTGTTTTGAGAAGAAAACTCTGGGACACTCTGTATCTATACTTAGGAAACTGTTGTCTGTGGCTTCACTTTTCTGTGTCCAGCCATCCAAGCACTCGGAAGCTGCTGCAGCCATGGTCCAAGTGGGTCTAGCTACTGCTCAAGTGATGATAGCCCTTGGCATTGTCCACATGATGCTGGTTTGTAGCTGTATATTTTCCTGTGTCCTGCCCAGTCCTGCAGCTGCTCAGACCCAAATAAACACACAGAGGCTTATATTATTTTCAAACTATCTGGCCTAATGACTCAGGCTTCTCACTAGCTAGCTCTTACATCTTATATTAACCCATTTCAATAAATATATACTTTGCCATGTGGCTTGTGGCTTACTGGTACTTTACATCTTATTCTCCTGGTGGCAGCTAGCAGCGTCTCCTCAGCTCTGTCTTTTTCCTTCCTCTCTCTCTAGTTGGAATGTCCCACCTAACCTTATTCTGCCTCACCATTGGCCAGCCTTATTTATCAACCAATCAGAGCAACATATATTCACAGCATACAGAACGACATTCCACAGCACTGGTTGTGCAGGCATGTAAAATCGAAGAGTTGTGTGGTCAAGGAGGCTTCCATCTAGATTGCAAAGGAAGGATTGGGAGGCCAGGAAATGTAGTGGAGTTAGAAACCCTGAAGATAGCCCTGCAGAAGAAGAAGCATGAAGCCACAAGAGGGGCTCATGCTGCGATGAAGACTCCAAGCTAGAGATGCAGCTCGAGAGGGAGGCCTTGTAGGCTGGCAAGATTGTAGGGTAGGGCTACCTGAGCCTACTGAGCTCACAGAACAGTCCTGTCTGCCCTGGATGCTGGGCATGGAGCTGTGGGTTGAGTGTTTTCCCTGCTGACTCTTGGTCTCATTTAGTCCAGCTCTTCTTTGATATTCCCCTATTCCTCCTTTCTGGAATGGGGCTATGTACCCTATCCCACAAACATGGGATTTTATAGAGACTCACAATAAGAGTTTGCCTTGAGTCTCAAACAAAATTTTGAAATGGACTTTTGAGGAATGTTAGAACTGTTGAGATTTTTGAGGACTCCTCTAGATATACCACAGAGCCTCATTTGCATTATGAGGTGGCCATGAGCCTCAGGGAGCCAGGCACAGAGATTAGTGCCTGGCTCTAAATATGAAGTATCCCCAAACAGGCTTTTGTATCAAATGTTTGGTCTCCAGTTGGTAATGCTAAGAAATGACTGTATCATTGCTCTGAACTAATCAATGGATTCACTCATCAATGGATGTATAATTGATGCATAATAATTATAGGGGTGTGGAAACCAGGAGGTGAGGGGTCTTCTAGAAGGCAGTAGGTCACTGAAGGGTGAGACTTTAGAGGGTGGATCTTGTCATGGACCCTGTTTTTCATTCCTTCTCTGTCTGCTTCCTGACTGCCAGGAGGTGAGCTGCTTTCCTCTGCGGTCCATTCCACCGTGATGCTCCTGCCTCACCCCGGTCCCTGCCTCACCCCTGGTTCCTGCCTCACCCCTGGCCCTTAAACAATGGAGCTAACTGACCATGGACTGAATGTCTTTTTCCTCCTTTGGTTGACTTGCTTGGGGATTTTATCAGTGCTAACACGGCCCCCCACTTTCTAGTCCATCTCTTGAACATAAATGCAAGTATCTCTCTACCCCAACTTTACAAATGGAAAAACTGACGAACAGGGCATACAGTGCCAGACTGACACTTTTCTCTTGATGCACAAATAACCAAGTGAAAGAAAAGACAACAGCTGTGTATCCTGTACTCATACCAGTTTTTGAGATGGAGGGAAGCTTTTAAGAATCAGAGGCCAAAATGGTGAAAGTGAGAATTTTTTAGTAAAATTAAATAAATTTTATTTGACTTAAAAGACTGTCTTTTATTCTGATTTCATGTTCTTCTTACTTTGGGGATATTTAAAATACCTTCCCTTTAAGGAACCACATTAATGGTCATTGTTGCACTTAAAACTGTTTTTATTAGGTAAAATAAAAATGTATCTAGTATCCACTTATGAGTGAGTACATACCATGTTTGTCTTTCTGAGTCTGAGTTACCTCAGTCAGGATGATATTTTCTAGTTCCATCCATTTGCCTGCAAATTTCACCATGTCATTGTTTTTCTCTGCTGAGTAGTACTCCATTGTGTATATGTACCACATTTTCTTTTTTTTTTCTTTTCTTTTTTTTTTTTTTTTTTTTTTTTTTGGTTTTTCGAGACAGGGTTTCTCTGTGTAGCTTTGCGCCTTTCCTGGAACTCACTTGGTAGCCCAGGCTGGCCTCGAACTCACAGAGATCCACCTGGCTTTGCCTCCCAAGTGCTGGGATTAAAGGCGTGCGCCACCACTGCCCGGCTGTACCACATTTTCTTAATCCATTCTTCAGTTGACGGGCATCTAGGTTGTTTCCAGGTTCTGGCTATTATGAATAATGCTGCTATGAACATAGTTGAGCATGTATCTTTGTGGTATGTTTGGGAAATGTTATCATTTTTACTATTTTCTACAGAGAAAATATTTTCCAGTTTCAAATAACCCTGGACTCTTGAATTATAACCTGTTTTTATGTTCAAGCTATCTGTGTATTATTTCTCCTGCAGTTGTACATGTTTTTACATTCAAAAAAAGGACAAATACTATAGAATTGTATTAGAATATACAAATTCATAGAGACAGAAAGATTAGATGTTATCTCAAGATGGAGAAGAAAGGAATATAGAACAATGATTTCCTAAGTACAGAGTTTCTGTTTTGTGTGATGGAAAAGCCCCACAAATGGACAGTAGTATCAGGACATAATATCATGAATGTAATGAATCATATCATAAATATAGTTATTGAATAAATACTGTGAATATAATCATTGAATACCACAAATGTAATTAATATCATGAGTGTAATTAATGAATATCATGAGTGTAATTAATATCTTGAATGTAATTTATACCACTGAATTATGAACTTAAAAATGGCTACAATTGCAAATATTATGTTCATTTAAAAAAATAAGGTGGAATGTAATCACCATACATTATATGTGTGTATGAAATTGAAGACAGCGATGTTCTAAAATAGAAAATGGTGATGGTGTCATGGACTAAAGCATGAGGATGCTGGACTAAAGTCTATCAAATTGTGCAAACAGGCAATTTGTATACTATGTGAATTATTTGTCAATAAAGATTTTATAAAATGTAAAAAAATGTAGTAATTCTACATTAATACAACACACACACACACACACATGCACACACACACACACACATGCACACACACACACATGCACACACACACACACACACACACACACACACACACAAGTGTTTTGGGATCTGGAGAGATAGCTCAGTGGTTAAGAGCACTAGGTGCTCTTCCAAAGGACTTGGGCTTGTATTCCCAGTACCAACAAGGCAGCTTACAACCATTTGTTAACTCTTAATTCCAGGGGATCTGACACCCTCTTCTGGCCTCCACAGGCATCAGGCATGCATGTAGTGCATAGGCATGCATGTAAGCAAAACACCTCCACACATAAAATAGAAGTGAAATAAACATGCAAAAAAAAAGATTTTAAAATATTTGATATTGCATTGGCCCCTGAAACTTAAAAAACTAGAACCACAGAGGCAGAAGCCGGGTAGCATGGTTGATCACTTGGTCTCTGATGAGGCCCAGTCTCTGTAGCTGTTTAGACAGCCTAGCCTAGGGCAGCCCTCCCTACGCCACCATGCTGTTTTCCTCATGTCACTCCTCTTTCCTGTTTCTTTCCTTAGGGAATCTCAGCGTGCTCAGAGAGCATCTTATTTGTGCAGGCACCTGTTTATTATCTGCTGTCTAAATTTGTATGCAGACAGCATGGGGGCTTGTTCATATGCTCACCTCTGCCTAGCAATGTTCTTGGAGCAGAGTAGGTGCTTGCAAAGTATTTGTGGAAAGAAAGGAGGGAGGAGAGGAGGGAGAGTGGGGAGAGCCATGGAGCTTGGGACTGTTGCTGTGGATTCCCATGGCACCACCCATCATATCTGTGACCTCGGCAAGCCCCTCCTCCCCCCCAGTGCCAACAGCAGCCCGCCCTTGAGAACCTGCCTCTATGTCCCATCCCATAGCGGTCCTTGAAGCCCTGGTTCCTTCCTCCCCAGTCAAACAGGCACTTAGGGTTAAGGTGAGATCCAGCACTCATCCCAGGGCCATGCTCCCAGAGGGGCCCTGGGCTTGGTGGACTGATGCCCAGTTTCTCAGCCAGCTATTTAAGACTAAGCCCTGATTGTCCAAGGCAGTGTTTACTGGCTTCCTGGTTCCTCAACCTCCCAAATGCTTTCCTTTATTAAGCCTTTGTTTCCAGTTCTGATTCCGGGGTAGCCTACTCCGACACAGGCTGGGGCACCTCCCTGTCACCTGCTACCCTCTTTCCTTCACTCACCTCCTTGAGCCCAAATCCCCTGCCTGCTCTTTCAATGACTTCTACAGAAATGCCCCTTTGACCATTCTCTCACCTCACCTGGCAGACATGTTGGCAGGTCTTGAGTTCCTTCCAACTGGTCTGCGTTCCAAGAAATTTTAATGAAGAGCCTTGGCGGGGCACTGCGGAGCCCAGGTGCTTTGCAGCCAGGGAGGGTGGGGAGGGCTGCCTTTAAAGGAGCGAGTGGTGATTAAATCACCTGCTGTCTCCTCCGGTTCCTTCTGTTGTTCCTAGAAGCTGCCTCCAATCCATGACCTCCTGTTTCCTCTCCACCCCTACCCCCGCAGCCATCTTAGCAGAAGTGCTGACTGGACCTATCCAGAACAGCCAAGTATCAAAACTTCTCACTGGGGACTCACACAGCCTTTTTCTGTAACAACTTACTCATTAGGAGACCAACGTTGACTTTGCTTTGTTGTGATGTGTTTTGAGACAGGTCTGTGTAGTTCAGGCTGGTCTAGAGGTCACTGTGTAAGCCAGACTGGTCTCACATTTGCAGTAATCCCCCTTCCTCCATGTCCCCTGCATTGGATTACAGGTTGTGCTACTCTCCCTGGCTTAGAATTATTTTCATAAAAATGGTTATTCATACCAGTGAGACATTCTAAGCAGGAGTAGAACCTGATTAGAAAAGTCATATAATCAATATTCATTCTTTCATTCACTCATCCATCCATTCATCTACCTTTGGGGAGTATTTCGGTATCCAAATCCTAGGTTATAGGATGTGGCCCTCTCCACCAGGACCTTGCATTCCGGTGGGGACTGTATCAGTCGGTGTGGAAGCAGAAGCCACTTAAGGAGTCACAGAAGAGGAACTTCCAGGCAGAAGGTAATGGAGGAGCCAAGGAGCAACTGGAAGCTGGGAAGAGTCCAAAGACTCTTGTGGAGCAGCCAGTGAGCTGGAGACCACTCAGAGGAGATGCTGTCCATGGCTGAGAGAAGAAATCCCTAGCCATCCTCCTTGCTCCTACACACGGTATAGAGTAGTGCAAAGCAGTGGAGAAGCTGAGGAAGCAGACAACCCTGGATGAGAAGACTCTAGGGGATGGAGCAGAGCGCGAGAGAACACCGGGAAGAGCTGAGGCTTTGCCAGGGGAGTGCAGAAAAATGAGCCTTAATTGGAGTTGGGCTTTGTTGAGTTAGAGGGGTGTCCTGAGTAGCTCTCCAATATAGCAGTAGTTCCTCACTATCCTCAGGGGATGTATTCCAAGAACCCCAGTAGATGCCTTAAGCCACAGGTTGTAATTAACTTCATGGATGATGATGACAGGCAATATTATTCAGACTCAAGCCAGGCACAGCCTCTACAGCCTCTGTCTAGTCTCAGCACGTGGCCGTGTTGGAATGAGCTCCCAGCACCTCCTGAGGCCTGCCTCTGGCCAAACTTACTCTTAGCCACCAGAAGACCTGATGATCCCTCCCGGGGATCAACACACCTCCCACCACAGGGCCAGAGCACCTGGGACTTAGGTACTCCACACTGGCCCCTAGTTTGAGAAGTACTCTCACAGCCCAGGGCTCATCCTGACCCCACTGGCCTTGAGTCTTTGGCAGGCAGTCAGCAGGAGGGGCTAGGGGCACAGGACCAAGAGAATCCAGTTTCTATTTTGCTCTTGTCCACATGCCTCCAGATCTAATTCCGAATAAATAATTGTGCTGAGTAACCTGGGTCCCTTGGTGATTAAGTAAACAGGCTGAGGCGGGTGGAAATTGAATTAGTGCAGTGTGCTCAGCCATTATTACCCACCCCTTCTCATGAATATTAATGAGGGGTTATTAAGAAATGTAAATGCTGCCCCAGGGGGCATGGAGATGGGGAGGGGGGTCAGGACCAGAGGACAGACCCTTCAGAAAGCCACATGATAGAAGGCATTTTGGAAATTATGTCGGATCGTTCTCTTCTGTGCTGTGGCAACATTTCCGGATGCCTCGCTTTTATTAAAATGAGAAAAAGGGAACAAATTTTAATTTGAGGATAAAATTAGCATTTTCCAAGCAGCCTTGGCAGCAGTGAGAATATATTTTGCCAAAAACGGACATTCAGGGCGGGGCGGGGCAAGGTTGTGTGTGGGGGGTGCAGCTGATGGACGATTAGTTCTCTCAGTTCATCTCCAGGCAAGGGAGTAAACAAATTAATCTCTGGGCAGGGAGCAAGCTGGAAGATGCTGGAAGCCTACAGGAGGCAGCAAAGTCTTCGCTAGAAAGCCGGTGATGTCACTGGGGCCTGGAGTTCTCTCACTGCTGACCCAGAGAGGTCAGACTCTGGTCTGAGGTCTCACAGGAGGGCTAGGAGCTCTGGCTGAGTTTTGTAGGCAAGATGGATGAAGGAGCCTGCTTCTCCCAGAAGCACTGGGCACGGGTGCCAGGGGCAGCTCTTCTCACCTGGCCTCCAGGGCCTTAGGTGTCTCTCCTCTCTGGTCCAGCCCTCACCACTCGGTCCCCATCTCCGCTGCCAGATTCATCCCCACACTTCCACGAGACCTTACTCCCACTCTCCGACTGTCCCCGAGCCACTGGTTCCCTTAGTCTGAGGATTATGTGCCTCTTGTCATTCTGGTCCCCCCAGGATCTGACTCCAGTGTAAACTCCTGCTGCTCCCGGCAGCTGCAATTGGATGGAGAGAAGGTAAGGAGACAAAAAGTAAAGACAACGAGGCAGGAAAGAACGGGAGGAAGGAAGAGGTGGAGTCCATATTTCAGACTTACTGAGGCTACTTAATGCTGTTGATTTGGCAATGAACCGGACAGCTGCCATCGCCTCATGAGCTCACACTCGGCTGTCCTGGACCAATTGCAGTTCGCACATCCACCCTGCCCCCAAACTCATAGCTGTCTCCACTTCACAGAGGACACATAGTTCATCCAGGTATAGTACTTTACTCCAGGCCACCATGGACATCAGAGCTTGAACTCTGACCTACTACTGCTACTATGGAGCTAAGGATGACCTTGAACTTCTTTCTGATCATCCTGCCTCCCTCTCCTAAGAGTGGAGATTCAATTCCCAAGACCCACTCCATCTTGAAAAATATCTCTTCTGGCTGGGGCTGTAGCTCAGTTGGTCACATGCTTGCCTAGTATGGACGAGGTCATGGGTTTCATTCCCAGAGCTGCCTAAACTGGAGGTGACATACACACCTGTGATTACAACACTCTGGAGTTAGAGGCAGGGGGATCAGAAGTTCAAGGTCATCCTTGGCTTCATAGTGAGTCAGGCCAGTCTAGGATATATGAGACCTTGTCTCAAAATGAACAAGAAGAGAAAGAGACACAGAGAGAAACAGAGAGAGACAGAGACAGAGGCTGCCTTTGAAGACACAGATAAAATTCACCTGCTTCCTGCACCCAGGGGAAGCACAGACTATCAGAGATCCAACCATGCTGTGCTCCCCATCATGCATTTTAACGACTCCTCCAGCACTCCTCGCTCCACCCGCTCGCTCACTCGCAGGAATAAAGGCTGACAGAAGCCGCTGAGTTAATCAGAGTGGATAATAGAGGAAAAGACAGGAATCGCTGGCCAAATTGCTGCAGAGAAAAAATGGGGCAAAATCATGAGAAGCAAGTCAAAAGTATCCAATTAAAGTGTGGTGGTGTTTAAAGGGCAAGAACAGTGTCCCTGAAAGTTCTAGTAGCACACGTGCTCTGGGGCCCCCGAGGATGCCTCCAGTCCTGAGAACCGTTTCTGGTGGTTTACAGATGAATTCCTTTATATCTGAATAGATATTTTAATGCATATTACAAAAATGCAAGTAGCATATAAAACCTGCTATTTCATGCATATTATTGCCGAGAATGAGCCTGAGAAGATATTTTATTACTAGTCAATTAGAAGAAAAAATTTTATTCTTTAAAGGAAAGAAGAATATGATAAAAATATGATACTGGCTCGTGTGTGTGTGTGTGTGTGTGTGTGTGTGTGTGTGTGTGTGTATGTCTATATGTATGTGTATGTCTGTATATATGTACATGAGCTGTCTCTCTCTGTTGAGTGTCTATGTCTGTGTGTGTCTGTGTGTCTGTGTGTCTGTGTGTCTGTGTGTGCATGTCTGTATGTCTATATGTATGTGTATGTCTGTATATATGTACATGATCTGTCTCTCTCTGTTGAGTGTCTATGTCTGTGTGTGTGTGTGTGTGTGTGTGTGTGTGTGTGTGTGTGTGGTATATGTACATACACATGTGTGGGCACACAAGCCTGTGTATACATTCATAGGCCAGAGGAGGACATCAGGTGTCCTGTTCAATCTTAGTGCCTTGATTGAGTGTCTCTCACTGAACCTGGAGCACCAACACGCCCCATTGACCTTCCTGTCTCCGCCCCCCAAAGCCCTGGTTTATAGGCATATGCACAGCTATGCTCAGCTTTTTAAGTGTGTGGGGGGATTTGAACACAGTGTGCTCTCTGACCTACTGAGCTGCCACCCCAGTTCCTGATGCAGGCTCTTCCGTGAGCAAAGCTTGGGAAAGAATATATAAATTCCTTGTTACTCACAGTAGGGTACATGGGTCAGCAGTACAGCACCGTAGAGCAGCGTGTGTGTGTGTGTGTGTGTGTGTGTGTGTGTGTGTGTGTGTACCTTCTCCAGACCTACTTTGGCAGTAACCATATTTTAACAAGAGCCCAGGTGCCTTGAATACAAATCAACACACACACTGTTTTAAAAACACCCGTGAGAAGGAACCAGCTAGAGAGTGCACAGCAACCCCTCAGGCCCTCCACCAAAGTTCCAGTTGGCAGCACCAAGTCCCACCAGTTTATTTGACTCCTGCCAAGGCTCTGACATGCCAACCATGTTGGCCTGCATGTGATGTCAAGGGTGGTACCACCCTGTGAAGGAGGATGCCAGCCAGGAGATGAACTCTTGCTTACTCTAACCTGGAGGTGAAAGATGGCAAAGCAGTGGCCATCCCGCACTGCCCTGGGGTCCATTCAAATGGAGCCAACCAATGGGGCTTCAGCTCCTCTGCTCTCCTACTGTGACCCCCTCCAACCAAACCCCACCCTTCACCCCGCACCCTGTCCCACACCTGCTAGCCAGTATGCAGTTTCAGAAGCTTAATAGCCAATATTATGGGATAGTTTCCTTGGTCATGGCATCCTCACTTGTCTCACCACTGCTATAAAAAAGTAACTAGAGCTGGACAGTGGTGGCACATGCCTTTAATCCCAGCACTTGGAAGGCAGAGGCAGGCGGATCTCTGTGAGTTCAAGGTCAGCCTGGTCTACAGAGCGAGATCCAGGGCAGGCACCAAAGCTACACAGAGAAACCCTGTCTCAAAAAATGAAAAAAGAAAAATGAAAAAGAAAAAAATAAAGTCATTCGCAAAGAGAAAACAAATCTTTATCTTTAGGACAATGAAGACACTTTCAGACTTGGTCCCAGGGAAAGAGCACTGGACTAAGAGTCCATTCCAACCATCAGATTCTCAGCTGGGTGTGGTGGGCATTCCTTTATTTCCAGCACTCTGGAGGCAGAGGAGCAAGGATCACTGTGAGCCAGAGGCCAGTCAGGGGCTACAGAGTGAGACACTGTCTAGAACCAAACAACAAAAACCAAATGTAAACTGAACCTGCAAGACACCACTTCACACCAGCCAGCAGGAGAGAACACAAATAATGCTGAGAGACAGAGAACAAGTGCTGAGGAGGATGGAGAAACCAGAGCCCCCTGCTCTGCTGGGAGCATAGAAAAGGGGACAGCCACCCGGGAAACAGCAGGCAAAGCCGGAAAACAGTAAACATGTGACCACCCCGTGACCCAGCAACTCCAGTCCCAGCTATCTTACAGCAGTAAAAACACATCTTCATACACACACAAAAGTGTGTACACAGATGTCTATATGATTGCTATCTACAATAGCAAAAACTCGGGAACAACTCACATGTCTATCAATGGATGGATGGTGGGTAAATACAGTATGCACACACATGAGGTGAAATATTATCTGCAATAAAAAGGAATAAAGTAGCCGGGCAGTGATGGCACATGCCTTTAATCCCAGCACTCAGGAGGCAGAGCCAGGAGGATCTCTGTGAGTTCGAGGCCAGCCTGGTCTCCATGCTACAGCATTCTGTTGAGGGAAAGAAGCCAGTCACTGAGAACTGCATGTTGTATGATTGCGTTCCTGTGAAATGTCCACAACAGGGAAAGTAATCAGTGTAGAAAGCACACCAGTGGTTGTCCAGCGTGTGTGTGTGTGTGTGTGTGTGTGTGTGTGTGTGTGTGTGTGTGTTAACGTGTGTGTGCAGGTGCATTGCACATGGAGTCCAGATGCTAATCTGGGGTGTTGTTTCTCGGCTACATATCCACCTCACTCTTTGTGACAGGGTCTGAAACCTATTCATTAGCCCAGGCTGACTGGCCAGCGAGCTGCCCCATTTCCTCCTCCCCAGTGCCGTGATCACAGCTGTGTGCCATCACATCTGGCTCTTTATGTGAAGGCTGAGGCTCAGACTCAGGCCCTGGTGCTCATGCAATGAGCACTTCGCCAGCTGAGCCAGCTCCCCGGCCCACTACAACTCCTTAGTTCCACATTTTAGATGTGGGCTTGTGTGGCATGGGGACGTAATAACAGCCCTTGGAGATGTCTCCTCAGTCCCAGCCCCCAAGCATGTTAGTTACCATGGTGAGGAAGAGCAGCTACGTTTGCAGTGGGAAGGAAGGCTACCCACCTGCTGGTTTGAAACGAGGGAGGTTTTCTTGGGGGACCCGATGGAAATGTAATCCCAAGGGATCTTAAAAGTAGGCAAGAATCAAAGAGGAGGGATAACAAGGACATGTGGCTACCACTGAAGTCCCAGGAAGGAAGCCCTGAGTGTGCGGCTTCCTCTCCAAGCTCGACAAGGAGAGGAAACCAGCTCTCTAGAACAGCCTCGGAAAAGGAGCCCAGCCCTGCCAGCACCTTGGTCTTAGCCTAGCAAGATCCGTCCCTCTTCTGAGCTATCGAACCAACCGGAAGATGAGCTCCTAAGCTTGTGGCCATTTGCTGCAGCAGCAGCAGCAGCAGAGAATCCATAGGTGTACTGTGTCAGTTACACGAAAGGAACTGTTTAAAAACGGATGTTGCCTTAGGCTGCTTAAGTAGAAGTATGGGCTCTGGCAGAATGGAGGTGAGAGTCTCTTTATACTATAAGGGAGCTGGATCCCATATGGAGCTCAGCTCTCAATTATGTACTGTAAGAAGAAAGTGGGAAACCCTGCGTGGGCTCAAAGAAAAGTCGGCGTGTTGGTGGAAGGATCTTGCACAATGGGTGAGAAGCTTCCCAGGGATAGGGAGTCCTCAACTGAGAGAAGATTACTGCCTGACTGTTCTTGCTGGAAGCTATTGTGGGACACGGAAACGGGTTGTTTTGTGGGACACAGGGCATGTCACTCGCAGATCCAAAGCTCAGCTTAAGATGAACTTGCTTCTCTCTTTAAAAAATGTTTTACCTGGAGGCTGGAGAGATGACTCCGTGGTTAAGAGCACTTGCTGCTCTTAGAGATAACCCAGGTTCGATCCCCTCACCCACATGAGGCTCATAACCATCTGTAACTCAGTGACACCCTGTTTGACCTCTGTGGGCATCAGGCATGCACTTGGTGCACACACATACATGCAGGAAAAACACCCATGCATATAAAATAAAAATTTTAAAAATTCTTTAAAAGCGTTTTATTTTAGCCAAAGTACATGTTTACTTAGGAAATATAAATAAACTGAGAGAGACAGAGAGAGACAGAGGCAGTCATTGGCTCCTCAGGTAAAGGTGCTTTCAGTTAAGCCTGATACCTGACCTCCAGTCCCAGGACCCACATGGTGGGATGAGAGAATGGATTTCCCCAAGAGGTCATCAGATTGCTACATGTGCACACACACAGTAAATAAATAAATGCAATAATAGTCATAATAATTTTAATTTAAAGACTAAAAAATAACTCAATGTTTTGGTGCAAATCACAGATGCTTCTGGTGCCCAACCCCACAGACCCCCCCCCCCCCAGGTCTGTAACGTCATTGTCACCTTCTCAAACCTGTCTCAGGTCAGATGACCATGGGGTGCTTGCTGAACGAACTTGTGAACCCCAGACACAGACCTTTTTAATTCGCAGCCTCCTGTGCACACAGCCTCTCACCTGCTCCCCCACTGCTAATCTCCCGGGAGCGTCTTTCCAGTTCAATAAATATACATTTTTATCCTGGATGTAATGGAGCTGGCTAGACTGCAAATAGAATTCAGGGGGGCTGTGAACTCAAATGGGCGGGAAATTATATTCTTATTTTCACTTGCCTCAAACTGAAATTTCTCATTTCCTTTGGTTTGAACACGGACAGGCAAGCTAGGGAAGCTGGTGAGAGCTATAGGCAGACTTCCAACAATGCTGTTTGTGCTCACCACTGCTGTGAGTTGACACCGGCTCTCACACCTTCGGATGGATCTTGTCAGTGAATATGGTAATCAGGAAGCAAGTCGATCACCATATCCCATATCAGGATTTTTAAAGTGTGCGCCTGTATGTGCTCACGCATACTGTTTTTTGTTTTTTGTTTCTTTTTAAGTCAGCCCTACAACATTTTGACAATTGTTCTCTGATACTTGTCTTTGTGGAAATCTTAAACACCTTACATGTTTAGAACAATTATTCTGAGAAATCTCTGTGAAGAAATGCTATTCTTCACAGCATGTTAAGAATCCATAATCTAGCCAGGCCTGGTGGTGCACACCTGTGATGTGATCTTAGCACTTGAGAGGTGGAGGAAGGATCATGAGTTTAAGGTTCAGCTACACAGAGACTTCAAGACAGACCTGGGCCACATAAAACCCTGTCTTTAAAAAAAATTCCCGGCTGGGGGGTGGTGGCACACACCTTTAACCCCAGCACTCGGAAGGCAGAGGCAGACAGATCTCTGAGTTTGAGGCCGGCCTGAACTACAGAGTGAGTTCCAGGATAGCCAGGGCTACACAGAAAACCCTGTCTTCAGAAGAAAAAAGTTCCTTGGGGCTGGCAAGGTAAAGCACTGGCCATGCGAGCCTGATGACCTCAGTTCAATCCCTGGAACCCACATAAGAGGTGAAAGGAGAGAACTAATGCCACAAAGTTGACCTCTGACCTTCACAGTGCACCATGGTATATCCCACCCCCACCCCCATCATCCACAATTTATGTATTTTTGGCAGGAGGAACACAAGAGCAATCATGTGCCTACTTGGGGGTGTTGTCGGAGTGTCCTGTCAGAGGATGAATGGTGTCCTCCACCCCTCATTTATATTTTTAGTGGCTTATGGCATCATTTACTTCCTTGATCTCCTTACAGCAGACTTGTAGCTTGCTGTGGTGGACAGAACTACCTGGAGAAACCAGCAGCTCTCAGGGTGATGGTAAGGATCCTGTCCCCAGAGGCACACAACAGCCTAGCGGTACCTGATTCACTTGTGTTTCCCCACAGAGCACCGAGTGACACCCGCCACCCGCACAATGCACAGGGACAGGAGCAAGGATGCTCCCTCTCCTGGACCTCATTGCCAGGACCCACATGCCACGTGTCCACAGAGGGGGACTCTGCTCCCTGCAGTGCTGGCTCCTGTTAGTCTGCCGTGCTCCATGCACTACTTAGGGCTAATTGCCTCTAAGAGCTGAGCTCACTGGAGGGGAAAATGCAAGGCAGCCTGACCTTTGCTGGGCTCAGCCAGCCAATGCTTCCCACTCACCCGCCCTGCCTCTTCTTCTCCCTAGAATGATTGCTAATGGATGGAGGAGCTCCAGTCCCCAAGCTGAAGAATGGCCATAGTGACTCACCCAGTGCCAGCAAGGCCAGGGCCGCTGGGAGTCAGCACCAACACTCTGGCTTCTGGGCACCCCCAAATGCACAAGGGGCCAGAACATGGGGAAAGGACTAGAAGCATCTGGGGAAACTAGGGTGCCAGGGGGAGCTTGACTCGCTACCCAGTTCTCATGCTCAGAGTGGGGAGAGCCGTTTCCATGCATCTGTCCAGAGTGTGTCAAGAAACAGATAAGTACTTCTGCTGGCAGACCCGGTGACCCTGCAGACTGTGAGAGAAAGAGGCCTCCTGGATTCATCCATTTGCATGAGGTTTGAAGGCAGGCAACTTTAACCACTGGGAATGTCCACCCGTGTAAAGATCCATGCAGAAATACACCTAAGATTGAGTGTTGGGGGAGGGGGAGGAGTGCTTGGTGGCTATAAGGACTTGCTGAGTAAATGTGAGGACTTGAGTCTGGATCCCCAGCACCTGTGGAGAAAGCCAGGTGTGGGGCGACGAGAGACAGGAGGATCCCTAGCCAGCCTAGCTGACTGGCGAGCTTCAGATTCAATGAAAGACCCTGTCTCAAGGGAACAAGGTGGAGCTTGATAGAGGTGGGTACCTGACATCCTCCTTTGGCCTCTGCACATGGGTTCATCAACCCATGCACGGACCCAAACATGTGTATACAACACACATAAAAATAAACAAAGGATTTTGTGCTAGGCTCTATTTTAGCAGCAGCAGAAAGATTGAGGAGAACCAGAGGTCCACCCTGGTTGCCTCTGGAGGTGGAGAAGGAGGCAAGAAAAGGCAATAGGTCTCAGCTCAGTCAGCATGGCTTCATGATTTTGACACCCAGAGTGCAGTCAGTAGGATCAGCCTGATGATGTGGCCTCCGTGGCTGAGTTATTAGGAGAGCCATCTGGAAGATGCAAGATTAGCCAAGGTCTTAACTGGCCAAGCCAGTGTGGGTGGGTGGAGTCAGCCGACATGGGTCCTGGCCTGGGCCCTAGGACATAAGTGTGAGTCCCTACCTTGAGGCTTAGGTCTGGCTGGAAGACCAAGACACAATTGAATAGGTGACTGTTAATGAGAGGAGAGCTGAAGAAGGACAGACAGACGAGGTAAGAGCACTGGAGACAGATGGAGGACAGACAGGATCCACTGGACAGACGAGGTAAGATCACTGGAGGCAGATGGAGAACAGACAGGATTCACTGGACAGAAGAGGTAAGATCACTGAAGGCAGATGAGGACAGACAGGATCCACTGGACAGACGAGGTAAGAACTCTGGAGGCAGATGAGGACAGACAGGATCCACTGGGCTTCGGTATGTGGAAGAGACTAGAATTGGGAAGAAATGAACTCGAGGATCTGACAGGTTGAGGCAAGGCCAAGGCCAAGGCAGGCTGCTTAGGGGGCTACGGTGGCTAGTAGTGCTCTAGAGGAGGCCCCCTGGAAAACCCCTGGGGAGCTCTGATCAGAAACAGTATCACACACACACACACACACACACACACACACACACACACACACTAAATAAATAAATGTAATAAAAAAAATTTTAATGAAAAACTATTTAACATGCTAGGCATGGTGACCCATACCTGTAAGTAATCCTAGTACTCAGGTGGCGGCGGCAGGAGGATCAAGAACTCAAGGTTATTCTTGGTTAATTAGTGAGTTCCAGGCAAGCTGAAGTTATCTAACACCTTGCCTCCAAAAACAAAACTGCAAAGAAATCAGCTAACACATTTATTGGCTAATATTCTTTTTTAGTGAGATTTGTTGAGGAACAATTCCCTCCTTTTATGTGATGGGTGTGTATATGTTCATGTGTGTGCAGACATTTGGAGGCCACAGGCCTGTGTTTCCTTTATTGCCCCCCCCACCTTATTTAAAAACAAACATCTGTTTGTGCGTGGGCGGGGTTACACAGGACCCAGGACGATGATGGAAAGACAGCTTGCTGCAGTCAAGTTAGTTCCCTCTTTCTCCTGCATGGTTCCTGGAGACCAAACTCAACCCGTCAGGCTTGGTGGCAGGTGCCTTTACCAGCTGAGGCATCGCACCAGCTCTCCATCTTGCTTTTTGTGTTGTTTTTTTACGATTCATTTTATTTTTATTTAATATGTGTGGGCATTTTGCCTGCATGGACGTCGGTGCACCATGTTCATGCAGTGCCCACAGAGGCCAGAAGGGGGCGCTGGATCTCCTAGCCACCACGTGGGTGTTGGGAATTGAACCCAGGTCCTCCGGAAGAGCAGCCAGTGCTCTTAACCACTGAGCCATCTCCCCAGCCTCTGATGTCCTCTTGTATCTGATGTGTGCAGCGGGTGAAGGACATGTGTTTGCCATGTGGTACTTTAGTCTGTCTCCCACAGTTACCTTGTGCCCTGTACAGCAGCAGATCTCACCTCCCCGCTAGCTCATGGCATCCACAGATTCTACTTCTGAGCCTGCTGGCAGTTAGACCTTTCCAGGCAGTCGTGACTGGAACTGTGCAATACAACACCTTTGGGTGTCTTTCCAAAGCATTCTCACTTCTTCCCCTCAGGGGAGTGTTTTGCAGAACCATAAAGTGTCTGTTTCTTTGTTATTGTTGCCGCATAATGTTCCGGTGTGTGGACAGGAAACCAGTTCTTTACTCATATGCCAGTTGATGGGCTGTGGGGGATTGTTTTCAGTTGGGGGCAACTGTAAATAAAGCTGTTAAAAACATTTGAAGGACACATGTCATTTCTCTTGAATCCATTCGTTCGTATTGGGGTTGGGACAACTCAGGACAAGTCCAATATTAACGTCAGAGCCTGAGACTGGGTGCTAAGTGGTTACTAGGTAAAGTACTCACGTGATCCTCAGACTAGACAAGGGAACAGGGCTGAAGGGCCCCACGGTTAATGGTTCCCAGCCAGCACACCTTTCTCCAGAACCAGCAGACCCAAAGACAACTCCGGCCTGACAACTGGTACTGTGACAGGACCCAGGGGTGGGGCTGAGTTGCTCCTCTAAGGAAGAAAATAATGAAAGAAGAAAAAAACCGTAAGAGGCGGCAATGTGAAAGCAAAGAAAACCAGACAGAGTGAAATACTAATTCATCTGAAGCCAGGCATTCCCCTCTGCTCCCCACATCCCTTGGTCCCCAGCAAATTTTCAAATTAAAGTGCTGAAGGGCCCTTCTCGCTCCTCACCCCCAGGTGGCCACAATTGGCAGAGAGAGCGCTGTGGACAGAATATAGTCTGCACCAGCAAATCCATGTCACCCCCCAGCCCCAGACAGGCCCCTATCCCAGACTGCTGGGAGGTGACATCCCCTAGCCTGAGGCAGGCTTGACCCTGGCAGGGCCGCAGGGAGGAGGGAGGTTAATGAGATTTGGATGAACCTGCGGTCTCCATTTTGTGAGGAAGAAGGTTCAGAGCGCTGCTAATTAAAGGGAGCTGACCTGTGAAATGAGCCTGGGGGTGGGCGGCAGGGAGGACGGGAGGAGAACGGCCCTTCCTAGTGCGGTAGGGAGAGCAGGCCCAGAGACTCGAAGGGTTTGTCGGAGGACACTCGGCCGATCCCACTGGAGCTGGATACAGAAGGTGGGGGTGGAAGAAAAGTCTGAGGAAGGAGATGGATAACGAGGCAGGGGGGGACCTGGAGAGGCGGCTCAGTTTAGCAAAAGAGCTTGTCTTGTGAGCATGAGGACCCGAGTTTGATTCCCACCACCCAAAGAATGCTCAGCGCTCAGGGGAGGCTTCTACCAGGAGGGACCCGGAGACGGCACTCGGTCATTAAGCTGGCCAGGTATATCTGACCCTATACTTAGAGCAGCGCCTTCCAGATGCTGGGGTGAGGCCGCCTGGCACACGCTGTCCTGTTACAAATACAAATACTGCCTCTTTCCCAGTCCCAAGTGAAAACATCTGTGACTACCCCACCCCAGCCACACTTGATAAACCCTGATGTGCCCAGCCAAGGTTCCTTTGGCATGAACTCCCAGAAATATTTGCCAGAGGGAGGAAGGCATGAAGGAATAGGGGGGATCCCACTGAGTCAGGAACTGTATGGAACAGTGTCCCACAGAAAGCCTGTGCAGGACCTGCCTGGTGCAGCGTGGCTCTGTGTTGTTGATTGACTTCTGCAGCAGTCCTGACCACCTAGGCCCCGGGGCTGGGGTGGTGGGATGAGGCAGGCCAAGTGCCGCGTTCAGGCAGGGAGGGGCACTCTGCTGCTGTCAGTCTTCTCTGGCCACACCCACCTCCCCAGCCCAGCCCCTCCCTCTCCCTTCTCCTTTTCCTTTCTGAGATGAGACAGTGAAATGATTTTTCTACTTGAGCAGTTTTCAATTTAGATTAAGAAAAATGCAGGCTGCAGTCACTCAGCAAGAGCCCCAACAGCCTTGTCCCTTTGGGGACTGGGGTCTGCTCAGCCGTTGGCAGAGCACAGCTGGCCGCAGAGTGAGGTTTGGAAACGGTCGGTAAGCACCTCTGCCTCCCCCAACCCATCCCCTGGCTTGGTTTCCTGCCTTTCCCACCAAAGGCCCAGGACACGGAATGAGATAGAATTCAGCAGATCAGGCTCTGGTCATGAAGCTGTGTGACCTCAGGTGGGTGCCAGGCCTCTCTGAACCCTCCTTCTAGAGAGAAGGCCCATGATAAACTTTCTAAGCTGGTCCCCGCCTCCTACCAGATCAAAGGGCCTCTCAGCCCCACAGCCTGTGGAAGAACGAACAGCAGTGAGGACAGGAAGAGGCTGAGCTGGGTACAGCCAGATAGGCAGAGCCTCAAAAACGCCAGTGCAGAAAGGAGGTTAGGTGGGCTGAGAGTGAGGGAGATCAACACGGAAGTCTCCGGGGTGACCTTGAAGGGTTGAAAGTCACCGAGGGCCCAAGTCCAGGTAGTTTGTGTGTGTCGGGGGAGGAGAGGAAGGAGACAGAGTGCTGGGGTCCCCTGTAGCCTTCATGCTGGGGGAAGTCTGAGGCTGGTGGAGAACACTACTCTTCAGTGTGGTCCTGGTGGATGACGTCACTGTGTGACTCAGTCACTCAACCTCTCTGAGCCCCTCTAAACACTAATCTTCCCAATTGTTTTGTCTTTGTCTTTGCTGCGTAGGCCTCAGAGGCATGATTTATATCTGGTAAGATGCATCCGTCTGGCTTTGTTTCTTTGAGATGGGGTCTCACTATGCAGCTCTGGCTGCCCTGGTATTCACTATGTAGCTGACTCCAACTCATTAGAGATCTGCCTGCCTCCACCTTCAGAGTCCCGGGACGAGAAGAGTGCATCACTACTTTGATAAGTTTTTAAATCCATGCAAGTCATGTTACTGTCACCTTGATCAAAAAAAAAAAAAAATGAATAGTTTGGCCTTCAATGTCCTCCTCTTGAAGCTGGGTGTGGTGGTGTGTTTCTGTGATCTCAGAGCCTGGGAGGCTGAGGCAGGAGGAGCTCAACTTTGAGGCCAGCCTAGGCTATCTAGGGAGATACCCACACATAGACACCATCACGTAGACCCATAGGTGTCCTTCCGAGGATGCCCAGAAGTCCAGGTGTGCTGTGGGTCACCTGCCACCAGCCATGGTGCAACCTGCAAGTCCGTCTCTCCCAGATGACAGCTCCAGCTGGCAGCCAGACCCCAGCCACTCACTCTGACCTTTTTATTCTGATTTGTTTGTGGGTCCATAAGCTTCTGAAAGGAGGGACTGTGTCTTCCAGCGCCGCACATCACCAAGTCTCAGCACCCTGTAGGAACCTGTAAACAGCAGGTGCTCAACAGTGGATGAGTGAGAAGGGGGTGGCCAGCCCATGTCCGAGGGTCTCCCTGACGACTGCCCTTCAAGCCCTGCTCTCCCCAGTTCCCCTATTGTTGTCCTGTTAGTGTCTGGCCACAGTTAGCACATGCTCCTGACGTGCTCAGCACATTTTTAGTCTCTGTGTCTCCCGACAATCCCACCCATAGCATCAGGCACATGTAGGACCTGTGCGTACAGAAACTTTCATTTTGAAGTGATTTTAAACAGTACAGAAAAGCTGCAAAAGGCCACATCTGGATGCCAGCCTCATCTGCTTCAACCTTTCCTTTCTTGAGTGCTTACAGATGCCTGGCTTTATTGGTCACATAGATGAAAGCACATATTGCCCTAGGTTGTGTTGCTATTAAAAAGTACTTGAGTGGCCAAATGAGGTGAGTCAGCAGATAGAAGTGCTACACACACACACACACACACACACACACACACACACACACACACCACTAGATTGATTAATTAATTAAAATTAAAAAAAAAGAAAAGTATGTGAAGGCCTGGGGTATGGCTACTTACCTAGCATGTCTGAGGTCCTAGGTTCAATCCCAGAATCTATTGCAAATAAAAAAAAAAAAAAGGAAAGAAACAGGGCTGGGGATGTAGCTCAGTTGTTAGAGTGCTTGCCTAGCGTGCATGAGGCCCTGGGCCGAGTCTGCATAAACTGGAGGTGATAATGCATGCCTATAATCTCAACTCTCAAGAGGTAGAGGCTGGAGGATCAGAAGTTCAAGGTTATTCTTGGCTATGCATCAAATTCAAGCCAGCCTGTTCTACCTGAGACCCCGGTTAAAAAGAGGAGGAGGAAGGGGAAGAGGAAGAGGAGGGGTAGAAGGAGAAAGGGGGGAGAAGGAGGAGAGGAAAGAAGGAAGAAAGAAAGGAAAGGAGGGAAGGAGGGAGGGAGGGAGGGAGGGAGGGAGGGAGAGAGGGAGAGAGGGAGGGAAGGCTAATCTTTGACTCCCTCCAGGCACCGCCCTGCAGAGGTTCCTTTCCCCACATAACTGTCCTCCCATGTGGCTCTCTCACCTGACTTAGCTCATGAGACATGATCAGAACTCAGGTCCCATCTGGTGAGAAGCTCTTGGCTTAGCATTGTTTTTTTCTTTTACGTCAGAGCTGCTGCAGTCCAGGCCGGAGTGGTCCCAGCATGGTTCAGAGGACAACATGGCATTGGAGTGAGGCGGGTTCTCTCCACACACACAGGCAGCAAAGGAAGCAGCAAACCCCACTGGGCTGGAGGAGGCACCCTCTTCAATATAGTATAACTTCACAGACACAAATGTGCTGGTGGGGTACCCACGGACACACAGAAGCCAGGCATTGGCCACAATAACCCAAGAAGGTATGGTTGAACAGCCCCATTTGGTGAGGGGAAACTGAGGCTTTACTGGTTAAGGTGCTTGTCCAAGGCTTCTCAGGTGGGGAGAGGGCAGAGATGCTCATGGCTCCTGTCAGAGACGACTCCTCCAGACAATCATCCCCCTTCTGCTCCTTCCGTCCTCCCCCTCCCGACAGCCCGATTCCTGAAGGTTCTTTTCTCAGCTGAACGCCAGCTGGCTCTGTGAAGTAGTGCTGCAAACTGGAGGTGTTACCTGCTAATGAAAGTGCCGCCAGAAACGAAGGCATTAGCTAATATGGATTAACACCTCTCCGGGTGCTGGCATATTAATAAGGGGCGCAGGAAGGCCCAAAACACTTAGAGGGCCAGAGGAGCAGAGCTTCAAAGACAACAGTCCCCTCTTCAGTCCTTCAAAGGCAGGTCCACAATCCCCTCCACCCCATTGTGAGCCAGGCCCAAGCTCAGACACAGTGAGCATGCAGTAGTAGGCCTGCAGGCACACGCAGGTTCACAAAGCTCAGTGTTGACTGACCTCCCCTCATCTGTCATCTCCCTCAGTCTTTAAGGTCACTCGGCAAGGTGAGATTCTCCATCCCCAATGTACCAATGAGAGCTGCAGCTCAAATAAGGGAGTAGTTTACTCATCAAGGTCACATGCTTGGGGGTTGCCAAGTCCCAGTCCTGTGCTCCTCCTAAGGTCTCCATACCCACAACACAGGTGGTGGAACATGGTGATTTGGATGAGAACGGCTCCCACAGACTCATATATTGAATGCTTGGTCTCCAGTTGGTGGAACTGTTTAGGAAGGATTAGGCCTTGTTGGGGGCGGCGTGTCCCTGGGGTTGGACTTTGAGATTTCAAAAGCCTATGCCATTCCCAGTTAACCCTCTTCCTGTGCCTCATGGTTGTTGGCTCAAGATGTGAACTCTCGGCTGCTGGTCCAGTGCCATGCCTACCTGCCTGCTGCCGGGCTCCCCACCTTGATGGTCAAGGACTCACCCTCTGAAACTGTAAGCCAGCCCCCAATAAATCGTTTCTCTAACAGCCGCCTTGGTCGTGGGTGTCTCTTCGCAGCAATAGAAAAGTCACTCAGACAAGGACCACATCAACTTCAGGTTCATCTTCATTCTTCTTGGGCATAACAACTCAGACCCCAGGAAGTCTGAACCAAGGCTAGGCTGGCTCATGGAATACCCATTGCATTAATAAATATGCTATTGCCGTGACAAAATATTTAACAAAAGCAGCTTAAGGAAGGGTTTGTTCTAGTTCACAAATGGAGAGTATCTTGGTGGTGACGGTGTGGTAGGAGCATAGGAGGATGAGGTAGCTGGTCACATGACATCCATAGTCAGAAGGCCGGGAGATGAATGTGGTGCTCAGCTTACTGCACACCCCTCCCAACACCTTTAGTTCAATCCAGGACCCCGTCCATGGGATAGTATCACCATAATCAGAGCAGGTCTTCTCTCCACAGCTAACCCTTTCTGGAAAGACCACACACTCATGCACAGAGGTGTGTCTCCTGTTTATTTCCAAATTGAGTCAAGTTGACAAGGAATATTAATCATTCCTTGTCAACTTGAAACCCAAATGTACCATGTGTGTGTTTGTATGTGTGTGTGTTGTATGTGTGCATGTTCATATTCCTGTATGTATGTATGTGGGCATGTGTATGTAGATTTGGGTGTAGGTATGTGCTGTGTGTGTATGTGTGTGTATGTACTTGTGTGTGTGTATATGCATATGTGTTCATGTGTATATGCACTAGTGTGTGTATGCATTAGAATGTGTATGCACTAATGTGTGTGTGTGTGTGTGTGTGTGTGTGTGTGTGTCAAATGAGAAGACCTGAAAGTGATGTCTGCTCTCTTCCTCAATAGCTCTCTACTTTATTGAGGCAGGTTTTCTTACTGAGCTCAGAGTTCACTAACTCCAGCTAGTCCAGCTAGCCAGCTCGCTCCAGGGATCTGGTCTCTGCCTCTTGAGTGCTGGAACTACAGGCAAGACTCCACCCCTGCCCAGCTTTGACATGGGTTCTGAGAATCGGAACTATAGCTTCATGTTTTTCAAGCCAACACTTTATCCACAGAGCCATCTGTTCAGCCCATAAAATGTACCACTTTTAAGACCATAACATTCCATCCCTCGTCCTCAGACTCATGGCCAGATATCTCATAGGAAAAATGCATCCAGTCCAACCTCAAAAGTCTTTGTCTTTAACAACCCCCACACTTCAAAAGCCCAAGGTCTCCTCTGAGATTCAAAGCAATTTCTTTTTAAAAACCTTTTTGAAAATTTTTATTTAAAAACAATTCACAAAACACAGACTTTTTCTGTGCTGTGTTGCCTTTTCCAGTTTGTTTAGTTCTTAAAGCTCGAAGCACTTAGCATTGTACGTGGAGCTGAAGCAGTCCAGCTTTTGGCAAGCAGGCAGGAAACACAACAAAAAATCAAAATAGGAGAAAAAGCAAACCGAATGCAGGGCACATCTGTGAACACATTACACAATTGGAAATTACAGTCTCAGTAAGAGTGATACAGTTTATATTTGAAAAGAACATCTGAAACTGGCCTACCTGATATAACAAGTCGTTACATGTATTACGTCTAAAAAGTTTTGTTTACATAGTGAATTGACAATTCCTGCTCATACTTCAAAAAAATCTAAGCAGGGCAAAAATCCAAACCAGAAGTCTTTTTCTCTATTGTAAATCCAATAGCTTCTTTCATGAACTGTTTGCTAAAAGCCTGAAAAGGGGGCAGGAGAGATGACTCAGTAGCTGAGAGCACTCGCTGCTCTTGTGGAGGACTAGGCTCGGTTCTCAGAACCCACAGAGTGGCTCACAACCACCTGTAACTCCAGTTCCAGGGGATCTGATGCCCTTTTCTTACTTCTGTGGGAGCCCAACATGCACATGATACACATATATACATACAGGTAAAACACTCATACACATATAATAAAATAAAATAAATCTTTTTGTAAAGCTTGAAATAATTAACATCAAAAAAATCCATCCATATTACAACCACTTAAAACTGGTTATTTCTTGAGAAAATGGACAGAGCAAAAAGTAACTACTTTCTCCCAAAATGTGTTCAAGGAATCTAATTTACTTTCGTTAGAAGGTTGAAACTATAAATGTTAAGACCCTCTTTGAACTGTGAGCCCCATCAAATCAAACAATAAGTCATATGCTTCCATGCACAAATGGCACAAATCCAGCATTTCTGTTCCAAATATAAGAAATGGAGCATCACAAGTAAAGATTGGACCAGTAAAGACTGAAGCTTACATGTTGAGACAACAACCACATTGCAGAGAGAAGGAGAGAGCGAGAACTGGGAACCTCCTCCAACAAGACCACACCTCCTTATCTTTACCAAACATTTCTACCAACTGGGGACCAAGTATTCAAACATATGTGACTATGGGGGCTGTTCTCATTGAAAGCACCCCAGTTTCCTTGCAGGGAATCTCATCCTTGGCAGCTCTCTGGAACCTTGGTGTAAGTCTCTATGACCCCATAACTCTTATATTTTGCTGCCAGCAGAACCAGCACCTTGTGAACAATGCTTCCAAGTTCTGCTACCAGCTCAAGATGTAGCTTCCTTTGACTGCATTGTGGCCTCCATGAGCCTTGGCAGCTGAACCTAGAAAAACACTTCCTTAAGTGGTTGTTGTGGTGGTTTGAATGAAAATGGCCCCCATAGGCTCATAGGGAATGGCACTATTAGGAGGTGTGGCTTTCTTGGAGGGAGTGTGTCACTGTGGGAACAGGCTTTGAAGTTTCAGATGCTGTCTTCTGATGATGATGTAGAACCCTCAGCTACTTGTCCAGCACCATGTCTGCCTGCATGCCACCATGCTTCCCGCCATGATGACAATGGACTAAACCTCTGAAACTGTAAGCCAGCCCCCAATTTAATGTTGTCCTTTATAAGAGTTGCTGTGGGGCTGTTGAGAAGGCTCAGAGGTTAAGAGTACTGACTGATCTTCCAGAGGTCCTGAGTTCTAGTCTCAGCAACCACATGGTGGCTCACAATCATTTATAATGAGATCTGGTGCCCTCTTCTGGCCTACAGTTATACATGCAGACAGAACACTATACATAATAAATAAAATAAATTTTTTAAAAAATGAGTTCCTGTGATCATAGTATCTCTTCACAACAATAGAAACACTAACTAAGACAGTTGTTTTGAGCAGCAGGGCACACCTTGCACAGCACCCTTAATTAGGCCTTTGATGGATAGGGTCTTCCTTTGGGGTACCTTTCCCACCATACTGGTAAAGAGCACAAAGCTTCTTCTTAACGGCATTGATCTGGCTAACAGCTGCTTTGTCTGCACCCTCTTCTTCTGCATCTTTGAACTTGCCACCTTCTTTCCTTGACAAACCTCCCATTGTTCATAGCTTTCCACTCTCACTATAAGCTGACTAAGAGCAGTGAGCAGTAACCATGCCACAACCTAGTTGTCTTGACATTTCCTTCATTAGACAACTTAGTCCATTACGTTGAACTCCACCTCTCCACA
Organism: Peromyscus eremicus; assembly: GCF_949786415.1. NCBI lineage: Eukaryota > Metazoa > Chordata > Mammalia > Rodentia > Cricetidae > Peromyscus > Peromyscus eremicus. Next base: position 131,066,339 of record NC_081419.1, on the reverse strand, counting down.
TCTTCAGGACCCAGGCACAAGGCATCAGTCCTTTGCTAAAATGTACTATGAGTGGCTTCCTGCCCAGTTCCCAAAAGACCCTTCATTCTCCTCTGAGACCACATGAGCCTTCTGTTCTTTACCGTCCAGATTTCTCTCAGCAATTTGGTCTTCCGAATTCCAACTGGAAAGGCCCAGTAATCTCTGCTTACAGTTTCCTGGGATTTCTCTGGCCCACAGCCCCCAACTCTTTCACTTTCTTCTCACAAAAAGAAATTCCAAAGGCCTAAGAACCATAAGGTTACATTTCTCATAGCAACAGCCCCATGCCCAGCCCTGCCTTCTGTCTTAGCTACTTTTCCTGTTTCTATGTTAAAAATACCCAACACAGGTAACTTAACGAAGGGAGGGTTTCTTTTTGGCTCACAAGTACACCACAGTAAGAAGGCACAGGAACATGAGGCAGTCGAGAGGCAAACAGAGCGAATGCTGCTGTTCAATGTCTCTGGTCCTTTTTATTTGGTTCCCCAGCCTGTGTGATGGTGACACCCCTGTTTAAGGTGGGTCATCCCTCCACAGTTAAACCTTTTTGGGAGCTCATCACAGACATGCTCAGAGCTAGGTCTCCTGGGTAATTCCAAACCCAGTCAAGTTGGGACCGAAGCATAGGCATCACATTCATTGTCTCAGATGCATTTCCTGGTGGAAGTCACTTTGTAATTGCTGTAAAAAGTTGTCACCCACAATCTGGAAGGGTTTCATCCTCAGTTCATCTTCTCTGGCGATATCATCCCAGATACTCAGTGGAGGTTTGAAAGAAAATGGCCCCCAAAGGGAGTGGCACTATTAGGAGGTCTGACCTTGTTGGAGGAAGTCTGTCACTGTGGGGGAGGGCTTTGAGGTCTCTTTTTCTCAAGCTTCCCTCAGTGTGACAGTCAACTTCCTGCTTCCTTCTGGTCAAGATGTAGGCAGCACCACATCTGCCTGCACATCTGCCATGCTCCCCATCCTGGACTGAACCTCCAGAACTGTAAGTGAGCCACCTCAATTAAATGTTTTTATTTATAAGAGTTGCCGTGATCATGGTGTCTCTTTGCAGCAATAGAAAAAAACTAACTAAGACACACTCCCAGACATGTGCCTTACTGATCTCCCAGGAGGTTTTCTATTGCTGCAAAGTGTCTGTCAGCCCCGTCAAGCTGACAGTCAAGGCCAGCTAACTTCCATTCACCTATTCAGACTCAGCTCAGGGACAACCTTCTCCTGGAAGCCTTACCCTTGTCTTAACTGTTGCAGGTCACCTCCCCTGGGCTGCCACAGACTCGAGCTGCGTCCTGCATCTGTGTTTTGCAATGCACTCATCCCAGGCCAGTGAAGTCTTCAGAGCCACAAGCAGTATCAAACAAAAGCAGCTCCCGGAGGCACACGCAGAGTGAACAAATCAGCGATTCCCGTAACTTACAGAAGGGACTGCCGAAGTGCATCCCATCACCCACATTAGTTAGATGGGGTTTATGCAAAATGTGGCCATTTGAAGGTAAAACAAGACATCTATGTTAATTGTCTAAAAGCCCTAGTAATACTTCACCACCCATCACAAGCAGCAGACATTTATATCTTCATGGATCTCCACATGCAAATGTGTGTGCCAACCATATCTACCAACCTGGCACCTTTCTGTGATGTCTTTCATGGACCAGTGAGTCCTGCAGCACAGGAGGAGGAAAACAAGAAAAGAATAAGGCTCCATAGACTGTTGTGTTTGCTATACCTCCATGAGATTATATGCCAATCAACCCATTGGCTTCTTTCGACGGTATTGTCAGTTTGACAGAATCTAGAATCACCTCAGAGATGGGCCTCTGGGCACACCTTGGAGGAGTGGGTATCTTTTTATGTTAATTGATGTGGAAATTCTCATCTTAACTGTGGGCAGACTCATGCCCTGGGCAGGGCATCCTGGACTGTGTGAAAAGGAGAAAGTGAGCTGAGCATTAGCATGCACCCATCTCTGTCCTCTGTCTCCTGATGTAGATGTGATGTGACCTGCTTCTTCCACCTCCTGCTGCCTTCACTTCTTTGCTGTGATGGACTGGTTCCTTGAACCTGAGCCAGAATACACCCTTTCCCCTGTAAGTTGACTTCATCAGAATCTTATATTACAGCATCAGAAAAAGAAACGAAGACATTTCCATTCCACCAGGACACAAGCTCCTTGAGGATCAGCTCTGTCGCAGCCTAATTCCCAGCATGTCCCAGAGCCTGGCACGCTGCACCAATTAGTTGAAGAACGCATGACTATGTGAAAACTATACCAACTGGCAGTGGCCGGAACTGAGCCTGACAGAGCCTGGCTTCCATTCATTCTGGGACCCTGGCTGTTTACTGTGGTGGCCTCAGAGGTGTCAGCATTGAATGTGACATTCTGAAGCCTGATTTGCTAAGAAACTGTTTTTTAAGAAGTCTCTTGCAGGACAATATCCTGAGAACTGTACATGCTGCAAGATGATGCCAGAGCTCTGCAGACTTTCGGGGCAGCCACAGCACTTCTGACTTATCTCCCAGGTCGAAGCACATTGACATTGGCGGGCAGGAGAAGCTGGGGAGCCTTCCTACCTTCTCACCACTATTCCACTGAGTCTCCTCTTGAGCTCCCAGTCCCACACATAGCCCCTCCCTCCAAGGCTCCAGCCCCTCCAGGCAGCCCAACTCCTGCCCTCTTAGCATCATCACTTGTCTCTTTGTCCCTCTGGTCTTAGCATCCTGTCCTCAGCACCCCTTCCGCATCCTGTAACACTCCAAGTCTCCAGACAATACCCAGGGGAGGCAGGACCAGTGGTTACTACCGTCTGTAGCAGCTCCTTGCTGTGGATAAGGTCTCAGTGGTCCCACCTCCAGCTCTTTCAAAGTGTCCTCTTCCTGTGCTAATGCTCCCTCTGAGATGGCTGATTAAGCCCCATCGGGACCATTTGACTCACACTTACTAAGCTAGTTTGACCATCGTGATCATGGTCCTCTGACAGGAATTCCGTTACTAACCCTATCCTAGAGATGAGTAAACTGAGTCCTAGGGAGGTTAAGAAACCTGTTCCAGGCTGTATAGTTAATAATTGGGCAGCAGGGGCTAGGGGCAGCTCCTGGGTCAGATGCCCTAGCAGAAAGAGAATTTTCTTTCTGTCCCTCGACATGGTTTCTGATCTCTGCTGAATATGATCAATCTTGAGTTGGCTCTTTTCTTGTTCCTTTTGGGGGAAGTAGGAGTTGTTTTATTTTGTTTTGAGACAGGAACTCAGTATGTAGCCCAGGTTGGCTTCAAACTTGCATTTCTCTTGCCTCAGTCTCCTGAGCACTGGAATGTGAGCTACTGTGGCCTCGTGTCTGCTAGTTTGTGTTTCTGCTTTCTGTAGAGCTAAACACCGATCATGGGTAGAAGGGGAAACCAATTTGTAAGGTCCTTTCTGTAGACAACCCAGTGCCTAGCATGTAATCGGTGCTCAGTCAGGATTGAGTAAAGGGATGGATAGATAGACAGATGATAGAAAGACAGATGGATAGACATAAGTAAGAGAATAGACAAGGAAAGAGGGAAAGGGAAGGAAGAAGGGAGAGAATGAAAGAAGGAGAAAGGAGGAGAGAAAAAGAAGATAGAGGATGGATGAGAGGGAAAATGAGCAGATATGAACTGGATGAATGTACTAGTGACAGGAGTATAGTTCAATGGGTAGAAGAAAAGAGGAAAGAATGGATGAATAAGAGAATATGTGTGGTGGTTTGAATGAGAATAGCCCCGTAGACTCATGTGTTTGAATGCTTGGCCCACAGGGAGTAGCACTTTTAGGAGGTGTGGCCTTATTGGAGTAGGTGTGGCCTTGTTGGGGGAAGTGTGTCACTGTGGAGGTGGGCTTTGAGGTCTTATAAACGCAAGTCTGGCAAGTATGACAGAGTTTTTCCTTCTGCTGCTTGCTGACAAAGATGTAGGACTCTCAGCTCCTTTTCCAGCACCATGTCTGCCTGCACACTGCCATGTCCAACCCTGATGATTGATAATGGACTAAACCTCTGAAACTGTAAGCCACCCCATTAAATGTTTTCCTTTATAAGAGTTGCTGTGGTCATGGTGTCTCTTCACACAGTAGAAACCCTAAGACAATACAGATGGATAAAGAGTGGGCTAATTGATGGATATAATGATGTAATGGAAGGAATATGTACTTAGATGCCTGGACAGAATGGATGGACAGATGAGTAAATGGATGGATGAGTGGCTCTGTGGTTAGGAAGGTGGGTGGAGTGGGTGAGTGAATGACAGGATGGGTAAATGGAGGGTGAGTAGAGTGGATGGGTGGATGTGTGGCTATGGACAGTGTCTTAGTTAAGGTTTCTATTGCAATTAATAGGCACCATGACCATAGCAACTCTTATAAAGGAAAGCATTTAATTGGGGCTGGCTTACAGATTCAGAGGTTTAGTCCATTATCATCATGGCAGGAAGCATGGTGGCACACAGGCAGACCTAGTGCTGGAAAAGTAGCTTAGTGTTCTACATCTGGGTCCTCAGGCAGCAAGAAGAGAGAGTGAACCACCAGGCCTGGCTTAAAATTCTGAAACCTCAAAGCCCACATCCTGTGACACATTTTCTCCAACAAGGTCACACTACTCCAACAAGGCCACACACATCCAATAATGCCACTCCCTACAAGTCTATGGGGACTATTTTCATTCAAACCACCACAGATAGATTGGGTAGATAGATGAATGAATGGGTAGGTAAGTGGAGTGCATTGGCTGATGGGTAGACTGATGCATGGATGTGTGGATTGGGGGATATGTGGATGTATGGACTGGGTACAGAGATGAGGAAATTGGCAGATGAATTCATGGAAGGATGAGTATCGAATAATATTGGGGTCCAGGCCCTCTATAGTCTTCTTCCAGAGTTCCAGAAGAGATGCTACCAGCAGCAGATTAATTAACTTGAGGGATACTCAAATGAATCTAAGTACACTGAGCTCTTTAGTCCATTCACTTTATTCTTCTAATCTCTCTACACAGCTTCAATTCTGTTCTCATACTTAGCTCCTCTCTGTCCCTTCCTCTTGTCCTCTCATTGTTCTATCTAAGTTCCTTCCATTTTCGTCCTCTTCCTCTCTCCCCAGTCCAGTTTAAAACCACATACAATTCACGATTCTCTCATCTCGCCACTTTCTGCTCAAGCAGGGCAAGTCTTCTTGGTAGCTAGGAGGCCTTTGTCATAGCCTGATGCACCTGGTATGTGAAAAAGCTCTTTTGTTCTGAGTTAATTGTTAAAGAGGAAGTCTAGAGATACCACTAAGGTTATGGAAGAAGAGAGGGTTAAAGCTTAATTTGCACAAGAAACAAAACTTTGTGCCTAACATCCATCTGACCTTGGCAATTGTCTCCATATGAGTATTTATCTTATATCAGGAGACAGATGGTCTGGAATGTTTATTTGTCTGCAGTCTGTCCTTGGAATTGAGAACTATCTCAGATAAAATGCTCTTGTCCAGAGATGGCCCTAGCTGGGCATTGCTAATGACGATAACTACAGAAAGGCCTGAAATTAGGGGTTTGGCTGTGTGACTGCTTTTAGCACAATTTGGAGATATATATCCAAATACTTTAATTGTATAGGGAAAATTGTGCCCAATGAATAATCAAATACACTATTCTAGGAATGGAAAAGCTACAATAGCACATGAGAAATTCATAGCAGGAAATGACTAATATTCAAAAGCCAATATCACCAAGACTCCTTAAGCCTTGGCTTTGTCCTCTTTATCCAAGGAAAGGCCCTTGGCTTCTTCCAGGTGTAGCTTTGTCACAGTCAGCTGAATTCCTACTTCATATTTCTGCGGCCCACAGCAGATGAGTGGATAGGTAGATGCATTGGTTAGATGAGTGGCTAGTTGGATGAATGGGTGGATGGATGAGTGGATGGATGAATGGATGAATGGGTGGATGGATGGATGGATGGATGGATGGATGGATGGATGGATGGATGAGTGGATGGATGAGTGGATGGATGAGTGGATGAATGGGTGGATAGATGGATGGGTGGATGGATGGAAGGATGGAGTGGATGAATGGATAGAATGAGTGGGTAGATAGATGGACTTGGTGGATAGATGAGTGGTAGATGGGTAGACAAGTACATGGATGGATGGATGGATGGATGGATGGATGGATGGATGGATGGGTGGATGGATGGGCAGAATAGGTTAACAGATAGATTGAGTGCATAGATGGGTAGATGGGCACATGGGAACAGCTAGATAAACATCTCTCCAAGCTGGTGAGGCTCTATGCAGTGAATACTCAAACCTTCAATGGAAGGCAGTAGCCTGGCTGGAAGGCAAGTCTGCTACAAGGTTGGAAGAACACTGCATCAGGCAGAGAAGCTGACAGTTGGGAGACACTCTGCATCAGTTAGCGAACCTGGCAGTTGGGAGACACTCTGCATCAGGCAGAGAACCTGGCAGTTGGGAGACACTCTGCATCAGGCAGAGAATCTGGCAATTGGGAGACACTCTGCATCAGGCAGAGAACCTGGCAGTTGGGAGACACTCTGCATCAGGCAGAGAATCTGGCAATTGGGAGACACTCTGCATCAGGCAGAGAATCTGGCAATTGGGAGACACTCTGCCTCAGGCAGAGAATCTGGCAGTTGTGTGTGTAAGGGAGTTGGGGGAGGTGAGAGTCTGGAGAGCTAACACAGACACCCAGCCACACTGCCTACAATCCTCCGAATAGTCAAATCCTCTACTCTGGTCTCAAGGTAACTTGAAGGTTTTGAGTTTCCGTGCCTGCAAGACTTAGAATTCCAGTGCTAGGGAAATGGCCAGTCAGAAAAGCACTTCTATGCAAGCAACTGGGAGACCCTGAGTTCGATCCCCAGCACCCATGTAAAAGACAGAGTGGCTTTAAAAAAAATCCTAGTGCTGGAAAGGGAGAGACTAGGAGATCCCTGAGGCTTGCTGGCCAGCCAGTCTAGCCAAATCTGTGAGCTCCAGGTTCAGTGAGAGAAAAATCCTGCCTCGGAAAATAAGATGGAGAGAGACCAAGGAAGGCAGCCAACATTGACCTCTGACCTCTGCGTGCATATGGAGAGAGAGAGAGAGAGAGAGAGAGAGAGAGAGAGAGAGAGAGACTTAAGAGTATATGAGTATATTTACCATATGCCCTACACTGTCCTAAGCACTTTAAAAGGATTTTGTTTTAAGCTGTGAGTGGCACATGCCTATAATCCCAGTACAGTAAATGAGTGGGAAGACTTGGATTTGAACCCAGGCCAGCTAAGTGGATTCAGACTCCATGCTTTTGAAATGTCTCCCAAGGAATATTCTCAAGGAATAAAGTGTTCCACACATCTTAGCTTTCAAAGATCTGGTGCTCACAGCTGGAAAGTCTGGGCTGCAGGGGGCTGGGTAGCATCCCTGGAAAGACTGGGGGAGTGTCCGTCAGCCCACAAGTGGGGAGAGGGGGAGACTGGAGGAGGTCTGGCTGGCGCCATTTAGCGGCCCTTGCTGATGCCAGGAGCTCAGCTGTCATTCTTGCTGTTAACCTTGGGGGAAAAACACATTTGTGGCAGATAACAGGAGAAAGGGTGTGCCAGCCCTCTGCCCGCCGCAGGCCTGATGGATGGGCTACATGGGCCCCCCCTGACCTGTGTGTGTACTGTTATCTGCTCGGCCACGGGAAGCTGTTCATCACAGCGACAGCTAGGCGAAGAGCACCTGCTGGGTCTGCGTCAGCCAGAACCACCAGCATCCTGGGAAGAGAGAAGGGAGGTTATCCGGAGGATAGGGCAGAACAGGGTAGGGAAACACAGAGAGGAAGGCAGGGGACCCAGGGCCAGGACTGGCCCCAACAGTGACACTGTATTCTGGGGATGATACCTGGCTTCTTTCTGTTCCTGGTGGTATTTTGGAGGAGCTGTGTGACCATGGGCTAGTCTCTCAACCACTCTGAGATTCAATATGAGATTAAGCTTTACTAGATGCAGAGAACCACTTTTTCCTCTATCACCAATCACAAGGTCCTGACATTTCTGCCTCCCTCACATTTCTCACCATTTACTCTCCGGGGTCCAGACTGACAGCTCAGAGAGGATAAGTGACTAGTGCATGGTCACACAGCACATCAGTGTGCCACCAGGAATAGAAGCTGGATATTAAGTCCAGAACCGAGTGCCACAAAGCTAATTTGTTGTTGTTACTGCAAAATCAGATTACGTCATCATCCACGTGTCCTGTCAGGGTCTTCCTGTCATGCTCAGAAAAAATCCACAATTCTTGCCAGAGCCCTGTCAACCCACCCATCACATCACCCTGTCGCTCACTCTCTCATTGAGTTCTAACCACAATGCCATCTTACCTGGCGGCCTTGGCAAGAGCCTCTCTCTCTCTCTCTCTCTCTCTCTCCCTCTCTCTCGCTCTTTCTTTCTCTCTCTCTATCTCTCTTTCTGTGTGTGTATGTCTCTGTCTCTCTATCTCTCTCCCTCTCTCTGTCTCTCTTTCTGTGTATGTATGTCTCTGTCTCTCTCTCCCTCTCTCTGTCTCTCTATTTCTCTTTCTGGGTGTATCTGTCTCTGTCTCTGTCTCTGTCTCTTTCTGTGTATGTCTCTGTCTCTATCTGTCTCTCTATTTCTCTCTCTTTCTGTGTCTATCTGTCTCTGTCTCTCTATCTCTCTCTCCTTCTCTATCTCTCTGTGTGTCTGTCTCTGTCTCTCTTTCTGTGTCTATCTGTCTCTGTCTCTGTCTCTGTCTCTCTCTCTCTTTCCCTGGTATGACCAGCCAGCTCCCTCCCAGACACGGAGCTCAACTCCGTGGGTACCTCCTGGGAAAGCCTTGCTGGCATACACAGCCCAGTGTCCCCCTGCCCCTGCTTGATACCCAATCTCAGCAGCTGCTCACACTCAGCGCAACCCAGTGTGATGGTGTCTGTCCACTTGTGTGTTTGCTGTCTGTCCCCCACAAGGACGATGCTCCAGTGTCATGTTCTTCAGGATTGAACCAGATAGTGTCTCCTACCCCAGGACCTTTCCCTCTGCCTGGAAGCCTCCTTCAGCCTGCCCTTTGCTACCTCGGCTCCTGTTCACTTATGGGATCTGTAGCCCTTCTGTGATGATGGCCTCAGCACCGCTCTGCAGGGAAAGGCTGGAGGACAAGTGGGGTTGATGCCTCCTCCTCTTGATACAAGATAGGTTATGACTTCTTATCACCATAGAATGGGGTATGACATGGGGACCCTTCTGCTTGAAGGCTAGGGACCCTGAGCCACTATTAAGTAAAGTACACAGCAGATGTCCTAAGGAGGTCACAGAGGCTCATTTGACCACACTGCAGGGAGGGGAGTTCTGCTCACCACCCTCTCACCAAATCCTCTTAAGACCAGAACTGAGCCACTAGGCAAGGTCTTCTGAGCCCTAATCCAGAGAAACCACAGGCAGCAAGAAATAGAACGAGGCTCCTTCTATGCCAGTGCTAGTGATCCAAAGCCAATGTCTGTCTCTCATCACCCCTCCGATGCCCCAGAACGCTGGGTCAGCCACCCTGGGGCTGATCTCTCTTTCTCCATCTCTCCCACTGAAGTCTGTGTCTTGTCTCATGCAGTGTCTCCAGCCACAAGCAATACCTGACACAATGCATTGATCTGGTCACTCCAGTCCTCTGTTACGCCACCTGTACACAGAGACGGTCTCTCCTGGCCTAAACCCACACAGCAGAGCAAGAGGCCACCCAATTCTTCCTGACTCCTCCGCAGAGGGAGGGATAGGGATTCTGGGAGGACTCTAAAAGTGGGAGGTGAGAGGGGCCACATGTCCTTCAGCTTAACCTTTCCTTTCCTCCCGGGAGAAAGGGGCCAGAGAGGGGAAGGGATGTGTCCAGGGTCACATCACAACCAGAAGTGCCACATTCCTGGCCACATCCACAGAGCCTCTGTGGACTAGGTTCAGCACAAAGCCCAGGCTGGAGAGAGGCAGAGGCAACAGGAATGAGTCTCCCTTTGGGGAGAAAAGAGTCTGCACCTCTGTGTACAAAGCCGAGGACGCAAAACCGGCCACTGCTTAGGAAAGCCACTGCGGCCTCAACACTCCCACGAGACATTTCACACCAGCCAGAAAGATACCATTATATCACTTTTCGCGAGAGGAAACTGAGGCCCAGACAGGCTAGATGACACCGCGGGGTCAGGACCCGAATGCAAGGCTGTCTTTCACAACCCTGGCTACCTGGCCAGGTTAGGGGCATCGAGACCGCTCATGAGTCTGAGAGAGACTGAGTGGCAGTGAAGGAAGCAGGGTTTTCGCAAAGACTGAGCAGATGGACGGTGGGTGCTGCACCACGTCACAGTCTGGGCAGCAAGTGGGTCCCCATTGCTACCCTCGCTGCCGGGTCACCTTCCTAGGCACCCCACCCCCACCTCGCCGGCACAAGGGCTGCAAAATAAATGAGTCTGTTTATGAAGACCATCATGTTGCGGGCAAAACAAGGCACTCGGCAGAGCAGCTCGGCGCCTCTAATGGGACATTATTTATGTCATTTTCCTCTAGGCGTTGGAGCCATTACCGCCCGGGATGGTGCTTCGTCACCCTCCACTCCCCCAGTGATGTTCCAATGTCACGCTGAAGGATGTGCGCCGCGGCTTCACGGGGAGCAAACGGCTGCCAGCCCCGGGACCCGGAGAGAAAGGAGAGGGGATGAGGTCGCCCTTTCCCTGCTAGCCATGGTCCTGGCTCCGCTGCAAGGGGAACTCAGCTCTTGTCCAACTGCTCTTGGTGCCCGCGGCCTGCCGGTGGTTGGAATTCTCCATAGTTCCCCACTGCCCTGCGGTCAATCACAGAATCCTCGGCCCTGGGTCAGCCCCTGAGCCCTGCTTGTCTCTAAGCGTCCTTCCGTCCACCCCCTGTCTCAGGTGTGGCCACACCCACCTGCCTGCCACCCTCTTTGGGCATGACTAGAGCTGTCTCCGGCCAGAACCCCTACTCCACAGAGGGCGCCCACAGCCTCTGCTTTTCTAGCTGGCTACCCTCCCCTCCCCTAGATGAGAGCCAGCCTGCAGCTTGGCCTCGTCAGGGTCACAAAACGACAGGCACTGATTCAGCCCAGGGCTGGAGCTCCTCACACCTGCTTTACACTCATGCTTGTAATCCCAGCACCTGGGAAGTGGTGGCAGGAGGGTTGTCATGAGTTCAAGACCAGACTGAGCTATACAATGAGTACCAGGCCATCCAAAAAGCCCCTTTCTTGGAGTTGAATCAGGCTTCCCTAGGGGCCAAGCAATAGTACCCTTTAGAGCAGCGGTTCTCTCCATGTGGGTCACAACGACCACAGGGGTCGGCCAAAACCATCTGCATATCAGATATTTACATTATGATTCATAACAGTAGCAAAATTACAGTTATGAAGCAGGAACGAAAATAATTTTACCGCGGGGGGTCAGCACAACATTATTGAGGAACTGTATTAAAGGATCACAGCGTGAGGACAGTAGGGAGCCACTGGTTTAGAGCCAACTGGAAATGGTCAGTGATGAGATGATACCAAGCTCAGACGTGTGGGTTGCTCCCACATTCCCAGTACCCAGTGGATGCTCAGACTCACACCCCTCTGCTATCCCGCTCCCCACTCTCCTCTTTCCCTTCTTCCTGTTGCCTGGTTCTCACTGGTGCGACCAGCTCCAGCACCAGCCCAGCCTCTGCCTCAGGAAGCCCCATCCCACGGTCCTGAAGCATGCCTATTGGAGCCCGGGGCTAGTTCACGAGCTTGCTGAGCCTCAGCCCCCTCTGCTCTAGGGTGGAGATGGTGACGGTCCTGGCTGCAGAGATGCTGGGGTGCTCAGAAAACCTCAAGGATGTCTTGTGGGTTGCATCTGCACCTGCAGTGGTAGGGGCTGTTTTCAGGGCCAGGGAAGCAGCATAACCCGTAATCCCGCAAGCCACGCCTGCCTCAGCACCATCTGCTGGGGACCACTGGAGCCCCTCCCCACTCTCACGATGCCTCTGCTCCGTGTGGTTGGACAATGTGTGCACTGGTTTACTGGCACCTTTCCACTGGCGACTCCTGAGGGCAAGGCTGCCAATTCTCTCCCCTCTGTACCCTGTATGTAACACAGTGCCTGGAAGAGCACATATGCCATGCTTTTAGTGAGAAAGTACGTGAATGAGCTCACTTTGTTCCTACCACAGCCTGGCATCGAGAGATCGCCTCTGTTTTGACTCCTGTTTGGGCTCATCATCATTTTTGCTTTTATCTCTTAAAATTTGTTCTTTTTATTTTCCTTTATTCCTAGTAATCTGAATTGAAATTTTAGTTTATTTTTAGAAATCTTACTTCCGTGTGTGCGTGTGTGTGTGTGTGTGTGTGTGTGTGTGTGTGTATGTGTATGTGTCCATGTACAGGTGTGTAGAGGTGGAGGTCAGAGGTCAACATCCAGTGTCTTCCTCAATTGCGCTCTACCTTATGTTTTGAGACAGACTCTGAGTTTGGAGCTCACCTATTCAGCTAGACTGGCTGGCCAGCAAGCCTCAGGGATGCTCCCGTCTCCCCCTCCCCAGCTCTAGGATTGTGTGTGTGTGTGTGCGTGTGTGTGTGTGTGTGTGTGTGTGCGTGTGTGTGTGTGTGTGTGTGTGTGTGTGTGTGTGTGTTTTATGTGAGCTCTATGAATCCAAACTCCAGTCCTCACACTTATGCATAAATCATTCTTCCAACTGAGCCACCATCCCCCCCAGCCTCTAATCCATCTTGCTTTCCAACAAATGCATTAAAGACTATGAATTACCCTCTGATTTTTTTTGTCTACGCAAACACAAGTGCAGATAGGACATTCTCTCTCTCTCTCTCTCTCTCTCTCTCTCTCTCTCTCTCTCTTTCTCTCTCTGCCTTTTGGTTTTAAACAGCTGTATTAGTTACTTTTCTATGGCTGTGATAAAATGCCACGACCCAGGCAGCTTATACAAGGAAGAGTTTATTTGGCTTACGGTTCCAGAGGGATAAGAGTGCGTCATGGTAGGGAATCAGGGTAGCAAGCAGAAAGCAGAGAGAGAACTGGGAAAGACGAGGGTCTTTGAAACCTCACAGCCTGGCCCCAGTGACAAACATCCTCCAGCACGGGGATCTCACACTGTCAACTTGGGGCTGCAACCTTACATGGCCAGAGGAACTAGACACCCCCTCCCCATGCATGAGAACACAAGCCCGTGCGCGTAATTAAGGTACCTGGGTACCTAATTATCTCCAAAGACCGTGCCTCCCAATCTCATCACTTTGGGGACAGGGTTTGAATGTATAGATTTGGAAGACACGCTGATATTCAACCTCCCTCAGTTTTACCAGGGGTCTCACACAGTGACTGGTCAAGTCTGGTGGTATGCCTCCCCTCTCCCCTTCCCCCTCTCTCACTCCTCTCTCTCCTCTCTTTCTTGTCCTGTCTCTTCTCTCTTCTTTGGATTCAGAGCTCTAGCTGAGCCTCCCTTCAGGACCTGCCTTCTGCAGTGACTGTATCTTGATCCCAGCTTAGTAGCTGTGGCCCGGGGACCTGTCAGGATCACCTCTGGAGTCCTCTTGAAACTTACATCTCTAGCTCTCCTGGATTCCTCTCCTACATGCACCTCTAAGCTGACCTCTCCTTTCTCAGAGTGCTCACCCGGACAGATATGAGACTGAGAGTCTGCCTGGACGGCCTGAGAGCGCTTGGCCTGCTCCAACCTCAGCAGTTCTCTGGGAGCTGGAGGTGGCTTTGCCCTCCACTGAAGATTTGCCTAGTGCCGACTCCTGGCTTGCAGATAGCAAAAGCCCAATCCTGGTGATTTCAGCTAGAAACGTCACTGCACACTCACTCTGGGTTGGTCACTTTCATGCTCACCACTCTCTGGATTCTCATTGGTGAAGGCACCTGGGGCTGAGCCGGCGAAATTGGATCTGAGCCCCAGAATCCACATGGTGGAAGAAGAGATCCAAGCTCCTGAAATTTGTCCTGTGACTTCTACACACGTGCCATGGAGTGCATGCATGTGTGTGTACTTGCACAATGTGTTTGCACCTCCTCTGACAGTGCCAATGAGGTCACAGGGGAGGCACTGGGTAAGCTATATAGTCCTGCACCTAGGACAATGTTCTCCTAAGCTAGATATCCCAGGACAGAGAGTTGAATGCAGATCGCCCCCATCAGCACACTAGGAGACATCTGGGGAAAGAGAGGGAGAATACCAGCTGTCCCCACTGCCTATCAGGCTCCCCTGGAGGCTCCTTGTGCCGTCTTCTGGCTGCAGAGAGATGGTTACCCACTATGTGCAGCAGACCTGCCTCGGGGCAGGATTTCTGGTCTCTCTGTCTTACCCCAGCCATTCTCCAATGAAGTGTGTACCCAGCAGGTCAGAGGCCTGGCCAAGGCCACACCAATATCAATATGCCTGGGAGGAGTGCCTGGGTGTCTGAGTGTGTGGGATATTTCAAACAGGGCAGATGAAGCCTTCAAGGTTCCCCCCTCATTCCTTTCTTCAGTGTCCTCCTGGGCCTTCAAGTCAGCCTCTGGACACGTGGCACTTCCCATCTACGGCAGGGTTGGGTGGGGAGGTCACCACAGTCCCCCAGTGTCCCTGACACCGTCCAAGCTTCAGCATCTGCCATGCTGAGGGTCAGCCACTTTTAACAGCCCTCTGCCTGCCTGCTTCCCAGCACGTGCACACATGTAAACATGTGTACAGATGCACACACATACACACATGTATTTGCTCATACACAAGCACCTATATGCACACGAACACATGTGCATGTACATGTTCATGGCTCTGCTGTCCCTATATCTCATGGCACTCAGAGTTGGGAACCCTGAGGCCCTCTTCTTGACTCGCCCCTCAGAGTCACACCCCTGCCTGCCCTGCAACTCTCCTCCACAAATGGTTCTTCCCTCGAGGAAGTCATGCTTTCCTTGGAGCTGCGTGATGGCTGCAGGGCTGGAGTCTCACGGGGGCCTCACCCTCATGCCTGGAACAATCCTCTCAGTCCCCATCCCCCCCCCCTTAGCACCCGCTTTAGAGAGGAAGTGCAGGTACTGAGGTTCAGGGAACTCCCCCGAGCTTGAGGACCAGTTGGCCTGGGTGTCTAGATGCATAAGCCTGGCTTCTCCGAGGTGTGCCGGCTGTAGGTCCTCTCTGGGTAAGCCCTTTACATTCCACTGACTCAACCAGGGTTGAGGACAGGTGGAGCGTTTATTAGTATCTGTACATTTGGGGTGACATTTAAAATAGACTCGCTGAGCAACTAAATCCATGCCACAACCTCACTGGGCCCCTGCTAAGAGCTGGGGCCAAGCTGGGAATGGAGAAGGAGGCTGAACAACTGCCCTGGGAGTCCAGCTAGGGCAAGTGCTGCTGGGCCAGACAGAAGGCAAGAATAGGTGAATGAAATAGTGAGTGTATCAGATGGCAAGAGAGAAAGCCAGGCATGGTGGTACATACCCTTAATCCCCTCCTTATGAGGCAAGAGGATTAAAAGTTCAAGGTCTTCTTGGGCTACAGAGTGAGTTCAAAGTCAGTTGAGACAAGTTAATAAAACCTCATCTCAAAATAAAGAATAAATTTGGGGACATAGTTAGGACACTTGCCTAGCAGATGTAAGGCCCTGAGTTCAATCCCCAGAATAACAGTAAAGATGTTTGGGTTGAAGGTAACGGCATAGCCAGGCCTCATATGGGCATGGTCTGTTGCAGGTCCCTGCTCCCTCCTCCCTCCGGTCATTGGGGGCAGCTCTCCATGTAAGGGGGTAAGGGCAAGGGGCTGGCAGATGATACAGGATGACACCCAGCGACCACTCCCCAACCCACAGGCACACACCCCTGCCTGGCCCCTTAACAGGCTCAGAAGCACAGCAGAGGGGCTGCCTGGCCTCCTCTGCCTTGGCATGACGGTGGCCGCACTAAAGGTAGCAGCGTGACGGAATGGCCACACGGGTGGTGCAGGCAGAATTATAGCTCCTCATTGGCCTTATTTATGGCCTCACTGTCTCTGCTCCTGCCTTGCTGCCCAGGGCTTGGACAGAGGGAGGGGGCCCCAGCCTGACTGGCCCAGGGTGACCTTGCAGACAGCATACAGCATTCCTGTCCCCAACAGTTTCCACAGTAGGACTGGGCTTGGGCTAGGGTTACTGCAGCCCTAGTGTCCAAATCATGTCCTTTAGAAGCCTGGGCCATCCATTTCACTCAAAAAGAAGGAACAAGAAGGGGAAAGTGTTTACCAAAACCTCTGTGCCACAAAGTGCACAAACCTAATTACTTTCAATCAACACAATCATTCTGTTCGGGAATCCTACCGCCATATTAGAAATGAGGGCATTGCAACTCGGAGAGGTTAATTAATGGGTCTAAAAATCACATAGCAAGTAAAATGCAGGCCACTTTTCCCTCTGAACCTCCAGACTCCAGCATCACTTGCTTGCATATTATTCTCCCCTCCCCCAGCTTTCTCTTTGGAGCAGAAGTTCATAGGTCCCACAAGTCTAGGTAACTATTCCAGCTGTGCTGATTCCTCTCTGCACCCGGGGTTTCCCATCTATAATGTGTGCATAATAACATCCTCCCCCTTACCCTGTTGCTTAGGTGGCTGAGGCGCCAGGTATGAAGGCCTTTGAGCAGGTCCCCCTGAGCTGGTAGAGCTCTGACACAATCAGAAGCCAGGAGAGGGTTAAAGAGAAAGGATCTGTTCTTGTCCTGGTGGCAAGAGCATCTTGGAGGCAAACTTCACCTGTTTACAACCCATTACAAGCCATTATTGCTGTGTCTGGGGCAGAGGCACAGCCTTGACCTTGGCGCGTGCCTGACAGCAGCAGGCAGCAATCTGGACAGCGGGAACCATTTCAGCCCCTCCAAAAGGGTCACAGGGGACTGAGGGCCTCTTTCAGGGCCCTCTCTGTCCTAGCTTCCAGGTCCAGTCTGGGTTCCAGACTCTCAGGTGGCCTCCAGATCAGCACCCACAGTGTGTAGCTTTGGTTGGTTAACAGTGATGGGGGGAGGACTCTGGCAAGAGAGAGTGCAGGGAGCCCCAAGGAGGTGAGCCAACCTCCAATCTGTGTTTAGAGAATGGAGCGGGTTCAAGGTTGGGGGAAGCCAGACTGATCTCCAAGGACTCCAGGCCAGGCTTTAAGATGCTCGCAGCCAGGATTTCAGTGTGATGGAGGCATGTCGGGTTTTTATACTGTGTTGAGTAAGTAATGCCACCTCTGGATGTCAAGAAAGGCAGACCCTGGATGCAGGTGGCTCTAGGTCAAACCTCTTCCCAACGGAGCCCAGAAGAAGGAGGAAGAGGAGGAGGAGGAGAATGAGAGAGAAAGAGAGAGAGAGAGAGAGAGAGAGAGAGAGAGAGAGAGAGAGAGCCACAGACGTAAAAGGAGTGACTTTGGGTTTTCACCTTCCTTTCTTGCTTACTCCTCTTTTCTGCAATTTTTTGCAAAGCCTTTTGTTTTGTTTTTGTGTTTGTTTGTTTGTTTGTTTGTTTTTCCCTTTCGAAGGCTTTTTTGCAAAGCCTTCAGTGCCTAGGCCTTTTCTGCATTTCCCTTCAACAACAACAACAACAACAACAACATTAAATCTCACTCATACTCAAGTGTAAATGGCTGGTAATAGCTCTAGGTCCCTCCCAGGCTCTGCTTCCAGGAGCCCATCAGAGATGGTCCTTCCCAAGCTTCCTGTGGGCTCTAGGAGTATAATCTCGGTTCACTAATTGATTTCCTACTGTATTCCAGAACCCATGCTGGGTTCTTAGTGTCTGTTATCTTACATAATAGAGGAGGAAAGGGAAGGTCAGTGAGTGCACGACACCTGCTCAGAGCCACACAGTCTGTCAGTGGTAAAACAGGGACTTGATCTGGTTCTGGCAATGATAACAACCTACCTCTGTAATATAGATTATTTCTGTAATAGCCTATGGCCAAGAGCTTGGCGTTCTTAGGAAGTGGGCAGCTGTAAGGATATCTTCTCAAAGCAGGAAGGCTTAAGTCTTAAGTTTCCAGCCCTGGAAAGGAGCAAAGGGGAAGGGCAGGCATGCCAGCCAGAGGGAAGGGCCTGGGCCTGGGTCTGTGCAGTCAGGGACAGCCAGCAGCATGTTCCCGTGGCTGAAACACACCCTCCATGTAGTTCTAGTTGGGACACGGGAGTCAGGGTGCTGAACTTCAAAGGCTCTGGCTGCCCTGCTCACGGAGACTGGGCTCTCCTACAGGAAGCGGGACTCTGTGACTGGCCCTATGGACCAGAGGAACCTGCGTGCTTCTGTTTAGAGACATGACTCCAGTGGCCAGAATGGAAGATGGATTGGAGAAAAAAGACTGGAGAGGGAAGTATTTGTTGAGAAGAGGATGCGGTCCTACATTAAGGCTAGGTAGAGGAAAGAAAAGGAAGAAATTCAAGGGAGAGTGCGAACTGGGGGAGGAAACACTGGGTTTGGGGAGCTGCACACGGTCATGAGAGATGAAGGGCCTGTGACGCTCCCAGGTGTTGGCCATTAGTTCTGAGAACACAGGTGTGTTTGAGTATTCTAGCCTAGATTCCACTTGAACGCACTGAACTTCAAGTTTTTCTCCAGGGGGCGCTGTTGAGGAAGCAGTGGACGTCTCTCTTGGAGCCCAGAGTCAGGTGGGAGGGAAGTTTTGTATGGAAAACTCTGATTGGCTCTTTGTGACGTCATAGAAACGAAGATTAGGGGTGGTACCCTTGACTGTTGAGGGTAACTTGGCCCATTTTTCTCATGTTGAACTCGCTGTCCCGAGTGAGCTTACAGAACTGCATTCTTTCAAACTGAGTTCTTTGGACTTTCCCTCAAGTTCTTTAGGATTGTGAGCTTCTTGCTGCCTTCACCCCCCACCTCGCCTTTATCCATCCCCCACACACATCCTTTCCCCTACTCTCCCCCCGCAAAAAAAAAAAAAATGAAGAAGTGGGAGAGGGAGGGGGGACTGGGACAGTGGGATGGATGATTTGGGAGCTGAAAACCTCCAAATGGGGAGGTTATATTCTCGAGACAGTGGCATCCATCACCACATTTTCATTATTAAGTAACGCGGCGCTGTGCGGGACTGCTTCCGCACCTTATCTGAACCTACCAGCTGTGCCCTAAATTCGAGCCGTGGCGCCTGTCTGCGGGAATTCAGTTGCCCGTGTTTAAAATGAGTGTTAGCATCTATCATTTCCCCACACCAAATGGTTTTGTGTCGGTGGCTGGCAGCGCTAATCTGTCACTAGGGTACTCCACTGCCCTGCTCGATACCCTCTTCGTCACTGTTGTGGTGGGGAGGGACTGGTGGCCCTCAGGATGGGGGAAATGTCACTGTGAGGACAATTGCAACATTTGGGACTCTTTTATTAAAAAGGAAAAAAAACAAAAAACAAAGGAGGGAAGCCATCTGTGTTGACTGCCCATTCTGACTTCCCATCTCACTGATCCGGGGCAGCAAGACTCTTCCAGCAGCCGGCCTTCTGGTTAGCATGGAAGTTGGCTGGAATTGTGGGGAGCGCGCAGGCCGGGTGCTGTCCATGGTGCTGACCAGTTTTGGCTGCTTCCTTTCTCAAGGGCGAAAACACATCCCAAATGTTCTCCCACCTTCGGCCACCTACGCGGTAGAGTACCTCTTTTGGAGATTCAGAAGCCTTTCATAATACGTAGTAAAAAAAAAAAAAAAAATCCCATGGACACTGTACCTGGAAAAAAAAACTTAAAAATTCAAAATTGTGTGCTTTAATACCAAAATTAGCCTACTATTTCCTAGGATTCCTAGACTCCTTGTTAGGAAGTTCATTAATAGCTGGATGTCACGTTGGTACAAGCCTGTAATCCCAGAACTTGGAAGGCTGGTGTCAGAGGATCGTAAGTTCTAGTCAGCCTGGGCTCCAAAGCAAGACGCTGTCTGAAAAATAAAATAATCAGCTATAACTCAACCTCCAAAAAAGAAAAATAAAGATGTAGAAATGAGCCTCATGGAGGAGAAGCTGCTTGTCAAAATCTTGAGAGCAAATGGGTGGAATGTGGGAGGAGAGGATGAAGGAGTCAAGATCAGGGAGATGTAGTTGTAATGGGAAGGGAGGAAGAGCCCAAAAGATCCAAGTTTGAGTCATCTCCACAACACAGTCACTGGTTATGAGGTCGGGACAAGTTGATACTCTTTCCAAAACTCTGGGTTTTTGTTTTTGTTTTTTTCATTTGCAAAACTGGATGATACTATCTAGTCTGTAGAATTGCAGGAGGGATTAGTGTTAATGGGAGCAACGTGCTGCAGTGGATGCCATACTGCACGCCCAGATCTCCCTTCAGAGCTAAAGGATTTGTTTCACCAGCTATCAGGGGTGTCCCTGGCAAGAGGAGCCATCAGCCTGTCAGTGCCTGAGGGAGCTACCTCCGCTGAAGAGCGAAGATTCGCTCACAGTAACAGCTCTTCTGGGGAAGACCGCATTCCGTTCCTGACTACCCAGGCAGTATAACAACCCACCCCCCACCCTATCCAAGCCTCCCCGAGTACCCAGCCATCCTTCCTGCCAGCCAGCTCCAAAAGCATCCACGGGGCTGTCTGGGGCCTGAGGCTGCACCACAGCCCACTTTCTTGGTCCCATCTCCACCCTCTCTCTAAGCACACAGTCTAATGAGTGCCCTGCACACTGGTCTCCATCACCACAGTTGCCCTCTGGGAGGTCGAGATAATCTCCAGTATGTGGCTAAAGAGGTTCTTCTGGCTATGAGGCTCCGGGGTGATTTCCTACTGGGCATTGCTGTAATTTGAGCGCAGAGTCTGGGCACTTGTGACTCCCAGAGCAGTGCTTTGCTGTCTGGAGTTTATCCCTTCCAGGCCTCTCCTTGCTCAGCGTCCTGGCTTAGTGCCCCTGGAGGCCAGATGGTCCTTGAGTTAGAATCATTCTTTCAGTCTGCCCCTCACCTCCAAGCAATAGAGTGTTTGAAGCTGGCTGGACAGAGATGCCTGGGTGACTTGGCAAGGTGCTATCTCATTCCTGATCTGCCCTGAAATGCCCCTTCATGGGTCCTCTTGAGCTGTAAGAGATGTATGGGTGGCCGCACAGTATCTGCAGCTGCAAGACACTCCATCTTTAGCCAGAGGTTGCTAAGTGTGTGCTACAGGAGAGCTCTGGGCTCTGGGGAAATGGCATCCAAGCTGTCTTGAGAGGCTCTAGGAACAGGTGTATTCACTCATTAAGGCAGCCTTGCAACTGTATTTATGGATCCAGATTTCATGTTGTGCCCTGGGGAGACAATGATGACAAAGAGAGATATGTTCCCTTCCCTAAGAAGATCACGCCTCGGGCTTCCCTTCCAGTCAGTCCCTCCTGGGGTTCAACTCCCCATGGTTGCCAGGGAGACCACTTCCTTCTGCCAATCACAATTTCCTCATTTAGACTAGGGATGTGGCTCTTTCCCACTCCGTATTGCTGTAACCTGACCTTTGAAGGCCCACCACCCACCAGGCCTTACACACCTCCCAGTTTCTCCTTGGCTTCAAATTAGTTTCATTGCAGGTCAGCTGCAAGATGAAGTAAAGGCCAAGGTACGGGTGAGGGGTACGGCGCAGTGGGTAAGAATACCCATGTGAAGACAGGAGGGCCTGAGTTTTTGTTTTGTTTGTTTTTAGTTTTTCAAGATAGGGTCTCTCTGTCTAGCCCTGGCTGTCCTGGAACTCGCTCTGTAGCCCAGGCTGGCCTCAAACTCACAGAGATCTGCCAGCCTCTGCCTCCCGAGTGCTGGGATTAAGGTCACCACTGCCCCGTTGAGGACCTGGGGTTATATTAAGCAAATCCATGAGAGTCTGTTAAAGGTATCAAGGATTTATTAAGATATAAAATGGGGAGAAATACATTCATGGATACTGAACAAAGTAAACAGCATTGCCATCCTCCATTCTGCCTGGGGATCAATGGAACCAGCCAACTGGTTTCTGACTACCCCAAGACAGAGAGAGAGAGAGCATGTGCCCCCTCCTCAGTTTTAAGCAGTCACGCACCTAGAAAAAAAAAACACATCTCTAGCGGGACAGATACCCCAAGGTCATTGGCGGAGTGAATTCCCACAATAGGCTTAAATCCCTAACATTCAAGTAAAACGCTGACCATGGCCATGTGGACCTGTAACCCCAGCACTGAACAGCAGAGACAGAAACTGGCCAGTTGAGCCAAAATGGCATGCTTCAGGTTCAGAAAGAGGCATTGTCCCAAAAACTAAGGTAGAGGGCCAGAGAGATGGCTCAGAAGGTAAATCACCAAGCCTGATGACCTGAGATCGATTTCTGGAACCCACATGGTAAAAAGAGAGAACTAATTCCTTCAAATTATCCTCTGATCTCAATATGCACACCATGGTATCTATGTGCCCATACCTACAAATACATAGACATATATACACAGTCAAGTAAATGGGAAGAAAGACTAAGGTGTAAAGAGATGGGAGAAGATGTCTGACATCCTCCTCTGTCATCCACACGTGGGCATACACACCTACACATACAGGTGCACACACACACACCATGGTCACAAGACAGCTATGTTCACCCACTTGTTTTCCTCCAAGGCCAGATGACGTTCATTCCTGACCTCCGCCCACCCTCCAGACCTGAGCCCATCCCAGGCATGAGCCCAAAATGAGGCAGACTCTGTTTCCTCTACATAGGACTGCCTCACCATATTCAGTACCCCTCAACAAGCAGAAAGCCCACTTCCAACCCCGATGACTAAAATGGGCACCAAGTGGGGAAATGACTTGGCCAAGGTCATACTACTCTCACGAGGTGGTCATGAAGCAGAATTCCTGCCCCTGAGCTGAAAGTAAGGGCTGGGGAGATGGCTCACTGGGTAAAGTGCTTGCCACCCAGGTGTGAGGACCTGAGTTCAGATCCCCAGACCCACATAAATGCTGGTTGGGTATGGCAGTATGCCTGTAACCCCAGCTTACTGGAGGCAAAGGCAGGGGATTCCTGGAACAAGCTGGCTACCTGGACTAGCTGTATAGATGTGCTCTGGTGAGACAGCCTGCCTTGATGTACAGTGCATCTGCACACGTGCGCACTCCAACACACATGTAAATATGAATATACACTGCAGATACACACACACACACACACACACACGTTAGTAAAGTGAGAGAGACTGGTGGATGTAAACACGCAGGTGGGAAGGCTCAGAAGAACAAGTGAGGAGGGCAGAGAAAAATGAGATCAGGGAGAGAGAGAAGGGAGAGGGGATGAGAGAGAAGGGAGAGAAGAGAGAGAGAAAAAGAGGAGGGAGACATAGAAGAGGGAGCTCTGGCCCCCCGAAGTCTTTTTTGCTTTCCTGACACATTTCTCTTTCATTTGACCTTAGAAGAGTCTATTTGTGTTGAGATTTTAAATTGAGAATTTTTTCCCTTTTTTCAAAAGCATCCCGTGCAGCTAGGCCGGTTCTGGATTAATTTCTATTCATGCCAATGGCTTCAGTATTTATTCTCCTCCAAAATCACTGAGTTGGAAGGGACAGAGTGAAAGTCATTTGGCTTTGTGTTTATTTGTGTTCTGAGCCTGAGCCCAGGGGCGGGGTGGGGGCAGCACATCTCCCTGTAAGCAGGAGAGGGTGACTGCTAGAGCCTCACTTCTGCCCAAGCCCTGTGAAGAGCAGGGTGCTGGTGGACAGGCCAGAGCACAAGTCCCTGGGACTCAGCCAGACAGCATCCCAGATGGATTTTGAAGCTTCTAGTAAACTCAGTGCCAGTATGGCCAAGAGACTCAGTCTGGGTGTGGGGCTCCCTCTGGCTTCACCATGTAATGCCTTACAGAACCCAACAACAATCTCTTCATTCTGAGCCTCATTGGTCCTCCTCTGCAAAATGAGATCAGTAAAACTCCAGTGCTGGCATGAGGGGGGACCAAGGAAGTGACATTCCAGGCAGAGTGTGGCACAGTGTTTGGGGGTTGAGTGAACAGAGCTGCTGCACAGGAGTAGGAATTTGCAAGGGGAAAAAACACAAAGAGGTGTCTAAGGGCGCTGGAAACAGGTAGACTCGTATTCGAATACAGTAATTCTCTCTAGGCTGAGAGCCCAGCTGCCCTAATGTGCGCCTGGCTGTGCCACCTTGGCCCAGCAGACTTACTTCTCTGAGCCAATGTGTATGAGCTTTCCAAGTGGAGATGATAACCGTGGCACCTCCTAGAGTCAGGGGAAAGAGTCAGTTAAAACGCACATGCGTGAGGCTCAACGTGGTGCCCAGTATACAGCAAGAGCCCGGTGGGTGTTCATTAGAAACAAAGCATGTAGAATGACGTTCACAAAGCGGAGAGATGGAGAGTGTGGCTTTGCATACAGTTGGAAGAGCAAGCACAAAGACCAGGAAGCAGGAACAGGCAGAGTGTGACTCAGGGACTGGAAACTTCAGAGTGAGTGGTAAACTGCACAGAGTAAGTGCAGCTGAGGGCAAAGAAGTACCACACAGACCTTGCATGCCAGACTAGGCAGGGTTTGTTGTTGTTGTTGTTGTTGTTGTTTTATTTCGAAACAGGGTTCTCTTTGTAACAGCTCTGGCTGTCCTGGAACTCACTCTGTAGACCAGACTAGTCTTGGCCTTAGAAACCCGCCTGCCTCTGCCTCCCCAGTGCTGGGATTAAAGGCATGCGCCACCATTGCCCGGCCAGACTAGGGAGTTTTGACTTTTCTCTGAAAAGGTAAAAGCTGCTGGGGGGTTAAGTAAGAGAGGAACATGACCTTGTGATGATTGTTAATTTGACAGGGCCTGGAGTCACCGAGGAAAGGAACTTCTAATCATGTCCATGAGGATTATCTAGAGGAGGTTAGCCTCTGGGCATGCCTGGGTGGGATTATCTAAATTAGGTTAATTGAGGTGGAGTCTTACTTAGTCTCCTTTTTGGTTCCTATGGCAACTTAAGGGAGAAAGCGCTTACTCAGTTTATAATTCCAGGTTATAGCCCATCACTGTGGGGAATGTCAAGATGGCTAGAACCTAAAGCAACTGGTCACATCCACAGTCAAGAGCAGAGAGAGAGAATGAATGTATGCATGCTCAGCTTGCTTTCTCCATTCTTTAGAATTCCCTTCCTAGGAAATGGTGCTGCCCACAGTGGGCGTTTTCCCCACCTCAGTTAACATGAGACAATCCCCACAGACATACCCACAGGCCAACCTGACCTAGGTAATTCCTCGTGGAGTCTGTCTTCCCAGGTGATTTTAGATTGGGTTACTTTGTCAGGTAGGAAGACCCTATGGGCGGCACCATTCTGTAATCTAGAATCCTGGACTGCATAAAAAGGAGAAAGCAAACTAAAAAACAAATTCTGTCTTCCTTAAGATGCTTTTGACAGGTGTCTTTTCATAGCAATGATACAAGTAACCATTGTATTGTAACAAACTGAGCTCATGGACCTCATGAGGAAGGTGTGGGTGATTAGGTGTTGGTAAACGGATGGAAACCAAGCCCCGGGCCCCTGTGGGGAAGGGCTTGCCTGGAGCCTGTGGCGAGAGTTCCAGAGAAATAAGGTAGAATCCTGGCTGCTTTATTCTCTTGTCCCAGGCTGGAGTGAGGGCAAACAAGTACCAGAGTCCCGATGCCATGTGACCAGGCCCCAGGTGCCACACACAGAACAGCCAGGACAAAGAGAACTAAACAAGCATTGGATTGGCGGGCTAGTGTGCAAGATGGCAAGGTGGCTCCCCTGGCCCCTCCTCCTCCTCCTCCTCCTCCTCCTCCTCCTCCTCCTCCTCCTCCTCCTCCCTCTCCTGCACAGATCCAGCTAGAAACGACTGCACAAGGGTGGAGGGCCGAGGGCTGAGTACCACCATGCAAGTCTTTCCCA
This sequence comes from Peromyscus eremicus, assembly GCF_949786415.1. Classification (NCBI taxonomy): domain Eukaryota; kingdom Metazoa; phylum Chordata; class Mammalia; order Rodentia; family Cricetidae; genus Peromyscus; species Peromyscus eremicus. The sequence continues at coordinate 131,040,525 of NC_081419.1, read as the reverse complement.
GTCCCTCCTGGTCACATCTACACTATGGCACTGTCAGTCAAGAAAATCATATGGTCAGACATTGCCAATCCCAGTCAGGGTGAGTGGGATCTGAGGAATAACAAGACCTTGAACTAGAAAGAAGACATGGTATCGTCCGACCTGCCACAGGTGTGGAGGTGGCTGGGGCTCCTGGCCATGTTTCAGCTGCCTGCTTGTTCCCTCAGCTACGGCCCCACGAATCCTATGAAGGCATGGGTGAAGGCAACCAGAAATGGGGACCACGTCACACACTGTGAAAGCACACTGTCCTGCCACACTCTCATAACCCATCTCCCCAACCTCACCCTCTGCTCCCTTACCCCAGTACGGCAAGCTCCCTGAATGCCTCCCTACCTCAGGTCCTTTATGTATGCTGGCCCTCTCTCCTCATCACCTGTCTCTATGGAGATACTCTTCCTGACAACTCCGTCTGAGTCTCCCATAATTCTCCCTCTCTCTGAAGCTTGTTCATTTCCTTTATAGCGCCTACCGTTGTTTGAAACTGAGTTAATTGGTTTGATTCATGACTATCTCTTTCTCTCTCAAGACTGTAAGTCCAGCAAGGGAGTTTAGGCCTAATAAGTGGAATGAAGCTTTCCAGGTAGAAGATATGCAGTAAACACTTATAGGAAGGAATGAAGGAAAGAAAAAAGAGGAAGGAGGAAAGAAAAGGAAGGAAGGGAGGGAGGGAGAGAGGGAGGAAGGAAGGAAAAAGAGGTGCAAAGGAAGAAGGGGAGGGAAGAAAAGACGAATGTGAGAATGGAGGCGAGGGTGTGAAAGAAGGAGACCCTGACACAGGGCTTTGCTCCTTCACAGATCTAGAGAGGAAGTCCCTTGCCTGAAAGACTATAGTCACACCACTAGGAAGTCATGGCATAAACCCAGATCTAGCCTGGCTTAATGGCACACGCCTAGCATTCCAGCGATCAGGGAGCCGAGGCAGAAGAACCAGAAGTTTGAGATTTGAGGTCAGTCTGGGCTACATATGGAGACACTGCTTCAAAACGAACAGCACAAGCTGAAGAGATCTCCCTCTACTCGCTGCACTTCCCCGCAGACTGCTAAGTTCCTGAAACCATCCCACACACACTCTGTGCACAGCTGAGCACGGGCAAATGCTTACACTGCAGAACATGACTGGGACTTTGGAGGTCCCAGGACTTCCGCACATCCCCAGAGGTGACCCAAGCAGCGGGGGGCTTCTTTGCATTTTCAGGTATGTGGGTATGCCTCTCCTCTGAGTTATGTGCCTGACTGAATGTTCTCAGATAAAAAGCCTTGTTCTCTATATGTCTCTGTGGCACCTTCTGTCCACTCCATGTTATGTTGGCCAGCTTCATCCCAGCAGCTCCACTCCACCCACCTTCACCACTGTCTGTCCGCCCTCCCCTTCCCTCCCTCCCTCGCCCTCCCTCCCTCCTTTCCTTTCTGATAGATTCCTATTCTATTCAATGTATTCAATATATGATTCACTACCACTGTCAACTCACTTTGAGGTTTACATTGCCTCAGGCCTGGGTCTCCTTAAAACCAGATCCTATATTCCTTTCATAGAAGAGGTACCTAAAACCCAAGATTTGGGCAGGTGAGATGTCTCAGCAAGTAAGGGAACTTGTGATGCAAGCCTGATGACCTGAGTTCAAGTCTAGAAACCCATGGAAAAGAGGATAGAGAGATCCATGCTACAAAGTTGTCTTTTGATCTTGACATATGTGTTACAGTGTGTATCCCCCCACCTCACACAAGTACACACACACACACACACACACACACACACACACACACACACACGAATATTTTAAAAATCAGCCACAAGGATTTGGGCACTCCTTAGTGAGTGCCATTATTTGCAAGCCAGCCCTCTAAGCAGACAAGAAATGTATGCTTAAACACATGCACACCACACACCTGGAACACATTTCCTCTATACCCACTGACTCATAGACACCCCCAGTTCCAATCAAGCTTACTTCTAGTTAGGCAAAGCAGCTCCTGTGACCCCAAACTTGTACCAGCTTGCTCAGCTCCCTTCTGCACTAATCCTCAGCCATTGCCTCCCGGGCCTGCTGTGGCTGGCTCTCCAGCCCTGTTGCTACAGTCTTGGCCTTCTTGCTTCCTCAGTCTCTGCCATCGCTAATGTGAGGAAGGGAGGAGGGGAGAAGACACAGGAGGAGGAAGAGGAAGAGGAGAAAAAAAGCTTACTCCAGCCTCAATCCCTCATCAGCCTTAGTCAAAACCACCCAAGAGTATGCTGCTGAGCCCAAGTCCCCACCAGCCTTCCCCTCCAGCCTCCCCCATCACACCCTTCATTCTGGGCTCCTCACTTGAAATGCAGCTCCAAGCATCTGCTGCAAGACTTCCCAAGGTGGGCTGCTAGAGAGAATCTGAGATGCTCAGTTCAATTTGAGTGTCAAGTAAACAACACACCGATATAATTGTAAGTATGTCCTGGGGAATATCACGGCTGTACTTGCACTTAAAAAAAAAGAGTAAAAGTTTTGCTATTCTTTATCTGAAATCCAAATTTAACCTATCATTTTATCTGGGAAATTTGACACTCATATTTCCATAGCTCCCATCTTAGCAGAGTTCTTGCCTCTGGGTCCGGTGGCTCTGATCTGCCACCCCTCTACCTCGATGCCTTCCCATTTCCCTCCTTTGTGATGCTGCCACAGCTGCACTGGCCTCCCACAAGGCTGCTCCCATCTCTTCATCACTGCCTGGTGTCATGACTCGAGGAGCATACTTCTTTTTCATTTTTTCCTCTGGTCCCCCTTCCTGCTTTATTTTTCTCCTCGGGCCTTGGTATCTTCTAATATGTGATTTACAGATGTTCTTCAACTTAAGTTGAGGTTGCCACTCACATAAACCCACAATAATAAAAAACATCTTATGTCAGAAGTGCATTCACACTTAGCCTGCAGAACTCCCCACGGTAAATATGCTCACACCTTCAATGACTGGCCATCACAAGACATTGTCACATCGCTTATGCTAAATGGGGGGAGACTGAAATTCAGTAAGCTACTTAAAGATAAAATTTAGGGGCTGGCGAGATGACTGGATGGATAAGGTGTTTGTCTTACTAGCACGAGGATCAGAGCTCAGATCCCCAGAACTCATGTAAAAAACCAGGTTGGGTATGGCAATCACCTGTAATCCCAGGACTTGACAGAGAGAGGGGACCCCTGGAGTAAGCTGGCTGGCTACTAGCCAATTTTTGCTCTGAGAGACCCTGCCTCAAAAAAATGTAGAGCAACAGAGTAAGACACAGGATACTCAACTTCAGTCCTCCACACATGGTTGCACACACACACATGTGAATATGCACATGCAAAAAAAATCAGATAAATAAATTTTTAAACCAAAAATTAATACTCAACCCAGCTCTATTGGGTTCTATCACTCTAGCCTCACTATAATAAGTGGGAAAGTGGAAACTGGGCCATGGGAAGTGTGGCTGTCTGTATTTATCAACAGGTCATCCCTTCCCTTAGTCAGAATAACTCCCAAGGGCTGGAGCTGTGTCTGCCTTGCCCACTACTACACATAAAGGCAGCAGGGCCTCACCCAGAGGAGCAACCTGATCGACATGGGGGACAAACAGCTTTCTGTCTCCTCATCTGTCCAGCGCAAACATGTCCCTGATCACAGACACGCTGTAATGACCCGATGGGTTAACAGATTTAAACTGCCTGTGGAGTCGGGTAGGCTGAGAAGCCCTGGCTTTGGCTGTGGTCCTGCTAGTGGTGACTGCTGGAATTACAGGCATAGTGCCGGCAAGTATGAACCAGTTACACGGACCCAGCCCACCCAGCACTTTTTAAGATTGCAAACGAACCCAGGACTCCTGAACCAGCTTCTAAGGAACCCAGTGGCTGCCACATGACTTGGAGAGCCAAACCCAGAAGTGCTTGCTTCAAGCCCCCCGCTTTCCCCCAGCACTTGCTTGCTGCCGGTTTTGAATTCTGTCTTGCTGTCTGCCTAGACCTTCATTATCCTGTGCTTGCCACAGAGGGGTAAGTTAAAGTGTCAGGAGCGATGTCATTTACAGCCTCCTGTTGCTAAGCAACGAACCCAGGTGAGCCCCAGAACTTCTTTCTTAGCAACAGAAGTGTATCTGGTAGAGTGATGGGGCCTGGCTGAGCTATGTTACCGCCTGGGACAAGCTGGAGGCCTGGTGGCCCTGTTCCTCTCGAGGCTGACCCAGGACTCTGTGCCCCACTGTCCTGAGGTCCCTTAATTAAACAGCACTGCTCAGGGCCTTCTTGGTGTCTGCCCCAGGTTGTGTCTTCATGAGGGGTAAATGTGGTCTGCTCTGTCTTCTCAAGCCCCCGGGCCTCAGCAAGACAAAGATTCCAAAATAGGACATCAGCCCTGGGGTGGAGCATCACCTGCAGTTGTCAGGCTCACACTGCCTTCTGGGGAAAATCCCTGGGTAAGGCTACAGTTGGCACTGAGCCTAGGATGGACAGGAGTTGGCCTGAGACAGTCTGTGTGTGTGTTGGGGGAGGGGAGGGGAGGCTGGCTTTTCAGGTGAAGACCTTGCAGGCAATGCAACAGTCTGGAAGCCAGGAAAGCCTGGCTCCTCTGCTGGACTGCTCCTCCCTCTTGGAAGAGGGGAAGGGTCTCCACCCCTTCCCCAGGGCCTTCAGGAGGATACAGGGCTGCATTGGGAATGTGCGAGTTCCTATTAAACAAAGCACAAGACATGGATCGGAGTGTGTCCTGGATTTGGGTGTTTCTGGGTCAGACTTTCATTTGAATAGTTTTGAATTGCAGTAGTATTCAAATACCAAACAAGGGAAATTGTTTTGGCTTTTTGAGACAGGATCTCATATATGTAGCCTGGGGTGCTCTGGGGCTCACTGCAAAGCTAAGGATGGCCTTGAACTTTTTCCCATTCTTTGTGCCTCTATCTCCTAAGAGTTAGGAACATACCAAGCTGAGGAAAAGTTGCTTTTAAAGATTTTAAAAGTGTGTGTGTGTGTGTGTGTGTGTGTGTGTGTGTGTGTGTGTGTTTGCCACATATGGTGTCTCAGAGGCCAGAAGAGGGTCTCAGTGTTAGGATCCTGCCCTCACTCCAGCACATGCGCAGCTCGGGATCTTATGTCATCAGCAGGTGCTGGCGACTACATGGTCATGCAATCTGTGCCTTAAAAAAGCCAGACGAGGACCCCCACCCTCTCTCTCTGTTTCTGCTCTGCTCCCGCCATCTTTCTTTCTCTCCAGGCCTGGCTCTCCTCCCTCCCATCCCCTCCTTCTTTCTAATAAAGTTTTTTGTAAACTCTGGTAGTCGTGGCCATGGTCCTTGACTTTTCCGCCAGTAACCAGCGCCATTTATCATAACCATCACTCGGGTCCTCTAGAACTGCGATTGCAGGCAGCTGTGAGCTGCATGTGGGACTGAGAGCAAAACTGGATCCCTTGCTGCTGAGTCATCTCCCCAGCTTCCAGAGCAAGTTGTATTAAAAACAACAACAAGCCGGGCGGTGGTGGCCCAAGCCTTTAATCCCAGCACTCGGGAGGCAGAGGCAGGCAGATCTCTGTGAGTGCAAGGCCAGCCTGGGCTACAGAGTGAGTTCCAGGAAAGGCGCAAAGCTACGCAGAGAAACCCTGTCTCAAAAAAACAAATACATACATACACACACACACACACACACACATATATATGTAGATGAGTGTATGTGTGTGTGTGTGTGTGTGTGTGTGTGTGTGTGTGTGTGTGTGTGTGTATGTATACCAGGGAGGGGGCTCGTTTGATAGAGGTGCTTGGCTCTGAACCTAGCAACCTGAGTTTAATCCCTAAGACCCATATGGTGTTGTCCTCTGACCTCTACACATGCAGCTTGGCACACTTGGACACACACACGTAAATAAATGTTAAGAAAGAAAAATTACAGGAAGAAAAGCATCACGGACTCAGTAACACAGCTGAAACCTACAGAGAAACCTGGGCAAGCCCAGAACACAGTCAATAAATCGACTCGGAAGGCTTTTTGCTCTGGGGCCATACAAGGATCACACCGTCCACCGCGTGTGCCTCACTAGTCTACTGGCCCCATGCGCTCTGGCAAGATAATCACCTGTATTTCCCAGGTGGGTCACAGAGGCCCAGAGTCACTAAGATGTGGCTCTGAGAAGTGGGGCATGAAGCCTCTCTTCTTTCCATGCCTGTCACTCTGTCACTCACAGGCATCCCCAGCCCTGCATGTGTGTAAGCTGGGTTTTCACTGGCAGCATCCAGGATAACAGCTGTGAGACTGCAGCCCAGCGGTATCCTATGCTAGGTCTTTGTTTTGCCATCTGGACAATGGGAGAATACCTCATGAGATGGTATGCGTCAGGGTCTCCTCTAGCTCTGTATTTAAAAAAAAAACTATTCTTCTTTAATTTTTTTATTTTTATTTTATATGCATTGGTGTTTTAGCCATTGGTGTCTGGTCCCCTGCCCCCCCCCCCTCCCGAACTGGAGTTACAGATAGTTGTGAGCAGCCATGTGGGTGCTGAGAATTGAACCCGGGTCCTCTGGAAGAGCAGTCAGTGCTTTTAACCACTGAGCCATCTCTCCAGTCCCTAGCTCTGTATTCTTACAGTATGAGTTCTGGGAACACTTGGGTTCTAAGAAGCTGGAGGCGGAGACAGGAACAGCTCTCCTGGATTCATTGCTCAGACAGTTGCTCTAAACTGCAGAGGGCTCAGTGGTCCAGAAAGGGGCTTGCCATTACCTCCTTGGCCAAGACCTGTCTCCCTGAAGATCTGGCTTGGGGTCTCGGTCTGACCAAAGAGGTCTTTTGAGGGCACCTTCTCTTCTGTCTGGCAGGACAACCCATCAGCTAGTTCCTGGGACCCTAGGTCTCTAAGATGTGGGACTGTGGGACTTAAAAAACAGAATGGCACCAGGCAAGCTGAGAAGAGTGACTCTTGTGGCCTCCCATCATGCCTGCACAGGGAACTTGACATGTTTCAGGTGAAAACAGCTGACCTGTCAGGGTCACATGACCTGTCAGGGTCACAGCTGCCCCATGGAGGAGCTAGTCTTCAAAGCCAGCCCTAAGACATCAGAGGTACTTGACACAAAACTGGTTGGTGGCCCAAGCATCTCGGAATTCATACAGGACAGGATAAAACTAGGCTGGGGCCCGAGAGGAGGTTGATGGTTGGGAGCTGACTCTGAGGTCCCTCTCCCTGGGCTCTCTATATCCAAAGTTCCATTGTTCTCTTCCCATAGAGGTCAGAGGTGTGACCTATGTTGTCAACCCCACCCCTAACTTACTGGATAACCTTGAACAAATATGAGCCTTAGTTTTTCCTAACTAGAAAATGGGAATTTTTATCTTTGAATTTCATTACCTTTGGTAGTTATAGGGAGAAGAGAAACACATGAAAGTCGGCAGCAGACGTTATTGCATTTCTAAACCCAGCCGTGCCTGAAGTCTGCGTGGGCTGCTGAGTGATAAAACTAATAAATACCCTCTTCTAGCCCATCGTGGTTATATCCCTGTACTCTTAGCATTTGGGAGGCTGAGGCAGAAGGACCATGAGTCTGAGGCTAGCCTGGCCCACGTAGTAAGACCCTGCCTTGCTAAGGAGCTAGGGTGATAGCTCAGTTGGAAACATGCTTGTTTTTTCAAGCATGAGGATCTGAGTTTGAGCCCAGAACCCAGGTAAAAAGGCTAGTGTGATAGTAATGCTTGCATCTCAGCGCTGGTGAGGCAGAGACAGGCAAAGGTCCCTGGGGCTGACAGGCCAGCCAGCTTAACATGAGCTGCAGGCCAATGAGAGACCATATCTCAAAACCAAAACAAGCACACAAAGAAAAAGATGGACAGTATCTAAGGAACGCTATGTCTCCACACATGTACACAAATAACTACAAATTACTCAAGCCAACCAAATTATTCTTTTAAAAAAAGCAAACAAATACATCCCCTTCTTGTTTAAGACAGTTGAGCTGGGCTCTGGGGCTACAATACACAGTCTTGGATGATTAGTGGCAGTTCCTGTGTCCTCCCATTCAGGGACCCGGGACCCAAGGATATGTGTGTTAGGTGATTAATTAACCCAGCCGTTCTGCAAACATTTCCTAGCACGCACCATGTAATAGGTACTGCGTAGCGCAGCGATGTGGCGATCAACAAGATACAGTGCAGGCCTCGGAGGACTTGCAATCCAGCCAGCGAAGCAGATAGGAAACCATACCAGCGTAATGAAGGGAAGGAAGCCTGGAGAGAGACCGCCAAATCCTGAGGCAGATGGAGCAGTGGCCAAAAAGAAAAAGGGCTGGCCAAGTTGTAAGTGGTCCCCCTGGGAAAGGACGTGGCGAGTAAGGATCCAGGGCTGTGAAAGCAGGAAACGAGAGGGGGTGATTCAGGGGGTACATCTGCTCTGTGTTGAGTCCTGGGTGGACCTGCAGTTTCTGAGAGGAGGCAGGTGTGGTCCCACCCGAGGTTCCTGAGTGGGGCACAAGAAAAGTCTGTCTGCTGTGACACGAGGGGATGGTCAATTCTGAGTGTGAGAAGGACTGTCAGACACACTTGCTTATACAGATCTCTGTAAGCTGGTCTTTTCAATGAAGTGGGTGAGCAGGAACGGAGGTGTTCCACAAGGTGTTCCAGCCTTCCAGGCAGGTGCTGGGAGGATGTGCCAAGTCCCAGGAGCAGGAACAGCCAGTGTTGTCTTCTAGGCAGGGAGGAATCTCACTTCCCGAGGTCAACTGTGAGTCTTTCTCAAAACAGACTCCAAGACAGCTTTATCTAGGTCTAACAGACATGCCGGACTCATCTGACCCAAGATAGCCATGAATGTTTATATGATTATCAACACAAAATTCTAACCCGATTTAAAACAAAATATTTTTCTGCATTTTCCCCTCGTAACTGGACTGTACAGTTTTCAACATGAACTTTGTAGATGACATTATGTGACTCTGTCATCTGCTGGGTCTCTAGGAGGTGACGGACACCAGACAAGTGAAGAAAGGGAGCCAGCACTGGGTGGGTCCTGCCATGGGCCCTGGAGCTCATGCCTGGCGTCCCACAGAGAGTGTCACAGGCTCAGCACTTGCCTTAGAGGGTGATGGGACTGGACTCAGGGCCTCCACTGGATGAAGAAGGTTGTCACCGAGGTAGCTGCTTCCCACACTGCCAGCTCGCCCCACTGACTAAGACCTGCTCAGATGGACAGAATGCCCTTGAGATACATCCAGGATCTGTGTACTGATGACCCCTGGGCTCCTGAGAGGGGCAGAGGCCTGGAGTGTTCTCCACTGCCTGGCAACATGTGGACCTAGCCTCTCTGTTCTTTGTTTTCCTCACCTTCGAAAGAGAGCTGATGGAGACACTTCCTGCGGAGGACTCATCGGGATATGGGATGCTTGGCAGCAGGCTTGGAAACTGGCTTTGCAGACAGTTGCTGTCATGATTTGATTTTTTCTTCTGTGTGTGGTGTATGCATGGGTAGGTATGTGCACCTCTATGTGCGTGTGTGGAGGCCAGAGATGGACATCAGTTGTTTTCCTCAAGACCTTTCCACCTTATTTTAAGATTTATTTAGCCTGGTGGTGGTAGCATGTGCCTTTAATCCCAGCACCTGAGTAGCAGAGGCAGGAGGAACTCTGTGAGTTCAAGGCCAGCCTGGTCTACAGAGCAAGTTCCAAGACAGCCAAAGCTACACAGAGAAACCCTGTCTCAAAAAACAAACAAGCAAACAAAAGATTTATTTTTATTTTATATGTATGGGTGTTTTATCTGCATGTGTGTGTGTGTGTGTGTGTGTGTGTGTGTGTGTGTGTGTGTGTGCAGCGCCCGTGGAGGCCAGCAGAGGTCATCAAATCCTCTGGAACTGGAGTTAAAGAGAGTTGCAAGCTACCATGTGGGTGCTGGGAATTGAACCCAGGTCTCCCGGTGCTCTTAACTGCCGAACCACCTCTCCAGCTCCCCCACCTTATTTTTTGAGACAGTATCTCTCACTGAAACTGAAATTTACTGAGTGGCTAGAGCACCTGGCCAACCAGTCACAGAAATCCCCCTGCCTCTGACTCCTAACATTGATATCACAGGTCCTTACCACCATGCCCAGGTTCTTGTGTGAGTGCTAGGGACCCAAGCTCAAGTCCTCGTGCACTGAGCCATCCCACTGAGCCATCTGCCTAGCCTAGTGATCTGATTCTTCAAGGTCTGTAAATAATAGCTCTGAGGTCCTAAGATAGGCAAGGATGGACAGCAGAACTAGTAGGGGAGGGGCCAGGGCAAGGGTGGAACAGGAACAGCCTTAACTGTTAGCCCAGGAAATGAGGACAGAAGAGGTGTGTCGTCTGTGGGATGCTGGGAAGGGGGCTAGGCAGATGGAGAGGAGGGGTTTGTGATTGTACCCTCTTGGCTTACCCAACCCTTGTCTCAGCCAGGTGGTTCATTCACTCATCCATTTACATAGAGCACCCTCATAACTTCTCTGGGCTAAGTGTTCTCCTTGGAGATAGACCTTGGCCAGCAAAGAGCTCTTGGTCCAAACAGGGAAATTATAGCTGGTAGAAATAATGAGACACCGGGTCAACGCAGAGGTTTGGGGGAGGAGGTATAGGGGAGCTGAGGGGGCTCAGTACATGATGCTCCAGGAAGGCAGGCCTTCAAGGTCTGGGCTTGGTGAAAAGGACAAAGAGAGGAGAGCAGAGGAGAAGGCAGACCAAACTTGGCAGAGGCAGGGAGGTGGGGGTTCACAGGGAGTGCTTAGGGAGGGCTGAGGCTAATGGCTGAGGCTCGGAAAGGCAGACCCGGGTGTTCAGTCCCTGAAATCACAGTTATGTACAAGCTCATTTATGTTTCAAAGTCCCATGCTACAGGGATGACAGTCAAAATAGCCTGCTCTCACCCAGTGCCAGCAAGGGACATTGGAACAGGCCAAAGGTGTGTTGAGTTGGGTCCCCATAGGCAAAAAAGGACTCTTCTGTGGGTGGTTTATAAAGAAGCTCCTCTCAAGCAGGCAAGAGACAGGTAGGGTGGGGGTGCCACCAGAAGTCGAGGAAGCCAAGCCCAGGTACATGCACTGGTCCTTCTCTGCTGCATAACACACAGCCACCAGACTAGTGTCTGAAACAAGCATCAGTATCTTCCAGGTTCTGTCAATCAGGGATTCAGGTGACCTCACAGACGCTATGGGCCACATTGACAGTCATGGGAAGGTCCACTCTGGGGAGGACATACCTCAAACCCACTCTTGTGAGTGCGGACACATCTCAGTTCCTCCCAGCTGCTAACCAGAGGTACCAGATCCCTACCCCATGGCTATTCCACAGGACCGCCCTTCACTAGGCAACTGGCTTCCTGTAGAACGAGAATGCTGGAGGGGATAAAGGGCAAGAGACAGTCCCCTAAGATGGAAGCCATGGGCCTGGCTTGGAAGCAATGTCATATTACAGTCTGCACTCAGAGGGAGGTAGTCACACAGGGTGTGACCACCAGGAAGCCACTGTACAAGGGCCATCTTAGAGGCGGCCCACCTCAGTGAGATTTTAGACAAAGTCTTAATGTCCTCAGACCCTGTGAGGGGCTCTGGGCTGAACTAGCACTTTAAATGTATCCAGTGTCAGAGCTAAGGGAACTGGGCTGGTACCCTCCCCCTGCCCGTCACAATGTTCCTGAGATGAACCTCACTGCCAATGCTGCAGACTTGTGGAGCGGGCAGGGAAATTCCAGGAGGAATGGGCCTCTGAAGGTCATCAATGTCAATGCTTAGATGAGAAGCGCAGAGAAGGTGAGAAAAACATACAAAAGACCCAAGAGGACTAACAGTGTCTCCAAAAACAAAGAGTTTTAGAAATAGTCACTGGCGTCAAGAGTATGTGCGTGTTGGGGGTGGGGTGGGAGGACGGCTCAGTCAGAAAAGAGCCTGCAGTGTGGGTGTGAGGACTGGAGTTGGAGTGCCCAGCACCCCCCCAAAACCCAGTCATGGTGGTATGCATCTGTAAGCCCAGGGCTGTGATGGGGGAGTGAGGAGGGGGAGATAGGCAGATCTCCCGAGCCCAAAGGGCACCCAGCCAGGCTGAATCAATCAGCCCTCAGTTCAGTGAGAAAATCTGTCTCACAAAGTAAGATAGAAGGAAGACAGGCACCCACTGTTGACCTCTAGCCTCCCCATCACACACATGACAGAGAGAGAGAGAGAGAGAGAGAGAGAGAGAGAGAGAGAGAGAGAGAGGAAGAGGGAGGGAGGGAGACAGACAGAGAGAGAGACAGAGAGACAGAGAAAGAGAGAGACAGAGAGACAGAGAGAATAAGAATATCTGGACCCTTAGGCATCATTCACACGTTTTTCTAGTTTGCTTTCTATCCTCGTGATAGAACACTGATGGAAAGCACTTTGGAGGTAGGGTTCATTTGGCTTACAGGTTACAGTCCATCATCAAGGGAAACAAAGGCAGGAACCCAAGGAAGAAATCTGGAGGCAAGAACTGAAAGAGAGGCCATGGAGGAATGCTGCTTCCTGGCTGATTCTACAGACTTGCTCTGATGCCTTTTTGTTTTGTTGTGTTTTGTGTTTTGTTTTTCAAGACAGGGTTTCTCTGTGTACCCCTGGCTGTCCCAGAATTTACTCTGTAGACCAGGCTGGCCTCGAACTCACAGAGATCCACCTGCCTCTGCCTCTCAAGTGCTGGGATTAAAGGCGTGTGCCACCACTGCTTCCGCTACCTTGCTATACAACCCAGGACCACCTGTCCAGAGCTGCTCCACCCACAATGAGTGAGGCTCTCCCATGTCAATCATTAATCAAGAAATCCCTTTTGAGAGTTGTTCCCAGACCAGTCTGATGGAGGTAATTCCTCAGTTGAAGTTCCCTCTTCCCACGTAGCTCTAGTTTGTGTCAAGTTGACAAAAAAAACTAACCAGCACACATCTCAGATTTCCTCCCACAGGCAGATACAGGAAAGCTGCCGCCAAGATGTCCATTATGGTTCACTGGCACACAGTTAAGAGAGTCGATAGGAAGAGACTTCTCCAAGACATTCTGAAAAGAATTAGGGGGTTGTGGGGAGAGGCTAGAGAAATGTATATCAGTTCAGTACTTGCTCTTACAGTGAACTGCCTGGACCACAACCACCTGTAACTGCAGGTCCAGGGGATCTGATGCCTTCTTCTGACCACCGCACGTGCGTGCGTGTGTGTGTGTGTGTGTGTGTGTGTGTGTGTGTGTGTGTGTGCAAGTGATTTTATAAAAGAGAAAAGGGGGTGGAGAGATGGCTCAGTGGTTAAGAGCACTGGCTGCTTTTAAAGAGGTTGCAGGTTCATTTCCCAGCATCTACAGGCCCAACTGTCTGTAACTCCAGTTTCAGGCCCTCTTACATATAAAAGTAAATAAATCCTTAAGCAATTTTTAAAAAGAATCAAGGTGCAAAATCTTGGCTGTATTGGAAAGGAATTATTTGTGTGTATCTGTTGGCAAAGCTGTGGATTGTCAGGCCAGAATAAACAATTATTATTGATGAAAGGGGGACTGGGAGCCTGGGGGCAATCCCATACCTCAGTAGTAACTATTACAGTGTGTGTGTGTGTGTGTGTGTGTGTGTGTGTGTGTGTGTGTGTGTTACTTCTGTAATTGTCTTAGACTAGTTTTCAAGCAGAAGAGAGTGAATCTGGAAATCCAGGTTCCTGGAAGCCACACGCATCTCTCTTCATCACCCAACTCTGCTGCCCTGAGAACCCAGCAAAGGCTGCTTCTGGCCCAGAATCATCACCGGAGAAACTGGTTTGGCTTCAAGGGACAGTCCCCCCTAATTTGTTTGTTTTGAGGTCCATTCTCCTTCCTCAGCAATCCTGGTATGGACCATAACAAGGTCTGCATTTGCAGCGGGCATCCTGCCTGTGTTTTCTGTCTCTATTGTCTGTTTGGTACCCATTCATCTAAGGGCCAACCTAACAGCTGAGGTGGTTGACATCTGCCCTGGATCCACGCCATACTCTCACCACTTTCTTTAGCTGACTGTAAACCCAAGACCTTGAGTCAGTGCATGGCCAGCTAGAGAGACAGTTGGAGTCTGTGCTGTGGCCACAGCTCCGGGGACTAGTCTCACAAGTGGAGTTGTGCCCTGCCTCGCCTTCCCCACAAACTGCCTTTGAGCCAGGATGGATTCAGGCCATCTCTTGTGTCCCAGCCCAAGCCCTTCTCTGGCTGTGCTACACTGCAAAGTCTTGTGGATTGTGTGCTGCTGTCCCTGTACAATGTGACATGTCCCCCTCATGCCAGCTGCCTGTCACCAGCAGGGCTTATTTTCTTGCCCACGCCCTGACCATGCCCCACAGTGCAGAAGACTTTGAAATCACCTCTGGTGTTGGCTCAAAAACCAGGCTGGAACAACCTTCTACCTACGAGCATCTCATCCAGTAGAAAAGGTAGAGTCATGAAGGGTTAGACCGGCATATACCCAGCCTGGCTCAGTGTGCCAGGCCTGAGTGCAGGCTGCAGAGAGGTGCGTGCCAAGCATAGTACCTGCCGGCTTCCCTGCCCTCCTCACACAGGCACAGCCTGCTCCCACTGTTCTTCGTTCCCTCCCACTGCCCCCACCCTTTTGTGAGAGTGTGTACTGGTCTGGGAGTCTCCCTCTGGCCCTTAGCTTCTGCACTTCATCTTATTTCCACTGTTACTCCAATCTCAAACACGTAAGTCACTCAGTAATCCAGCACTCAACAGTGGAAGGAGAGAATCAAGGAACCTGAACCAGCTCCGAATAGAGAATTTACTTTCCAAGCCCCCAGGCCCTGTAAGTGACAAGGACAAATAGGGGTGCTACTTCTCCCTTTCTCCAGGAGTTCCAGCACCAGCGGGGGGGGGGGGGGGTTCCACCTGGTTTAGGTGTGGTCCCTTTGCCTACCCTCTATCCCTAGTCTCAGTGGGCAGCCCAAGGGTCCTCCCTAGATCCTGGAGAGTGTTCCACGTGAAAGAAGGAGGCAGCCACCACCAGGGAGGGGACAAAGCCGGTGGCCTCATCCCTGCCTCCTCCAGGGCCGCTGCATTCGCAGCCCACCACAATCTGCAGCCCACTTCAATTAGCCCACAGCCTACACACCAATTATTGTGTCAATCACCGCACCAGCAAAGCTGAAGAGGTTTGGAGGAGACAGGGAGAGGGAGGGCCGGGCTGAGGCGGCCTGCCCACCTGTACTGGATGAAACCGGTAAGGGCCTGAGAAAGCACTGATTGAGACTCCTTTCCTTCCCTCTAGCTTGCTTGAGAGCTCAGGCTACCCCTCCCCCATTATTCTGGATTCTTTCCAGCAGAAGATCCAGAGGGCCTCCCACCTAATCCCAGTGTATGCCCTGCTCAATTTATATGGGTGCCTCGGTATCCCCGTGCACTAGAGTGTACATTCTGAGCAGAAGGGAGCTGGTATCTCCTAATACTCAGGAAATAAATTGTGTCATAAATAAAAGCACATCTGTTACAATGGGAATCAAAATAACACTCCAGAAGACAACGGCAAGGAGTCAGATGTCCAGAGTACGAGGACTGGATCAGTAAATGCTCCATCCACTTACCTGATGCGTCTGATGTCACTGTCTGGGTCTGGTCCCTGGACTGGTTGGCGGTCACCCTGTGGGAGGCTGACTTGGTTCCCTGGAGCTCACAGACTGCTTGCTTTGACTAGATTGTTAAGCTTTGTCTTCTCTACATGATACCTCGTTTTTCGGGTCCCAAAGTCTTTCAGACCTTGAACAATCTGAGGGGTGCACAAGAAAGGAATGAAATACAGAGCTGAGGAAGGGCAGGAGGGGGTGAAGTGGTCCCAGGCCCTGCCCTTGAGGTGTGTCCTGCCCCACAGAGCAGACAGATAGCATCCTTCCCCTTTTTATTCTTACTAGTTGTCCTCACATGCTGAACAGGCTCGCCTTAGGTTGCTCTCCCTGGCCTTCTTTAGTCTGGTGCTTTTGGGGAGCCCTTCCCCTCTTGATTTTCTGGCTATGGAGGGGCAAAAATCACCACACTGTCCCAGCCATTCAGACATTGGCCAGTCAGAATACTCTATCAGCTTAGCCATAGCAAGTGGTCCGGGCAAAGTGGAACCCTAGCAATCCAGTCTGAGGTTGCTATAGAGACCCTGGAGAGGGACGGTTAGGAGAACTGATACTTGAACCAACAGATTAAATTTTCTCCAGCCAGTTGAAGTCGGACTTCTATCTATTGTAACCGAGTCTTCTTTGCAAACTTCCCTCACAAGCTACCTAGTTACAAATTAATTAATCAATTAATTAAAATGTAACGTGGATACTATTAGAAACACTCAGGTGCAGGAGGCCCGAGAGATGGCTCTCATTTAAGGACATATACTGCTCTTGCAGAGGACCTGAGTTTGGTTCCCAGCAGCCCTGTTGGGTGACTCACAACCACCTTGTAACTCCAGCTCCAGAAGATCCAATGCCCTCTTCTGTCCCCATGGGTCCTGGCACTCACATGTGCACATTCATACACATACTTAAAAATACAATGAATCAGCCAGGCATGGTGGCACATGCCTTTAATCCCAGCACTCAGGAGGCAGAAGCAGGCAGATCTCTGTGAGTTCAAGGCCAGCCTGGTCTACAGAGAGAGTTCCAGGACAGCCAGGACTACATAGTGAGACCCTGTCTCAATAATAATAATAAAATGATAAATCATTTTAAAATACGTAAATGAAGCATAGGTACAAAGGCAATGTCTACCCTTTTCTTCTCATCTGTCTTTATGTCATGTCTACAATGACAAGTGTTACTTTCACGATAAGAAAGAAAACAGCATTTGCTCTAAAATGGACAATTCATCCTGATATTAGGATGTAATAATGAGTGACAAGAGCCAGAGCTGGAAATTCATTCTGAGTCTGTCTACAAGGCCCACGGCAGGCAGCTGGCATCCGTAGCCCTGGAGGGCAGAAGAGCTGACACCATGGTGATATGGACTAGGCAGGTCCCAGCAGCTTCTGGGTTGGTGAGAACAGTGCCCATCTCCCTGGTGGTGGTCTCTAGGGTGCAGGAAGCTGTGGAGCTGAGCCCGTCAGGAGGTGTGTATTTCACTTGATGTGTGCTAGCTTGGGCTAGCTCCCAACACTGAGTCAGTGCCCGAGGGCATCTGTGAAGACAAAGGATGGTTTGGGTTCCTTGTTAAAAGGGCTGTGGTCAATAAGCACAGAGGCATCTGGTGGGGCGGTGCCTGGCTAGAGGGGGGCAGGAAAAACAAGAGAGAGAGCCTGCCCTCCACAGTTCCCATCAATGGCACTCCAGTGCCTTTCCCTGAGACTCCATCTCTCAAAGGTCCAGAACTTCCCACCCATGTCAAAGGCTAGAGACCAGGTAGATGACTGTTCTTGGTTGTGAACTTGACTCCATCTGGAATTAACTAAAACACAAAAATGGAGGGCACACCTGTGAGGGATCTTTGCTTAATTTGAAAAGGGAAGATCTACTTCTAATCCAGATCTTTTGAGCTGGGAAAACCTGCCTCTAACCTGGATCACATCCTCTGCTGGCAGCCTATATAAGGCCATGGGAGAAGGAAGCTTCTGCTCTTTGCCTGCTTTCTCCTGCTCTCACTGGCAAGTCCGTTCCTTCGCTGGCATTAGAGTGTACTATTTCGGGATTCCAGAGTCTACTGAAGACTAGCTGAGACATCCAGATTCATGGACTGAACAATTGAACAACTACTGGATTCTTGGACTTTCCATTCATAGATGGTCATTGCTAGATTAGCTAAACCACATCCTGTAAATCATTCTAATTAATCCCCTTCATATATATATATATATATCATATCATATATATATATATATATATATATATATATATATATATATATATATATATATGAGAGAGAGAAATTCATTCTATAACTTCTGTTACTATAGAAAACCCTGACTAATACACAGGCATCCCACATGTGGGCCTTGGGCAAACATTCTAGATCCAAAGAGAGCAATAATCACAACAATAAAAACATTTCACAGTAGCACTGGGAAGACAGCTCAGTGGGTAAGTGCCTTCCACACAAGTATGAGGACCTGAGTTCAGGTCCCTAACACCCACATAAAGGCTGAGCCCAGCATCAGGGAGGTAGGACAGGAAGACATCTGAAGATAATTGATTGGCCAGCAAGTCTAGCTGAGTGGGTGAGCCCCAGCTTCAGTGAGAAATCTCGTATCCAAAAAGATGATGAATTGGAACATGCTGTAGGAAGATCCCAGATGTCAAACTCTCCACACATATATGCATACACATGCATGCATTCATGCACACAGATGAACAAGTATGTACATCACACATACATACAATTTATAGGAAGGGTGATGGATCAGGGTCTCACTATGTAGCCCTGACTGGCCTGGAACTCACTATACAGACCAGGTTGGCCTTGAACTCCAGGGATCCTCCCACCTCTCAAGTGCTGGGGTTAAAGGCATGGGCCACCATGCCCAGCTATCACACAAGTCTTTAAACTAGTAATCCATTCCTGTCTGTGGGTAACTCTAAGGCCCTTTGCTGGTCCACTGGCCTCTCAAATTTTATATGAAGGGTCTTTCAGATGACTTTAAATGAACTAACTCAAAACAGTTTCAGTTAAAAAGTAAAATGATGTAAGAAAGGGTTACAGGTCCCCAGCCTTCTCCCGTCACCACCTCTGCTAAGCTTCCTGCTCCTGGGGATCCTTGCAGAGATTCTGGCTGCTCTCGGGGTCTGTCTCAGAGTATCAGGGTCTGGGCAATCTAAGGGCTGCTTCCTTCTGGAACAAAGAGCCTGGTAGTTTGGAAAGAAAAGTCTTGCTTTCCCAGCAAAAGTGGTTTCCTGTCATCAATGGGTGGAACCTCCTCGTGGATGGATACCCCTTTCCACAGGACTAATTATAGATTTATTAATATTTATGGGCCTCTCGTCACAGCCGATAGATCTTGTTCGAGGACATTAAGCCTTATCTCCCTCCCTCCAGAAAGGGGCATTGAAAGCCAGCTCTAATTGGGTAACCCACAATCAAGATAGAGAGGAAAAATGACAATAGCTTGCCTGTTGCCATATATTAAAATATGGTCCTCCCCTCTCAATGATTATCTGTAGAATTAATAATCTTGCTAGTCCAGGTTTGGGCCCTAATAGCAGGAAACCGTATTAAATACTTTGCTAAGAGCAATCAGCTTTTTGATAAGGCTAATGGCCCTAGCCCTGGCTATTTCTCATGCTGAGTGTTCTGTTCCTCATCCAGCAGAAGCCCAGCCACTTTGTCCAGCTCTCTTGTCATTTAAAGGCAGCAACATGGCGCCATCTCCTGGGAGGGCTCCCTGCTGCCTCTTCTCATCCTGTCCTGGCTTGGAAGACATGGAGTGGGGATGAGGTAGCTGGTCACATTGCATCTGCAGTCAGGAAGAGAAGGACAAACGCTGGTTCTCAACATACTTTGTCTTTTTCATTTAATCCAGCCCCCAGCCCCAGGCCATGGAACGACACTGCCCATATTTAGGGTGGGTCTTCTCACCCCAGTTAGCCCAGTCTAGAAAATCCCTGTCAGTCATGTTTGCAGGTTTGTTGCCATGGTAACCACAATCCTATCAAGTTGACAGTGAAGGTTAGCCATCACATGTCTGTCTGGGCTCAGTCTCTGTATCCATCAAAAGGGGCCAGAAGTCCCTGTAACTGCTATTTTGAGCTTTGAACGAGACTGTGTAGACAAAAGAGAGTGCCCACACAGGCAGTGCCCACAGTGACCAGCTTACCTGTTGCTAGATTCCCCGGCATCCGCTTCCGGAAACCATTCTGCCTGACTTCATCTGACCTTGCCTTGTGACGTTTGGACTTGGCACACGTCAGTAAGTGCTTCTGTGTCTCTTCTCGGCCACCCTAGACTGGGCTCTAGGTTCTTGGGGACTGATGTGCCCAGCTTTATCATTTCCCCAGGCCCCAGGTAGCTGACATGAAACTTGACACAGAGTCAATGCCCAGATGTTGCCTCAGTGTGACTCGAGTGTGTAACACCCACTGTGTGCCTTGAGTGTGTAATACCTACTGTGTGCCAGACCCTGGTGGCAGGGAACTTTACAGAGTTTAACTCATAGTAACCAGGGACTGCCAAGAGCCTGCTGCCACCAGCACAGGGAACTAGAGAGGGCCATGCTTCTGCTTCCTGGGTTTGTCTCCGGCAGCCCCAATGGTCATAGTGATGGCTTCCTTTCCCCAAGGTAGAAGCTACTGTCAGCTACATCGCCACTCTATCTAGGCTCTCCCCAAGAGTGTCCTCCCTTAAGGAGCCTACTGTGATTCTCATAAGAATGATGGGCAGGAAGGAAGGGAGAGAGAGAGAGAGAGAGAGAGAGAGAGAGAGAGAGAGAGAGAGAGAAGAAAAGAGAAAGAAAGAAAGAAAGAAAGAAAGAAAGAAAGAAAGAAAGAAAGAAAGAAAGAAAGAAAGAAAGAAAGAAAGAAAGACAAAAGAATGATGGGCACTGAGGTTCTGAGAGGTGACATGACCTGATTGGTCACACAGCAGATAAGTGGAGCTTCTGGGGTTTGAACCCAGGTCCATCCAGAGACTCTAGTTTTGTTTTTGTTTTTTTTTATGACTCAGTGAGAAGGATGAGCCTTTGCTCCAGTCCCTGCTGGAGAGCCACCATGTCCTGACTTCTGTGCTCTGTTTCTGGGAGCTCAGCACCCTGACAATCTGTTCCATGGTAGTTGACCCTTTGTCCTGAGAGGTAGGCCCACTCTGGGATCTTTTCTCCGCCTTTTTAAGCTTCACTTCCAATCACCAGCTAGAACCTAATTTCAACAACCACAAAGTCCCGTTTCTGAGATCCAGACCCTGTACTGCCCAACTCTGACCCTGGTGCCCTTGGCGGAGGGGCCTGAGCCTACCAGGTCTCCCTCCTTCAGCTACAAGCATCTGGGTTGTGAGGCAGAGGGTTGAATTCTCCTCTGTGGGAACTAATGTGTGTGACAGAGGCACTGTGGGGATGAAGGAAAGCTCTTGGGTGAAGTAGGGCAGGAGGCCTGAGGACAGGTGCGCAGGCCCTGAAAGAGATGGGTTCACCAGGGAGCCAGCGAGTGGAAGAGGGATTGCCAACGTCTTGGGGGCTGCAGGACCAGGGAACCCAGGTGGGCCAAGCAGTCTGTAGGTCTCCAGCAAAAAACAGACACAGATCACGTAGACAGCAAGACCAGAATTAAAGCTAGTGAATCAAATCCAGGGGTTAGGCCATGATGTCAGATGCACTGGGCCCGGCTCACCCTTGCCGGGGTGTAGGCAGGTCGAGAGGCAGCAGTGGTACAAGAACCCAGAGTCCAAGAAGAGCCGATTTCCCCTCCTGCTGCTGGCACCTGTCACCAAGACAGCTATGAGGTGGCTGCCGACAGGTACCACAGCCGCTCACCATCTCAGGAGTTCTGACAGCTGCTCCAGCTGCCTCTCGTCAGGGAAAACACACATCTGAGACCAGACTGATGAGGCTGTCTCCAGACAGGCATCAACAAGGAAGAGAGGGCAGGCCACGGGTTGTCATTACACCACATACCCTGCCCATCTCCCTGGCGCCACCCAACAGGAGACTTTTAATCATCAGAGAGCCATGGAGGGCCTCTCTAGAGATCTCTGACCCCAGTGGTGCGTGCACCCACACAGACATGCCTTAAGCAGAGAGCTGTCTATGCCCAGATGACAAGCGTAGATTTGCACTCAGTCTCCGACCTGCATCATGCAGCCGATGCTCACACTCTGGAGATTAGGGCTTGCACGGGAGCATATGTGTACACATGTAGGTTTTCAACACAAAAGAGGCAGATGTGCAGGCATTCAGGGTTTAGCTCCTGCACAGCCATGAAGCTGAACATTCACACACCCATGTTTACAGATGCACAGGCAATGCATGGAGGTCTCAGACTGGACTCTTTCAAAGAGAGCATCTAGGAAGGCAGTTCAGGTAAGACATCAGGAAGGTCAGAGGGAAATCAGGATGAGAAACATGGGTGAGTTTTTGTGGGCATTTGAATATAATTGGCTGGAGTGAGTGGCACTATTAGGAGGTGTGGCTTTGTTGGAGTAGGTGTGGCCTTGTTGGAGGAAGTGTGTCACTGTGGGGGTAGACTTTGAGGTCTCATATATGCTCAAGTCACATCTAGTGTCTCAGTTCACTTCCTGTTTCCTTCAGAACAAGATGTAGAATTCTCAGCTCCTTCTCCAGCCATGTCTGCCAGCATGCCCCATGTCCCACTATGATAATGTCTGAATGATAATGGACTGAACTGAACTGTAAGCTAGCCCCGAACTTAATGTTCTCCTTTATAAAAGTTTCTGTGGTCATAGTGTCTCTTCACAGCAATAGAAACACTAAGACAGTTACCATGGGGCCTTCCTCAGGACACCCACCAACAGACCCTATAGGACACACTTCAGATTCATCCCACTGAACAAAACATATTCTGTCTTATCATATCATAGTGGAATAAAACGAAGTCAGTAGCAAGAGAAACTACAAGAACTATACAGATACTCAGAGACTGAACACTTTTGAATGACCTCAGTGGACCTTGGAAGAAATCAGAAATTTAAAAATACTTAGAATCAGCCAGGTGGGTGATGGCACACACCTTTAATGCCAGTACTCAGGAGGCAGAGGAGGTGAATTTCTGTAAGTTCAAGGCCAGCCTGGTCTACATAGTGAGTTACAGTCCAGCCAAGACCCTGTCTATAACAATAATGTGATGATGAAAATGATGATGATGATGATGATGATGATGATAGAAAAAAACAGAGATATCTCAGCTAAATAATCTAATGATGCAATTCATGGTCTTAAAAAAAAAGAAGAATCCAAACCCCAAAGCAATAGACCGTAACAAAACTAAAGACTGGGGCAGAAATTGGTGTGATGGAGTCTAAAGAATGATACACAGAATCAACCAAGCAAAAAGTTGGTTCTTGGGAAAGTTTAACAAGTTTGACAAATCTCTAGCCAAAATAACCAAAAAATAAAGAAGATCTGAATGAATAGAAGTAGAGATAAAAGAAGCGGTGACAACAGATTCCTCTTGGCTACTGTGAACAGCGCCACTGTGGACATGTCTGAACACTGTGTGAAGCTGTTTCCATGTGCCTTGGGTGTGGACCCAAGACCAGAATCACCGAGTCATGTGGGAATGCTATGTCCAACTTTCAGAAGGCGGTGAACTGTTCTGTAAGAGGCTGATCTACTTTACACCCCTGTCAGTGATGCACAAGGTACACTTATCAGCAACATGGGTGCTGAAAACTAAACCTGGATTCTCTGCGAGAGCTGCACACACTCTTAACCACTGAGGTATCTCTAGCCCTCAGCCTCCTTTTTTAAAAGGGAAGGACTTACAGCAGGGGCATATGAGTTTTGTTGTGTTGTGTTTTCATCTTCATCCATCTAGAGTGATTTGAGAGACAGAGACTCAGTTGGTAAAGTGCTTGCCTAGCACAAAGCCCTGAGTTTGATCCCGGGGTATGGGGCCACACATCTGTAATCCCAGCTTTCAGGAAGGGGAGACATGAGGATCAAGAGTTGAAGGTCATCCTCAGCTACATAGTGAATTCAAGGCTATCCTGGGCTACATAAGACTGTCTCAAAAATAAGCAAAAAGATAGTATTTCATAATTTTATGTTTCTGTGGCTCACTGATTGACAGTGTGCTGTTTAGTCTCCATGGCTGTGCACCTCCCATATCTCTTCCGTTATGATTTCTGACTTCTGTGAGGTCACACAACACTCCTTGTATGATTTAAAGCCTTGAAGATACATGATTCTTGCTTTGGGAGCTAACCTAGCATCTGTCCTGCTTGTGGACCTGGGAAGTGACTGTTGCTGAGGAGATTTCTCTACCGACACCTGCTAGGTCCATTTACCAAGAGTGTATTCACTTTCAGTCTTGGTCCTCTGCATGGCTATTCCAGCCATTATTAAAAGAAATTCTCATTTAAGTTACAGCATTTTTCAACTGCAGAGTTTTTACTTTTTAAATTAAAATAAATTCTTATTTGACAGTGTGTGTATGTGTGTGTGTGTGCGCGCGCGCGTGTCCGTGCACGCACACACATGCTTGTGGACTTGCAGGCACATGCATGACAGTGTGGGAGTCAGAGGAGAACTTTCAGGGGTCCATTCTTTCATAACAAAGTCTTTGTTTATCATTCTACACTCTGGTTTACTGAAAGGGAGGGTCTCTCTTCTATGGCTGAGCTGTGTCCTCCAGGCTAGAGGGCCTGAGAGCTTTCTGGAGGTTTCCTGTCTCCACTTCTCATCTAGCTTTGAGTATGCTAGGATTACAGATGTGCACCACTGCATCTGGCTTTTTACGTTAAGTTCTAGAGATTGAACTTGGCTCAGCAGCCTTGAATGGCTGGGACTTTTATCTGCTGAGTCAATCCTCTGTCCCCCAACCTTGTTCCTCCAATCTGTCATTCATGCCTTTTTAAAAAATAAATAAATAAATAAATAAATAAATAAATAAATAAATAAATAAATAAATAAAAGCTCTGTTTTACTCAATTCCTTATTGCTGTGAGAGAGTGCTTGATGGAAACAGTGTAAGGGTGGTAAGGCTCCTTTTTGCTCACAGCTTTAGAGGGTTCAGCCCATGGAAGCTGCCACACTAACTCATTGCTAATATTTTCAACAAATGTCTCTGGGCTAGGCACACAGTGTGCTCTAACACAGGTCCCACAGAGACAAAACTTTGCAAAACTTTGAATCAAAGCTTTTTGGCCAGGAGATATCAGTCAAATAGTGAAGGGTCCCTGCCCCCTCCAGTGGCCACTAGGCATCTGATTTACGCTGTCACTGTTCAAGACTCTCAGAAGAGCCAATGAGCTGGCTCAGCAGATTAGAGCCTGAGGGACTGTGTTTGATTCTCACTCCATAATAAGTGTCCTGAAGACTTAAAAACAAGGCAGGTTTATTTGGGGGGTTCTGCAAAATCTGAGTGTCAGCCTGGATAAAAGGCAAAAATGACCGGCATGCTGATTTGACACAAACAGTGGGTTCATATCACATTTCTCTGTCTTGTTTAGTTCTCGTTGGCTAAGTTCCTTATGAAGCTACAATCTGCCTGAGGTCCAGTATTGCCCATCCACAATTTCCCCTCTATTAATCCAAGATGCAAAGCCTTACTTAGTGACTACCCTGGGGCTGCAGATTCCCTCCTTTTTTGGTACCTGGCTCAGTCACATAGCAGACTGCCTGTAGCTTTTCAACACTAAGATGAACTGAGCCTGGACAAACAGGCACCAGCTGCTAGCTGGGGAAGACAGGATGCAAAAAGACAGAGACAGAGGACAGGAAATAATGTGGGCTTTTGAAACCTCAAGTCCCACCCCCAGTGACACACCTTCTCCAGTCCACACCTCCTAATCCTTCCCATACAATTCTGCCAACAGGAGAACAAACATTCAAATACATGAACCTATAGGGGCTGTTTTGGTTCAAACCACCACAAGCTCTAAATCCATCATATACTGAAAATGGGCCGTAACGATCTATTTCTTGCAACTCCCTCTTAAAATTTTACTCTTATTGGGCTTATTTTCAGACTTACTTTAACTTTTTTAATTGCTCTAACACTCTTTGACTCTCTTTACCATAAGACCGATGTTTCTGATCCAGTATCTAAAAGCGTTAGATTATGCTGATGCGTTATAGGCATTTATTTATTGATTGCTTTTTCAGTGAGTTTTTCATTAGCCTCCTTGTAGAAGGAATAATGCAGCCTCCTCCTACAGTTAATATTCCCACTACAGCTATGCGGTAAGTTAGGCCTGAAGCCACCAACCTTTTCCATTTCCTAAGCTATACTTCCAGCCAATCTATAAATGGATCATCAATTCCTGAATTTTCTGCTAATTATTTGGCAAGGGTAGTTAATCCTTGAAGGGCCTTGGTAATTGTCCCATCAGAACTGTATGATTGGGAATAAAAGTGCAACATCATCCACCAAACATGATATAAACATCTCCCTTCCCTGCTAGCATCATGTTGAGTGTGAGCCTGTTGAAGTCACTTGGCTAGTGACATCTAGGTGGCTAGACACTACTTTAATCGCATCCCTGGTACAACTGACAAAGTCTTTGTTTATCATTCTACACTCTGGTTTACTGAATATAGCCAATTTGAATTCAAATCCTGTAGCAGTTTGGTTTTCGTTTTAAATTTATTTGGAATTCCCCTGAGGATTCCTATAGAGTCATTGTCTACAACAAAGGACTCAGGTACTGACCCCTTAGCTTTGGGATTAGCTTTGCTAGGAGGGGGAGAGTTGAAGGTCTGGGTAAAGGGTATGGTTCATTGAACCATAGGGTCCAGTCGGGCAGTGGGCTTGAGCGGTTTCTTCTGTTCACAGTGTCACAATATATCAGCTCAGGGGACACTAAGAACAGAGTGGCTATCATTTGTCCCTCTGTTGCTTGAGATATTTAGGAACTGGGTACCGACTTCAAGGTCCCCCACTGGGTGAGAGGATCCATGCTTCTGTCATGTGAGACATGAGAAGTAATTCACCTTCCTACTGAGAAAGGAAGGGGCTATGATGCACTGGCCTGTACAGCCTGGAACAGGAGCAACAGACTCCAGCAAGTTGTATCCCCCCACACTCCCCCCCCCCCAGCATCCTTATTCCAAAACAAGGTGAGCATACAAACTACTGCGCTGGGTTCTGTGTTGCATCTGAAGGTGGAGGGTACTCCTTAGCCCTGGGGGTGTCAACCACTCTTATTGAGATATGTACTGTCCCTGTAACCCATTCCACCCAAGTACTCAATTCTCCAATCTGTTTCCCCTTCCACGATCTGTATCAAATCCTTGATCTTAACCATATTTATGAATTTTGTCCCTGACTTTGTCACACAATGTGGAATGAGGAAGGCATCTGTCTTAGTTTTCTTTTCTAGCACTCTGATAAAACACTGTGACCCAAAGCAACTTGGGAGAAGAAAGGGGTTTCTCTGGCTTACACTTCCCCATCACAGTTCATATGTGAGAAGCCAAAGCAGAAGCTCAAGCAGGGCAAGAACCCGGAGGCAGGAACCTGGAGGAAGGAACCTAGAGGCAGGAACCAAAGCAGGGCAGGAACCTGGAGGCAGGAACTCAAGCAGGGCAGGAACCCAGAGACAGGAACCAAAGCAGAGACTGTGAAGGGGAGCTGCCCACTGGCTTGTTCCTGATGGCTTGCTCGGTTTACTTTTTTTTTAATACAACCCAGGACACTTGCCCAGGGATGGCTCCATCCACATCAATCATTAACAAAGAAAACACCCCACATGCTTGCCTGCAGGCCAATCTGAAGGAGACTCCAGGTTATGTCAAGTTGATTAAAACAAAACAAAACAAAACAACAACCAATACAGCATCACACTTTGTAGTAAAGGTGTCTGTATTATAATTCACACTCTCACCTTCCCCAAAATGCTCGATCACCAAGGGGCACTGTGTTCCTTACCAGCTTCCCTACCTTGGCTCATACCTAAGATCTGTCTGGCTGTCCCATGATGTCCCCCTTTTCCTGCTGAGCTCTCCAAGTACCCTGCATCAGTTTGCACTTCTCTCTGAAGTGCTGGGAAAAGACCAAGATCCAGCAGAGTGGGCTGCCCAAATGTGGGGCAGGACACACCTTCCACTCCCCAGAGGCCAAGAGGTTCTTGTCTCAACGACACAAATCCCAGATGAGGCCCCAAGTTGTAAGAAACAATGATCCGCATTCCGTAATAAGAATGCTGGAGACTCAGAATAGCAAAAGCGAGACAGATTTATTTTTGGCTCTACAAAAGGAGGGGCATCATTCTGGACGAAAGGCAAAAACGGTTGATGTGCTGATTTGGCAGAGAACAGTAGGATTTCATCCCTAATCGCATCCCTCTGCCCCCTTTAGTTCTCGCTGGCTGAGTTCTTTAAGAAGGGTACAGTCTTCCAGGGGTCTAGCTTTGCCCCTCCCCAGTTACCCACCGTATTGGTTCAGGATGCAAAGCTTTGCCTAATATATCTCCCAAGCCGTAAGATTCCCTCCTCTCTTGTCATGTGGGCTCGGTCACATATCAGCCTGCCTGTAACTTTTCAACACTGAGATGAATCGAGAGTGCCTACACATGCAGGCTCCAGCTGCTGGCTAGGGAGACAGGGGCCTAGTGCCCCCTGTTTATCTGTGATGAACTCTAAATGCACCTCATACTAAAAATGGACTGTAATAGTTAATTTCTTACACACAGATAAAATATAAAAAGAAGTTTATTGCTTCTCTTGCTTCCCAGCCTTCTGGCTGAGATCAAGTGTAAAAACAATCAGTGCTGTGTGCACATGCACAGGTGCTCCCATGTGATTTGGGCACACACATGTGCATATTACCTGTGACACGCTCATTCAGTCACTGTAGGGTGACAGAGTTGGTCCATTTCAGACTCTCCCTGTCTGAGTTGCTGATTCATTTTGGGGTGGAGAGGAAGAGACAGGAGGCCACTGCAGAGGTGGTCCCTAAATTGTCAGCATCACTTAGATTTGCCTTGGAGGGGTGTGCAAGTCCACAGCTGATGACCCCTGGCCTGAGGCACATGAGGCACGGTGGCACACATATTCTGGAACACATGAATCTGGAACACGCTGTTCCAGATAAAGAGATATAAGATGTCCCACCATGCCAGGCATCAGAACTGGAGTTTGGATCATGGACCATGAAGGAATTGGGAAGCCAGGCAGGTCTCTGGAGGGGAGGTTGAAGAAAGTGTGGCTGTCCTGAGCCTTCCAGTTTCTCTCTGTCAGGATGGACTTCTATCCCTCCCTTTGCTCCGAGATCCCCTCCTCAACTCCCCCCCCCCCCAGCAGGAGCCCTGCTCATAGCTTGGCCCGATCCCTCCCACAGACCCCTGAGCTGTGAGCACACTCCCTGTACACCCTTCCCACAGGCAGTGTTTGCAGATAAGGGCTCTCTCTGCTCACCATCCGACTCCTGGGAATAATTTCATCTTCCACAGAGAGCCACACTGCAGGCAGCGCCATGTGTCCAGAGCTGGGGAAGAGCTGTGTGGTCTCCCTGCCAGCTGGATCATTTCATCCCTGCTAACAACAAAGGTTGCAGGTCTCCCGAGCTCACAATGTACAATTTAGGACTTTCACAACTACAGTTCCTTTTTATTATGAATCATTTCAAACACCTAAAGACTAGTATAATGAAGCCCTAGCTCCCCACTACCTTGTTTGAACTTACATTGAAATCATGTCTGATCTTCTTCAGCTCTTGCCTTTATTTATTTTAAAATTTTTATTGTGTCAGCATGCCAATGCATTTGCCCACTCTTCAGTTGGTTCCAGGTTTTCATGACACGGCCAGAGCTGGTATGTGAATTCTGGTCCTGTCTGCTGGAGCATATACACATGCAGTCGGGCAGGCTCTTGGGATGAGCTTGGACACAACGTAATTGTATCAAATTTGCCTCTAGCAGCAGCCTGTATCAATTTTGCCTCTACCAGGAGCCTGCAAGAGCTCTTCCGGACCTGCGTCCTTTTGTCTTCACACGGTAGGAGGCTACCCAGCAGCAAAGCAATAGACAGCAGCACCCGGCAGCAGTGAACTTAAACTACAGCCGGACAACAGCAAGGGGTAGACGCTGCCCCCGCAGTGCCCTTGAGCCGCTCTTAGCCAACACCATAGCAACTCACCCGACACACCCGGAGGGTATCCACACTGTGTCCTGTGATTATCTTTTGTTACTTAGTTCCTTAAGGAACTAAGATGTTACAGATGCAATGGAAAGCCTTCTGTAGATCAATCCACTAACCCAATTCCTCTTTTTCTCTCCCTCAACTGTGTTCTTTCTCTCCTCTACCTGCCCCCCACACACACACACCTCCTCACCCCCTGCCAATGACATGGTCTCAGGAGACAGGATAGGCACTATTGTATTTTATAACTGCATCTGTGATACACCACACTGTCAGTGGTTTTGGTTTTGGTTTTAAACAGGACCCCACTTTGTAGCTCTGGCTGGCCTGGAACTCCAAATGTAGACCAGGCTAGCCTTGGAGTCACAGAGAGCTGTTTGCCTCTGCCTCTTGAGTGCTGGGATTAAAGGCATGAGACACTAAGCATAGTTGTTGGGTTTTTTATATTTATGTCAATGGTGTCAAATTGTCGGATCCCTCCACGACTTCCTTCTTTTCTCCATCCACTAGTGGAAGCTTCCAGACCGCTCTGCACCATGGGTGTGGCTGAAGTTCACAGCTTCTCACCAGTGCTCAGTTCTCTTGCTATTCTCTGATTTCTCAGCTCCTCCAGTCAGGCCTTGAGGGGTGCTGAGTCCAGTTTTGACATTCGAAGGCCCCCAATATGCCATGATATTTAAGAAGCAGGAGTCTGTTCTGTTTCTTCAGTCCATGCCTCCCCAGTCTTAACAAAGGCTCCTTGCTTGATGAAACTTGAGTTAGGATCCGGAACTTTCTCCTGGCCCCATTTGTGCATAGTCTAGGAAAATCCAGTTCTAGGAAGTCAAGTTAGCAAGTTTTGTAAAAATACACGAGAGAGGCCTTGTCGGGAGAAGCCAAGGTGGCCCACGGCGGGTGAGGGAGACACGCCATGCAGACATGGCGGGCAGTGGCCAAAGGGGCACAACGGAAAGGCACTCACACCATGCAGACGCGGCACACACATGGAAAGTTTTATTAAGGGGGAAGGGAGGGGGAAGAAAGAGAAAATGGGCGGGGTCTGAGGAGAGGAGAAGAAAAGGAGAGAAAAGGAAAGAAAAGGAAGGGAGGAGGTGAGCACTACCTCATGGTGAGAGAGGAAGGAAGAGAGAGAGAAGGGGGCAGGTTTTCTCCTGAGCTACTTGAGACTCGGAGGAGAAGTAGCTGCTACACTCTTTGCTCAGAAGAAGAAAAGGAGGAGGAGGAGGAGGAGGAGGAAGAGGGGGAAGAAGAAGAGAAAGAAGAAGAAGAGGAGGAGGAGGAGGAAGAAGAGGAGGAGGAGGAAGAGGAGGAGGAGGAAGAAGAAGAAGAGGAGGAAGAAGAGGAGGAGGAGGAAGAGGAGGAGGAGGAAGAAGAGGAGGAGGAGGAAGAGGAGGAGGAGGAGGAGGAGGAGGAGGAGGAGGAGGAAGAAGCCGCTATACTCTTTGTTGCAGGAACCTACCCAACCTTCAGGACTGATGAGATTCATAGCCAAGGCTGGAGGACCTGAAGGCAGGAATGGCCCAGACTACTCCAGGCTAGACCTCAGAGAAGTCTAGATTTACTAGGTCTGATCCCACATGGCTGTAGCCCCTGAGGCCCTGTGTGGTGTGGGAACACCGGGGAGATTGACAGGCTGGAAGTACCTCGTGGACAGTAATGCACCATGGTGATCCACCACAGAGGGCCATGCTGGGCAGTAAGTCACCATGGGCAAAGGACAACTGGGGACCAGCCATGGCCAGTTGCAGTTCTCCAAGGTGTCATCCAAGCCCATGGCAAAGAAGAGACAGGACAGCCTGTGTTTCCTCCACCCCGCAGGGCCTCAAGATGGAAACCTTGCTGTGTCTTTAAGAATTTAGAAAGTTGTGCTTTCTAAACCTGAGTGTGCATGGACAGTGACCCCACTCAGAGGGGACCCTGGGCTTCTAGGAAGGCCAGTTTTCCAGACTCTAGAACACCGAATTCCCTAAACCCAAGGTACAAGGGCAGTTTGGAAATAAAACAAAGTCTGGTTCGGGGCTCCTGGGGCCACTTGCTGCTGTTCCAGGTCCTACAAGACTGCTTTTGGAAAGAATTTCTGAGAAATGTTGCCATTTCAGGGCTCAGGATCCCAGACAGCTGAACCAGACGGGAAACAGACTCAGAAGGGGTCTCATGCATGTCCTCCTTCCTCCTGCTACCCTAGCATCACCCGGGGGTAGTCTGCACCATCCCTACTCTGCCCTTAGCTGAGGAGAGTATCTGGGGTGGGAAGTGGAGGGGATTTTGATGGATGTTCATGCTCCCTACTGCCCAAGCAACTATGCCTGGCTCCCCAGCTTGCCAGCCATTTTATGTCCACCCCATTAAACAAACCAAGGAGGGGAAAAAATCATTCCCGTGTCTCTCCCCAGATGTGATTCATGGTGTCTGTTAGGCCCTTCCTCCAGATAACACCTTCCATCTCCCTAGACTCCCCAAGGATGGGGTAGGGGATGGAGTGGTGTGATGCATGCATGTGCACGTGCACACACACACACACACACACACACACACACACACACACGCAGGAACTCACAACTCTTCTTCTATTCTTGCCTAAGAGGTGTCTGAGGGGAGAATAATCTTGATTCGCATTCACTCCTGGTGTTCAGCACAGAGCTGTCTTCCTCACGGCAGAGCTGGGTGTGCTAAAAACTTCAACATAAATAAATAAATAGAGTGAGAGCGTGCAGATGCAGCCACAGCTTCAGGAACTCCTAAGAGGACAGGATCCTCTGCTGGACACCAAAGTGGTGGGTATGGTGGAATAGAGAGTGGGAGTTGGTGAGTGTGGGTGAGGTGTGTCTGGGGACTATCAGGAGGCAGTCTCAGCTGGATTCTGAGACTCCAGGATCAGAGGCATGGATTCTAAAGTTAGACAGTCTGACGGACATCCTGCTGTGTAGCTATGGGCAACTTGCTTACCTTCTCTGAGCCTTCCCACTTTATTGATTGAGGATCAAGTAAGGTGTAGGACCTACTCCACATGATGCCTCCTAGAGGAAGGGGAAATAGGAGCCTGTGGGAGATGCTGGGGTTTGGGAGGGAGGAGGCTGGTGTGGAGCTGGTCTGGTCAGTAGGAAAGGCACTAGGGAGGACTTGAGACTGAAGGCAATGGGGAGCCATGGAAAGGTTTCGCAGAAAAGTGGCCAAGTCAGACTACATGCTTGAACAGGCCATAGACAGCGGTTACAGAGGGGTCAGAAAGGTCCATTTGAGACTTGAACCCTGGTCTCCCTGGGCATATCCTGCACATTCAAGCTGGCAAGTCTTGAAATCCAGGCCCCACATACCTAAGCCTCTTCCCAGTTCTGGCTAGGTTCCCCTACCCATACATATGAACTAGGTCAGTGAGGTGGGCGTCCTGCTTCAGAGCAGGGGGCTCCTCTGATTTAATCTGGCTGGAGCCTGGTAGGGGAAGCAGTCCCAGTGCCCAGCCCCCTGCTGAGGCCTGTCAGGAAAGTGCTTTACTCTCAGGAGCGGGAGCTGTCAGGCATAGCCAAACTGCCTCAATTTCACATCCCCCAGGTAGCGCGGACACATGAATGGACCGGAAATTGAATGCAAAATCAAAATGCAACAAATAAATGGATGCAAAAGTCATTTGGAGGCAATAATAAGAACCCCCTCTGGACCGAGAAAGGAAGTTCTGCAGAGGCTGCAGGCTGACCCAGGAGGGGACACGAGGCTGGTGCCTTTGCTGTGTGCCCTGTCCTCCACCTACCTACCTTGCTGGGGTGTGGTGATATATTGTGTACCCTAATAAAATTTACTTGAAGATCAGAGAACAGAAAAAGCCACTAGATTAAACACAGATGCCAGGCAGTGGTGGCACACACTTTTAATCCTAGCACTCAGGAGGCAGAGATCCATCTGGATCTCTGTGAGCTCAAAGCCACCCTGGACTACACGAGATTGGTTCAGTCTAGGAAAGAAACAGAGCCAGGCAGTGGTGGCACACACCTTTATCCCAGTACTTGGGAAGCACACATGTCTTTAATGGCTAGGTGGAGAAAGGTATATAAGGCGTGAGGAGACAGGAACTAAAGGCTTTTCAGGCTGAGGAGTCCTAGAGGTAAGACATGGCAGTGGCTTGTTCCTTTGTCTCTCTGATCTTTCAGCATTTACCATAATATCTGGCTGCAAGTTTTTTATTTAAAAAGACCTTTAGAAATTCAAGCCGGACCATGGTGGCACACGCCTTTAATCCAAGCACTCAGGAGGCAGAGGCAGGCGGATCTCTGTGAGTTGGAGGCCAGCCTGGTCTCGAAAAGGCGCAAAGCTACACAGAGAAACCCTGTCTTGAAAAAAACCAAAAAAAAAAAAAAAAGAAAGAAAGAAAGAAATTCGAACAACATATGGTGCCCGATGTGGGGCTCGAACCCAGGATCTTGAGATTAAGAGTCTCATGTTCTACCAACTGAGCTAACTGGGCTATGAATTATGTGATTTATTACAACAATAGAATACCCAGATTAACATTCCTCCAATCTCAGAAACACATCATAAAGTAACATATGTTTCTGGGAAAAATATTAGAAGGTATTATAAAGAAGAGTCACCGACCATCCAGATTGTACAAGAACAGGACACAACAGCTGCTGATCTTTCAAAGACACCAACAGCCCTACCTTTAAAATGTTTAACAGACAATCCTGTATGGATTTAGCAACGGACTTTAACAACAGAAAAACTACAGGCCTTAGAACAGCTGGTGCAAGAGCGGTTAAATGCTCAGCATATTGAAGAATCAACTAGTTGTAACAGGAATCTTAGAGAGTCTTATTAATAAGATCAAACCTGAACCCGGTATTGGGGTGAACACTGGAAGATCAGAGAGCCAGAACAAGCTACAGCTACCTCACCTCGCCGGATCCTCAGCTGGTCTTGCTTCCTCAGACTGGAGGCCCTTGAGTTCTCATCCAGAATGGGTCTCAGCTGAATTGCTGCTCAAATGCCTGAATGCTTAACCAGGCCAAATGCTTCTAGTTTCTGGTCCTCATGCCTTCTATACCTTTCTGCTTTCTACCACCACTCCCTGGGATTAAAGGTGTGAGTCACCATGCTTGGCTGTATCCTTGAACAGATGGATTTCTGCCTCTGGAATGCTAGGATTAAAGGCGTGTGCTACCACTGCCTAACCTCTATGTTTAATATTGTGGCTGTTCTGTCTCTGGCCCCAGATAAGTTTATTAGAGTGCACAGTATTTTGGGGAATACAATACCACCACAACTAGTCTTTGGAATTCTCCTGTATTTGTTATTAAAAAGAAATCTGGTAAGTGGAGAATGGTAACAGATCTAAGAGCTATTAACAAGGTAATTCAGTGAATGGATTCTCAACAATCTGTAATTCCTTTGCCTTCTCTGTTACCTAAAGGATGGCCTCTTATAGTTACCAATTTAAAAGACTGTTTCTTTTCAATACCCTTACAAGAAAAAGAGAGAGAAAAATTTGCCTTCATGGTGCCTGCTTATAATAATCCTCAGCCTGTTAAGAGATATCAATGGGAGATTCTCCCACAGGGAATGTTAAATAGCCCAACCCTGTGCCAATATTTTGTACAACAACCATTGAAGTAATATGTAAACAATTTCCTCAGTCTATAGTTTACCATTATGTGGATGACATTTTACTAGCTGATTCAAATGTAGATACTTTAGAAAGAGTGTTTGAAGAAGTAAAGAAAATTTTGCCTTGTTGAAGATTACAAATTGCTCCTGAAAAGATACAAAGAGGAGATTCTATTAATTATTTAGGATGTAAAATAGGTCTACAAAAAAATTAGACCCCAAAAGGTACAAATTAGAAGAGATGGATTATAGACTCTTAATGGCTTTCAAAGATTATTAAGAGACATTTCCAATCTATGGACCACTATTGTAGTAAAAAATGATGAACTGAGTAATTTGTTCAAAACCTTGGAGGGTGACAAGGACTTAAACAGTCCAAGAGAAATATCAGCTGAAGCTGAGAGAAAATTGGCTTTGGTGGAAAAGAAAATACAGGATGCACATGTGGATCATTTGGATCCAAAGCTTGATTGCATTTTGGTTATTTTACCCTCTAAGCATTCTCCTATTTTAATTTTAATGCAGAGGGAAGATATTATACTGGAATGGATATTTCTACCAAATAAACAGTAAAAAATTAAAAACTTACGTGGAAAAGATCACTGAGTTGATTTTAAAAGGAAAATTGAGACTTCATCAATTAGCAGGAATAGACCCAGCAGAAATTGTAGTACCTTTAACTAATGATGAAATTGACAAATTATGGGCAGAATTTGCAGTAATTTTTTGGGAGAGATTAACAACAAATATCCCAAAAGCAACAGAATTAAACTTATAAAGAGAACTAACTGGATCCTGCCCTGAATTGTATGGGAAACACCAATATCCAGAGTCCCTACATTTTTCCCAAAAGGGAAAAGCATGTTACAAATCAGAAGATTTAAGTAAAGTGGTTCAAAGTCCTTATAATTCTGTTCAAAAATCGGAATTATATGCCATTCTGATGGTATTAATGAATTTTTCAAATTTAACTCTCAACATAGTTACTGACTCTCAATATGCAGATAGAATGGTCTTACACATTGAAACTGCTGAATTTATCCCTAATGAGTCATAATCAATTTCACTATTTATTCAGTTACAAGAAATAATCAAGAATAGGAATTATCCCTTATATATAACTCACATCAGATCCCATATGGGTCTGCCAGGCCCTCTAGTACAAGGTAATGATGAGATTGATCAACTACTGATAGGAAATGTGCTGGAGGCCTCAGAATTTCATAAAAAACATCATGACAATAGTAAGGGTTTGAAAAAGGACTTTTCCATAACCTGGCAACAAGCCAAGGAAATTATAAGGAAATGTTCTACTTGTTCTTTATACAATCAAACTCCACTACCAGCAGGATGTAACCCAAAGGGTACTCAGAGGAATAAAATCTGGCAGATGGATGTGTTTCATTTTGTAGAATTTGGAGAATTGAGATATGTACACCATTGATACCTATTCAGGATTTCAATGGGCAACTGCTTTGAGTTCCAAAAAGGCTGATTCTGTAATCATACATTTGTTAGAAGTTATGGCCATCATGGGTATACCTATACAAATTAAGACTGACAATGCTCCAGCATATGTCTCTGGTAAAATGAAACAGTTTTTTGCTTATTACAATATAAATATATTACAGGTATAACACACACTCCTACAGGCCAAGCAATCATAGAAAGATCAAATCAAATCTAAAGGATATGCTAAATAAACAAAGAGGTAACAAAGACCCCCAGAAATAGATTATGTAATGCTTTATTAACTTTGAATTTTCTCAATGCTAATGAGAAAGGAGCAACAGCTATGGAGAGACACTGGATAATAGAAAAAACTATAGAGTTAAATCAGTGTGTATACTTTAAAGATGTGCTGACCTCAGAATGGAAACCAGGATATGTGTTACGTTGGGGATGAGATTTTACTTTTGTTCCCACAGGAG
The DNA here is from genome assembly GCF_949786415.1 of Peromyscus eremicus. NCBI lineage: Eukaryota > Metazoa > Chordata > Mammalia > Rodentia > Cricetidae > Peromyscus > Peromyscus eremicus. The sequence continues at coordinate 131,003,325 of NC_081419.1, read as the reverse complement.
AAGAAAAGCTATGGATACCCTCAAAATTGATAAAGGTTCGATTTGAACAAGAGCGACCTCTTAATTAGAAGAGGTGATAGTTCATCAGCCAACATGACCATTCAATTTAAATTAACTTATACAACTAACAAAAGCTTTTCATTTGATCAGATATAGCTTGCCAAAAGGGAACCTCCCTTTTGGGGAAGGGTTTTGTTTTTGTCTTTCATGAGAATGAAGGCTGAGGAATCTGAAGAACACTGAACAAATGAGACATCTAAAGAAAAAAGACAAATCATCCAGAAAAAATGTCCCACAAAAAAGATTTTCTGGCCGGGCGGTGGTAGCGCACACCTTTAATCCCAGCACTCGGGAGGCAGAGCCAGGCAGATCTCTGTGAGTTCGAGGCCAGCCTGGGCTACCAAGTGAGTTCCAGGAAAAGGTGCAAAGCTACACAGAGAAACCCTGTCTCGAAAAACCAAAAAAAAAAAAAAAAAAAAAGATTTTCTGCAGTGAACCATGACCATGCCTAACAGCGACCTTTGAAGTCTCCAAAAGGATGATTCCATCAGGATAATGATAACATCATTAAGCTAACAAACACCACCCAAAGATTGGCTTTGTACTACAAACTGTTCAGGACAATATCGAGATGGCTAGCTGAGATGGTACAGCCACACAGACTACTCTAGCCAGGACCTGACCATAATCCTAAATTTTCTTTGGGTCCCCACAAGACTACCAGTGCCCCCAATCAACAGGAAGTAGCCTAGAAAACTATGCCCATATTCCCAAAAAATGGATTGTGGATGTTTGTCTTTGTTTAGGGATTGGTTAAAAACTGTTATTTGTCATAGTCAATCTCTTTCTAAAAGAAAAAAGTAGGATATGATACAGAGATGTATTATATAGAAACAATAGGATAAAAGGGTAGATTATTGAATCTACTCTGAAAAGAAAAAGAGGAGGGTATAGATATGATAAGATAAAAAGGTAGATTGAATCTACTTTTACAAAGCAACTACTAGTTTTAAATATTTTACATTAGATTGGATTTTTGTATATTGTATACAAATTTCATATATGGATACAAATTTGAGATTTTTTTGTTAGAACATACTGTACATACATTTCTAATCTTGTTCAAGGTATTGTACTTATACAACTCATTTAACAATGTAATGCAATTTTCTAGTCCTTGAAAGTTTTTACTACTAACTAATTAGGATATAAAGAAATACGGGCTGGAGAGATGGCTCAGTGGTTAAGAGCTCCGACTGCTCTTCCAGAGGTCCTGAGTTCTATTCTCAGCAACCACATGGTGGCTCACAACCATCTGTAACGAGATCTGGTGCCCTCTTCTGGCCTGCAGTCATACATGCAGGCAGAATACTGTATTCATAATAAATAAATAAATCTTTAAAAAAAAAAAAGGATATAAAGAAATACAAGTTAATAGTTAGTCTGTAGCTTGAGTTTTCCTGCCTGGCCCACAGTCAGGATAAATCTCTCCCACCTGCCAGTCCCACAACCGCTCAGACCCGACCAAGTAAACACAGAGACTTATATTGGTTACAAACTGTATGGCCATGGCAGGCTTCTTGCTAACTGTTCTTATAGCTTAAATTAATCCATTTCTATTAATCTATACCTTGCCACATGGCTCGTGGCTTACCAGCATCTTCACATGCTGTTTGTCATCGTGGTGGCTGGCAGTGTCTCTCTGACTCAGCCTTCCACTTCCCAGCTTTATTCTCCTCCTTGTCCCGCCTACACTTCCTGCCTAGCCAATGGCCAATCAGTGTTTTATTTATTGACTAATCAGCAACACATGTGACATACAGAACATCCCACAGCATTAGTCATTACAATCAAACTTGTAGTCATGTTACTCACGTTTTCAAGGTCAAACAGATATATTTTAGATAGACAAGTCATCTTCAAACACTTCAGAGATCTACAGAATATGGCATTTAAGATGTTTTAATAACATAGATTTTTTTTATGACTATGAGACATGTCTGCTTCTGGTAGCACCAATCTACTTCAGAAAAGATAATGGGCATCGAAGAAACTTCATATGGAGTTTACTTTCTTTGTGGCAAAAGTTAGCCACTGGGCAAGAGAATGCCCTTGCCTTGACTGCTGACAGTATGCTGTCCAAAATGAACAAGCAGGATATAAAAGAAAGGACTGCCAAACCTTGCCAAGACAAGGTAGGAAGGCCCTTCAGAATATCCTGCTTCACAGAAAAGTCTGTCACATATGCTAAGCCTATAGGCTGAAGATGGATACCTCAACATTGCAGAGGAAACTTGGGTGACTGTCCAGGCAGCCAGCTGTTTCTATCATTTCTCACATTTTTTGGAAGTTGCTTACCTGCACTTCCTGCTTACTTAGGTAATATTATTTCCTTCTTGGGTCTCTGACAGAGTTGAAGACTAGATAATTATAGTTATAGTTTTTCTTGATAACAAATTCAGAAAAGAAACTCACTAAAGAGGTGTAAAGTACATAAGTTTGAAAGACATCAAAAATAGTTTTGGGTTGGTAATATAAGTTAGGATAGAACGTGAATTAGGTATTACATTTTGGACTCACCAAAATAGGATAGGTGATGGAGTATTTTCTCTGATTTGTGAAATGTTAATGGGCTAGACATTTTTAATGTAATTCTTGACTGTATATATTGTATATACTTATTGTACTTATTGTATATAGTTTTTCTTATATTAATTATAACCTTCTTTTATTATTTTAGACAAAAAAGAGGAAATGTGGTGATATATTTACCCTAATAAAATTTGCCTGAAGATCAGAGAACAGAATAAGCCACTAGATTAAACACAGATGCCAGGCAGTGGTGGCACACACTTTTAATCCTAGCACTCAGGAGGCAGAGATCCATCTGGATCTCTGTGAGTTCAAAGCCACCCTGGACTACATGAGATTGATTCAGTCTAGGAGAGAAACAGAGCCAGGCAGTGGTGGCACACACCTTTAATCCCAGTACTTGGGAAGCACACATGTCTTTAATGGCTGGGTGGAGAAAGGTATATAAGGCGTGAGGAGACAGGAACTAAAGGCTTTTCAGGCTGAGGAGTCCTAGAGGTAAGACATGGCAGTGGCTTGTTCCTTTGTCTCCTGATCTTTCAGCATTTATCACAATATCTGGCTGCGGGTTTTTTATTAAAAGACCTTTAGAAATTCAAACAACCCTGGGGTGTCTTCAAGGTCAGTGAAAACATAGACAGCAAGACTGAGACTTGATAGAGGGTGGGTGGAGCCAAGGGCCCTAGGGAACAAGGGCCCAGGAGTCAGGAGGATCTTGGCTCTGACCCTTCAGTTTCCAGCACATGTGACCTCTGGTGACAGAACTACTGGGAAATTTCTCACAAGTCAAATCAAGGTGCCTGCATTCAAGCTGGCCAGGGTGGTCCTGATGGCTGTACCCCCCTGGCATTCCTGTTGCCTGCACACAGTAGGGTGATCCTAATACCTGTCCCATTTGGATGTCCCCACTGCCTGCACACATTAGGGTGGTATGATGGCTGTCCCATCCTGATGTCCCTAATGCCCAAGTGCTTGATGCCAGCTCTAGGGCCTGCAATGTGGTGCAACCTTCTGGAAAGTCAGATAGAATCTTGCTCTCCTTGTGGTGGAGCCCAAGAGCCTGGTGTCTGTACACAGTAGGTGCTCAATAATCACACAGCATTGACTTCCTTCCCTTCCACTGATTCCACTCACTAAGGAGCCCTAGCATTTCAAGGCCCCAGGTCTGGGCTCGCTGGGAGCTGCAGACTGACCTCTCGCTCTCTTAGGTCAGGTATGGGAGGTCACAGCCACCGAGAAGCCTTTTACCATTCAGAGCCCACATTCGCCCATTGTCCTTCCTGCTCCTTGTCACCCCCACAGATGGAGAATGGATGTCGTGACTTGCCCAGGGTCACAGGCAGGTTGGTCCAGTCGTTGGATTGAAGTGCTAAGTCCCTTTCTCTTTGGTCCTGTCATTTCTTCAACAAAGGAGTGATGGGTGCCTCCTGGCCTGGCACCTATCACTTAGAGCCTCATGCTGGCACCAGTCCCCACTCTGAGAGTCGTGGGAACAGGAGGCTGTGAGCCAAGGCCCACCCAGGGCCACCAGGAGATGTTGGGACTGGGAAAAAGTGGGGGAACCCAGGGAGCTAGGACAAATCAGAGAGAGAGAGGCAACCATCTATTAAGCACCTACTATGTACCAGGAACCCAGGCTACAGTTGGTATTCATCTCTTCCTAGTAGCAGTGCTCAAAGCAAGGACACACTTCCAGGAGGGAAGAGGATTCAGGGACAGCTAGGCTGGGCGTCAAGGAAGCCTTCCTGGAGGAAGAGGTATTGGGTTAAGATCTGGAGAATGATAGGCGATGCAAAACTAGGAAAGAGAAGCGTAAGAAAGGACACATCGAGATGAGGTAGGTGAGGTGGAGGGAGAGGCAGAAAAAAGATGGCGGGCCAGCAGAAGGACCCAGAAATGAGAGGCGGCAGGAATGCCAGGTAGAGGAGAGAAGCCAGCAGACTCAGCCAGCCAGGCAGGCAGCAGTACAGAGAGCTAGAGACAGACTGGGGGGGGGGGGGCAGCTGGGAGGAAGGGGGAGGGGAGAGAGGGGCTGCCAGTCACTCTCAGCTCCCACACACTTCTGTCTGGACTTTCATCTCTGACACAGAAGAGGAAGCGAGGCCCCTGGGAGAGGCAGGGGTGGGCAGGCCGAGCTGCATAATGCATTTCACGTCCTGGCGGTTTTCATCTTCTTCTCACATGCTCGCCAGGGTCCTGAGCTGAGCAACTGCAGCTAGTGAGGCAGGCTGGTGTGCACAGAGCTGGAGGGGTGACCCAGCCTGCTGCCGGGGAAGACCTGGCTGGGACCGTGGCTACCCCACCAGGCAGGATGGTGGGGCAAACTGCCTTTCTCCCCAGGCTCTTTAATGCCAGTCCGGTCCTAACTGAGGCTGGGCCCTTGCTCCTGCCTCCTGCCAACTGGAGGGCTGGCAGAGCAGGTGCTGCTGTGGAATAAGGCATTAGCTGCGGATGGAAGGATCCCTGTGAGCCGTGCGTGCGTACACTGTTGACTCCAGCGTGGCTGCCCACTAAGGTGTTCATCAAGCAGCTTGCGGTTTACCCGGTGTTCACAGTAAAGATGCTTGCAAAGCAACACTCTGGTTTAACTGCACTGATACCACTTTCTGGAGACGGCTGCCAGGAGCACCACCACGGACTAATGTGTTTATTAATAATAGGGTGTTTACTCTGGCCTGCTTGCTTCCTCAGTCTACCTTATCTCACTTTCCTCTCTCCCTAGTAATTTTGCAGTACTTCCTTCCTCTAAGAGGACCCCTTGGCCAGAGTATGGTGACCTGGATTGACAATCTTCCTCTAAGTATTGGCCCCACAGAGTCCCAGCATACTAACAATTCCAATCTCAACTGTCCGTCATTATGGACCTGGAGTACTTCCTGAAGACTTACATCTTTAAAAAGGGCATCTGGAAGATTTGCATAGCCAAAGGACTGCGGATAGTACTGGAGTGACAGGCAGGTGCCAAAGCTGTTTCTTGGCCCTGAAATCCTGAGAATGGAAGATCTGTGGTTGCTGGTGGCAGGAGCCCTTGTTACTTCAGGCTTTGAAGGCAGGCTTGGGGACCTGTCGGGACTCCAGAGGCTTTCAACTATGAATATTGCCCTTCCCGCTTGCACCCCAATCCCTGGCTAAAGTATCCCATTGGGAGTCCATTGCTACAGTCCAGAATCCCTGTCCAGGTAGCCAGGAAGTCTGGGGCCTGGCTCCACTCTCTGGCTTGAGGAGGCAGTTCTGGACTGAGACCACTGGACACCACCAACTTCATTCCCAGCCGATTCCTTTGATCCCGGCACAATGCCAATGACTAGGAGAACTCAGCACCCACAAGCCTTGGCCATGGCTAGGAATCAGCTAGTACGAGAGAGAAGAGGAACCCCGGCTTCAGGTCACAAGCCGTCCAAGCCACAGTGTTGACACAGCCACACATTTCCCTCACTTCTGGATACGGGCAGCCTCTCCTGGTGCCCGGCTGCCCCTCCGACCTTCTGTCCACAGCCCACACTGCAGTAAAGATGGTCCCCGCTGAAAGCACATTCATGTTGCCCTGGGTTCTTAGGCAAAGCCTCTAACCTCAGCTCTTCTCTCCGGCCACTTAGTCTTCTCATGCAGCTCCTGGGGCCCCACTTTTCCAGCCCCTTGGGCCTTGGCACGTGCTGACCCATGGCTGAATCACAAGTCCCTCCCACCGTCTTCTGTGCCTGCCGGCTGACCCTACTCAGCTCTGGTGTCCTCCCCGACCCCAGCCCAGCTGGACACTCTGGGAACAGAAAGAGGTTGCAAGAACAAGCCATATGAGTGCCCTCTCCTTCCAGGGTAGTGAGCATTCTGAGGCCAGGGCCTGCTCTATTCCCTACCATTCCCACCACCCCACCCTGACATACACTCTGCCTGGCACAGGGCAGGTCAGTGGAACTTCATATATGCTAACACAATAAGTGAGCCAGGGGCTAGTGTCATTTTACACACACACACACACACACACACACACACACACACACACACACACACGGGGCGGGGGGGGGGGAGAGACAGAGACAGAGACAGAGACAGAGACAGAGACAGAGATGAGAGAGGACAGGAGACCTGGAGTCAAACCCTACTTACTCTTCTCTGATTGAATGACCCAGAGAAATGGCTTGGCTGTTCTGGAATTCTCCAGCACTTGTTGGGATAAATAACAACCGCTAGAGTGCCTTGGGGTTGCAATGGCTCAGTGGATGGGAAGTACACCAGATCCGGCCCCTCCCAAGGACACCGCCCACCAAACACTCCAGACTTAGCCCGGCAGTCTAGCACAGCCTCTCCTCCCCTAGGCCAACGCCCGGCTCCCAGCTGGCACCCTTGCCGCTGCTTTCGGCCCCCAGGGGCTGGGCTGGCCGAGTGCCAGGCTGGCACCTTACTTCTTAAACAGCAGAGAGGACAGGTACTTGTTGCTCTGGTTTGCAGAGAGCTGGGCTGAGGACGCCGGGTGGGCAAGGGAATTTGTGTGGACCCCCTCTCTCTGCCACACCCAGTGTTACCCCCACCCCCAGCTCATCAGGCACCTTCGCTGCTACTGGCAGTTCCTCCAACACCTGGCACCTTTCCCTCCCGCTCCAGCCACGTCCCCCTTCCCTGCAGAGGAAGGTGGCAGGATCTGAGAGTTCAGGACCCAGCTGGCCAGGGCTCTGCCCTGCTGTGACACCCTCTGGCTGTGTGGTGCTGGGCAAGTTGTACCTCTGTACCTTGTATTTCCCATCGGAAAAATCCAAATAATACCACCTAGGGCTGCTCTAAGGACAGGACCTAGCCCGTGAGGGGCCACGCCTTCCCTGCACACTTCAGGCCCGCTCTGTGCTCCTTATGTCCCCAGTCTCTCTGTTTTTATGCTCACAAGCAGCCCCCACTCAGGGGCCTCACCTGGGACTGTGGCACACTCGGAGTCCCTGTGACATCAGACACTGCAGTGAGCCTTAGCCAGTGACTGACAGGTGCAAGAGTTTGAAAGGTCCGCCCTCACCAGACTCTACTCCACACAGGCTGACCCCACGTGGGACCAGGTAGGGCACTTCCTGAAGTCCTCCCCTTGCTCGGGTCCCCACCTTCGCTGGGCAGCCCTGCAGCCTTCCCGGGCCTCTTGCTCGTTCGTGGCCACCTTCAGAGTAAATGTTTGTGTCCAGGTCTGCTCCTCAGACCCCAACCTAAGCAGCAAGGCAGGCTCCCGAGCATGGTTCAAGCTCCAGGCAGATGCTCAGCACACTCCAGCCACTACCAGTCTATCTCCAGCCACTACCAGGGTGGCCACGAGCAAACACAGGCGTCCCTCAGCAGCCACGGGGTGTTGGTTACAAACTCCACTCCTGTATTAAAATCTGAGGACGCTCATGCCCCTTATGTAAAATGATGTGATATTCTGCATAAAACTGTTGCACATCCTCCTGGTCATTTACATCATTTATAGATGATTTTTGTCTAGTGCAGTGCAGTGTAAGTGCTGCCCGGAGCTGTATTACACACACACACACACACACACACACACACACACACACACACACACACTATCCATATGTTGTTCAGGCTGCCTTCTAATGCACTATTTAGCCGAGAATAGCCTTGGACTTGTGATCCTCCCACTCCTGCCTCCCCAGTGCTGAGATCACAGCCTTGCACCACCACACCCTGTTTATGCAGTGCTGGGATTGGAACCCAGGGCTTCGTGCATGCTCCGCTAGCACTCTACCAACTGAGCCACAGCCTTAGCCCAATGCACTGTGGTCTTTGTGGATTTGCTGGTGGTGGTTTCTAACTCTAATGGTGTGGATAGATAGACAATCAGCTGTCCTCTGCCTCTTGGGCTAATTTGCTCATCTACGGGATGAGCACTGGTAAGTAACAACAAGGGTTGGGATAATGGCTGCCTGTGCAAGCTTAGCAGTGTGTAGACCCAAGACAGTGGCCACCCTTCCTGGTCACCCTGCGACCCTACTTCCTGTCCTGCTCTGCCATTCAGTGCCTTCCTCCCCCAGAAGTAGCAGAGCTTCCAATGTGATCCACATGTCATATTGGATCAGCACAGGCCTTTCTTTTCCTACGTGAACAGTTGTCCTCATTGCTACAACCTTGTGACTCTTTTGGGTCTGCCAATGTACTAGACCTTGCATTTTATCTCCAATTAGGTCTTATCCTATAGCCCAGACTGGCCTCAGACTTGTAACAATCTTCCTGCCTTGGCCACTGAAGGTCTGGGATGAAAGGTGTCTGCTACCACAGCCGGCTTGGACCTGGCTTTTACTGGGCCATGAAGGGAGGTGGGAAAATGATAAAGAGTCCCTGGGATCCAGTTGCTAAGTTGCTGGCACTTGACACCAGCCCTGTGGGGTATTCACACCCCAAAACCAGAGGGTGTTATTGGCGGCATTTTTTTTTAAGGGATTTAGTAAGTGCAGCATGGATGGATGTATCTCCTTCCCAAACTCCTACCCGAGCCTCAGTCCATCATGGGTGCAGCAAGCACTTTTGTCTTTTTCTAAGTTAAAAAAGAAGCATCCTCCTGGAGCATGAGTGGCACCCGAGGAACAACCAGCAGGCTTTCCAGGTGTGGCTGAGCGCCACAGCCGTTCGCATGCCGGGGAAACTCCTAACTGGACCATCCTTCCGAAGACTTCTTGGTTTGCTGCTAAACTTGGCGGCACAAGTTTGCAATCCCAGCCTACTCAGGAGGCTGAGACAAGAGAATTGGATTTTCAGTCTGCCTGGGCAATGTGGCAAGACAGCGCTCCAAATACAAAGCATGGAGAAAAAAGAGATGGTATACGGTGCTTAGCTATCATACACGAGACCCTAGATCAGTCCTTCCTTCCTTCCTTCCTTCCTTCCTTCCTTCCTTCCTTCCTTCCTTCTTTCCTTCCTTCCTTTCTTTCTTTTCTCTCTGTCTCTGTCTCTGTCTCTGTCTCTGTCTCTCTGTGTCTCTCTCTCTCTCTCTCTCTCTCTCCTTTATCTTATTTTATCGAAACTGGGTCTCACTGTGCAGCCCTGGCTGACTTGGAACTCACTATGTGGACCAACCTGTCCTCAAACTCACGAAGATCCACCTGCCTCTGCCTCTGGAGTGCTGAAATTAAAGAAAGGATGTGCCCACCACACCCACCAGAAAGTTTTCTTGACTCATAGGCACTTAAGAAAGTCCAGTTATGGAAGTTTGAGATTTTGGAATCCTATATGGAGTGTCCTGGTCTGAAAAAACCTCCTATTTAGAGGTTTGTTCAAGAGAGACAGTGTGAGCAAATGTCTTAACATCATCTACACAGCACTGGTGAACCCTTCTGAGAGATCCATGCTGGAGTCTATACAGAGCTCTCACTTGTCTGGGTGTGGTGGGCCTGCCTGTTTTTCCTTTGGAGGAGGAACTCTGCCCTTCCAGGCGAGGAGATAAAATATTTGGTGTGAGTCCAAAGTGATGGCTCACTATGAGTCTTTTAACCCTGGAATGTGCTCACCCTAAGAGGCACTCAGGGAGCAAAGCCATGCACAGAGACTTTCCACAGGCATGGAGAACCTCCAAACTGCTTGCTCTCACCTCTCCCCAGCCATTGCTGAAGTTCTATATAATCATTAGAAATTAAAGTCATAGAAATGTGGGACTGGAAGGGATGTCACAGCCAGCCCCCGTCAAATGCTGACACTTCTCTCTGGTGTCTTCATTCACTTGACCTCTGTTTGGATTCCTTCAGTGTCCAGCTCTTGTCCCTGCAAGACCCTTCCTGAAGGTCACTTCTGAGCACCTCTAACCATGTCATTGAGCACAGTGAGCCTTTCTGTGCCCCTGATCACTAACAGACACCTACAGAGTGCCTCTCCTGCGTACATTGGGACATAGAGGAAGTCAGACCTGCCGGGGACCCTGAAGAGTCAGCAGTGAGGGAAAGGAATTCTCTGCCCATTCAGAGGACCCCCAACTCCTCAGAGCTGCCCTTAGGTGGCAAGTAACGTCTGAGGATTCCTAGACACCCTAAAATTCCCAGAGCCAGTCCAAATCTCTCATGGTGTAAGGACAAGGTCAAGGTCATGTCGTGCCAAAGCAACACTCAGGATGAAGCCTAATCATCTGCCTCAAATTGCCCACATCCTTTCTCACTCCCACATCAGCCCCTTCCCCAGACAAGATAAGCCAAAGACTAAAAGTCCGACTTGAAGCCCACCTGTCCACACCCCCCATACCCTCCCTCACCCTCGCTCCATTACTAGGTCTAGCCACAACTGTCTGGACTTAGCTCCAGCCTCTCAGAGCTCCAGGAGACCCAATGCAATCGCAGGCCACTGGAGGGGGCGGACAGCTGGGCTGGGTGATGGGTGGTTTTAATATTTAAACACAGCTTCCCGCTGTACAGCCACAGGCGAAAGCAGCTGCGTCCTTTTTCTTCTCCTTCTTCTGCTTCCTTCCTTCCTTTTTTTTTTTTTTTTTTTTTTTAAATCTTTAATGTCTCCCGCCAGGCGCTGGTGGGGAGGCATCGGTCCTGTGCCATATATCAAAGGAATGCCACAGCTGGAGGGATATTCGGAGCATTCCCAGCCAATCCATTGTGTATAAATATATAGATATATATATATAGGTTTCATTATCCCCTTCAGGGCTGCCAGAGAATATATTCTTTTAATATGTATAATATATTTGAGCTGCTACTCGACTCGAGGGAGGAGGGAGGGCCCACCATTGACATTTCCCAGGCATTTCCAAGGAAAGAGAAACAGCTGACTTTGGGGAAAGGGAGGGGGTCCCATCAGCTAAGGTGGATCTCAGGACTCTGCCGTGGTGTCTCAAATGTAACCCCAGTCTTGTGCCTGGGCCCCACCTTGGTGTTTTCTTGGTCCTTTAAGGAGGTTTGTATGATCCTGAGTACCCATCGCTTCCTGCCATTGAGGGGTGTTCTGGTCTAACAATAGGTTTGCGTTGCAGGGCAACATGTCTGCAGCCACCACAGTGCATGCCAGTGGGAGTTTAAGGACATGCGCTTGCTGTGCGACCTTGGGCAAGCTGCACGCACTATCTGAAGTGCAAGGCTTCGTTTATAGGTGGAGTCAGCCGGCCTGCCTTGCAGAATGAGTAGAGCTCAGCTATGGACACCCCTAGAGTGGAAGCGGGGCTGAGCCAGGCTCACTTGCATCCAGAGAGACGAGATCTGAAGGACGAGTCCCACAAAGACCAAGGAAAGAGAACGTCCCTCAGGTCTCCCCAGCCTGCCTGAGCAAGGGTCATCTTGGCCATGTGAACCCCATGTAGGCTAGGTCCTTGGTTACAGACTCGGCTGCAGCATCCCCCTCCACCTCCAAGGATGGGTTCTGCTCTGTTTGCTGTGCCTGGGTGGTGCCCCTCAGCCACTTTCCAGGGGACTAAAGAATCACGTTGTTCTCTGCAGCGAGGGCTAATTTAGAAAGGAGGTCAAAAGATAAAGGTGCTTTGTTGTTGTGAGGCTCCACCTCCCCCAACTACCACCACTGCTTCACGCTCACCTAGGTCTGGAAGAGGAGGACAGAGGTCACCAGAGTCCTAGTGGGTACAAATGCTAAGCTCAGGGGCAGGGGTTTCCACGAGTTAGCGCAGCTGAGGACTTCTCAGCTTCACCTGGACTCAAGGATGGGTCTGCCACAGTGTGAGGGTGCCCTGAGGCCAGGCTGAGGTCTGGAGCCCGATGCTTGCTGGTAGAACCACAGCCCACCGGTCCACCCACCCCAAGGGCAGGGCAAAAAGAGGAAGCGTGGGGTCCGAGCTCCTGTTGTAGGCTACCTTCATTCCTGCCCGCAGTTCATGCCAGTCCCCTGCCACCTTGGTCAAGGGCACCTCTGCACACAGCCAGAATCCCCGCCTGTCCCCACCCTCTCAACCCTGCGGTAGCATCCACACAGAGACCCCGCTGAACTATGCCATCAGTTTCCTCTGGGGTTCCGGCTCCTGTCAGACCCCCACCCAGGAGCCACAGAAGCTTTCATGAAAATGGCTGTGATCTTTCCTATGTCACTCTTTCCGCCTGCCTGGCCTCTGTGCGGCTGACTCCATTTCACCTGCCAGCTCATGGCTTAAATATTAATTCGTTAGCCTTTTCTCACACAATCAATCGATCATCGATCAATTCATTTTTAAAACAGGATCTTTCTATATAGCCCAGGCTGGCCTCAGACTTGTGATTTTTCAGTCCCAGCTTCCCACACACTGGGAGAGCAGATGTCCATGGCTTTGCCTAGCTCCCCGTAATTCTTCACCCAAGGCCCTTGTGGCTTCTGTCATCTCCACCTGTAACTGTTGGGTGCTTACTAGTTAGACCGTCCCCCTCTCCCCGGAAAGCACAGTCCCTGGGACAAAGCCTGGCTTCCCTGTTTCCTGCCTCACTCCCAGCAAGCAGCAGAAGGCCTGGCCCACAGTGAGGGCCCAAAGAGTAGAGGCAGCGTCCGATGGCCGGACACATCCTGAGACTCAGGCTGCCAAGGAAGGAAGACCTTACCTTTGGCTCAGATCACTGTCCCACTGTCCGGCTGTCCAGATACACAAATCCGGGAATGGGCAGGGCCTAGATGTGGTGTGATTGGACAGTACGCAGGGAGTCCTCCCGTGCACCCAGCCACCTCTGAAGCCTCTGGGCTGAGAGAGGATGAAGTGGAAAGGCAGGAAAGGAGGTTTCTGTTTCTCAGCATGCCAAGAGGGTGGGGGTGGGGACAGGTGGAGGGTTTGAAACTTCAGCCTTGCCCAGTACCTTGGCTCACACACTTCCTGGCAGCTTCGGATGTCTGAAGGGACAAAAGGCACTGAGTCCAAGTCCTTGCCTCTGAGTGGCTCTAGGCAGCTCAGCTAGGGAAAAGCACCCCCTCTGTGCTCATAAACTCTAAAGAGAGGCTTGGTGTTATGGAACCGGGATTTTAAAAGATTAAGCAATCTCCTTCCACAATCTCACTTTCTTTTTCTGAGCAGAGGAATGGTAGTCTCAGCCAGCCTAAGCGGGGCCTCTCCGCCCACGGCGGCCTCTCCGCGGAGCGTGGGCGCCCCCTACTGGAAAGCTGCGAACACGCAGGCCGGGCTCTCCACCGGCCCAAGACTCGACTTAACTTGAGATGGGGCGCAAGTTCCAACCCCTGTGTAGCGCCGCAAGTCCTCCGGAACCTCGTGTGTCGAGAGAGGAGCAGACACATACATAAACACCCACCAGTCTCAAAGGTCCAGACCACTCTAAACTTATGCACGATGTTAGTCCTCCTTTACTTGGGCAGATGACACTCAATAAAGCAAAATGATACTGTTGTTAGTGGAAGTGTAGACAGGGCTAGAATGCACTGCTTGTGGTGTCCACAGGCTTGTGTCCTGAGTTCCCAAGGGGTGGGAGGGTAGAGATGGAGCCAGGCCTCTCCAGGAAGAAGCCATGAGGCAAGGGCTCTGCCCATCTCAGCGTCTCACCAGCCCTCACTCAGGCTGTGGTTTCAGGCCTTGTATGCATGCTCTCCCGCTCAGGGACTTCAGCCTGCAGGGAAGAAAGAAGAAAACCGGGACTCAGTATCCTGGGTGCAAGCCCTTAGATTTGAAATTAGAGCTGCTGGCTTTTCGCTATGTAGACAGTGCCTCCTGTTTGCTGAGCACTGCTTCCCGGCAGAGCACTCCCAACCCTGGTGCTGACCTCCGGGGTAGGGGGTGGGGGTGGGGGGTACGGTATTGACAAAAAAGAAACTAAAAGCCAGGTAGCTAAAACGAGACGGCCACTTGTAATCCCAGTACTCTGGAGGCAGAAGCAGGGGATCCCTGGAGCAAGCTGGCTGTATAGACTAGATGGAATTAGAGAGCTCTGGGTTCAGCTAGAGAGCCTGCCTCAATAAATAGAGAGGAGAATAGTGAAGGAATGCATTTGACTACATGCTCGTGCACATACACACACACACACACACACACACACAGGTGTGGGGGAGGTAAACAACTACAAGATAAAGCAAAGCTAGTCAATAACCCAGCGATTACTACTAATATGAGAAAGAAATACAACCACACATGCCTGCGTGGGTCGGGGTCAGTATGGCTTACCCCTGAAACTCCCGTTGAATTTAATCCGCCTGGTGATCTATTATGAGGAACCATTATGGGACCATCAAGGAGGTGGCTGGGGCTCCACCTTCACTGGGTAGCTGGACTCCTTCGTAAGATTGGAGGACGAAGGGGTTAATGGTCTCTCTGGAGAGTGGGCTTGCTGTAAGAGCCAGTGTGGCCAGGTCTGCCAGCTGCCCCCTGTGTCTTCCCCATACCACACCGGGACTGTATCGGCAAAGCCATCCACAAAGCCGTCGACAAAGCCATCCCCTCCTCCTAGGGCCAGAGCCGGGAGCTAACAGAAACCTTTCCCTCATAGCTTACCATTTGTGTGTGCGTGCATGTGTGTGTGTGTGTGTGTGTGTGTGTGTGTGTGTGTGTTTTATTGTTAATATTTTCATGTGTGGGTATATATGTATATATATTAGGGTTTCTGTTGCTGTGATAAAACACCATGACCAAAAACAACTTGGGGAGGAAAGGGTTTTATTTCAGCTTACAACTCTGAGGAAGTCAGGGCAGGAACCTGGAGGCAGGATTGACACAGAAGCCATGAGGAGTATTTTTACTGGCTTGCTCACTCATGGCTAGCTCAGCCTGCTTTCTTATAGCACCCAGAACCACCAGCCCAGGGGGGACATCGCCCCAGGCAGTGGGGCCCTCCCCCGTGATTCATCAAGAAAATGCATCACAAACTTGCCCACAGGCCAGTCTGGTAGGGTTATTTCCTCTGCGGCAGTCCCTTCTTCCAAAATGACTCTCGTTTGTGTCAAGTTGACATAAGACTAGCCAGCACAAGATGAGGGCTTGTACATGCCATACCAGCACGCTCTAGGATTGATTGAGAGACTGCCTCGGTGAAGACGGTAGAAGAGTGATGGAGGATGATTCACAGTATCAACAGACCCACTCTACGGCAGTGGGTCTCAACCTCCCTGACGCTGCGACCCTTTAATACAGTTCCTCAGGTTGTGATGACCCCCGACCATAACATTGTCTTGTTGCTTCTTCATAACTGTAATTTTTCTACTGTTATGAATTGTAATGTAAATATCTGATATGCAGCCCCAAAGGGGTGGAGACCTGAAGGCTGAGAGTCACTGCTCTAAACACACACACACACACACACACACACACACACACACACACGGGGATAGGGAGCTCAGACAGAGTCTCGTGAGCCCAGGCTGCAGCTGAAGTTGACCTTGAACATCCTCCTGCTTCTGCTTCCTGAGTGCTGGGATTGCAAGTGAGCGACCACCACACCCTGCTGCTTTGGGTTCCTCTCCTGGGATGGGATTGCTGGGGGTGGAAGCCAGAGCCTCCCACACCAGGCAAGCGCTCTGCCTCTGGGCTGCATGCCTGTCTGTTCCATGTCTACCCCTCTGCCAGCGCAGCACTGTTTAAATTCCCATGTATCAATTCAGGTAATTCCTCCTCTTTGTTCTCCTGGGCTTTATTAGCTGGGGCTTGTGCCTTTCTATATAAGCTTTAAAATAGGCTTGCCTATGCCTACAGAAAGCTTTTCTGGGATTTTTATGGGAATTGCACTAAAAATGTAGATCATTTGGAGAGAATTGACTTTTTACTATGTTAATTCTTCTGATCCACGAGCACGGTCAGCCATTTAGATCTTCTCTGGTTTCATTCTTCAGAATTCTGTAATTTTCTAAAGACAGATTCTGCAGGTGTGGGGACTTCTCCCTCCCTGGAAACATTGTATATGGTATTGTTCTCATCTGAGGCCCCATGCGCTTGTTTTATTTGAAACAAGTTAAAGTTCCTTGATCTTAAGAGACTGATTCACTCGGGGTTCCATTTCCCTGGAGAACAGAAAGCTGTGGGAGGGAGAGCATGCCCCCTCCCAGCCAGGAGGAAACAACAAATTTATCAGCAGAAGAGTGACTTGTGACTCATCTTGAATCCATCAGAGAACTGAGGTGTAGCTAGAGTTTTCCTGCCTGGCCCACAATCAGGACAAATCTCTCTCACCTGCCAGTCCCACAGCCTCAGACCCGACCAAGTAAACACAGAGACTTATATTGGTTACAAACTGTATGGCCATGGCAGGCTTCTTGCTAACTGTTCTTATAGCTTAAATTAATCCATTTCTATAAATCTATACCTTGCCACGTGGCTCGTGGCTTACCGGCATCTTCACAAGCTGTTTCTCATCGTGGTGGCTGGCAGTGTCTCTCTGACTCAGCCTTCCACTTCCCAGCTTTATTCTCCTCCTTGTCCCGCCTACACTTCCTGCCTAGCCAATGGCCAATCAGTGTTTTATTGACTAATCAGCAACACATTTGCCATACAGAACATCCCACAGCACTTCTCCTTTTCTTTTTTTTTCTGTTTTTCCAAAAAGGAATGTTTTAACCTTAACAAGGTAAAATTACATATAATTTGGGAATTTGGGCGTAGCTTCTCTTACTACTTCCTGCTGGAGGGGGTGCTGTATCTTATGGGGACACAAAGAAAATTTTAGGATTATGGAATAGTCCATGAGGCTGTATTGTCTGAGCCAGTTGCCTTGAAAGGATTCTGGATGTTGGATCATCTGGGCCATGGTGTCATTGGAGACCTTTCAGGGGGTCTTGGCTGGTGAAACCTGATATATCTTAATCTGGAACAAATCCATAGCCTTTGGCTTTCTGTGGGAACAAAAGAGACTCTTTTCCAAAGCAACATATCCTTATATTCCAAATTTTGAAGTCAAGGTACCTTTAAAATATACATTTTGGCATAACTCAACAGCTTTTACAATCAAATGTTTTTCTGCAGTTAAAAATCCCAAAGACAACACAATCCAGATTCTCTGTGTAATATCCATTTTTACGTGGCTTATTTTTTATACTACCTTTACTGTCTCTTTAAAGACTTTATTTTTAAAAACTATTTATTTCTTTATATAACTTTATATATCACCTTTTTTGTCTCTTTCAAGCCTACGTATATTTTACACACATTGTAAACTATTACATCTGAATCTGTCTTATTGTGAATTTATTGCTTTAAACTGCAGCAGCTGTGGCTGCTGGCTCCACCCACCTCAGCTTCCCAACATGGCAGTGGCATGTTACCACCAGCTCTGGGAGCTATCATGGGTCTATGCTTTTATCCAAGCAGCGTGTAGCCCAGAAACCTCTTTTTTTTGTTTTGTACTAGCAAAGTCTAAATCCACCGTGCAACTTAATGTGCCACTTGCAGAGGCCTCATTCCCACCAAACTGCAGATCGAGCGCGCACACCAGAAACCCACAAGTAGCTCAAACCGGCAACTGCCGCTCATTTGAGAGAGACAATTAGGAACTGTTTTTAGCTCCGTTTTAGAATCTTTTTTCTCAGTTTTTAGGTGGAAACTCTTGCCCTACGTTGGGTGCCAAATGTAGATGTAACCAACCTTCTTATTAAATAAGAAACACAGAACCAATGCAAAGAAGAAAGCCAAGAGGTCAGAGCTAAGAGCTAAAACCTTACCCTTCCTCCTGCAGTGGTCCTACCTCTCCGAACTAGCTACCCCTGTGTTAAAGTCTTTATATAGTGTTCCTGTTCTGCCTTCTCATTGGTTGTAAACCCAACCACATGACTGCCTCGTCACGGCCTGTCTGTATAGGCCTCCAGGTTTTCCTTGCTTTGTATTGAGATTAAAGGCATGTGTGTCCAATAATGGCTGTATCCCTGAACACACAGAGACTTACCCAGCTCTGCCTACCAAGTGCTGGGATTACAAGTGTCCGCCACCACTGCCCTGCTTTCCTATGGCTTGCTAATAGCTCTGACCCCCGGGCAACTTTATTTATTAACATATAAATAACATTTTAATACAAATAAAATATCACCATACTGAGGTCACGTGGTCACCAAGCGCATCAGATTCTGAAGTGTGACTACCTGCTTGAAGAGGCATCAGATCCCACTGCAGGATCCATGCAAGGTGCTCCAGGGACTAGCCCCGCCCCTGCTGGGAGCCTGTACTCTGTGGAATAACTTACACACACACACACACACACACACACACACACACACACACACATTTCGTCTCTCACACATATACACATTACATGAACTCAGCAAAGGTCACCAAAAGCCCAGAGGTCATGACTAGTGGGTCTTCCACAGTGACCTGAGGCAGACGGCATTTCAGATACAGGTCCCACATACAGTGCAGTTGAGGAGCCCCAGAAATCGGCCCTCTCAGCTCTCAGACCCTTGGGACAATGTAACGGGCTGCATGTAGGTGTAGTAAGGCAGTCTGTCCCTGGGTGGGACAGGGACAGAGTACAGAGTCTCAGCCAGCTCTTCCTTATCACAGGATGTCCTGGTCACTAGACATTCTTGTTATTGTGACAAATACAAGCAGGAAAGCCAGGGGATTGGCTCAGTCCAAGGCCACCCAGGAAACTGTCCTCACATAAACAGCTTCATTCCAGTTGCTTTCCAGAATCTTCTATCCTATAGCACAAAAACAAGACATTCTTGGAAGATAGACAAGAAACCTTCATTTCTGGGCTCCACTACTTCTGGGGAAACACAGACACAAGAGTGATGTGGTTCTGGGGAGGAGGAGGAAAGTCTCATCCCATGGGAGGGACCCACCACTGAAGAGAAGGCGTCTGTCTTGGAGGGCAGCAGGTCTCCCACCCAATCCATCTGTTGATACCCAAACGCCAATGTGATGGTATTGCAAAGTGGGGCCTTTGGAAGATGACCGAAGCCTTCATGAGTAGGGTTTGTGCCCTCAGAGCAGAGATGCCAGAGAACTAGCTCCCTCCTTTCACTGTGTGGGGACTTGGCTATAAAACACTGTCTAGTTAGCTCTGTCAGCCTGACAGAGGCTAGAGTTACCTGGGAAGTCTCATTTGGGGGATTGTCCTATAGGCATATCTGTAGAGGACGGTCTTGCTTGTTAATTAACTAGGAGGGCCCAGCCCATTGTGGGTGGCACCATCCCTAGGCAGGTGGTCCTGGGCTGTATAAGAAAGCTAACCGAGCATGAGCCTGAAAGCCCTCCTCAACCCCAGCACTGCTGGTTACTTCACCTTGAACATCCTCAGCCCCAGAGTAATGTGGAAATCAAGTTTTTGTTATTTACACGATAGCCCAGTCTATAGTATTTTGCTAACAAATGTAAAGAGCAAACTGAAAAAAATAAGTGGCTGGAATTTCAGCATGTTTCTAAAGGCCGAGGGTAGGCCCCGGTGATATTTGGAGGCCACAGTCATCACCATGCTCTTCCCCTCAGTCACCTGGGCCTCCAGGACATGAATCCTCAGTCTTTCCTTTATTGTGCAAAAACAAGACACTCCTGGAGGAGATACAAGAAACCCTAGTTCCCATCTCTTGATCAAAGACCTGCTGTTTGTGGGGAAAAAAACAGAAGAAAGGCCATTGACCTCCAGAGGAGCTGGCCCTCATAAAAGAGGAAGTATGAGTCCTGCCAGGGAGAGGCCAAGGATCCTCCAACCATACAGAGGTTAAAAGTCACTGGTCTTTCAGCTCCGAGGAAATGGACCCCAAGGCAGCAGGATTCAAGCTCTCGGGGATCAAAAACAGAGAGAGGATCCCCAAGGGAGAAGAAAAAGGGAATGAATAGCACACACTGGCTTGTAATTCACCCACCAGTAGATTTCTCAACAGGAACATTCTGGGGCCAGAAAGGAGGAGGATGGTGTATACGGTGTGCTGAGGGGAAGGCTCTGCCCACCAACAGTGCCAGGCCCAGCCAAATGGCTACCAGAAATGAAGAAAAGAGAAAAATACACCCCCCAAAAGCCGAGCAAAGTCATCACCACCAGAAGAAAGAGATGTTAATACATCAATAAGAGCATGGGGCATAGGTTGCTGTGTGTTTACCATGAAGGATAACTACACTAATTTATTAAGAGATTGACAGTTTAAAAGGATGTAAAATGAAGACATCATAATTCAAAATAGGGGGGACAAGGGACCACTTGGTGGTAGAATCACTGCCTAGCACACATGAGGTTCAAGTCCTAGCACCAAAAAGTTATATAAATAAATTTAAACGGGGCAAACAGACTGAATTTTTCTTGGTTTTTTTTTTTTTTTTTTTGTGTGTGTGTGTGTGTGTGTGTGTGTGTGTGTGTGTGTCTTCTTTTATATCTGTATGATCAAGGTTAAATTTCTATCCATTTAAAATAACTTGGAACAAGATCGTTGCTTCTCCAGAAAACCCAGAAAGGAATATGGCCCAGCCCACTCTACTCTTTCTAGGTCACCTGCAGATAAAGCTACACAAAGATGTTAAAAAATATATATACAATTAGCCAGGTGTGGTAGTTCAGGCCCGTAACTCCAGTCTCTCTGGGTAGGTCTGCATTTAGTTTTATTATTCACTTTACTTTATGTAAAATATGCCTCAACGAAGTTGACTCTCTCTGCAGCTCAGGCAGGCTTTGGGTCATCCTGCCTCAACCTCTCAGGTGCTGGAACTGTAGACATGAGCCTCCATCAATGAAGCTCTGTGTGTGTGTGTGTGTGTGTGTGTGTGTGTGTGTGTGTGTGTGTGGATGTCCATGTTATAGTACATGGAAGGCAGAGGATGTTGGGTCACACCTTTTACCTTGCTTGCTGGCGGTATCCCAGACCAGCTGTCTCTGAGCTCCTGTACATTCCCCATCCCTGCCCCCCATCTCACAGTAGGAGCAACAGGATTCCAGCAGGCACTACCATGGCCAGCTCTACATAGGGATTCAAAAATCAGGCACTCACACTGGTGAGGCATTTCACCCACTGAACCATCTCCCCAGCTCTGAAGTCATTTATTTTTGTGTATTGACAGTACTAGAAACTGAACCAAGAGCCTCTTGGATACCAGACAAGCTTTCTATCACTAGCTACAGCCCCAGCCCTAGAAGTTGGTTTTTAAAAGTAACAGTAGCTGGGCATGGTGGTGCATGCCTTTAATCAGAGGACTCAGGAGGCAGAGGCAGGCGGATCTCTGAGTCTGAGGGCAGCCTGATCTGCATAGTGAGTTCTAGGGAAGCCAGGGCTATGTAGACAGATCTCATCTCCAAGTAAATAATAAATAAATACACATATCAATAAATCCTCCCTGAGGCCTAGCTTTCATGGTACCAGAAAGTATCATTCAAGCTTCCAAAGAAGGAAGGTAACCAACAGTCCTACCTAGCTATGATGCCTATGAACCACACAACAACCAGCATGGCCCAACAACCTAAGGGTGCGGTAGTGGCATGCATACCTTAGTGGTAACCAACAGCTCTCTAATTACACTTAAGACCTGCTTAACAAGAGGGAAATCATGCCTGGTACTGGAAACCTAACCAACTATCCAGGGCTAGTGAAGTCATGGATTTTGGAGGAAAATAAACAACAACCACTTTACTAAACCAGAATAATCCCTAACTACATTCTTAATGTTGGTGCTCATCCCCGTAAGACAAGCGTAGTCTGTCGGTGGAAGCTTCTGTCCCATCAGCAGCTCCCAAATAAACACATTGAGGCTTGTATTAATTATAAATGCTCAGTCAGGGCCTGGAGAGATGTCTCAGCAGTTAAGAGCACTGGCTGCTCTTCCAGAGATCCTGAGTTCAATTCCCAGCAACCACATGATGGCTCACAACCATCTGTAAATAAGATCTGGCACCCTCTTCTGGCCTGCAGGGATACATGCAGACAGAACACCATATACATAATAAATAAATAAGTCTTTAAAAAATGCTCGATTGATAGCTCAGGCTTGTTACTAGCTAAATCTTACATTTTAAATTTGTGGGAGGCCAGCCCCCATCTTTTAAATGGTTCCTATGAGGAGGAGAGGGGGATAAAAAACTTTTAGATAGAAAGATAATGAAGAGAAGAAAGACAGAAACACAGGATAGCTTCGGGAGGACCTGGATCAAAATCCAATGGCCCCTTGTGTCTCTTCAAAAGGACTTTTTATAGCAATGCCAAGGGGCAGGGCAAAAGACGTCCCCCTTGCTAGATCAAAGCATACCACACAGCCAAGTGTAGACCCTTCCAATCACCTGGTAACCATACCCATAGTCAAATCATCCCTTTATACAGCCCTGTTGGGTAAAGCAAGCTCAGATTCTTGGACCCTGAGTAAGTTCTCACTAGGAAACCTCTGTGGGTCTCTACATAAATTAACCCATATTTCTTATCTACCCTCTGCCACGTGGCAGTACCTTCTTTCAGCATGGCATGTTTATCTCCTGCTTCCTTTGCATCTGCTGGCATATCCTCTGACTCCGCCCTTCTTCCTCCCAGCATTTTCAGTTTAGCTCTTCTGCCTATCTTTATACTGTTCAGCTATTAGCCAGTCAGCTTCTTTATTAAACCAATCACTGTGACATATATTCACATAGTGTAAAGGAATATTCCACAGTAGTCCTCACTGTAAGCCCCTTGAGGAGAGCTAGTGGCCAGGCCCCTTCGCTGGGGACCTCCAACTGCCAGGTTCCACCCACAGAACACTCTTAACTGCTCTAATGACCAGACTGAGACTCTGCTCTACAAAATAAAAAGCCCAAGCTCAGGACTTGAAATCCTACCAATCCCAACCCTGGAAAGCTCCACCCTGGAAAGCCTCACCCCCCAAGAAATGCTATAAAATCTTGTCTTCTGCTCAGTTGTCTTCTGCTTCTTGCCCAAGCAGTGGCAACCACCCTCCTGGGTTTTTTCCCCTCCCAATAAATCTCTTGTGTGAGGTTTGCTGTGCTGTGTGACTTTGTGGTATTCCTTGGCTCCCCACTGTTGTAGAATAATCCTTTTGTCAACTGTGAAGATGTGTCTTTGTCAAGGTGCCTTCTGGTTGTTTTAATAAAGAGCTGAATGGTCAATAGCTAGGCAGGAAGAGGTTAGGCAGGACTTCCAGACAGAGAGAGAAGAGGAGATTAATCTAGGCTTGCAGAAGAGACACCAGAGGACACAGAGAGGAACAGGAGGTAAAAGATGGAAGAGAGGTAAAAAGCCATGAGCAAAACATAGATTAATATAAATGGGTTAATTTAAGTTATAAGATCTAGTGGGACAAGCCTAAGCTATAGACCAAGCTTTCACAATTAATGGTAAGTCTTCATGTCATTTTTTGTGAGCTGGCAGCCAAAAGAAAAATCCTGCTACACCCCACTGCCGGGATACATTTCCATCCAAGCTGTAACACTTACATTGGTGCTATGACTCAGATAGGCTCTCCTGGTGCCTGCATTCCCCTTTGGGGTCTAAGCTGCATGGGGACCCTGTCCTTTATCTCCAGGCCACCCACAACATTCACCTTCTGGCTCACTGATTGCTCAGCACCCCATCCACCAGTGGCAACTAGGTAAATTTCCCATTTGATCACTGTAAATATTTCCCTGAGTCCAAGGAAGTGACTGTTGAGTGTCTGGCACCCCTCTAGTACTCTTGGAGGCAGAGGTACCCCTGCCACAATCTTCAAGGCTATGGCTAGTTGTCTTAATTAGGGCTTCAGTTGCTGTGAAGAGACACTTTTGTATGATATTTTGATTGTATTCTGACAATGAAGCTTGCTTGGAGTCAGAGGGCTGAGCTAGCCACTAGTTGACCACAATTAACCATAGAGATCTTAGGTTGAGGACAGATAGGAGACAGAAAATAGTAAGGCAGGGCTGAAAGGGGATCTCAAGCCTTTTGGATTGACAAACAGAAGGGACAGGAGGTGACTGGTGGCTTCTCCACTTCTCTGATCATTCAGGTTCTTACCCCATACCTGACTCCCAATTTTTTATTGATAAGGAATAATTAGATAAACGCATCACCTGGCACCAACACAGGGCACGGAAGCACGAGATAGGCACTAGTCCCTGGCTTTGCAGCCACTGCAGCCACCAGAGTTGGCTGGCTTTTCCTCCCTTGCTCCAAGCCCTCTGCGCACGTCTGGGATTTTTCTGTTGCAGCCTCTCTACAAAAGCCTCCGGCTGCCACCCAAACTCCTCCACAGGTGCCTGGGCACCACGGGCCAGCTCTGTCTTCAGGCAGCTCTGTGCTCTCTCTTCTCACTGTCACACACGCTGTTCCCACACGTTCCCCTGCGTCTGCTCTTGAGAGGGCTGGCTCCCTGGCCCCTTTCCCCCATGGCTTCCCCTGGACCCCCTCCTCAGGCTGCTGCCACAAGGTTAGCCACCTCGGTTATTGAACCTACTTTTAAACTAGAAAAGCCACTATTAGTCTCAAATATTTTACACTGGTATAGATTTTTGTATATTAATACAATTTTAAGGTTATTTTTGTTATATTGTATATAAGTTTCTACCCTTGTTTAAGGCGTTTTTGTATATTGATACAAATTTAAGGTTATTTTTGTTAGAATATACTGTACATATGTTTCTACTTTTTTTTAGATTTATTTGCTTATTATGCATACAGTGTTCTGCTGGTGAGTGTATGCCTGCTTGCCAGAAGAGGGCGCCAGATCTCATTATAGATGGTTGTGAGCCACCATGTGGTTGCTGGAACTTGAACTCAGGACCTTTGGAAGAACAGCCAGTGCTCTTAACCTCTGATTCATCTCTCCAGCCCAATGTTTCTACTCTTATTTAAGGTATTTGTATCTATGCAGCTCATTTGAAAATGTAATGTATAGTTCTAGTCCTTAAAGGCTATTAAATGTAGGTTAGTAGATAGTTATCTATAACAATCAAATTTGTTGCCATGTTAGTTATGTTTTCAAGGTCAAACAGAGATATATTTTAGATAGACAGGTAGTCTTCAAACACTTCAGAGATCTACAGAATATAGCATTTTTGCTGCAAGCCACAAAAATATATGAAGTAGAATTTCAGCTGATTATGACAAGCTAATACCTGGAAGAAGCCAAGGGCCTTCCAGAGGTCAAGCCGAGGTTCAAGGAGTCTTAGTGATATTGGTTTTTGATTATTAGCCATTTCCTGCTACAAATTTCTCATGTGCTATTGTAGCTTGTCCATCATTTATTGGGCACTATTCCCCTCTACTAAAGGAATATTTAGATAACCTTCTGTGCAGTAACTCAGCCAGGATCCCTAATTTCAGACCTTTCTATAATTATCATCATTGGCAGACTCCAGCCAGGACCATCCTTGGATGAATGAAAGTATCTTTTTTTTTTTTAAGATTTATTTATTTATTATGTATAAAGCATGTATGACAGCAGTCCAGAAGAGGGCACCAGATCTCATTACAGATGGTTGTGAGCCACCATGTGGTTGCTGGGAATTGAACTCAGGACCTCTGGAAGAGCAGTCAGTGCTTTTAACCTCTGAGCCATCTCTCCAGGCTGGATGAAAGTGTCTTATCAGAGATACCTCTGTACTCTCTAAGAACAGACATAAGCATCCAGACTATCTGAGAAGGCCTGGATAATGGGCTAATTAAGCTTAACTTTCTCCTTTCCAAAGTCTTATCTCTAGTTTTAGATCCACCCGTAACAATTAACTTACAGATGCATCTAGCTATGACGGAAGTTGCTTAGCCAAGTTACCTAGCGACTGAACACACTCCCCCCTCCCCTGCCAGAAACTGTGGGAGAGGAGATAGCTTGGTGAGATAAGGGTCAAAGGGATAAAAAAGGCAGTTTTATTTTCAGAGCAGAGGAGACAGAGAAGAGAGAAGAGAATGGAAGGACTAGGTGGGTAAGAACTGGAGAGGAACGAACTGAGATGGGGAAGAACCAGATTGGAGGACTAGAAGAGAGTACTAGAGGAACGAGATGGAAGATGAGGAAGAGCCAGGTGGGGAAGAACAAGATGAGGAAGAATAAGATGAGAAAGAAGGAGATGGGAGAGGAGCTAAGATGGGAAAGAACTAGATGGGTGAGAACCTAGATGGGGCAGAACTCAGATGAGAGAATTAAGATAGAACTTAGATGGGACAATAGATAAATGTAGAGAGAAATCAGGCAAGAAAGGAGCTAGGCATGAGAGAAGTAGAAGCTGTGTAGAGAGAGAACTGACTCAGAAGAATAAAGTGTATGGACTAAGAGTATCCTGTATGTAAATTCATTTCATATCATCTAAGATTAGATTATCAGCTGGTTGTAGATTCTTCCTGGACCCTAGGAGAGGACTATCAAGGGGCTGGACCCCAATAGTCCCTGTTAGCATTTAAGATGTTTTAATAACATAGAGCTTTTCATCACAATGAGACATGTCTGCTCCTGGCAGCACCAATCTACTTCAGAGAAGATGATGGTCATATAAGAACCTCCATATGGAGTTTGCTTTCATTGTGGCAAAAGCTAGCCACTGGGCAAGAAACTACCCTTGCCTCAACCACTAACAGTATGCTGTCCAAATTGGACAAGCAGGGCACAAAAGAAAATGACTGCCAAATTTTGTCAAGACCTTACCTTCAAAATTCCTGCTTCACAGAAAATCTGTCAGATATTCTAGGCCTATAGGCTGAGGACAGATGCCCCAACACTACAAAAGAACCTTGGGTGACTATCCAGACAGCTAGCTGTTTCTGTCATTTCTATAGTTTTGGAAGTTGTTTGCTCTGAACTTCCTGTTTACTCAGGTAATATTATATCCTTCTTGGGTCTCTGATGGAATTGAAGACTAGGTAGTTATAGTTTTCCTTGTTACCAAATTTAGAAAAGAAAGTTACATAAGAGATGTAAAGTTTATAAGCTTGGGAGACATAAAATCTTAAATTGTTTATCTAAGAAAATGTTTTGAGGTCAAAAAATAGTTTTGGGTTGATAACGTAAGTTAGGATAGAAAGTGAATTAGGAACAAAATTTTGAACTCACCAAGATAGGATAGATAATGGAGCATTTTCTCTGAATTTGCCAAATGCAAGTGGACTGGACATCATGAATGTAATTTTTACCAATTGTTTTTATTGTATGTAGTTTTTCTGCATCAGAGTTAAACTTTTTTATTTATACAAAAAGGGGGAAATGTGTGACATTTTGATCACATTCTGATGCTCCTGAGACTGCCAATAAAATTTGCTTTGAATCAGAGAGCAGAGCTAGCTACTAACTGGCCAAAATTAACCATAGAGGCTTTGGAGGACTGAGGACAGATAGAGAGACATAAGAAGTAATAGAGCAGGGCTTAGAGTCTCGGCCCTTTTTGTGTTGAGGAACTAGAGAGAGAAGAAGTCACTGGTTGCTTCTCGGCTGTTTCTCTGATCATTCAGGTTCTTACCCCAATATCTGACTCCTGAGTTTTTCATTGATAAAGAATAATTAGATAAATGCTTCAAAACATAAATAAATAAAGGGACAGACTATTCCTAATGGGGACTATTGCTACTCATCTCATTCTCCTTTGTGTTGGGAGCAGTACAGTCTAGTCTCAGATCAACAAATGACTGACTACCTGTCCGACAGGTTTCCTCAGGACAAGTCACCTGTGAAAACGGACTCTCACTTGGCAAGGACCAGCAGTCTATGGGATAGCACAGGAATTTGCAAAATTTGTGCAGCTTGCAGACTCTTTTCTCTCTCATTATATTGGTGATTCTTTTGGGTGGTTTTTAGTTTTACTTTGTCAGTCACACATGCAATAGCTGTAATTTTCCCTGGAAAGTCTGCTCTTTCTCACATATTTTTCCCTAAGATTCAGCAGGGGGCTAATGTTTTTTAAATCTCTTATCTGGAATTACTAACTACAGCTCCCAACCCTGGGAACTTTTCTGACTCAATAGACACAGTTAGGTACATATGAGAAAACAACACTTGGAACATTAACCATGTCTCACAGTTCTGAAAAGGAGAGTAAGACATGCATACACAAAATAGGGAAGCAGCCTCAGGAATACGTATATAGTGCCAACTGTTGAGAGTAAGTTCCCTAGATACCAAGCATAAAATTATTGGTAGGATCTGGTATGATCCAAGAGGAAAAAATACAATGCAAAATGTGGGATGGATAGGCTTATCCTTACCATACATAGGAGCTTATATTGATGGAAGAAGTGTGTTATAGTGAGATGGGAAAAGAGTGCGTTGACAAAGTCTGCCTTTTACAGAGAGTTTGAGACATGGGGCCCTCTTAGAAAAGGGAAATGTATAAAAGTATATCTTGCAGACATGAAAGAATTGTCTGGGTTTGAATATTGTTGTCCTTAAAGTATTGTATCCATGTCTATTACTTTTTAACTTTGTAACCACAGTAGCTGCCAGCCTTAAGTGCTGTGAGAGCAGGATGTGTCTGGCTATTTAGTTAAGCCTACAAAAATGCTGAGCTCTATGTCTAGGATAAGGTTATATAGGGGTGGGAAGGTGTATTTGGGGAAGCATAAAGGGGACCAATAGGGGCTTTCATAATGATTACGATGTATTTCTTAAAATATAATGTATTTCTTAAAAGTCAAAAATAAGAGCCAATAATAAAACTGTTCATGTAACCCTGATTTAAAAAAAATCTGTTTAAGGATAAATAAAGATGGCCTGAGCTATTCGGGGCCACTTGAGTGTGATCCATTTGGTGGTCAGAAGTTTTCCTTGTGCCGATGTCCCTTCTGTGCCTCAGGATCTGAACCCCAGCTGAGGTTGGACCCCGGCACCTTTGGTTCTGGTTTAACTTTCTAAGACTTTTAATGAGTTATAATAAATATTACCTCAGGATTTGTAAGCATATTGGGTATAATTAAAACCATGTAATATCTAAAGCAAAAGGGCTAACTTAAAACTCATAACAAGGGAGTTGATAGTTAAAATCTACACATAGGTAATCTTAAAGGAAATATGTGGCTCACACCATCTTAGCTGCAGCCCTTTCAGGCATGGAGACAGCTACATGGCTGACAGCCATCTTTGCTAAGGCAGGAAAGGATGGATTTTGTCATGTGACTTCACTCCCATCTTGATTAAAAGTGACCACATGGCATAAGCCAATCAAGGAAAAACCACTCCTCCTATCTATGAAGCCCAAACCAGATGATTCCTCCACTATTTTTGATCATGCTGATGAGCCTCCCTTATTGGCCTCCATCCACGGTCCCTTCTTTCCCTCTCTAGCCTTTTTGGTCTTCCCTTCTCCCTCCTCAGTGACAGGCCATCCAAATCAATCCTTTCAGGTGGCCACTTTCAGCCCCCTGGAATCCCTTATTCCTCCCACTCCACCATGGGACCCCCTTTACCTCCTGCTGCCAGGCCCAAACCAGCCACAATTTTCTCTTTTGAGAAGGATGCTGGGGTGGACAGCTTGGTCAGGATACATTAAGCAAACTCTCTCAAATAGAAAAAAGATTTGGGTCCTACACTGCTAATTCTTCCACCTTTATTAAAGAATTCCAGTGTATTACCCAATCTTACAACCTCACCTTCCATGATGTTTATATGATTCTCACCAATAGCCTTCTGCCTGAGGAGTGCTGGCAAGTTTGGGAATATGCTAGGGTGTATGTAGACAAATCCATCAAACTAATGTCACCCACCCAGCCAGGGCTGAGACAGTCCCTGACCGGGACCCTAAATGGAATTACAATACTCCAGGGGATATCCTTGCTAGGGATCAATATTTTTTTCATTTTTCTTTATTAAGAAATTTTCTACTCACTCCACATGCTATCCACAGACGCCCCCCCTCCTCCCTCCTCCCATTCCCCCAGCCCTCTTTCCCAAGCCACCCCACATCCCCACTTCCCCCAAATCAAGGTCTCCCATGGGGAGTCGGCAAAGCCCAGCACACTGAGCCTAGGCAGGTCCAAGCCCCTTCCACTGCACCAAAGCTGTGCAAGGTGCCACAGCTAGGGATCAATTTATAACTTGCCTCCTGGCTAGTCTCTGCAAGGCCACTAAACCAGTGAATTTTGAAAAAAAATCCAAGAGGTCTCAACTTGTCAAGGTTGCGCGTAGCCTCAAGCCATGTCCCTCCGGCTGGCTGACCGCACTCTGCTCACCACAGCTCCACCATGGCAGAAATCATGCAGAAGCCCACTGTTAGTGCTGGCTCTTAGACTCTGCTGCCTGTGAACTTGATGATACCCCATGGTTCTCAGCGGCCGATGCCTGGCTGCTGCTGCTGCTTGCAGTGGGGACTTCTGAAGCTGGCAGTCTCTGAAGCAGCTTTTCGTTCTTGGACTACCAGGTTTGTTTGCAGTGTCTGCTCAGTCCCGGATGCCACTTTGTGCGCCCCAGGTCCCGCTCGTGAAAATCTGCTGTTACCCTAAGTTAAACCTTCACCAAAACTTTACTGCTTTAAACCTAACTTACTAAATAGATAAAGAGAGAGAGGGAAACATAGACAGAGACAGATACTTGCTGCAGCATCATTTTAACTATTCTGCTTTATATTTACAATTTTACTCCCGAAGATTAGGATATCACTGCCTCCTTTAATTAATTACTGAGCATGCCCCCTGCTCCGCGGTGTTCCTTCTCTTTATCCTCGGTACCTAAGTCCCACGCTCAGGGCACCATCTGTGGGAGTCCAGCTCCCACCTTTTGAAAGGTTCTTAGGCGGTGGAGAGAGGAATGAAGAAATGATAAATGGAAAGCTAGACCTAGCCGACAAGAAGAAAGACAAAAAAACACAGGAAAGCTTCGGGAGGACCTGGGTCAATAGCCAACAGCCTAGTCCTTTATTGAAAAGGGCTTTTTATAACATGCCAAGGGGAGAGGCAAAAGACCTCCCCCTTGCAAGATCAAAGCATACCATACAGCCAAGTGTAGACCCTTCCAAACACCTGGTAACCATGCCCATGGCCAAATCATCTCATTATGCAGCCCTGCTGGGTAAAGCAAGATCAGATTCTCTGACCCTGAGTAAGGTCTCACTAGATAGCCTCTGTGGGCTTCCACACAGATCTTCTTTTAGTGTGTAAGCTAAATGTGATGATGTGGCCACTGGCCACCACGACTAATGCCATTTCACATGGCTGCTTTGATGGCCAGAGCTCAGAATTTATCTCTGGGCTTTCTTGATTCAGTTTACAAAAAGATGCCATTTAAAAACAATACTTTTTAAATAAGGTATTAAAGCTACACCTCCATGCATTCATATACAAGAATGTACCTCTGGTTACAGCCAAAGTTCTTATATGCAAATCAAAGAAGTTAACCTTTGGGCCACCTGTTACTGTCTTCTCTCCTCTCCATCTGTCCCACCTCCTAACATGTAAATGGATGGTTCTCTCCCATCTGCCAGTTCCCAAATAACTACTCAGAGGCTTAATATTAATTATACGTGCTCAGCCAGTAGCTCAGACTTATTGCTGACTAGCTCTTACACTTAAATTAACCCATAATTCTTACCTCTGTTTAGCCATGTGGCTTGGTTACCTTTTCTCAGTATGGCATTCTCATCTTGCTTCCTCCGCGTCTGGCTGATACCTCCTGACTCTGCCCTTCTCCTTCCCATTATTCTTAGTTTGCCTTTCCCACCTAACTTCCTGTCCAGCTGCCAGCCAATTAGCATTTTATTAAATCAATTCATGTGACAAATCTTTACAGTGTACAAGAGGATTATTCCACAGCATTTCCCCCTTTGTCTAATTAAAAAGGAAGGTTTTAACTTTAATATAGTAAACATTTATTGAGTAAGAATTACAGTAACAACATCTAATCCATTTGCATTTGGCAAAACTAGAGAAAATACTTATTTATCTTTTCTTAGTGACTGTAAAGTTTTATATCTAATTTATCCTTTATCATATTTAAGGAAACTATAATTATAACTATCTAGTCTTCAACTTCATCAAAGACCTGAGAAGGAAATAATATTACCAGAGTAATCAGGAAGTGCAAGCTAACAACTTCCAAAAAATGTAAGAAATGACAGAGACAGCCGACAGTCACCTGAGGTTTTCTCTTCAATGTTGGGACTTTCAACTTTGGCTTATAGGCCTAAATTATCTGACAGACCTTTTTCAGAAGCAGGAAAATTTGAGGAATTGTCCTACCCTGTTTTGACAAAGTTTGGCAGTCATTTTTCTTTGTGTCCTGCTCATCCAGATTGGACAGCATATTTACTGTCAACAGTTGAAGCAAAGGCAGTTTCTTTCCCAATAGGCCACTTTTTGCCAAAAAGATAACAAACTCCATATGGAGTGTCTTCAGTGCCCGTCATTCTCTTTGAAGTAATTGGTGTGCCAGAATAGACATGTCTCACTGTCTGGAAAAGTCTAAGTTCTTAAAACATTTTAAATGCCATATTCTGTAGGTCTTTTAAGTATTTGAAGATTACCTATCTAATTGAAATATATCTTTGTATACCTAGAAAACCTAACTAATATGGCTATACGTTTGACTATTACAGATGATTATTAATCTGTATTTTTTAATTATACATTACATTTTTGAATGAGCTGCATAAACATAATACCTTTAAACAAGAGTAGAAATATACATACAGTATAACAAAATTGACTTTAAATTTATATCAATAAACTAAAATCCATGCCAATGTAAAATATTTTGAGGTTAACAGTTGTTTTTTGGATTAAATTAGATTCAATAATCTACCCTTTTTTTCATAATAATCTACCTTTTCCCCATCATTTCTATATCATATCCCCCTTTCTTCTTTAGAAAGAGGTTGACTATGACCATTAACAATTTATAACAAACTCCCTTAAATGAAAACAAACATTTATAAACAATATTTTGGGAATTTGAGCATAGTTCTCTAGACTACTTCCTGTTGATTGGGAGCACTGGTAATCTTATGGGGACTCTGAAAAAATTTAGAATTATGGTCAAGTCCTGACTGGGGTATTTTGTGCAGCTGGTCCATCTCAGCCAGCAGTCTTGAAGCTGTTTTGGATGCAGAACTCAGAAGAAACTGTAACAGAGGTATATTGAAATGTTGGATCATCTGGCCGTCAGTTTTTATTGGTCCCCTTGTTCTGAAATACATAAACTTTTAAAGGTAACATATTGTAGTAGGACAGGCCCATAGGGTCGAGGAAATTAGCTGAGGGCCTAGCAACAGGTGCTGTCAGAGCTCCTGATTGTGCCCAGCAATGAAGGACAACCACACAATGTAACCAGATCAGGACACAGCCTGGATGCTGGGAGGAGGGTATATAAAGCCTTCCCCATTACTGACAAACGAGTCTGCTGTTTGCCTTCACCTGACTCCTGGGGTCTGTCATTGACTCTGCGCCTTTTCACCCCCTCCCCTGAGGTAGCCGTTAGAACCAAGGAACAGCATATATATCTATATTAATATAAATATAAACTGTGTATTGTTCATAATCCAGCCAAAGACAATTCTTTGTTTTATGTTTGAGCAGGTAAAATATACATTACTTGCAATCACTTTAGGCTTATTCTTCCATGTCTGTAGTCAGGATTTTCAGGGGGTCTTCCTCAATCAAACCTGATCTGTTCCAACCCAGAATGAATCCATAGACTCTCACCTTCTGTGGAAACAAACGCAGAACCTCCTTCCCAAAGCAACACATCCCCAGACTCAAAATTTAAAATCAAGATATTTTTAAAATATATAGGTTGATTTAACCTAGCAGTCCCCACAATCAAATGTCTCTCAGAAGTTAGCTTGTTAACAGTCAAAAAAATCCAAAAAAAACATAACCACATACATAATCTAGACTCTGTGTATTCTTCATCTTTATGTGCCTTTTTTATATTACTTTATTCCCTTTTAAAGGACTTTATTATTTTAAAACTATATAATTCTTTTTTATGACTGTCTATACCTTCTCTTTACTCTCCTAAGCCTATGTATATTTTTAAACACACTGTAAACTGTTTAGAGGTTTTTTCATCTGATGATATCTTTACTGCATATTTCTATCTTTTGCTGACCACATGAGTCTTTAAACTGAAGCCGGGTGTTGGTGGCACACGCCTTTAATACCAGCACTCGGGAGGCAGAGCCAGGTGGATCTCTGTGAGTTCGAGGCCAGCCTGGTCTACAGAGTGAGATCCAGGAAAGTCAAAAAGCTACACAGAGAAACCCTGTCTCAAAAAACCAAAAAAAAAAAAAAATGAGTCTTTAAACTGCTAAGCAGGTATAACTAGGACCAAAGCGGTGGCTTTGGCAGCTGGATCCACCCGATTCCTTGGTCTGTGAGAGATTAGTTCATGGCAGAGGTATTGGCAGGAGCCAACTCTGGGAAGTTTCTGAGTCCATGCTGCTACCAAGTAGTGTGTCATCTGCTGCTCATAAACCCCATTTAAGTATTTGGTATCAGGGCCTCTTAAAAGAGCTGCTCTGTTTTTGCTGCTAGCACTGAGTCAGGAAGCTGTCTCTTAAAGGAGCCATGCCTCTGCTTGCTGCTAGCAAGAAAAAGTAGTTATCAAGAAGCTGAGTTTAACTCCGTTCTTTTGTGTGTTTAGAATCTTTTTTAAGCTTTCTCAGGTTTTATATGGAAATTCTTGCCCCATGTTGGGAGCCATATGTAAACAGATGGTTCTCTCCTGCCCACCAGTTCCCAAATAACCACTCAGAGGCTTAATATTAATTATAAATGCTCAGCCAGTAGCTCAGGCTTATTACTAACTAGCTCTTACATTTAAATTAACCCATAATTCCTATTTATGTTTAGCTACATAGATTGGTACCTTTTCTCAGTATGACATTCTCATCTTGCTTCTTCTGCATCTGGCTGGCATTTCCTGACTCTACCTTTCTCCTTCTCTGTAGCAGAGTCCTGTGCTGTTGTTCCTTTTCTGGGAGGGGACCAAGTAGGTACAGAGTCAATGACACAGACTCCAGGAGAATGTTGAAACAACAAGCTCAGTTTATTCAGGAAGAGGCAAGCCTTATATACCCTCTACCCTGCCCTGGGGAAAGGTCTGATAAATATGCATCTGCTGGTGTGACATGGATGCCTATCATTGGTCCAGGTCATCTCAGATCATGCCTCAGCTGCTGTTGCTAAGGCCCTTAGGCAGACCCAGGTTGGCTCTCAGAAAGTATCTTATTACTGGTTTGGGCCAGATGGCCCTCAAGCCTGTTAAGGATGTGTTATCCCACACTTCCCAACATTCTTAGTTTGGCTTTCTCACCTATCTTCCTGCCCAGCTACTGACCAATCAGTGTTTTATTAAATCAATTCATGTGACAAATCTTTACAGTCTATAAGAGGATTATTCCACAGCACTAACATATAAGGGTCTCCAAACACTAGTCCCTTCCCAAGTTCTCTCTCTATCGGTATCACTGTTAGATGACACTATGCTTACCCTCCAGCCATGTCCACCTCTTAACATTTCAAAGCTCCCCATCAACCCATCCTGGAATGCTTCCCACCTCATTCCTGTACTGAGACTCTAAAAGAGTTATTATATTGTAGCTAGAGTTTTCCTGCCTGGCCCACAGTCAGGACAAATCTCTATCACCCGCCAGTCCCGCAGCCGCTCAGACCCAACCAAGTAAACACAGAGACTTACATTGCTTACAAACTGTATGGCCATGGCAGGCTTCTTGCTAACTGTTCTCATATCTTAAACTAATCCATTTCTATAAATCTATACCTTGCCACGTGGCTCGTGGCTTACCGGCATCTTCACATGCTGCTTGTCCTGGCTGCGGCCGGCAGTGACTCCTTCCGCCTTCCTGTTCTTTCTTTTCTCCTCACTGTTAGTCCCGTCTATACTTCCTGCCTGGCCACTGGCCAATCAGTGTTTTATTTATTGACCAATCAGAGCAATTTAACATACAGACCATCCTACAGCATTATATCATCCTACACATACACACCAGAGAATGCTACCTCAAGACAGCTATACTTGGTACACAGCAGCTCCTTCCTACATGAAGGAGTATGAAAAGCAGGGTATGCAATTGTTTCAGACACTATAGTGATTCTAGACACTATAGTGATTGAAGCACAGGCCCTTCCAGCCTGAACCATGAAGCAACAGCCCATCCTAATAGGGTCAGGAAGCTGCTCTATATCAGGCTGTCAAAGACTGACTCAGTCCCCTACAACTCCCTTATCCAGCTCTCCCTCATCGGGGCTTACCCCTTATGCCTATTTCTTCTGTGACCAAAAGAAAGATTACTGTAAAAAGTGGCCAGAAACTTAAAGAGGTCCCCCATATTGGTCCTGCAAATACCATGGGACAAATCTGGGCTGTCCTAACTGCATATCAGTGACTGAATAACACTCTGCCTGGTGGCTTTGGAGAGTGCTGCTTATTTGTCCCTTCTAGGTCAAACTCAAGACCACCATTCGTGGCCTCATCCACTGTCTTGACTCTCTCTCTCACCTCATCACTTGTTAATTGCTCTAAGACAAATATTATTACCATCCCTTATCTCTCCCACATCTCTCTGTTATCTCAGACTGCTTTAACTCCTCAGGAACATGCTTTGTGGGTACATTGAATTCCTTGGACTGCAACAATACCTTAACTCTAGTACTACCACCCAGCCCCTATGGCCAAACATTCACAATGCCTTGATTCTCTGTGGCACCCACTGGGGTGGTCTGGGACTTGTGCCCTGGTATTCCCTTTTCCAAAACTAGAAGGGGCACCTGGTAAAGAACTCTTGCTGATTCCCATCACAGACTTTGTAATGGCATATCATGACAAATGAGCAGTTCAGATCCAACCCTTTTTCACAGTCCTAGGCATAACCACTGATGTCACCACTGGAGTGGCAGGACTGACTACTTCCCTAGGTATTTACCTTCATTTTTCATCTAAGTTCATCTAGGATCTCAAACAGGTGGCTCAGACCATCCTTACTCTCCAGGGCCAAATAGACTCACTGGCCACCATAGTGCTACAAAATCAGTGAGGATTAGATTTACTAACAGCAGAGAGAGGTGGTCTCAGGAAGGAATGTTGCTTCTATGTCAACAAGTCAGGTAGAGTAAAAGACAAGATCTGACAACTCTAGATGCATCTCTAAAAACAAGAAACAGCTCAATGCCTCTGGCCAGTGGCTCACTGACAGTCCAATATGCAATTGGATACTACCCTTCTTAACCCCCTTTCTCCTCCTTTTCTTGTAGTGGGCAGCTGTTCTGTCTATGACCTTGAAGCACCACCCCTAGAGATGCAGCAGGTAACTGCTCCACCTGCCTATGACCTTGAAGTACATGTCCCTGGGGCACAGCCTTGTGGACCCTTAAGACCTTGGATGCATGTAGGCATCACTCTCTCCTCTCGTGCTTTTGGATGCTGAGATGGACCAGGCTTGGAAGAACAGTGTGGACCATAGTTTGGCTTTCCAGTACCCTATGATAAATCTCTCATGCTGTAGTGAGTTTTTATCCCTTAGCAAATTCCTTGCCCTTTAAACAGACTCCATGGATTTCTCGTTATATTTTCTTTTTTTTTTTTAAAGATTTATTTATTTATTATGTATACAGTATTCTGCCTGCATGTGTCCCTGCAGGCCAGAAGAGGGCACCAGATCTCATTACAAGTGGTTGTGAGCCACCATGTGGTTGCTGGGAATTGAACTCAGGACCTTTGGAAAAGCAGTCGATGCTCTTAACCACTGAGCCATCTCTCCAGCCCTCGTTATATTTTCTTAATCCTACTAGTCACACCCTGCCTTATAAACTTGTCTAGATTTCTTCAACAACAGATTCAAAAGATTTCTAACCAGACTTTCAATCAGTTGTTAATACAGGATTTCCAACCCCTAGCTATGGAGTCAGAGGCCTACAAGACCTGGTTATACCTTGATGGTGAAGGTCAAGTTTGTCAAAGGACTTCAACACTCCCATTCAACAGGAAGTAGTCTAATGAAAATGTTGCCCCTCTTTCCCAACCCCTGATTGTTTATCAATAGTAAACAAAAAAGGGGGGAATGTAAGCCCTTTGAGGAATGTGAGTGGCCAGGCCCCTCCCCTGAGGACCTCCAACCACCAGGTTCCACCAACAAAACACTCTAACTGCCCTAATGGCCCTACAGAGTAAAAAGCCCAAGCTCAGGACTTGAAATCCCACCAATCCCCACCCTGGAAATCTCTGCCTCCAAGAAACGCTATATAACCCTATCTTCTGTCCAGTTCTCTGCTGCTTCTTACCTGAGCAGAGGCAGCCACCCTCTTGGGTTTTTTCCCTCCCAATAAATCTCTTGTGTGAGGTTTGTTGTGCGGTGTGATTTTGTGGTATTCCTTGGCTCCCCCCTGCCAGGACTCTTCCAGGAGCAAAGCTGTAACACTTACACTTACCCCTTATCAAGAAAGCTCTTATCAATGGAGACCATTAAAGAAAACCACAGCTAGGGTGGTGCAGGACTTTAATCCCAGCACTAGAGAGGCAGAGAAAGGTGGATCTCTGTGAGTTTGAGACCAGGATAGCCAGGGCTGTTGCACAGAGAAACTCTGTTTCGAAAGCCAAAAAAGGGAAAACTACAACCTATTGCAGAAGAACGGGCAGAAAGATATTAGGAGCCAGAACAGGGAATTTGGCTGTGAGATTGTATCTCCTAGAAATGTCAGAAGCCACGGCTATAAAGTCTCACCAACGCAGCGGCCCAAACATGACCTGAACAAGGATGGCACCAACAGATACGGTAATGTGGACGGAAGGGAAGGGAGTTTATGAGGCCTCAACCCTGCAGACCTTGCTGAGAGTGGGAGAAATAGTCTTCTCCAGGGAAGAAGCTACATAATAGAGACCTTGTCTCGAAATAAATACATTTTTGTTTGTTTTTGTTTGGAGACAGGGTCTCACTCTGCAGCTCTGGTTGTCCTAAAATTCACCATGTAGACCAGGCTGGCCTCGAACTCACAGACATCTGTAATAATACACCTGTGGCATGGAAACTGACACTGTGAAAAGAAGGTTCTCTTGCACTGACCTGTATTTTGCATCTCTGTCCATCCCAGACAATTGTGTAATCATATTGTCAATTTCTGTAGAAAAGTCTTTTAAAATCTTGTCTGAGGTTGTGCTTAATTTGAAGATCACTTTGGTGAGAAACAATTTCTGAATGCTGAGTCATTCGATCCATGAATATTGTATACTTCTGAATTCATCTAGATGTTTAGATTTTCCCAGCAACGTTTTGTAATTTTTAATACAGAGGCCTTGAACATGGTGGGTCACTTACATACTATAGCACACATGAGGCAGTCATGTTCTCTCCTTCCACCTGTGGGTCCTGGGAATTGAACCCAGGTCATCAGGCTTTTGTGGCAAATGCTTTTGCTCTCTAGGCTATCTTGCCAGCCCTAGGATACCTTTTGATAGATTCATTGTTAAGTGTTTCATGTTCTGCTGCAGTTACATAAGCAGAATTTTTTTGTTTTGTTTGTTTTGGGTTTTTTTTTTGTTTTTTTTTTTGTTTTTTTTTGGTTTTTCGAGACAGGGTTTCTCTGTGCAGCTTTGCGCCTGTCCTGGAACTCACTTGGTAGCCCAGGCTGCCCTTGAACTCACAGAGATCCACCTGGCTCTGCCTCCCGAGTGCTGGGATTAAAGGCGTGCGCCACCACTGCCCGGCTTTGTTTGTTTTTCAAGACAGAGTTTCTCTGTGTAACAGCTCTGGCTGTCTGGAACTCTCTTTATAGACCAGGCTGGTCTCGAACTTACAGAGATCTGGCACCTGCCTCTGCCTCCTGAGTGCTGGGATGAAAGGTGTATGCCACCACTGCCTGGCTAAGCAGATTTAAAACAAACAAACAAACAAACAAAAAACCTCCAATTGTTGTTATAATTACTACTAATAATGATTTTTTTAACTAATTCATTTATAGATTATTAATGTAACTATTTCTTTGGAAAGAGACAAAACCTAAACATTTCATGGAGAAATTAACAGATGATAATTAAATATATGAGAAGACGGTCCCTGCTTCATGGCCATTGGGAGGATGCAGCTAAGACCCTGGTGCAATGCTGCTTCTGCTGATGTGCCTAGAATAAACAGTGCTCACACCAAGTCTATGAGGATGCAAAGATGTCCTGCGCTGCTGGGGAGGGCAGGGTGGCTCAGCTGTGCTCACTGGCTGGAAGGTGGAGGCTCTTGTGTCTTGTCTTAGAACATTAGCTTCCAGAACAAAGGAAGAGCAGAGGATCAGCCCAGATGAGCGTCTGCTCCAGCGCTGCTAGCCTTGAACACCAAGGAAGTTCTACACAATGAAGTCAACAGATGGCCATAGCTTTCCAATCTGTTTAAACTCCAGCTTAGCAGTTAGGAGTGTTGGCTGCTCTTCCTAAGAACCTAGGTTTAATTCCCAGGACTCACATGGTGCCTCATAACCATCTGTAACTCTGGTTCCAGAGGACTGGATGCCCTACCCTGGCCTCTATGGTGTACTGGTGTAGGCAAAACACCCATACACATGAAATAAAAATAAATAAAGCCTAGGAGATCAGTAAATAAAAAGTAATCTTCAGCAAGGAGAAATGCTCCTCATGTGTAGATCCACTCAAGACCCTTGCTTTATTCATTCATTCATTCATTCATTCATTCAATATTTTCTGAGTACCTGTTATTTCACAAGACACTCTGCTAGGAACAGGAGTTACATCCATGATTACAACAGGAAAATGTCCCTGCTAACTCGGAACTTATCCAGGGTGGGGACAGATGATTAACAGCAGAACAAATAAACTAATTACATAAAGTGTTACCAGGCTGAAATAAAGAAAGGGGAGAGGGTGTGTATGTCAGGGGAGGCCAGAAAGGAGGGTCAAGGTCAACTTTATTCAACAGATCATACTTGAGCAAACCCCACAGACTGTGTAGGGGGGCGTGTCCGTGTCCGTGGGAAGAGCATTCCCACAGAAGGAACAGCCACTGCACAATGCTATGAGAAGCATGTCTGGAATCCAGCAAGTAACAGAACCGGGTGGTACCGGAAGTGGGGTGGCGGTGGCTGGGAGCCAGCTTGTAGGCTATTTTATAAGATGCAGGACTGAACTCTGGAAGAGAGGGACACTGAAGATTTCAATGATCTTATTTTTAACAAACTACCCTAGCTTCTACGTCTTGGTGCTGCTGCTGGGAACACGGAGACAGTGAGAGGTCTCTGCACGGGCTCCTCGGCTGAGTGTCGGCGGTGGGCTGCGGGCTTCCACAGACATTGACAAGACGTGGAGGTGGGGTGGGGCGGGACGAGGGCAACTAAAGGTCACCTACGCCAATAGAGAGACTGAACGGGCCTAGACACCAGGGAGGGAGAGCGGTGCAGGCGCCTAGGTGAGGCGGTTGGGAAGGGTCTGCTCTTGGCTTCGGCTCTGTTAACTTTGAGAGACCAGCAGACACCAAGGGAAGGCGCAAGACAGTCATCATGAGTCTGAAGCTGTGGAGAGACCGGCACCCTCTTCTCTGATAGCTGAGGACACTGAGAATCAATTCCTTAATCGAAATGATACTGTGCCAGCCATGGTGGCACGTACCTGTTCTCAGGAGGGATGGGTAGGAGAATCAGAAGGTCAAGGTCATCTTTGGCTACGGTAAGCATGAGGCCAGCCTGGGCTATGGTGGGGGCCCTGAAGGGACACTAATGACAAAAAGAGACCACCAGAGACTTGGCTCTCACCTTCCCTTCTTCTAAGACCACCTTCCTGACACACCTAGGAAGCCCGTCTGTTCCCACTGGGGAACCCTGGGACCAGCAGACTAGGTGGAGAGTGAGAGAAGACATCTGGTGCCCTCTCCCCAGTCTGAGTGTGTGCACAAGCTTGCACACTCACACACACGTCCATCCCCCACAAACATGTCCGCCGCCCCCCCCCCCCCCGACACACACAAACACAAGTAATATATTTGTAAAAGAACAAAATACTCTGACGAAAGCAACAGAAGGGAGAAAGGTTTATTTTGGCTCAAGTTTAAGGGCACAGGTCCATCTGATGGGGAAATCAAGGCAGCAAGGACCAGGTCACATCACATCACAATCAGGACACATGAGAGTGAACACAGGCTGTCTCCAGCTAGCTCCCTTTCTTCATTTTGTCTTTTTTTTCTCCCCGGAGCTGAGGACCGAACCCAGGGCCTTGCACTTGCTAGGCAAGCGCTCTACCACTGAACTAAATCCCCAACCCCTCCCTTTCTTCGTTTACTCAGTCCAGGATCCCAGCCAGAGACTGGTGCCGCTCACAGTGGGCGGGCATTCCCACCTCAACACAATCTTTGCAAGCTCATGGCAGGTCATTAGTCCTTAGCTCTCTCCTCCCCCACCTCCCTATTCCTTCCACAGATTGTATATTTATGTTCTGCCTGAGGGCAGGGGTATGTAGTGATATATTGTGTCCCCCAATATATTGTGCACCCTAATAAACTTATCTGGGGATCAGAGACAGCCAGCCACTAGATTAGACATAGAGGCCAGACAGTGGTGGCACATACCTTTAATCCCAGCACTTGAGATCTCACGTCTTTGCTTGGGAAGCACACATGCCTTTAATCCCAGGAAGTGATGGCAGGAAGCAGAAAGGTATATAAGGTGTGAGGACCAGGAACTAGAGGCTTTTTAGCAGCAGTTCAGCTGAGATCCATTCCAGTGAGGACTCAGAGGTTTTCAGTCTGAGGAAACAAGATCAGGATTTGTAGCATGAATCTTAAAAGTTCTTATTAATAAAATCAAACCCGAGGCCAGTTATTGGGGTGAACACTGGAAGATCAGAGA
This sequence comes from Peromyscus eremicus, assembly GCF_949786415.1. Taxonomy (NCBI): domain Eukaryota; kingdom Metazoa; phylum Chordata; class Mammalia; order Rodentia; family Cricetidae; genus Peromyscus; species Peromyscus eremicus. Next base: position 130,960,242 of record NC_081419.1, on the reverse strand, counting down.
GCCAGAACAAGCCACAGCTACCTCACCTCGCCGGGTCCTCAGCTATTCTTACTTCCTCAGACTGGAGGCCTCTGAATCCTCATCCAGAATGGGTCTCAGCTGAATTGCTGCTCAAAAGCCTGAAACTTAACCAGCTAAAAGCTTAACCAGCCAAAATGCTTCTAGTTTCTGGTCCTCACGCCTTATATACCTTTCTGCTTTCTACCACCACTCCCTGGGATTAAAGGCTTGTTTTCTGGGATTAAAGGGGTGAGTCACCATGCTTGGCTGTATCCTTGAACACATGGATTTTTGCCTCTGGAATGCTAGGATTAAAGGCATGTGCTACCACTGCCTATCCTTTACGTTTAATATTGTGGTTGCTCTGTCTCTGACCCCAGATAAGTTTATTAGCATGCACAATATTTGGGGGAATACAATACCACAAGGTGAGGTGAGGTTGGCTGTGGCTTGTTCTGTCTCTCTGGTCTTTCAGAATTTACCCCCAATATCTGGCTCTGAGTGTTTTCTATTAATAAGACTTTTTGAAATTTGTGTTACAAGAATATGAACTTCCATGTTCTCCAAAGGGTCTGGCATAGAGGAACTAGAGTCTGGGGACTTAGACTTCAAGCCCATATGGCCTGAATTCAAATCTAACCATCACCTGTAGCTGTGCAGACCCAGCCAATGGATTCCCCTTCATGAGTCCATTTCATCATGTGTAATATAAATAATAATAGTCTATATGTTACAGGGTTATGCTGAAAGTTAGCTACAAATTTCATGTGTCTGGGACACAGTAACAGCTAAAGGGGGTGGAAGTTTTAAAAAGTCGGGCAGTTCTGCACTATACCACTAGGTGTCACCACAGACTTGGCTAAAATAACTTTTCTTGCTTCCCAAGCAGAGAGCCATAAGATTGAGCAAAGGAGGCCTCTCTGCCGGAAAGCAGAGGCCAGCTCTGGGAGGGGCAACTCCATTTGAATATGTGTCCCTAAAGGTCACTTGTGGACAAAACCTAATCGCCATGCTCAAAAGTTATCTGGTGAATTCATGGGACCAAGCTTTGGGGAAGTCACTAAACTCAAAGGAGATTACAAGAGGAAGTCCCTCATTGTGCCATTTCTGGCTAAGAACAGGAAAAGAAACCCTGTCTAACTAAGTTCCCCCTTACCCCCAATAATGCCTTCCCCCTTCATTATTATCCAGGAAGAAGGCTCTTCCCACATGCCAAGAGAAGCCAGCACCATGCTCTGGAACTTGCCAGCCTCCAGATCCACGGGTCAGATAAACCTCTTTTATAAGTCACAGAGTCCCAGGTACTCAGTGACAGCAGCAGAGAGCAGACTTAAAACAGGCCTTCTCTGCTGGGCTTCCACAGGGCAGCCAACTGTAGGGACGAGCCCCATGATCCTTAGCGACAGGCACTATTCTAAGAACTTTTGTAATATGAACTCAGAGTCCCCACCAAAGCTGTATCAGCTAAGGCTAATGTTTCCTTCCCCACTTTACAGGCGGGAAATTAAGTCACACGGGTGTTATGAGTGTGTTTGAGGGTGCACAGCTGGTCAGCACACCACACAAGTAAGCTATAGCATTTGAGTGGCAGTCTTTCTTTCCGGAACTTAGGTATTTCTTTAAACACTTTGGTAAAATTTCCAGCTACATTTTAAATCAGTTGATGTCTCATAGCTTCTTTGGTGCCTTTAATGTTATTGTTCCACTACAGGTACAATTTCCTGGATCTAGTTCTTGAGAAGAAAGCCATGCTAACTTTCAGAAACCAGAATTGTGCAGTGCAGGGTTGGTATGGGAAGGCAGGCATCCTGATTTTACATACTGGTCTCCCACCTGCGACATAAGTTCCCTGAGGATTAGTCCCTGGGCCCCAAACCTGCAACACAACCCTAACTGATTTCTATGACTCTAGTTACCAGCTAAGTAGGGTAGCCCTCAGGAGGCTGAGGCAGGAGGATCATGAGTATGAGGCTAACCTGGGCTATCCAGTGACTTCCAAGCCAGTCTCAAACAACCCAGGAAAAACAACCAACAAAAAAGAAAGAGTGGAATTTAGTCTTTCATTGTGCCCAGGGTGGTCTGACGAAGGCCTTCCATAACCATGCTTTCGGATATACGTTAGAATATAGCAAAAGGAAAAGAAAGAAAACAAAACAGTAGATCCAGCTAGACATCAAAACATCCAGCGGAAAGCGACTGGAGGCTGAAGCAGTCTGCCGGGGTTCCAACTGTGATTTCTCTGGTGAGCTGAACTTTCTTCATCACGGGGTAAACATAGTAACATCTGTGGGGAATAGTTACTCTTGTAGCGGTTCTCAGAACAGTGTTTTGACTCCGGCTGCTCGGCTGTTCTGTCAGTTAGAGGGACCTGGCCGTCTCCAGACGAGGACTCTTGGAAGACACACAACAGAAACATACTTGGGTCCAAATTCGAGGAGGGGGCACCCACTTTCAGAGCCAGCTTCTTAGCATGTGACAGTCTACCAGTATAATGTATATTACACACCATCCGCCACCTACTGCCTTCTGCAAGCTCCAAACTGCCCTGCTGCTGGATTTTAATGAGAGAGAACTCCATAGGCTCGTGTAGTTAAACACTTGGCACTGTTTGGGGAAAGTTTTGGACCTTTTAGGACATGGAGCCTTGCTGGAGGAAATGCATCACTGAGGGTGGATGGATGCTGACAGTTTACAGCCTGTCCACACTTCCAGTTTGCTCTCTGTTACCATGTGTGGTTGAGATGTGATCTCTCAGCTTCCTGTCCCTGCTACCATGCCTTCCCCAACATTATGGACTCTAGCCACCACCACCATCTCCTGCCAACCCCCAACCCCCGAACTATAAGCCAAAATAAACTCTTCCTAAAAGTTGCTGTTGGTCATGCACTACTGGGGTGACCAGGGATAGGAAGTGAGTCTGCCTTGGCCTTGCACTACGGCACATCTCAACGGGCCACAAGGGGCGCTGTCCTCCCCACTGCTCTCTCTATGGTACTTGGAGTCCTGTAGGAGCCCAATGGGTCAGCACTAGCTGACTGAAGGAATGCAAAGGCTTGGTCGGGGGAGGTACCAATGGCCTTGGGGTTTTGACCGCTAGGGGACACCACCTCCAGAGGACAAGTGACAGGGTCATCTTAGCAAGACTCCCCTGGCTGCTGGGTTTAGGACGCCTGTCACATCTCACTTCTGTTGCTGTGATTAAAACAAACAAACCAAAACAATAACAAAAAAAAAAAAAAAAAAAAAAAAACCGACAGAGAGCAACTCAGAGGAGATGTGCCTTACAATTCCAGGTCATGGTTTGTTGTTTCAGGGAAGTCAAGGCAACAAGAGCTTGAAGCAACGGGTCACACCACATCCACGGTCACAGGCAGAGAGAAATGAATGTACACAAGTCTAGTGTTTACCTAGCTTTCTCCACTTAGACGGTCCAGGCTCCCAAACCAGGGAATGGTGCTGCCGGGTCTTCCCAGACGGGTCTTCCCATATTCATTAAGGCGTTTGAGACCATCTTCCACAGACCTGACTATAGGCCAACCTGATCTAAATAGTCCCTCACTGGGGTTCTCTCCAGGCGATTCTAGGTCACGTGGACAAAGCTAGCCGTCCCAAGGACTGTGCTGGGTTTGACAGGAGTCAGAAGAGAGAGGCAGTACAGGCCCCAGGGAGGAAGGATGCAGTGCAGGGTTGGTATGGGAAGGCGGGCATCCTGATTTTACACACTGGTCTCCCACCTGTGACATAAGTTCCCTGAGGATTAGTCCCTGGGCCCCAAACCTGCAACACAACCCTAACTGATTTCTATGACTCTAGTTACCAGCTAAGTAGGGTAGCCCTCAGGAGGCTGAGGCAGGAGGATCATGAGTATGAGGCTAACCTGGGCTATCCAGTGACTTCCAAGCCAGTCTCAAACAACCCAGGAAAAACAACCAACAAAAAAGAAAGAGTGGAATTTAGTCTTTCATTGTGCCCGGGGTGGTCTGAAGAAGGCCTTCCATAACCATGCTTTCGGATATACGTTAGAATATAGCAAATGTTTTAGAAACATTTTGAACCTCCCATGCAGAAGCTATGGCTACCAAGTGCCAAATGTATCCCACAGACTGAGCACCACACCATGGATTAGTCCATTCTCCTGTGGATGGACACTGCACAGGCCACAGGAGTGGAGAATCTTGGCACAGCACAGGGGTGTGATGAGAACAAGGAGATGCTGAGTTTTCTCGAGGGGTGGCACCACCACCAGCTGTGCACAAGAATGTTAGTTGCCCTGCCCCTGGCAGTCCTCTCTTCATTCAATCAAGAGCTCCCTGGCTTGCTGTTTCCTTCTGTTGATGACAGGAGTACCAGGGACAGGTACACTGATCATTATGGGCTCACAAGCAACTGAACAAGAGGGTCATAGGCCTGCTGTGGTCTCAACTAAGGGAAGAATGAACTTTGTCTTAGCTCCGATGTGACACTTGGAACTACGATAGCCATCTTATGAGCATGAAACCACCTGAAGGACAACAGAGAGACGGAATGAACCCATGTCCTCGGTGACACTGCTGAGCTGCTCCATCTGCCACCCATTCCCTTTTGAAGACAGTAATTTACTATATATATATATTAACTTGCAACATAAAAAACACAGGCTACAAACCCATCTCATTCCCAAATCCAAGGTGTCCTTTGTCTCCCACAGGGGTCAGCAGCAGCCAGCCCCACAGAGTATTTCTTCCTAACTGAATCCCTGCTCTAGAGACCAGACTGTGGCAGTCGAGACAATAAAGTCTGCTCACTGCATCCCCATTTCTCCAGCTCTTTTCCTGGCTCCTCCCTAGACCATCATTGCCCACTTTCCTTTCTTCCTTCCATCCCCTGACTTCTCATCAACACCATGACCCACATGCCGAGGAAGCCCCAGCAGCCCGTCTGTCTAGCTCCGTTCTCCCCACCGACAGGGTACCCAGGTATTTCAGCTACAACTTCTCAGTCACACTCCTGATTGTCCCCTGCAGTCTGTCTTTCTTCAGGCTTTTCTACCTTGGCCAAGGGCTCCTCACCCCTTCGTAGTTAGGACCAATGCCTGTGCCTCACTGTTGACCCACATCCAGTCTGATAGGATCTCTTCTAGCTCCCTGTCTGAGTCACGGTAACTTTGTGTCTGGAAAGCTGTTCAGGTTGCTTAGCTGGTCTCTCATCCCGAGTTGAGCCTCCACATCTTCTAATCCTGAAAGCCAGTGGCCTTGGAGAGACCCAAATTCCTTTTCATTTCCCCGAAGAAAATAGCTTCCCATGCCTCTCAAGACAAAAATCCAAACTTACGACCAAGGTACCTGTCATATCCCTTGTTCACCCCCACACCCTTCTGGAACAAGACCCCTTCACTTTCACAATGCACAAACTCAATCTGCCCAAGAAGGCTCCAACCCTCCTCACTCCTCTGCAAACACCAGGATCCTATTAATTTCTCATAACTCTCTTTACTTAGCCTCACGGTGCTTCCCACGATGCCTAATTACGTACTGATATGATTAAAGGTATTAAGATATAGTGATTACTGGGTGACAGTCCCTCCTGTCCTCCAACACTCACTCTCACCTCTTGATTGAGAAAATTGGGGTCAGGAGCCTAATACTACCTACTTAGCCCCTAGCATTGCGCCTGCGCATAGTATGCGCCCAGGAACGTGCCTAATTAGCTAGTAAGTGAACACACTGACTCATCCAAACTTTAACAAGCCTGGGGCAAGCCATTTCATCATTCAGAAGGAACCACGTTCTGGGCCTAGGTCTTTGCCCATGGTTGAAAGGGCCAAATCTGGGCCGCGAGAAGTCTTCCCGGAGTGCACAAACAACAAGCTACAAGAACTTGGGAATCAGCGCAACTAAACGACGCGGGCCCGCCCGACTCTTAAAGAGTAAGGATCACAATCTGCTTGCATATGCATAAGGGGGACCATAGACCGGAGGTTCGGAGCTGCCCAAGCTGCGCCTGACTAAAAATTCTTCGGGCTTGAGGACCTCAGAGCCCCGCAATTTTATTCAAGTCCATATAAAGTTTATAAACTATCTTTTGTGGTGGATACTAGGGGAAGAGTGCCCTAGAGTAGCCCCACTTTGGGCTTGTGTGTCAGGCGTCTGCGGCGGACAGCCTGACTCCGGACGGGGGTCCTTGGGCCGCTCGACTAGAAGACGAAGGGGGCGTCTCCCCATCTTCTGCGGCGTCGGTGGCGAGCTAAGGTGGAGGAAGGCTGCGGCAGCGACGGCGACAGCGGCGGCAGCACCATGGAGGGGCTCGCAGGTATCGTGGCGTCGCCCGCCTGGGCGGGGTGAGAGGTCCTCGGCGCGGCCGCGGCGCCATGTTGGCCCTCCAGGGTCACCTTAGGCGCCGCTTGGCCTCTCGCCGGGGCTTTCCTTCCGCGCGGCCGGGGGCGGGCGCACCCTTGTCTGGCTTCAGGCGACCGCCCCGCTTTGCCCCAACCTGGGCCTGGGGGGCGCGGGGTCCCCTTCCCGTCCCGGTGGGGGGTTCGGGGACTCCTGGCTAGGGCTCTGGCCTCCAAGGTCAGCGAGCTCCCGGGATGGAGCTGGGAGCGCGGGGTGCGACCACCACCTCCTCTGCTCCGGCCCTTGGCAAGGGGCTCAGCTTCTAAGAAGCCGCCACTTTTTTCCTCGCCACTTCAGTCTCTGTTTTTTCTTTCTTTTTTTTTTTTTTTCTCTCTCTCTCCATCCGAAGAAGTATGGGGAGAAGGGAGAAGCAGGCCCCGAACCCTCTCTTTGGTGTCTGGAGTAATAGGGTGACCATCTGCTTCAGGTCCCGGGTCCTTCTCCCACCAACTTTTCATGGATTCTGGACACCCGTTCCCTCTCCTCCAGTGTGTGGGGAGTGGCCCTCAAGGGCAGCAGAAGGAATGGAATGCCTGTCACACTCGCCTTGGCCTGGAAAGGAAGAATGGGGGATGGGGACAATTGATTTTTCCTTCCTCCTTCCAAACCACCTTTAGTTTCCTTCTAGGTCTCATGTCCCTTTTTAGTTGGGAAACTGGGACCTGTTCTGGTTTATAGGTTCTTTCTGTTTATATGTTCGGATCCTCTTTTGTCCCTTTCAGGGAACTGATGTATTGGGGACGGCTTCTCTGCCCTGCCTGACATGGTCCAACCATCCTGTCAGCCTTCTGGACTTCAACACCAAAGCCAGGACCCAAAAAAGTTCCATTTTATGTGTTCATGTTGAGTGTTAGAGCGAGCTTACTTGTTTCTTTTAAATCACGATTCATTAATGTCAAGAATTCCTGTTCAAAGATTGGGTTTCTGGAACCTTGGTCAGTTTCCAGGGACTGGATCAGTTCTGTATCTGAAAATGGGCATCTTCAAGTTGTTGCCAAAACAGTTTAACTTCTTACCTGTTGTTTCTCAGGGGAACCAGAGTTAGGCTGCCCTCTGTTCTTGTTCTCTATCTTTGAAACACACACATTCCATTGCAAGCTTGTCACTGTCTGGTCTACCAAGAGCCATGTATTAGTGCCTTCCTCTCTGTCCGGCTCTGCCCTGGGAATGGTCAGGAATCGGTATCCTGCCACGGTATGATCCCTGTGGAAGGGGAACAGGATCATTTCCAGAGAAGATTTTGGCAAACGTGTCTAATTGGCATGTGGAAGAAGTCATTGGTCACCTGGAGTAAGAGACTTTGATAGACTAGTGTTATGTATGTGTACACATTTACACATTTAAATCTCCTGGGGGAGATTAACTGCCAGCTGAGACTCTCCCTTTGGAATGTTGGCTTCTTAAAGAGATCCAAGTTTGAAAGTAGATACCTAGGAAGTGACCAACAGCAAGCCTGCTTCCCTCAAAGCCCTAGTGTAATTAGGCTATCTTTGGCTGACCCCGTAACCCAAGCCAAAAAGCTTAATCCCTGTTCTGTCCCTCAGACAAATCCCTTCTTTCAATCACAATTCAGTTACGATACAGATAGAGGTAAGAGTCACCTAGAACCCACATCTCTAATAGTTTGGGTACTTAGTGATCTCCACCCTACTGAACTTGAACTGGTCAGTCCAAAAAATAACCTTCTTTGTTATGAGTCCCTGGAACCTTCATGTGTTGCTAGATTCCCATAAAGCTGTTCCACTTCCCTCACTACTCATCCACTCTGCTTTTGCCCCTGCTTGGAGGTGGCAACCTCTTTACGAAAAAGGGATGTGTAGCTCTGTGTACTAAGGGCTTTGCAATAAAAAAACACACCCCATTGTTTTATGTGAGAATAAAATGTTTTAATAGTATATAGCTTGTGGAAACATTTTATAAATAAGGTAAATTTGGATCAGGCTTGCAGATATAACACAAGAATGGGGCATGAACTCGTTCTTTCTGTCTTCTCTGGTGGGTTTAGTTTGCTGTCAGGACAGCAGGGTGTGGGGTGGGAGAAAAAAGTGGATAGTGGACATTTCCCATCTAAAAGCCACCAGAGCAACCCTTGCCTGGAAATCCACCGAACTACACCACACTCAGCACCACTGGAGGGTAGATGGAGGAAAAAAGTTTTGCCAAGATCATCTGGAAAGCTCTGGGATTACCTCCTGTCTTGGGGATGAGGGGACAAAATGTGCTATATCCAGAGTAGCCAGACTTTTTTCTCCCTGCTTTGGCCTGCCTTTGTGAACTCAGCTGGCATCCAACTTGGGCTGAGATTAGAACACATGGAGTAGTAGAGTGACAGTCCCCCTCCCTCCCTCCAAGTCTCCAAGGGGAGAGTCAGCCTTCATTGGGAACCTGTGTTAATATGTACTCCTGGCTCAATGGGTTTAGTAGGGCAAACCACAGAAATTTCCAATCAATAAGGAGGTAGGCACTGACTGCAGATGAGTAACCCTGAGGCAAAGGACTTGACCTAACTTCAAGCCTTGACAGTAGTTGTATTCACCCTGCTGAGGAAGATGGAGTCTTAGAATGCATGCCACATCCAAATCCTGTGGATTCCAACTGCCTCTGATGTGCATGGGTTCATCTGGATCTTGGTAGGGAACAAAAAGCAACCTGGCTGGGTAGCCTAAGCTGATTTGATGGTAAAGCCAAGACCACACCAAGTTCTACACTACTTGCCCCTATAATTCCCTGGTGCTGTATGAAATTACAAGTATCTTCAAAAGTGCCAATGATTGGCTTGAACATCAGGCTTTCTCGGGATAGAGACATGATCAAGGTTCAAGGGGGTCAAGGTGCTTTGTGTGCCTGAGTATTTGTGATGTGACAACCATGACTAAGGGATTTAAGGAAGTAGCAGGAGAGGTTGATGGCCTTCCAACTCATTCCCTTAGTATTAGCATAGGAACAGGTATGTAGTGACAGGGATGAATAAAATCAAGCTGCAGCTTAACAGGTGGCAGGACTATTTAGTGAAGCAGTCAGCTGACACTTGGGAGAAGAGCCATGGCTAACTAAGGAGGAGAACTAATCGGCCAGCCCACCCTCCCTGGTGCAATCAATGGGAGGGGAAAGTGCAGGCTAGTGACCTGATAAGGCCATTAAAGATGTACCGAGAAAATTGGGGGGGTGGGGGGGTCCAGCTGGAGGGTTGGAAAAGCCAGGCAAGATGACCTCGGGGTGATCCTGGGGCCTGGAGCATTGAGCTGGGTGGAGGAGTTGCCAAGCCACATCTTTGTCCAAGCCCCCCTCTTCCTGCCCAGCAATTATTTCTTGAGGCTCCTGGGTGGAGTTCTGGGGTATAGCTTTATATTCTCAAATCAGCTCTCATTTAGAGGGCCATTCCCATTTACTTTCTCATCTTTCCCAAATTGATATCCTGCCATGGTGCCTTATCTCAGGACCACCAAGTAAATGCAACCATCATCCTGGAGAAGGGGAAATGTCCCTTATTCTGGGACAAATGAATAACACTTTTTTGATTGGGAATGAGAAATAGTCCTTTATCTCAGGACGGTATTGAAATGAGGCAGGTATGCATGAGAGTCTTCGTTCATTCTTGTCTTCTTGTCCCCCTCCCCCCTTTCCCAAGTGGTGTGCCCCTCCCCAAAGGGTACATTGCCAGGCTTTAGAGACATGTGACGATGTCGCAAAAGAAGCCACAAAGGAACTTTTTGGTGCACCCCCACTGCCCTGCACGGTCCTAGGACTGTACAAGACAGGAGAAGTCCATTTTTTATTTTTTGGGGAGGGTGGTCCCTGATCTCCAGGAGCTTACAGTCTAGCTGGGGAGACACAACTAATGCACACTTAAACCAGTACAATTAGCGACTACCACAATATTAATCACAACTGCTGCGTGAGATCAGGGATAGCAAGATCAGTGAAGGCCCGGGGGTCGGAGAAGGCGTTTTGGTGAAGGTGGGATTCAGTTACTGTTTAAATGGGTCCGAATCAAGTGACACATTTTGGGGAGGTGTTTGGAAGGAAGGGGAATGAGGGAGCAAGGCAGAAATGTGCGTGCCATAGGCAAGGGACAGTGAGAGGGCCCCTCTGAATTTCTTAACCCTCTTCCTCCCTCACCCACGCCCTCCAGTCCCGCCATGGGGCACGCAGTTGATGTTTTCTCTTCTGCACCGAGATTCAGGGCTTCAGCTGGTGATGTCAGAATGTCCATTCTGCTGGTTGGTGGGGTGTTGGATCTCTGTGGTCAGATCTCTTCTGTGGCTGAGATGGTGCTGTTCCGACTTAGTCCAGATCAGAATGTGGTGCCTACGCCCAGATCTTGAGGGTTTGCTCCCCTCTTCCCCCTCCTCTCCCACCCGCCAGTAGTGGGACGGGGGCAAAGGGGCTGGGAAGGGAACTGATATTTTCATCATTGCCGGTGCTGCTTCTCCGGGGGCCTACCGGCCCCTCACTGACCTTGGCAGGTGCTCCGTTGACGAGGGAGCACAGGAGACCCCCCATTCCTGCGCGGCACTGGCTCCCGTGCGGGTCGAGAAGCACAGGAGCACCTGATGACACGGCCGCCCAGGGCTGGGATTTGGGGCCTCAGTTGGGGGCTCGCCTGCGCTCCCCCATCACCTGCCGCCCGGTCCGGGACACCGTGTGCGCCAGCTTCTGCAGGGAGTACCTGAACACCTGCGGTGAGAGATCCAGGACCCACCCTTAGAGAAGCACCCATGACTCAGTGTAGTACTGCTGCTACTGCTGCTTGCTGATCCTGCTGTGTGCCCGCCCAGCCCCGCCCCCGGCCCCGCCCGTCTGTCCAGTGTAGCCTGGAGTGACGGGCGTGGCCCAGCTTGTCCACGAGTCAGGGCAGCTGGAGCTTTTCCAACTGTGCTGAGAGCTGCATGGCTGCAAGCTGATTGGACCCACAACTTAGGTATACCTCACTTCTCGCAATGGGCTGTGTCCCTGGAGGATTTCGAAAAGCGAATCCTACCCAGTAAATGCAGCATTCCAGGAACACCTTGAAGGAAATATGCGATTCCTTTGGCAAAGGATTCCTTTAGCAGGGAACTCTTCCTGCAAAGGGAGCTCTCGGGGTAGATGGTTTTATGCACAAAGCGCCTCCTTCCAATTTGGCTTTAAGAAAAGCACTTTTGCGCGCGCTCTTTTTCCATAAAATGATTTGTCCTTTTTTTTTTTTTTTTTTTTTTTGGAAGCTCTCTTTCTATTTTTTCCTGCGAAGGGTATTTTCCTCTAATTGTTTTATTAAATGTGTGTATCCAGTTCTTTTTTTCTGTCCCTTTGTCTCTCTTCCAATGCTCTTTATCTAAATGAATTTTTTTCCTTCCAAGTGCCTTTGTCTGGTTTATTTTTCCTGCAATGCACGTTTTGTCTATTTCCTCCTCTTTACCTTTTTTCCTGATTTATTGAGATTCTTTTTGTTGGATGTTTTTTTTTTTCCTGAAAAGTGGCATTTTCTGACTTATTTTTCATCCCACCCCACAAGTGTATGTGTATATAGTGTATTTTTTTAAAGAAAATTTCCCGCAATGCGCAATTTTTTAAGGCAAAAATTTTCCGTGTGCGAACTGTAAAGTCTTACAGCACGCAAGTGCCCCGCCTCCCTCCTGGGGTCGAGTGTAGCGGGTGTTTCTTACCGCGTTGGTCGGGATCGTCCGCAGCGGGCGACCGCCGCACCCCTGAGTCTTTGTTCCCGGCCGGGCGCGGGCGCACTGGGGACAGGGTCTGTGCGAGGATGTGGGCACGGGAACGGGCAGGGACAAATAGTACCACCGCGGCACTTTGGTAGGCAGGAATCGCGGCAATTGGGATAGGATGGGTTGGGAAGGCGGCAATCGCGACGGGGGTTAGGGGTCCGGGGCGCGCTTCAGGGGCCCTCTCCCACCCAAAGCCCGGGCATATACTCACCTGCAGCAGCACGCGGAAGATGTACCAGCCAATGATGAGCAGTTCTGCCGAAGCTGCTGCCACTGCGGCCATGGTTCCGAGAGTGGGTGGTCGAGTCGAGCGAGGGTTCGCCGAGGTCTGCGGGTCTCGGAGTCCGCTGTTGGGCGCACTGCCGCAGCCCCGGTGGCCGTGCCTTAAGTACCCTCCTGCCACCTAAGTGCGCATGCGCACTTGGAGGGGGCTGTTGATGAGGAGGGGTGGCGGGGGGCGCTCCTCATTCGCCAGGAGAGGAAAAAAAAATCCGTCTGTTCTTTCCACACCGACCCCCACCTCCCGAGTCCGCTCGTAACACCCTTCCAGAAGATTCTGCTCTGCCTGCTTTTGAAATTCGGTGTAAAATGGAGGGGAGTCATGGCTCTAGAGTGTAGGGTGAGGGTAGGGGCGCAAGCCTTTTGGTATGACACACCCAGGTCTGCAAATTCGAGCCGCGTAACCAGTGCCGCGCCAAAATATACCTCCTATGCGGTTGGGAAACCGGAATTACGGAAGGCTGGCTATCTCGGCAAAAAGTATACCCCTTTCTCAGTACTCCTAATATTCAGTGAATTTTAAACTCATGCCAGCTGTTTTGTGAGAGTCCTTGATCTTGTACTCTTTCCTAGCTGTTGCTTCCCCGCTCTGCCCAGCAGGCGGTGGTGGCTACGGTCCCGAGCTGGAACAGCGCTCTGCTCTTAGTAGCTAAAGCGATTGTATCTACTCTGGGAGGGATGTAGGAAGGAGTGATGCCCTTTGTGTGCGCCAAAGGAGCAAGATTTATGAAGAAGTGGTCCAGATGTATTTGGGACTAGTTTTCTGTGGGACAGATGATATCAATCTCTGCCTTGTGCTCCCCTCCCCCAATCTCTAGTAGGTCTGCCTGAGCCACGGTGGTTCTTTGTACCAGTTTGCTTCTCGGCTGGAGCACAGAACAGGATTTTGCTATAGCCGCCAAGGGTTATGTCTTAATATGGCTACTATCGCCTAGTTTCAAAGTAAAGCGAGTGTCCCTAGCTTAGTGTGATCTTACAGATCTCTAGTGGAGCGCGGCTTGGGTGGAAAGACCAAATTGCCACCAAGCTACTTGGCACAGAAGCCAAATGTATTTGCCCCTATGTGGACAGGATATTAATTTTGATTGAAAACTTATAGAGACCCGGTTCTGTTCAATGTCAGTAGCAGATGAAGGTTCAGTGTTCCAAGTGTTGGGTTTTTTTGTTTTGTTTTTTTTTTTGGGGGGGGGGGTTGGTGTTTTGTTTTTTTTGTTTTGTTTTGTTTTTAACATTGACTTTCAAAGAAGTTGGCTGGTTTGGGACTATTTGAAAAAAGCAAGCATGGCCCAGGCTGCCATCTTAAAATATTTGGCACCACTTTACTGTGTCTTCCCATATCTTGCCAGGATCTGAGGATCTACTGTCTGGCATCTCCAGGTTAGCAGTTCACAGATAACTGCTGTAACTTGACATTCTCTCTGGAACTGCAGATGTGAGACTAGATACAGAACCATTTCTTACCACATGGGGGCACAACACTCAGTCCATGGTGTCCTGTGGCAACCACAGGGCGGTATTGTGAGGTCTGGGACCTTTGAGGACGGGCCGCAGCCCCAGGAGGCGATACATGATCTCTGCTGGGCAGGGCCCAGGCAAAGCCAGTCCACTGTGGGGACCGTGCCCTCCTGGGAGCCTCCAGTAGAAGCCCAGGGAAGACACACCCCAGGAGGCTATCTTAAACTAGTAATTTGGATAGGAGTAGACATTCATGGGTGGGTGGGAGGAAAGGGCATTCACATTTGCTGTTGTTAACCATGATCCATTTTCCCAAATAAGTATACATTTTGTTCCTGTTTTTTTGTTTGTTTGTTTGTTTTTGTTTTTGTTTTTTGTCTGTCTGTCTGTCTGTTCTTTGTTTGTTGTGTTGACTTTTCTCTTCAGGATCCTTGCTGCCTTGGTGATCCCAGGCTGACAGCCAGAGAGCACAGCGGCTCAGCTCCTGGAGAGAGAGTCGAAGAAAACGGAGGGCAGCCACCTGTGCCTGCTGGCTCCCATTAGGTCGGTTCCTGCAGCGGTGCCTGGCAGCCTTGGTGAAGGCCCTGCCCGGCAGAGATCATGTATTGCCTCCAGTGGCTGCTGCCCGTCCTCCTCATCCCCAAGCCCCTCAACCCCGCTCTGTGGTTCAGCCACTCCATGTTCATGGGCTTCTACCTGCTCAGCTTCCTTCTGGAACGGAAACCTTGCACAATATGTGCCTTGGTTTTCCTGGCAGCCCTCTTCCTTATCTGCTATAGCTGCTGGGGAAATTGTTTCCTGTACCACTGCTCCGATTCCCCACTTCCGGAATCCGCCCATGATCCTGGTGTTGTGGGCACCTAACAGCTGCCGAAATAGCTTTCCGAGGAAGCAGAAGACGGGAGGGGAGGTACTGACATAGGTCATAAAGCATTTGGAGTTTCAAATCCCGCAACCCTGCGGGTGCCACATTCCTGATGGAGCCTTTTGGCCTGTGATGTTTTATCCTTACAATGTGAATAATGGCACTGACCAGTGCTTCTGTTGTAGCGTCTTGTAGTCGTGGGTGGTCTTATGGTTGTGTGTTCTGTCACCATCTGGGTCCTGGATGACGGACTGGCCCACCCCCTTGCTCATCGTTGTGGGGAGTCTACACCCATCCTGGTCAACCGCCCTTGGTATGACCTGGGCAGAGACAATGCTAGTTTCATTGTCACCTCCATGACCCTTCCTCATCAGGATCTTCCTCATCAGAATCTTCCTCCTCCCTCTTCAGTCCCTTTCCCTGATTTCCCCTTGGTTCTCTCCCACCCCTTTCCTTTTAGGGGAACACCTGTCCAAGACAGGGCTTGTTTTTGCACTTATCTCAAATTTGAAGAGATTGCTGATGCCCGAGAGCCTCGCTTTTTCATCCTTTCCCTGTCGAGCAGGTGAGACGGAATCATGTCTCAATTGCTTGTTGTCCACAAACCTCCAGTATTTTCTCTGCCTCATTTTTAAGAGAGAAGCAATGGAGAGACATTGTTCTTTGGCTTGGGTGTCTGGGCTCTGGCTTTCCAACCCAGCCTCTCTCCCTTTGCTCTTCCTCCTGCCTCTCTCAGCCGTCCTAAGGGAGCCGCCTCTGGGCTCCAGTGCATGCTTTTCAGGGGAGAGGTGTGCAGTGTTGTTGTAGACCCAGTGGTCCCCAGCTGAGTGAACGGGAAAGTATTATGTGTTTCATAGCAGCCATGATTCCCTTGATAGGTGTTTGGGTATTTTTTGATGTGCTCTGTGTATGTGTGCACGCATGCGTGTGAGAATGTGTGTGTGTGTGTGTGTGTGTGTACACGTACAAATACATGTGTATATTCCTTGTGAAGAAGCTTTACTGAATGTGTTCTGGTTTTGAGGTTTAGTAGTAGTAGCTAGCTGTAGTAGGTCCACTGCAGTTTTTATTTAGCATGGGGATTGCAGAGTGACCAGCACAGTGGACTCCACGGTGGTTCAGACAAGACTCGGGGAGCAGTGGCCATCATCCTCCCGCCAGGAGCTCCTTCGTTTGTGCACGTAGACTGTACACTATGAAGAATACACAGGAAGACTTGGTGACTTGGTACTTGTTCTGTTTTCTCTGCGCTTCAGTAACAAGTGTTGGCAAATGAGACTTTCTCCTGGCCCCTGCCCACTGGGGATCAGCATGGTTGTTCTTCCAGTCGGAAATGTCCTCTTGTGTACGAGTGAGGGTGATGGGCCAGGCACAGAACTGGAAGCAAGCATCTGGGGAGTGGGACTTCGAGGCCACACTTGGGAAACACTTGGACTGCTGTTGTAAAGCTTTTTTTTTTCCTGGTGTGTTCGTTCTACAGCTGTTTGAAATGTTTAATAAAGCTTTATAAACTTTACTTCGTGATTTTATGTGGCTGCAGTCCATTTGGGTCATGGTGTTGGATTTCTGAGTTGGTGGGGGGCAGGGTAAAATACTCGGCTGAGTCCTTGGCGCCAGAGCACCTTAGCTAGAGAATTTGATCTGTTCTGTGGAGAGCAGATGGTGGTGTTGGGGGAGGGGCAAGGGGCAATCCAGGCGGTGAACAGGAGGGAGTCTGAAAGTTTTCAGAGATGAGACATTTGCACTTCTCAGCTCCCATGGCTTCCCGCCTGAAACTGTTGGCTTCATAGAAGACTTTAGTAATGGATCCCTTGATAAACAACTTAAGACAGCTGGGGCTCTAATCAAGGATTTGTATGGTGCTGCTTTTGAAGTAAAAATAAGTGAAACCCCTCATGGCATTTCAACTGGAAAAATAAATAAGGCTTGCCATCCACCCACCATATCTTAGGTGATAGCTAGAAGCACGAGGGCATACAGTCCTCTGCTGTAGACATGTGTTAACTGTGGCTGTGACCTGGGACACTCAGTTGTGGCAGCATGTCACGACCCTGTGCTGGGCCTCACCTCCAAGTCTCCTCCCTCTCACAAAGCAGAATAGGAAGGAGCACTGCCTGAGAAGTGGGAGCTGTCGTGAGGGTTGCTAAGATAGTGTTTGAGGATGGTCTGGTGACGTTAGGCAAGTTCACGGTGACCTACCTAGACTTCTCCTTTATTGTGGGAAAACTGGATTTACCTCTGCTCTTCTGCCTTTGTTTGTTTGTTTGTTTGTTTGTTTTGCATTCCTGATATTGCTGGCCCATGCTTTCCTCTTCTTGATTATAACTTTCCAAAGAGCCAGGTGTAGTGGTTCACACCTATAATCCTAGCACTTAGGAAGCTGAGGCAGGAGGATTGCCAGCCTAGGCTACAGAGTGGGAACCTATCTAATACAAAACAAAATAAAATGACCAAAGATGTGTCTATTTTAGAAGGGTTTTCTTTGAAAATTGGCAGTGATCATTCTTGGGATGTCTGTCTGCTTCGGTGTTGCTCTTACCTCTTGAGGTCTTTACTGTGTGTAGCTGTTTGGGGTTCTGCAGAGCTCGACAGGCTGAGGAGCTGGGCGTAGGGAAAGGCCAGTTTGTTCAACAAGCACAGAGACCCTGTACAAGGCTTGCTGGGGATTTGAGGACAAGCAGGCCTGACACTCCAGGACCTCATGATTCCAGCCTAGTGGGGAGACTTAGCAAAACAGACAACTGCAGATTCCAAAAACAAAACAAACAGACAGAGGCTTTTGTGTCCCTCTCCTGTGGAGGCACCTGGATCAGAAGTGAAGCCAAGATCATTGCTTATTCTGCTCTCCCTTGGAAAGCAGCTTTCTGTCTTAGATCATGTGCTCAAGAGTCCCATAGAGGCTTCCCTCCAAGAGATTGGTGGTCCTTTCAGTAGGGTGCTGATAGCCCATCCTTCTCAGGGTGCTTGCCACCTGGGGGTTCTGTCTGCCCACAGGGTTCCCTACCTGTACAGCTAGGATGCTATCCCTCTTCCTGAACTATCTTCCAGGAAAACAAAAAGAAGACACTTCCTGTGCAGAAGGCCCCCAGGCCTTCGAGGGCCTCACACCGCACTTCTGTTGCCACTGGGACTCTTTGAGAAGGTGTCCCACTTCTGCTGTCAGTTCCTGATCAGAAAAATGTGATCTTTGGAACAAATACAGTTCCCCAGCCCTGGTGATCTGGGAGTCTTTTCTGTTCGAATCCTAGGCTGATGGGAGAGCCCAGCCAAGGAAGGTGGCTGGACTGAGTTGGCGACAGAGTACTTGGGAGCTGCCTGCATGTGCCTTGATCAGTGTGCCATGTGTGCCCAGACTCTACCTGTGGCGGGGAACTTCATTTCTTCCTTCTCTGTGCTGAGAGCTTGTCTACAGCCCATCCATCATTCAGCTGTCATGCATACTGTTGCTGAGCTATGGCAGAGTTCCTTTAGCAGCTGAATCCCTGGAGGGCATGGCCCATGAGTCCTGCTCAGGAGACCTGCCCTATTATTCTCCAGTTTTTGTCAGAGTCTCGTGTGGTGAGACCCTGGGACCACAGTGGACAGTTTCCACTGTCACAGTGTCCTCCGGACTAAAGAAAAAGGGGAGAGTATTTACTGGTCAAGTCATCCTAGAGATCTATGGCTAGGCACTGTGGCAGGGTTCTAAGGGTCTCAGGAAGGAGCTGATGCAGACTAGGAGGACTGGCTTTCAGACCTGGAGATCAAGTGTGACTGTTTGAGCAGTGAAGTAATGCATGAGATGTTGCTTGTCACCATCTATTTAGCATCTTGCCAACAGATAGAGACTGAACTGCAAAGTAAAATGAAGGACCACTAGTATCTGGCTGCCTTAGAAACAGACCCCAGAAAGCTCCTGGGGAAAAAGGTCAGTCTGTTTTAACCTAGAACACTGACAGTTGGGGGGCACTAAGGGAGGGTTTTAAAGCTGAGTTGCTGCTAGCAAGCCCCCAACCGTCCTGAGGGCTCCAGTTGCCAGCTGACGAGGAGCTGTCACAGTAAGCAGTATGTGAGGTGGGCCTCGTCCCGTCGGGTGTGTAGCTCACTGGGAGTGAGGAGAAAGGGCTCCCAAGTGGCAGTGGTGAGTTCAGCGTGGCAGTACTGGGTGAACGGGGTATGTTGAAGTCAGCATTGTCCATCTGGGTCTGGCCAAGCCACATAGCTGGAGGGTCCATAGCAGCCTGTCTCTTTGGGGAATCTAGAAAGGGACTCAAATACTAGGGCCAGGAGTGGACTAGAAGACTAAAAACCCTGCTAGGAGGAGTCAAGGAGCCCTGGGTCTTATGCTCGCCTTTGTTACTTGCACCTGTCCACATCCCCCACCCCCAGCCTTAGTTTCCTCCCCTTAAAGTGAAGGCCATTAGCATCAGCCTCAGGGTAGTCTCCAATGGCACTCCCTCTGTCAGTGGGAGGGCACTCCGTGTCTCTGACTAGGCTCTGTCTCCTCAGAGCAGCCAGTACAGGGGCATGTGTGAGGGTGCCTTGTCGGATCTGCTTGAACAAGACCCTCCTAAAGACAAATCTCTGGGTAGTTCTGGCCTCTCACTTGCCCTGGGCAGTTGTAGAGAGCACATACTTGGACAGCTTGCCCATGCTGCCATTCCCCTGTCCCATGCTCGTGGTGACAGCCTTCCAAAAAAAGACAGGGAGACACAGAAGATTGTAGGGCCCAGGGCTTGATTCCTCACCACTTGGCGTGTGACCTTGTTCTTCACTGTTCATGTTCCTTGAGGCCTGGTGCCCCGTTTATTTACTAGTTAAGGAAGAAGTCTTTACCATTTCCAGAACCATCTCCTGTGAGACATTGGTGACCTTTACTCCTGTTACTTTAGTTTTTCGTTTTTTGTTTTGTTTTGGTTTTTGGTTTTTTGGGGGTTTTTTTGTTTTTAAATGCTGGCTAAAAGTTGTTAAGGCACTGAAGGATTTAATCAAAGGATTTTGTATTAGAGGAATCGACTTGAGTTTTACTTTTGCATGCAGAAGTGCCAAGAATATCCATGTATAGCCAAGGCAGATGTGGAAGGGCCCGTGAGGGAGGAAACAGACAAAACATTTCAGTGGTTCCCTGGTTCCCACGCCTTAGCTGGATCATTGAGGTCCTGCATGACCCTTAATCCTAGAGGCTTTGTCACTTGACCAGTCACAGAACCTGCCTGACCAGGCCTGGCACAGTACCTGTTGGTCTGTGGTTTAATGGATAAATGGGTGGTGGTTCAGTCAGTCAATGCTAGACTCCTAAAGGCACTAGGTGACTGGTCTTTCCTAGAAGGCAGAAAATCACCTCCCAAGACTCCTCTTGGCAACTCTGAAGTGACAAGGATTATTTTCCAGACTAGTCGTTTAAGAAGAGCCTCCAAAAGCACACAGCTTGGCATCCTTTCTGTAGAGGAGAGCCTATGAGGCAAGCACCTGGCAGGCCGGAGGTACTGGATTTCTGATTAAATCTCGTCTCCCTGCCCTGTGCCCTCAACCCCATGTGTTTGGAAGTGTCCTTTTCCTATTGTCCCTCCTGCCTGGCACATCGGTGAGCGGGCAGCCGTGCAGAGTGCAGACTCCCTGTTCTGCAACCAAGCCCATCCCTGGCAAATTGCTCGCTGCCTACAGATTGACAGCGGCCCACTGGCCCTTCATCCCTGAGCTCTGATAGACCATACACTGAGTTGCTGGCTGGCTGGCATTCTCTTGCCTTTGCCATCTTCTTTCCTCAAAAATCGTGGGCATCCATCACCAGTGACGGGCTCAGAACTGCCTTTCTTCAGGCCCACTTCACTGCTGGATACCTGCATCTCTGAAAACCCTCTGCCAGGTGTTAGCCTTACTCCAGGCCCTCTGCTCAGGAAAGACCAGCCTCTGCAGCCCACAGGCTTCAGTTCTGTAAGGCCGCCTGCTCACAGACAGACAGGGTTCTTTGTAGGGCTGCTTTTAGTGGGTGGCAAAAGGGTTTGCTTGTTTTCACTTATTGGTCAAGTATGCACTATTGTTTCCACACTCAAGAGCCATTTTTGTGGATACTATGTGATTCCATTTTGCACAGACAGGAACTGTGGCCCACAGGGGCTTAACACGCACCCAACTCTTCCCATAATGGCCCTCATATCTGTGCCCACCTACAGCGTGGTGTGCAGTTGTGGCTACTACTGGAATTGGGAAGACTAGACTGGACCTCCTCAGTCTTCCTTAGCTGACAGCACTTCTGTACCTGTCTGTAAACCCATCTTTCTGGCCCCTCAGTGTTTCCCAGGCCCACAGCCTTCTCTTCATTTGGATCCAGTCATTTCTAGCTGCTCAGTTGCACCTGTGTCTCTGAGCATCCAGCCCGACTCCTTTCACCCGTGGTCCATACGGCTGCTGTCAGCCTTCCCTCCTAACTTAGGGGTGCTTTGTGGCACTCAGCTCACTTTTGTCCTTTTACAAAAATGGCATGTTCACAGTCTGGCTGGCACCTCTGAGCTCCTCCAGGTGCCAGAGACACTCACCTGTCCTTAACGAAGTTGGTCCAAAAAGGTATCTGGAGTCAGGGTGACAGCTGCTGCCATCTTGAAGACCAAGAAGAAATCACTGCCTCACTCAGGGGATCTTATCATCCCTCTTGGGATTAGTATAGTGATAGAGGCAGAGGATGAGAGAGTGAAGGAGCCGAGAGAACAAGATCGTTTTCCCAGCTTTGAAGGAAGAGAGCTAGAGAGGTAACTCCTTTTGAACTGCTCTTTTTTTATATGGCAGAAGGCATGAGCATGTCAGCAGGACCTCCTGAAACCTCTAAGCACCCAAGAGTGGCACAGTTGTGCCCACTGTACAAGTGGCTTCCAGATGTGAATTGCCCAGGAGGAGAAGCAGACCTGGGACTTGCCCCTGTCCTTTTGTCCTCCAGAGCTTTACCTTAACTACCGTCCTCCTCCTCCTCCTCCTCCTCCTCCTCCTCCTCCTCCTCCTCCCCCCAGTCATGAGTAGAGGAGGGAGGGGTGTCGAGCGTCGAAGGTGGAATGAGGGAAGATGGAGGAGGTTGATGGGACTCGAGGGCTGGGATACACCTGCTCAAGGGGAAGGGAGGGAGAGAACTTTTTAAAATAGTCAAACTGAAATAAAGCCCTATTAAAAGTTAAGGGTGAGGGAGGAAATTAGATATCGAAAAGGTGTTAACTGAAAAGCAAAGAAGTGACATCAGGAAAACTAAGGCTGGCAGTGAGCGAGGACAAGCGATGGTCCATGTCCCCATTGCTTGGAGTGGACTCAACTATTTAATCAGGGTTAACCTGGGACAGCAAGCATGGAACAACCCACCCACCCAAACCAAAGTGCCTTAGCCCTGGGCCAGTGACCTCATCTGTTCTGAAACAATTGCTGGGAGGTGCTAAATAAATATTTGCTGATAGGAAATGAACATCTGAAGTGAGAAATGACATCAAATGAAGAGCTAGGCATGGAGGCTTATACTTATCATGCTAGCACTTGGGAGGTAGAGGTTGAGGGATCAGGAGTTCAGGGTCAGTCTTGGCTGCAGAAAGAGTTAGAGGCCAGAGCTGTGTGGTGGTGGTGGCACACTCTAACCCCAGCACTCAGGAGGCAAAGGCAGGTGGATCTCTGAGTTTGAGGCCAGCCTGGTCTACAGAGCGAGTTCCAGGACAGCCAGGGCTACACAGAGAAACTTTGTCTCAAAAAACCAAACAAACAAAAAGTAGAGGCCAGTATGAGCCACATGAAACCTTGTCGCCAATAAGTAGTACACAATCAAGTGAAACTATCAGTGTTAGGCTGCTGCTGATGGAAGGGAACCAAGGAGTCCCATCCATTGGCCAGATGGGTGTGGCTACGTGGGGCGTTCCAATTGATACAGATAGTGCTTAAGTCTAGGAAGACAACCCTCCCTTGATCCACAGGTCTGCATAGCATTTGGGGAGGGGTCTTATGCCCTTGTGATTCTTGAGATTTGAGGATCCCCTAGAGATCACTCAGTCTTGGATGAGTTTTTTTCCACCACCTAGGGTTCTCAATTGTCCCGATTTCACACAAGGGATCTCCAACAAGAACTAACAAACATAGCCTGTCCTCTCTGATTGTAGCGTCCCTTTCACACAATGTGTCACATCCCTGGATAGAAAAAAATTTATTACCTGAGTCTTAAAACCCATAGCTCCGTTTTATTTTTCTTCTATGTTTTGTTTTAAAGTTTATTTTATGTGTATAAGTGTTTTGCCTTCATGTATGTAAGTGCACCATGTGTGCCTGGTGCCCATAGAGGCCAGAAGACAGCACTGGATCCCCTGGAACTAGAGTTACAGACAATTGTGAGCTGCCATGTGGGTGTCAGGAACCGAACCCAGGTCCTCTGCAAAAGCAGCTACTGCTGTTAACTGCTGAGCCATCGCTCCAACCCCTGTACTGTTTTTAGTTGAGATTAGATAGGTAAAGTCCTTATCCTGATCTCCCCAGTGAGAATGCTTCTCCACTGACTTGCCAGAGTTACCACCACTCACCAGGCCTGTCCCCCATCTGCAGAGGGAGGCCGCTGAACTAGGTTATCCCGAGTTCCTTTTCAGTGCTAACATCACATCTTCAGGGGCTCCTGGGCTTGTGACAGTGCTGATGGGGAATGGAAAGCCCAGACTTGTCACCTCCACATTTGGAACATGGAGGAATCAAGATAGCTGTAGCCCCAAGAAGGCGAACTTGCCAGGAACTGGCTGAGATGATTCTGCTGCTTGTGGTGAAATGTCTTGGCAGACCATTCAGGTAGGTCGGTACAGGTGAGGGAGAGGGTGGGGTTGACATTCTTTCGGCCCCTGAGTAATGTTTCCTTGCAGGATTGGATGCCTACAGACTAGTGGATGCCAGCTAGATGGATCCATCCACATTGGCAAAGTAGGTGAGCCGTCATCTCTCCACATAGTCTCCTGGCAGAATTCTAATGGCTTTCTCACCTTGAAATGCTATTCTGTGTTCACTGTCATTGTTTCCAGTCAGACCTTCCTTAGCCTTCTGGGTCTCTGTCCAAGTGGCACATTCTTTGAGAACATAGCTCCAGATGTCATCATCAATCAGAAATAGCTAAACTCAGAACTGGGCAAGAGGAGAAGGCTTGTTTAAAGCCAAGGTTGTTGATCTGTTGTTTGCTACAAAGAGAGCCCTATTCTAAACCCACCTCAGAGCTTAGTTGATAGGACCCGAGTTCAATCCCCAGCCCTGTATAAAAAAAAACAAAACGAAGATAGATATTGGCAGCACACAGCAGATGACTAGAGAGGATCGGTGGGGCTTGCTGGCTGGTCAGTCTGGCAAATTTTGAGCTCCAACCAAAGGTCCCATCTCAGAAAATAGAGAGTGATGAAGACACCTGTGGCTTGACATATACACAAGGCGCAGACAGATTTACAGGAATCAAGCCCAAAACTGAGCTGTGACTGGCGTTCCAAGGGCAGTTACAACTTGGATCCTGCTGAGGAGACTGAGAAGGTGCCATTGGAAGAGACCACAAAAGCACATAGGTTCCAGAAAGCCAACAAAGAATTTGCTGCACAGCTCTGAGGACAGGACAGAAGTCACCCAGGTGGGGGACAATCGACCTCTAATGTGGCTGTGAGGAGGGAGAAGGGGGCTGCAGGTCCTCCAGCACCAGGAAGGTACCCCTGCTCCCCGGCCACACCAGGACAGGGGAAGGCTGGGCCAGCCCGCCTGCAGAGTGAGGGCAGACACAGAGGGCCCCAGAACAGTGGGATTAAGTGTTGAGGTGAGGGGATTAGTTGTGTTGGTAGAAGGAGCAAACTGCGCTCATGTTCCTTTTTGCAGGGAACCTGATCTCCATGTTCTCAGGGAGCCTTCATCTGCCCTGTGGGTCCTAACTGCAGCCTTAATTAGCTGTGGCTTCTTCTTGCATGGTGGCTGGGGTCGTATCTTATCGCTCTTTGTAGCTCTGGGCGCCTAGCAACAGGCAGCTGTCGATGTAGGGGCAGAATAATCATTGTCTGTCTCAACTCCAGTGTCTGAAATGGAGATTCAGATAGATTCTTTTTGTCACAAAGACGTTATATCATGACAGGGAATGAACAAATGACATAGCAGTCATGGTTACTCTATCTAGATCTCAGGGAATGTTCCCTGGCCTTAGTGTGGGCTCAGCTCCTTATAATGTATGTCATGGGGTCATGGCCACTGTCTCGTCTGATCACTACAGCCCCTCCACCTGCATGCAGTGAGGCAGCCAGCCCGCTGGCCTGTTTCATAGGGGAGAAAAGAGACCTGGAGAAGCCAAGCAAGGAGAGTGGTGAGAAGTACAGGGATGAGGACGAGGGCACGGCCTGGAGTTGCTGGGTCTCTCCTAGACGGCATATACCGAATTGTAACTATTTCTTCCATACTTGCACAGAAGTCAAAGTCAGTTGAGCTGCCTGAGCATGGGCATGCATGCCTTACGGGACTTGGTAGTGTGTCTTCTGCATAGTAGAGCAGCCCAGGTTCCACCTCAACTACATGAGAATTTCTACCAGGAAGTCTCATAGGTGTTAGAGCTATGTGAGGAGTGAGGGATATAGAAAGCCTCAGATCTCTGATCTCCTATAAGCATCTGGTCTCTCCAAAGCCAGGAGATCACATGAGAGACAGCTCTCATCTAGACCAGTAGGGTTTCAGAGGAGTGGGTCAGAACCTCTGGTAGACAGAAACTAGAAGTACTTAGAATGGTTGGCTGTTATTAAGAGGTCAGGCTGGGGCTGGAGAGGAGGTTCCATGGTTAAGAACTTGGCTTCTAGTACCCATCCATGCTGGGTCTTCTGACCTCTTCAGGCTCCTGCACTCACATACATACACATACATTCTGGCATGCATACACACTTAGAAGGTCAGGCCTGGAGTGGCCCTGGTGTCTTGAGTGGAGCCCTGGTGGGTGGCAAGCTTCTGGGTTGGGGAACACAGTATTGCAAGACAGTCGAGACATTGGAAAGTGGCTCAGATATGGCCAGGGTATTGGGGGACAGGTGGGCCTGGTGACACCTGAACTCTAGCTTGAGGACTGAAGAAAGACACAACTGGCCTGGAGTCATTGCCACTCTGTAATGGGGACCCAAAAAAAAGTGATTTGTTAGGGAGCATGTGGAGAAGATGGCACAGGGCCTAGGTCAAGACCAGGAGTTAGAAACATTCAAGGAGCTGATCGAGATGGCAGAAAGGAAAGGACCTGAGAGATGCAGCAAACAACTAGGAGAGGGGGTTGCCATGACAACCAAGGTAGTAAAGAGTTTCAAGGAGAAAGTAATCAACATTGTCAAATGTGGCAGCAATTCCAATCAGATAAGACAGGAATTTCCCCTTTGGACTTGAGGATTAGCTGACTTGTACTGGCTTTAAAAGAGCATTTAGGGGGAGTTGTAGGAACATAAAGGGGGGGATTGATTTGACATACAAGTGGGGCATGAGACTGTCACTAAGTCCTTTAAGGAATCAAGAAGGAAAACTTGGAGATGTGAAAGATGGGGGTGTAGAGGTGAGGCTAGGAAGGATGAGCACATTGTTCACTAACCAGTGTATACAGTCACACCTCCAGTGTCCTCTGCTGTGCACCTGACAGTATGCCTAACTCTGTGGCTTCTTTGGGCACAACCGTGCAGTGAGTAGGGCTTCTGGAGCAGAAGAGGAGAAAGACAGAATCAGTCATGCTCATCGGTGTATAGTGCCCCATATTGGCAGAAACATGCTCCAGACCAAGAGGGGAAGTCCAGCAGAGCATATTCTGGGTCAGGGGCAATCCTGTGCCAGAGGCTTACCCCAGGAAAGACAGCAGTAGAATCCAGAGGCAGACAGACAGGGAGGAGCTGCGGAGAGAAAGGGACAAACAGAGCCCTGGCCTTTTTCTTCTTAATCTTGAAGGAAAGAGCAAAGCTGGTACGTGGATATTCTGGGATGTGGAGCCAGAGTAATTGAACAATTAGGGATGGAGACAATTATTTGAAATAAGCTCCCAAAGGGGCTGGGATCAAGTGCAGAGGAAGATAAATTAGTTTGGAGCAATAATGTGTATATGACCAAATGTGGGCAAAACTCAATTATTTACCTTTTAGAGAACAATATGATCCCATGTTCTTTTGGGAGCTTTTATCTGCCCTGTATCCTGCCTGCATGTCCAATTAGCACCAGTTTGGTCCTGTTTTGTGGCTGGGATCATGTCTTAATATTTTGTGTGCAATAGACTGAACTCTTTAGGTGCCAAGCCAGTGTTCTGTGCCTTAGACTGGAATTCCAAAAGTCAACATGTATTCTTGTATCAACCAAAAAGTATGACTGTTGCAGAGCCAAAAAGGGGAATTGGAGCAGTTAAATCTAGGAGGCAGCCATCTGGGTGACTGGATGGAGAAAAAGTAGTCTCTCCTCACCCATCCTGTGAGCTCTAGGTTCACATCCACCACCTCACATGAACTTCATCTCCTTCACAAGACGCAGTGTTCTGTGTTCCCTCCAGGAGGGAGGGAAAGCTGGAGAAGACACACCTGGTCATGCCAACACCACACTAGTGACAGGAGATGGTTGTAGACTTCTAGCCAGGGTGGCAGGACCAGTCAGAGATAGACACAGAAGAGAGGAGAGAAAAGAAAACAGGCTGGGAGGGTCGGGCCGGCCCACCCAAACAGTAGATAGAAAGCTGGTCTTCCTGGAGCCATGTCCACTCTGAGAGGGACCCATCAAGGGCCCTATCTTACTGCACTAGTATGGTCTGGAGACAGGACCCTCCCCAGGGGCAGACAACTCTCTGGTGTCATTGCTGTGCTTTTGTGTTTACTCCATCTGAGGCACATTTTTGTGTGTGATGTGACAGAGCTGGAGTCCCACGGACAGCAAGCTTGCTGAACACCTCTCACAGCCCTGCCCGACTGTCCTCCAGGATCCTGTGACTAGTCTTCTCTTCAGGCTGCTGATCACTGTGTGTTTTTGTGAGCCAAGGCTGTATTTTAATGAGCAAGGCTTTGAAAAGTGTCTTAATACCTGATACGGTAAGTACCCTTACCCTGTCCTCTATTCTTTTTAAAAAATCACCTTGTTATATTGCTGGTTTACTTTTATATATCTTATAATTAGCTTGTCAAAGTTCCATGGGGGGAAAAAAAAACCTTATTAAGTGAGACTGCATTGGAGGGAAAAATAGCATCATTAGGATGCCATCAGCTTCTCCCATCTGCGACTGCAGCGCCGTCTCCCGTGGTCAGTCGCCCTTGTTTGGTGTGGTTTTGCTTTGCTTTTAATACCTTCTAATAAAAGCTGGCCCCGCAGGTCACAGACATCCTCCACATTTCTTAATGGCTTGACTCCTGAACACCTTATTAGTTTTGTTGCTTTCGTGAATGGAAAAACTTGCCCAGTTTTTCATTTCACTTTCCAAATTTTAATCAGTTTGCTAATCACTGTGCAGCATTCACAGACACACACCAAGTGAACGTGCTTTGTCCCTGGACAGACAAATCAGAGTACAGCACACGTGCATTCTCAGCTAATTGGCAAGGAATGAATTTGAATGTTTGAATTAAATTTCAATTATACAAGTAAAACACAAATACATTTTCTTTTCAATACAGTCCACATTACAGATGGGGCATCCCTACTTGGCCCTTAGCCTCTGCCTTGGGTCCGTACACCTTCAGGGGAGAGCTGATATTAGTGCCTCTGTTTGTCTAGTGTTTGCTTGTGCCCTTTCCAACATGTCTGTTCTTTTGTTGGTCTGTCTGCATAGGCAGGTGGTGTCCACTGGAGGTGCTTTCTACGCTGTGTGCCCTGCAGGACTCGCCTCGAGCGGCTGTCTGCATCTCCGTTCACTCCAGTGCTCCACGCAGCTGGCCGCACACAGCCACAACAAGCATGTCCCCTTCTGTTTTAATGTTTCCTATTGGTTGACTGTGGAAATGCCTTTGGTGGTGTTCATAACAAACATGTTGAGGGTCCCCTTCATTAGTCCCCTTTTGCTCACATACACGTATTTCTGTAGGACAAGTACTTGGAACTGTTGGGCCACAGGGAAGACACGTCCTGAATTCAGATAAAAACAGCTACAGTCTCCTGCCAGAACCTCTCCAACTTTAACGTTTCACCAGTTGGATGGGTAAAAAGACTGTCACGGGTTAGTGTACCCTGTCATGCCACAGCTGAGGCTTTTGTTTACCTTCATTCCCAGTTCCCTCTCTGGATCATATGGCCAAGTCCTTCCTGCTTCTCTGCCTCTGCCTGCTTGCCTCCCTCTCCCTTTCTTTCCCTCCCTCTTTCCCATCTCTCTCTCTCTCTTTCTTCCATTTTTGAGACAAGGTCTCACTAGGTACCCCATCCTAGCTTCAAATTCAGGGTCCTCCAACCTCAGTCTCACTCAGCACTGGGATTATAGGTATGATACCACATCTTGCCCATTTCTTTTCTTTTCTTTCTTTCTTTCTTTCAAGATATTTTATCTTTCATTGGTTTCTGGTTCTTTATCTATTTCATGCATTTTATATACTAATGCTGTGTCACTAGTGACAAGTATTTTTCTACATTGTAGTTCCTTTGCCATTTAGTTGAATTGCTTTTAGAAAAAATTAAAGTTTTGATACAGTCATCTGTTGGTTTTACTTTTACACCTTCTTTTGGCAACCTTAAGAAGCCTTCTTTAGCAGGGCAGTGGTGGCACACACCTTTAACCCCAGCACTTGGGAGGCAGAGGCAAGCAGATCTCTGTGAGTTCAAGGCCAGCCGGGTCTACAAAGTGAGTTCTAGGACAGCCAAGGCTACACAGTGAAATCCTGTCTGTCTTAAAAAACAAAAAAGAAGAGGCCTTCTTTTATATTAATTTCAAGGCATTTTTTTCCTGTATTTTCTTCTCTAGCATTTATAGTTTGTTTATATATAGTTTGTAAATCTATGTTTATGTCATGTATAAAGAATAAATTCCATATTCACGAATCTTATCTAATGTCATCACCCTACTCTTTTGTAGAATGTCGATGGTATCATCTAAGCCTGCTCCCTTTACCTGGTACCACCCCACTGGCCGGGTGCACTGTGTAAGGCCGTCCCTAGTCCTCTGCCTGTCTGCTCCCAGGCTTGCTGATAGGCTGTGGTAAGAGCAGGACCGACTCACCCTCTCCGCTGTGCAGAGCTGCTCTGCTCAGCCTTGTGCCTTAGTCCTACCATACAAATTTTAAATTTATTGATTTCCAAGAGAACTTTTGTTGGAGTCACACTGAATTCACAGATAAGCCTGAGGGAAATCAGTCTCTCTTTCTTGTGTGCTCGATGCACCCTCCCAGCCCAGGGCATCTGTCCCTCTGGAGAAGATGGCTGCTTTCTCTGGGTCATCTTGCTTTTTGTTTCTTGATGGATTTAATCCTTAGTCCTCTTACAGGGTTTTCCTGCAGCTCTGGATGGCAGGTCCCCTCTGCTCCTGCTTGCTTGACCCGTGTTCTCCGTCTCAACCACTCACTAATCAGCGAGCTTGCTCTGCAGACACACACAGAGTAAACGTTCTTCCTCCCTGGGCACAAACACATGAACACCGCCGAGCACAGAGCTGGCATAATTAGCTGAAAACAAATTAGAATCTTTCCAAATTACACTTTAATTAAGCAAGCAAAGCCTGAATACATTCTCCCTTTTAGAGGTGGAATGGCGTGGACCCAGCTGCTGTCTCTGCCACCTGAGACTGGGGCCTTCTCCTCCAGGAAGCCTCAGTGCAGAGCTTCAGGCATGTCTTTTCAGAATAACATACATCTTAGCAATGGTGAGGGGATCTGGAACGGATGCGGCCTAGTCATGGGTGTTATGCGGTACTTGTCTCATTTGCTGTCTACCTGGGTCATACTTACCTGTGTTCTGTTTGCCCTTCCAAACACCACGGTCCTGAAGTTCTGGTTTTTCCTCAGTCAGAAAGAGCACACAGAACTCCAAGGCACAGGCTCCAGAAACAC
Organism: Peromyscus eremicus; assembly: GCF_949786415.1. NCBI lineage: Eukaryota > Metazoa > Chordata > Mammalia > Rodentia > Cricetidae > Peromyscus > Peromyscus eremicus. The sequence goes on along the minus strand of NC_081419.1, from coordinate 130,929,620 downwards.
TCTCCAGGGCCAGGGTATCCACTGTTTGAGTTTTTGGTTGATTTTGATTTTTGAAACAAGATTTCATGTAGCCCAGGCTGGCCTCAAACTCACTGTATAACCAAAGATGACCTTGAACTCTGGTCTCACTGCTTCCCCTTCCAATTGTTAGAGCTACAGGCCGCTACATCCAGTCAGATTTAGACTCTTACTTTGCCTTCTGAAGACCTTCCCTTCACCAGCCTTACAAATATTTTTCCACTTTTTTTTCCCTCTGAAAACTTCCTGCTGCTTTTCTTACATTTGTATCACATGGTTGTTTTTCAGCTCTCACATCTAACACATCACTGCAGGCGAAGTCTATTAGAATGTGGTATTGGTGTTTAGTTTTGATACATTTCAAAATGGATGACTAAGTTTTCCAATACAACGTACTGGCCATGCTGTCCTCTCCTCCAGTGATTCTGGCTCACTCCCAGCTGTGTCCAGCACAACGGCTCCTCTCCAGCCATCCGTTGGCTCCCTGGAGTTGCTTTGATAACAGCCAAAGCAATCCACTCTGTTGGTTTTGTGGCCTCATCTTGGTCTTGTATGTTGTCACACAGTTTACATTTTTGAACCAGCTGCTCAAGCTTTAAAACCTTGCTGGGATTTTTAGGGGATCTGTGCATGAATTTGAGGGAAATGGGCATCTTTATCTTGTAGCACATACGGTGTCTCCCAGTTCCAGGCATCTTCCTGCCTTTTAGAAGTTTGGGTGTTTTTCCTCTGGTGACAGTCTTGCCTATTTCTTGGTTTATTCTTAGTTACTTAAGGTTTTGCTAGTAGCCCTCTGCTCCTGCTTGCTTGACCCGTGTTCTCCATCTCAACCATTCACTAATCAGCGAGCTTGCTCTGCAGACACACACAGAGTAAACGTTCTTCCTCCCTGGGCACAAACACACGAACACCCCCCGAGCACAGAGCTGGCATAATTAGCTGAAAACAAATTAGAATCTTTCCAAATTACACTTTAATTAAGCAAGCAAAGTCTGAATACATTCTCCCTTTTAGAGGTGGAATGGCGTGGACCCAGCTGCTGTCACCTCTACCAAAGTCCTATATCCCACCTCCCCCTCCCCCACAGCTTTGTGCATCTGTTTCTAGGGCATGCATGAAATCCATGCGGGTGCTTTGAAGGAGTCCACTGTGTTGAGAGCTTGCCGGAGGCTGCATCTTGACGCACTCTAGTGTCTTTACAACACAGCCATGCAGATTCTGAAAGCTCTTGTCCTCTAACACAGCGGAGCATGTATTCCCTCAGTTCTCACATTCTCCATCTCCAGGCTCCACCAACATTTAGTTGATTCTTTGTCTCTATTCTGTTCTGAGCAGCCTTTTCTTGGCACTGATGAAGAGGTAGGATGCTGGGTCTGCACGTTTTCAATTTTAGCAGACTTCACCAGTGCCCTCCATGGTTTCTGTACCATGCAAGCATCTAGCCAGAGGCTGACTTTAATCCCCACACCATGAGCAGTTGTCAGTGTTTGCCGATCGGATGGGTGAAAAAGTTAAATCCCTTTTTAAATTTGTATTTTCCTGTTTGCCAGTGAGGTTTTCGTGTGTACATTGGGCATTTTTATTATTCCTGCTGCTCTGAACTGCCTGCTTTTGCATTAAGCTCTTCATTGACCTGTACAATGTCCTGATGTAATCTGGATAGTAAGCTTTTGTGCATTTTGGACAAATATTTTTTTCTGGCTCTCAGCTCTTTGTAGACTCCTGTGTTAGACAGAAGTTACCAATTTCGATCTAGTGCATTTCCTCAATCTCCTTTATTGCTTTTTGAATATATATCATGTTTGGTTTAAATGGACCCTTTATTCTTTTCTAATGGTTTCACAGTTTTTGTTCTTGGCCCTTTCTTGTATCTGGAATGTATTTCTGATTGAATTGAGACAGCATCTAACCTTTCTCAAAACGGACAGCCAATTATCAGAACACAATAGAATGATCGGCTTGTTCATCCTCTCTCTGCCGCTCTGATGGGATGCTTCCTCTAGACTGAGGCCCCATCGCTAGGAGGCTGCGGGGCCCCTGGTTTTTTGGGGGGTTTTTTTGGTTTATTTTTTTTAACTAATCTGTTTATTCCTGTCAGCACAAGACTTTAATTTGCCATTGCTTTTTACCACCTTTTGATATCTGTTAAGTAAAATGCCACATTTCACCGTACTTCCTTACAGCTGTCTTAGCTCACTCCTCCACACAGATTTTAAAAGCCGCTTGTCAAATACTGTGAATGCCGAGATTAACAGGGGAAACTGACATCAGTCCAATGCTGTGCCGTTCACTGCAGGGACGAGGCAGAGCTCTGTTTGTCCATCATGTCTTCCACACACCCAGCTTTCTCCTGAGGAACTTGTGGCTTTCCTCTCGGGTTTCTTTCTTTGATTTCCATTAGTGTTGTGAATGAGTCTTCACTGCCGCCTCCCCCGTTTTGTTTGGCTTTTGTTTGCTACATTTCTTTTTAATCTCCTTTCTAATGGCTGCACTTCATTCACAGACACACACAAAGTAAATGTTCTTCCTCCCTGGGCACAAACACACAAGCACAGCCGAGCACAGAGCCAGCATAATTGGCTGAAAATGAATGGGAATTTTTTCAAATTAAAGTTTAATGACACAGGCGAACATGAATACATCCTCCTTTTTAAGAACCAGAGCACCGCTGCCAGAGCCGGAGTCCCTTCTGGCCACCTGCTTCCATCCCATTCCCTTCCTCTTCCCCAGGGGCAGCCACCGTGATGGCTTGGTGTGGACTTTTCTAAAAACTTGTAAATGTACCTGTGCACCCACTGGAAATAGAGAATTTTGTCGATACTCGGTTTTTACACTGAGTGACTATTATTAAGGCTGCAGACTGGGGTGGCAGGATCGCCACGCATCCTGATGTGGCAGTGGGGGAGGGCGGGTGCGGGGAAGACTGAGCAGCTGTGGACACATGGGAGGAATGAGGAAGGAAGGGGCAGCTAGATCCCATACCAGTCAGAGATCACAGAATAGAACTTTAAACCGTGTGGGCATGGGGCTGTCAGGAGTAGTTTCCAAAGGCCCCAAAGCTTAGTCTGTCACGGGGGACATAGAGGTCTTTCAGATAAGAAAGGGGTATAGCAGGTTTTTATAGTTTTACAGCAGGTTTTATCGTTTTGAGACCTCCTGTGAACCCATTTCAATGTCATGGGACTTAGCAGGGCAGCTTCAGTGCCCCGCTTCACTCCCTCGCCAGAGATGTGCTGGCGGCTTTCCTGGCCTTCCCCTTCCCTTTCTGTCTAGGTGCTGCTGGGTGAAAACATGAAACTTGGAGCTCTGGCAGCCATCCTGCCGTCAGGAGGGGAACGAGACTGCTGACTCTGAGCCGGCCTACCTGCAACCACTGACTGCTGGATTGTTCACACTTGAATAAATGTTCTTGCTGTTAGCTACTCTTAGATGTGATGTTATGTTCTGTCGAAAGCACCTTCCTAACACCGGAAGTTTTACAACTGGGGGTGGGGTGGGGGGCAGCCTTAAGGAGTGGAGTCATTCACTGGGTGAGAATCTGGAGGGTTTCCCCTCATGTCCCTGCTGGCCAGCCCTCTTCCTCAGGCTTTCTGCTTCTCCCTTCATGACAGCGATGGATTTGGTGGGTACCAGTGTTTCACATCTCTCAACATCATGACCTTAAAGGCACCAAGGTGATCCCAGTGCTTGGGAGACTAAGGCAGGATGATTGTGAGCTGGAGACCAATGTGGGTTCCATAGTGAGACTCCTTAAAAAAAAAAAAAAAAAAGACATGGACTTGGGAGTGCAGGAGTCTAAGAGTCTATACAAGGTCCTCTCACTGTGCCCTCTGACCATGCCCTTCAGCAGCCTCCTCTGTGAACCCATAGCAGTGCCCACCTCCGCATGTCACAGGGTCCAAAGAGACTGCCTGAAAAAATGCTCAGCTCGGCTGGCACCAAGCAGGTAGGAGTCCCACAGTTCTGAGCCAGTGCTCCCAGGAAGCAGCTCAAATCAGGATCCACCCCTGGCTGTCAGTGATGGTCAATAAAGGCAGGCTACATAATAGAAGATGAATTCCAGGGTGGATGGAGAAGAGGTGGAGGCCCAGAGCCGGCTGTACAGAGAGAGAATGGAAGCCAGAAGATGGAGCCTCCCCAAAGCATGCTGCCTTGTTCAAGTTCACCACCCACCTCTGCCCCTTTCTGCTCAAGAGCACACACTTAGCTGTAGTGGGTAGCCATTCCAGCTTTCATCTGGAAGTTCCAACCCCCATTGAGGCTTCGGTAACTGTCACGCCTACAAGGAGGGGCCGAGAGAGGACCCTGAAGACCCGAGATCTGGATGCACCGGCTCTCTTGGTTCCTGGACCCAGGACACTGAAGGTAGACCGAGCAGAGTTCTCCAGAGAACACCGCCGAACTGTGCCACACCTTTCCCAGACCCTGTTACCTATCCCTTCATTTGTAAGTTACTCCACAAAATAAACCTCCCTTTTAACTACGTGGAGTGGCCTTAATTTTACCAATACTTAGTTGCTTCCAAGAAAACATCCAGAGTTGCCCCAAATATCCTCCTTCCACTTCCAGTTCCTTCCCACCACACCCGCCTTTGTCCCCACAGCCCATCGGCTCATCCATGAGCATACACACCTGGCGAGGTTACCTCCACTAGTGACTACTGTTCCCCTGACCTGAGGCATCCCTGCTAAATCCTCATCCTGACCATAGGCAGCCCTCACCCACTACCCTTCTGATTGCTTACTTGCTGGGAGAACATCCAGCCCCTCAGCATCCTCTGTCGGGGGCCCTTGGTCTCACCAGCCCATGCTAGGAGCCTTTGGTTGTCATCTGTTGGTCCTGCCCTGAGAAGAGCTACATAACTTCCTCATGTCTCTGTAAGGTTCCTGTCCCACTGGTTCAAACATTTCCATTTAGGCAGAAAGAGATTACCTGTGTGCTTCCCTTTTAAAATTAATTGGGTTAACCTGAGGTAGCATTCTTCAGGAGCCACCCACCTTGATTTTTGATACAGAGTCTCATTGAGACCCGGAGCTCACCAATTAGGCGAGGCCAACTGGCTAGTGAGCCACCAGGATCTACCTGTCTCCACCTCCCTGGCACTGGGATTACAAACCAGTGCTACCTTGCCCAACCTTTGAGGTGGGCGCTGGGGATCCAGCTCAGGCCCTCAAGTCTACAGAATGCACCTTGCTGACTGAGCGTCTCCATGGCTCCGGTGCCTTTGATTTCCTCCTAACACCCATCCACCAACCAGATGCCTTCCCTGCTGTGGGTTTCAAAAGACTTGAGCATTCCTGTGACACCCATGTCCTCTCCCAAGGTCTGCTCAAGTCAGGAGAGAATGTCAGACCTCACTGTCCAGTCTCTAGAGGTGACCACTGCCCCTTCCTGCCCACCTTATTTGTGTATACATCCACCATCGAGAAAATTACTCTCCTTGGTGAACTAGGCTGGTCTTAGTGGCCTTTTTGGCCAACACAATGTGGCAGAAAGAATGTTCTGGGGTTGGTGACACAGGGTCATAAGAAGCAACTTGATTTTGGAGCCCACCTGGTGCAGGGAAGCTGTGTGCTGTGAGACATCAGACCACGGTGCACCCGTGCAGAGGTAGCTCGTGGATGTGCCTGGCCCTGCTGAGCCGCTTGAACACAGCCCTGTCAAGCCCTGCTGCCGTTTCATTGGCACCCTCTCTGCTCAGCTGTGGAAGCCCCGGAGCCTTTGGACAGAAGTTACACTTCCATGCTGTGGAAGTTTGGGGTAGCTTGGTACACACAAAAACAGAACCCCCCCCCCAAAAAAAAGGACAAGGAGCAGGCTGACCATCAAGTAATATGTAAAATAGTACTACACTACACAGCACCTAAGTAGACCTTTACAATACGATATGGGAACTGCAATAGTAGAACATTTATATGGCACAGAACATTCCAGAAGAGGTTAGAGCATTGCTCTGTCTTCTTTAAAATGAGCAGACAGGTACAAGGTAAAGGGGACTGGAAGGACACTGTAGGCAGAGAACTTGGGAGACTACCATGGTTCTGGAAAGTGGGAGGAAGAGAGAATGGGCCTCATGGCACCATGTGAAGACATCCGGTCACTATCCTACAGTCAGTGGGCCCGTGAAGGGTTTCACTCCATAGTGATGGGTCTGTGATTTTGGAAGATCACTGTGGTGGCAGATAGGAACACCATATTTGAAGATGACAGTCTCTAGGTAAGAGGACCAATTCAGAGAATAAAGTCAGCAATGTACCCCAATTGTTGACTATTGTGTTAAGAGGGCGGGGCCGATAGTGATTCTCCTCTCTCAGTGGGGCCGTTTGGTGGACAGTGAAGAGTGCTGGAGCAGGGGTCCAGAACGTGAGTCAGTTGGAGGAAGGCAGTAGTGGGCTCAGTGTCAGGCAGAGCTAGGACAGGGCACAGCTAGGTGGCCAGCAGGCATAGTGTCCCTCCTGGGTTCTAGAAAGGACCAACCCAAAGATGGAGGTTGAGAGGAGAGAAACTGGGGAATGAGTGGGCTCACCAGGGAGAGGGTGGAAAAGCACCTAATGGGGGAAATCAAGAGTTAGAGACACTTCAGGAGCTGATGGAGGTGTGGACAGGCGACGAAGAAAGAGGAAGGGCCTGAGTGATGTGAGGAACGACTAGGAGAGGGAGTTGCCATGGCAACCAAGGTAGTGAAGGGTTTCAAGGAGAAAGTAATCAACACAGCTATATGCCTGGATCTCAGAAAAGTAAGAAGCAAACAAAGTCCTTTGAATTCAGCAATCAAGGGGCTATTGTGGCAAGAACTGTTTTGAGGGGTGAAGGGCTAAAAGCTGGCTTATCAGAGGCAATGGAGTAAATGGGTAGAACAGTCAGGTGGTAGTGAGAAAAACAGGGGTGATCAAGGGTTTCTAAAAACAGGAGTGCCCCTGGAATTGAAAGAGGCACCAGCAGAGAGGGAGAGGATGACAAGAAGTAAGATCTGGAAGTCATCAGGCATCCATCCTCTGAACCAGGCTGAAATGAAGTGAGAGGGTCTGATTGCAGATGGCCAGTGGCTGAGGGGAGGAAGGGAACACAGTGGGGTTCCTGTGCTGCCCTTTCTGGCCCTGATTAGGGGTATTGAGACTCACTGCACTCACAATCTGCCCTGTGGCTGAAATTTTCTTTTTAAAAGGAAACAGGTGTGCTGAAGTGAGCAAGGACCAGCCATTGTGCCTGTTTGGGATAATCACTAACCGAAGCTGCACTGTGGCCGTCTGCGGCCTTGCTGGGCCCCAGATAACTGCCATGGAGGTCATCAGGCTCCCCCTTGCCCTCTGGCTTCCGTTGTGTCCCAGGGGAGGACACAGCAGGAGATGTCAGGGACAGCAGAGCAGGATCCCTAGCTTTCTTCCTGTGGTTGTGAGAAGACGGCACAGCCTGGCTTATGGTCATGGTGAGGTGGCTTTCTTGAAGTCCCCACCTCTCTCTCCATATTCTAAAAGCCCACACCCTCCTCTAACCTTTTCAGGCTTCAAAGTGTGATATCTGCCACCTGTCAGTCACGCCGGGCACGTTGTCGTCTCTGGAACCCGTGGCCCCATTCTGCTCTTGGATGATTCCTTCTGTTAGTGAGTTTCAGGTGAAGCCATTGGAGTACAGTGACTGTCCCTCCTACAGAACCTTGGGGGACTGAGTCAGGGCCTGTGGTCTAAGCTCTATGACCAGTACAGAAGGAGGGTGCACAGTGCAATATCACCAGCTCACTGCCTGGGTGGGGCCACCAAGCCAAGTGGGGGACAGGTGTCAGACAATCCGACTCAGAAACATTGAAACAATAATAGATTGAGCCGGGCGGTGGTGGCGCACGCCTTTAATCCCAGCACTCGGGAGGCAGAGCCAGGCGGATCTCTGTGAGTTCGAGGCCAGCCTGGGCTACCAAGTGAGACCCAGGAAAGGCGCAAAGCTACACAGAGAAACCCTGTCTCGAAAAACCAAAATAAATAAATAAATAAATAAATAAATAAATAAATAAATAAATAATAGATTGATTATCACACAATGAGAACCCCTGGGGGCAGCTTTAATGTCATCAAGGACCTGTGTACTGTTGGTCTTTTATTTCACTAAACCTCAAGCTATGGATCCCTGACCCCAAGGTCACAGCATGACTGCAGTCACTCCAGGTATTACATCCACTTCCTTATGACTCTTCTAAGGGAGTAAGAGACATTTCACAGAAGACAGACAGACACATACATACAAACACACAGTTACTTTTTTATTTATTTATTTTTATTTTTATTTCATGTGCTTTGGGGTTTTGCCTGCATGTATGTCTGTGTGAGGGTGTAGGATCCCCTGGAACTGGAGTTGCAGACAATTGTGAGCTGCTATGTGTGTGCTGGGAATTGAACCTGGGTCCTCTGGAAAAGAAACCAGTGTTGTCCTTAACTGCTGAACCATCTCTCTGGCCCCCAGAGTTACTTTCTAAATTTCATTTTAAAAGACTTATTTGCACATATGCATGCGTGTGTGTGTGTGTGTGTGTGTGTGTGTGTGTGTGTGTGTGTGTGCAATTGTGAGCCACCAGATATGGTGCTGGGAACTGAACCCAGATCCTCTAGGTAAACAGCAAGTCTTCCTAACTACTAAGCCACCTCTCCAGCCCCACATAGAGTTACTTTTCACTAAGGAGATTTGTGTCACCTGTTACTCATAAACGAGTCACTATCAAAAGAGGTGGGCATTGTCAATCATGGTTCACCACCGAGGAGGACTAGGCTCACTGCTCCATGAAGGACATAGAGCATGGCCCCCGTTTCCCAGATCCAAGGAGCCATGCTGGCATAGACATGGTGCTCAAAGCCTGGAGAAGTCCATTTGCTCTTCCCCTGAAGCCTGCTGAAGGGCGTGAAGAGAGAGGTGGGTATTAAAATGTGTGTCTTTCAGGAAGAACATTAGCTGCTCCAGCAGGGGTTGGGTCAGAGTGGAGAAAGAAGCAATCTGAGCAGACCAATGAGCAGGCAGTTGCAGAGGGTCATAGAGTGATGACAGCTTAAACTGAGCTATTGGTGACGGAGAGGGTCAGCTAGAAAGTATGACCATCTGTCCTCACACAGTCATGCAGCAGGTGAACCAAGAAGAGACTTAGTATCTCCCACCATAGTGCTGGAACTGTCTCTCAAGGCAGAATACCAGACAAGATCAGACTGGACAAGGACAGGTTAGAGATTTGAATGAAGAGAGACAAGCCACTGGAAAAAGGACAGGACTAAAGGGATGGCTCAGTAGTTAAAAGCACTTGCTACTCTTGCAGAGGAGCGGAGTTGGGTTCCCAGCACCCACATCTGTGATGGCTCACAACTGTCTGTAATTCCAGCTCTAGGAGATCTGAGTCCCTCTGGCTTCTGTGAACACCCGGCATACATGTGGTACACATAAAAACTCATTGGTCGCCGGGCGGTGGTGGCGCACGCCTTTAATCCCAGCACTCGGGAGGCAGAGCCAGGCGGATCTCTGTGAGTTCGAGGCCAGCCTGGGCTACCAAGTGAGTCCCAGGAAAGGCGCAAAGCTACACAGAGAAACCCTGTCTCGAAAAACCAAAAAAACAAACAAACAAACAAAAAAAAACCTCATTGGTCATATACACACAAATACATTTTTAAAAATGAATGGAGTTTAGCTGGAGGGATGCTGGTATGTGTAAGGAGTGTTGGGATGTCTGGGTGATGTTTGGGATGTGTAGGTAGTGTTGTGAAATCTGGATGATGCTGGTATGTCTTGGATGTTGGGGTGGTAATGTCTAGATGTCTGGGTAGTAGATATAGGAATATCTAGATGGTGATATTGTGATGTCTAAGAGATATACAGATGTCTTTGTGGTGTTGAAATGTCTGGAAAATGTTGCATATCAAGATAGTGGTGGTGTTGGATGTCTGGGATGTGTTAGGATGTTTGGGTATTGGAGTGTCTGGGCAGTGGTGTTGGATGTCTGGGAGATGTTGGGATGTTTATGTGGTCTTGGGATATCTGAGTGGAGTTGGGGTATATCGGTGGTGATGCTGGGATAACTGGATGGTAGTGTTGAAATGTCTGGGTGGTGTTGGGATGCCTGCGTAGCCATATTGAAATGTCTAAGGGAATTGCTATCAAATTCTAGTGCTCAGGGGAGAGTTTAGATCTGGAAATGGACAGGTGGTGTGACAGAGGATGATGGTCCAGCACTCAGCACCGTTTGGGGAAAGCTACCTCTTGGAAGTGAACAAAACTTTAGTGTCTCACAGGGCTGAAGGAAATGACACCCAGCAGTAGAAAGCTGGAGTGCATGGTGTTGGCAGATATACAGGACATATCTGTATAAGGGGAGGCTGAGAGGAAGGGAAAGGTAGGACCCAGAAGCCAGGGAAGAATTTCTAGAAGGATGAGTGGCCACTGATGGGCCATATGCCCAGCACTGAGAGGAGAATATGACATGGCTTTGGAGACCTTTGCTGCACAGCTCTGGGGACAGGGCAGAAGTCACCCCGGTGGGGGGTGGGGGTGGGGGACAGTCGACCTCTAATGTGGCTGTGAGGAGGGAGAAGGGGGCTGCAGGTCCTCCAGCACCAGGAAGGCACCCCTGCTCCCTGGCCACACCAGGACAGGGGAAGGCTGGGCCAGCCCGCCTGCAGAGTGAGGGCAGACACAGAGGGCCCCAGAACAGTAGGATTAAGTGTTGAGGTGAGGGGATTAGTTGTGTTGGTAGAAGGAGCAAACTGCACTCATGTTCCTTTTTGCAGGGAACCTGATCTCCATGTTCTCAGGGAGCCTTCATCTGCCCTGTGGGTCCTAACTGCAGCCTTAATTAGCTGTGGCTTCTTCTTGCCTGGTGGCTGGGGTCGTATCTTATCGCTCTTTGTAGCTCTGGGCGCCTAGCAACAGGCAGCTGTCGATGTAGGGGCAGAATAATCATTGTCTGTCTCAACTCCAGTGTCTGAAATGGAGATTCAGATAGATTCTTTTTGTCACAAAGATGCTGTGACAACTGTGTGACAGGGACACAGGGCAGAGAGGTGGCAGCTGGGTGGGAGGGATGCGGGCTAGTCCTGTGGTCGTCAGAGGCCCCCTGACTGTTCCTTCCTCAGTCCCAGTCAGTCCAGGCAATCCGGTCTCTAGAGCGATCCTGGGATGTCCCTTCCCACAACCTCCGATCCTGTGCAGTAGCCTCACACTTTCCTCCTCCTGCTCCAGCACACAGGGAAGCACACGCCTAAGGAGTCCCATGGGATCTGTCCATCCTCCAGTGACCTCTCACTTGCCCCTAGGACAAAGTCCCATGCCGCCCCCGCCTTCCGGGTTCCCCAATATGCACATCTGCCCCTTCTGGGAACCCCAGCACCCACTCCTCCTGCCCTGAGAAATCCTTCAGCTCCTCCCATCTTGGCAATGTCTCTGTGGACTCCTCAAATGTGCTCCCAGACACCTACTTCTCAACCAGTTGGGTTCAGCCTCAGTGTCCCCCCAGGGATTCCCCCACACCCCATAGCCACTCGCCCATCTTTCTTCCCCAGTGCGGCTCAGGTCCCGTGGGCCCTCGCCACCTCATCGTTGGCAGCCCGCTCCCCCTCTGAAGGAAAGGGTTCTCCCTCACAGGCTGGGAATTACTTCTGCAGAAACCTTCTCAGCCTGCCTGCTCTCATCTTCCTGCAGCAGCACGGACGGGCTACGTGAAGAATGAGACTGTCTGAAATCCTTTGCCTCCCATGGACCTCACAAACCCGGTTTCCAGATCAGCAGGTGATGTGTTGTGGGGTGGCCCATCACTGCACCCAGCTGCCAGGGACAGACTCACATCTGTGTCTCCTGGCCCCGACTGTGACTTCAGAGCAGGGCCCACCACTGGCCTATCTCTGTGGAATACAACGAGACATGATCTGTCTTCCAGGGGAAAGAAGGAGCTAGAAGAATATGTCTATGTGTGAAAAAGTGACACTGGGCAAAATATACGGTGAGACACCAAGTTGGAAATTAGATGTGGAGCGGGACTCAGCAGCAACTGATCGGATAAGAAATGGAGAATTCAGAGTTTTAAATGCAAACAGTTACTATGACATAAAGTAAAAGATTTTTTTTTTTCAAAAAAAGAAAGAGAAAGCCGTCTCCATAGAACAGACTAGGAAGCCCAGAGCCGATCCGAAAGTGTCTAACTCTGTGATGTATGGTACAGACATTCCACAAACTAATGAGCAATGGAAAGATGCATCACTAAGCGAAGCCATGCAATTATTTTCTCTACTTGGGAAACAAAATACCTACACTTTTTATTTCCCTTTATACCAGGTACCTAAATCAATGTCAGGCGGTTTAAATGCAAAAACAGGAAGCACATTAAAAACCACCCAAAGTGGAAATGGTTCATATGCCTAACCGTGGTGCGGGAGGCCGCTGTAACTGTCACAGTCATAGAGAGAACTGCACTGGGAAATACAAATATAATTGACTGGAGGGAATGTGTGTCAAAAACTCTCATAAATAAAACATTCACAGAGGCAGAAAGGATTTTCATAACAAAATGTCGGCATAATAAAAAGCGTGAAGAGTCCATTTATGAAAGATACAGTTCAAAGGGCAAGTTCGGTTGCAAATGTTGAGCTTACACATAACAAAATCAGTGTAAATGAAGATGCAGAGATGGCATTTGGGGCGCATCTGAGGAGCACTTTACAAACACGAGCCCTGGCGGCTGTGGCCTCAGACCTCTCTCACACAGCTGGCCACATCGAAATGGCAGACCTCTGTAGGAGGCCATTTGCTGCAGATGTGCAAGGATTCGGAATGTTGGGACTCCGAACTCCATTTGCTTGAAATTCATCCCAAGAAAATGATCGAAAGCTGTGCTCAAAGATGTGTGCCGAAAAATGTACCTTGTGCCGAGAGGGATGGGGGGGGGGAGTGGGGGGGGAGGCAGAAGTGGGGAGGAAGCTCTCAAAAGCTCCAGCTTCAGGGGAGCAGTTAACCAAATTATGTTCCATTCATTAGCTGGATTATTAAGCAGTCATTAAACTCAATAATTACAATGACTGTTGACTAACACTGAGAAATGTTTAGCATATAATCAGTGTAAAACTATGGTGCAGGATTATGTAGCTATATAATAAAAGCATTCAGCATAAATAAGTGTATGAGAAGAGATGTGCTTTTTGGATGTTCCCCAGAACCTGACAGTGGGTGCTGGAACTGTTATCAAGACTTTTAAAAATTCTCCAAGCTTCGAGTAGTCTTCAAACTTTGTGCCATGTTCAAGTGTCAGTGCGTTTATGGCAACTTATTTTAAAAACACAAAAGAGTGCAAAAATGACAGGATGACCACTTCAGAACACACTTGCCATCCAAGATCATGTATTTCTTGCACAACAGGAAAATTCAAGTTGAATGTGGTGGCACACACCTGTGATCCCAGCACTCAAAGGAAGAGACAGGAGGAGCCAAAGTTCAAGGCCAGCCTCAGTTAGAGAATTTGAGACCAGCCTGGGCTGCTTTAGACCCAAAAAGAAAGAAAGCCTAAACAAAGGACAATTCAGAAGAAAATAAGGGGCATCTTAAGGGGGTGGTTGCCACATAGGGAAGTTGTGCTGGGGTAGGTTGTGGGTGGGGGGTGGGGGTAGGGGGTAGGAAGGAAACAATCCGGCCTGAGGGAGACGGCCAAGAACTGAGGAATGAGTGTCTTCTTCATCTCTAGCAAATATTCCCGGGCCTGATTGACACTGAAGTCTTCAGTCCTCTCCCTCCGCACCATTTCCCTCAGTCTTTATTTTATTTTTTTTTTTTGTTTTGTTTTTATTTTTGGTTTTTCGAGACAGGGTTTCTCCGTGTAGCTTTGCGCCTTTCCTGGAACTCACTTGGTAGCCCAGGCCGGCCTCGAACTCACAGAGATCCGCCTGGCTCTGCCTCCCGAGTGCTGGGATTAAAGGCGTGCGCCACCACCGCCCGGCTTCCCTCAGTCTTTAATCACAGTCACGCTGTCATCTGTCACCTAGTAGGGCAGATCCAGACCTTTTCCTCCTACTGTGTTCCCGACCTTGTTTTTCTTTCTTAGCATCATCCTGGCTGTTTTTGCCCATTTCCTCTACCATATGGCTTTTAGAATCAATGTATTAAGTACCATTTAAAAAAAAATAAAAAAACCCAAAAACCTAGTGAGATTTTGATTAGGAACACATCAGGTTTGCTCATTAGTTTGGGGCGAGCTGACAACTTCACAAAATCGAATCTTCAGGAGCCTAACATTTTAAGGGTGGTTGAGTCAGAAACTCTGATTAATGAGAGTGGGGAGGAAAAGTCGTCATAGAGATGGTTTAAAAACAAGGAGAGGGGGGTTGTCATGGAAACCAAGAGAACAAGCGCTTCCGAGAAGGGGAGTGATCAACAATATCAAAACCCTGCAGAGAATTCCAATAAGACAGGGATGGAAAAACACCCACTGGAGGTGGTAATTAGGGGTTATCGGAGCCCGCAGCAAGAGTGGTTTCGGGGGTGTGATGGAGCAGAAACTTGACCACACCGCCTGAGGATGACAGATAGTCAGAGTCAAAGGCGGCCCTGGGGCAGAAGTTTCGATAATTAAGTGCAGATAATTAGAAAAGTTAGAGCAATATTGTCTTGGAGCTGGAAAGCAACTTGTGAGGCCAAGAGAGAGTTTTCAACTCAGTTCTACACATGATCTTTGAGCCTCTCCTGTGGGGCCGATGCAGATACCGTGGGAAAGAAACAGATCTCTGCCCTCCTATCTGTCACCCAGACCTGGAATGATAGCAGCTGGACTGGACACAAGCAGGAGGCAGAAAAGGACTGAAGGGTGGGGCACCTGTGGGAGGTCAAAGCTTTGGAGTGGACAAGGAAGGACCAGAGAAAGTCCCCCAGCATCCCCTGGTCAATGCTGTGTTTCCGTATGAAGGGAGACTTTAGGGAATGAGTAGGCTGGGGACAAAGAGTTGAATATCTTGAGTATAAGAGGCCTTGGGGACTTGTGGTTTGGGGACTAGGGAGGAGGACTCAGGTGGAAACAGAAGGCTTCAGAGAAGGTGGTGAGGCAGGCAGGGTGACATTAAGAAACAAAGCATACATGCCTGGCATGGTAGCATATGCCTTGAATCCTAGCACTCGGAAGGCAAAGGCAGGTGGATCTCTGTGAGTTTCAGGACAGCACGGAGTACATGGAGAAACCATATATATATATATAAAGGAAGAGAAGGGGGGAGGGAAGACAGAGAGCTGGGGAGTTGGCTGGTAATGTGCTTGCCATTCCAGCATGAGGACCCAAGCTTGGTGCCCAGCACCCACGTAAAAAGCTAGGCAAATCCAACTCTGGGAAGACAAAGACTGGAGCATCCTGGCTAAGCTCTATGTTCAAGGAAAGACCCCGTGTCCGAAAAACAAGATAAAGAGTGATTGAGGGAGACACTTGACGTCAAACTCTGGCCTCCATACACACATGTACATACATGCATGAACACACACACACACACACACACACACACACACACGCATGCACGCACGCACGCACACAGGAATGGAGTTCACAGAGAAGAGAGGCCCAGGCCTTTCTACACAGACCAGAAGGGGATGGATTTGGAGAGGAGAGGAACAAGGGGAACAGAGAGACATCCCAGGAAGGTCCCAGGAGCACAGTGGAGAGAGTGCTTCCAGAACAAAGGCCATGGGGACACTAGTGCCAACTGGTGGCCCTGGACTTGGCCTTTGGGACCAATTTGCAGTGTTTTAGAGGGCCTGAAGGAAGAGTCAGGAATGCAGGTGACCTAGGGACCACCTGTGTGTGGGAGGAGGTCGTAGAGGACAGAACAGGATCTAGTGAGAGCAATTTCTGCATTCCAGTTTTCCCAGAGGAAGACACCTGTGGGACTCAAGTCACTGCAGAGCAGGGGCCATTAGCTAAATGAGGCCTTCGAAGAGAGGAGGCCCCTGGGGAGGAGCTATCTTCTAGATAGAAGTCCACGTGTGGCTTTTTATAGAGAAACCTGTGTCCCACTTCCTTCCAGGGAATGTACATGTGGCCCCTTGTGACTTAACTGTGTCTCTCCTTGGCAGGAATCTCTGTCTCATTTGACTGAGACAGCCTGGGACAGCTGATGGGCGGCTGCCAAAGAAGTATTTTCTGATTTGAAATAAAATGCCTGAAATGTGAGGTCAAAAATGTTTAGCCTGAAAGTTTGCAATCAGTGGAATACGCCAACACCATGTACGCAAGCTAAGTGTGGCAGAGGGAAAGGGCTGGGAGGGACAGAGTGTGCCTGGTGGCTTTGTCACAGAGGGCAAGGACCCCAGTGAGACACGGGGCTCCACTGTGTAGCCAGGACCTGTGCAGGGATCACCGTCACTAAGTCTCCAGGCAGCTGAGTCCTGAGCCCACTGAGCGGATTAGTGACTGGAGACTGGTGTGCAGCACCTGTGTGTGAGTGATGGAGGCGGACTCCAGGCTACTCACTTCAACTCTCAGGTGTCCACGGTCCCCACAGGTTGTGCTGGGGCTCCATTCTGTCTGTGCTGCAAGCCTCAGGTTAGATTTGAGGATTCTGCTTGGGGGACCCCCACCCTGTTTCTCCTTGGAACTTAGAAGACAAGAGGTGGACCTTTTCTGAGGGTGGAGGCTCAAGCAATACCAGGTTCTAAAAGAATCTTCAATGCCCCTACTGCTACCCAGGTCTTACCCCTTCGTGAGGCTCAGGTTCTGGCATGGTGAATTCTTTCCAGTCTATTCTCTCCATGTAAGTTTTGCCACTTGGTTTAGCTTTGACTCCAGTCTCCAAGAGTTTTGGGGACTCCAGAGTCTTTGCTTTCTCAAGCCCCAGAGCCAGCCCTAAAAAGCTGTGCCTTTCATTTTCCTGGCTATCCTTTAGACAACACTCCTAACAACTGCCTTCTGTGCCTGAGACTGACAAAGGCCCACCCAAGTGCCTCCAGCCCAGGCAGGGCAGAAGACAAAGGTGCCAACTCTACAGAGCAGTGTGCCCAGAAGCTCACACGGAGGGTGGAGAGTGAGGAAAAGAACATGAAAATCAGAGTCCAAAGAGAGAAAACTAGCCGAACACTCCACACAGTTGAGTAGGGGCCCTACCCTACCCCCAGCAGCGAAGAGAGAGGACGTTTGAGAGACAGGCTGGAAGGATCCAGACGTTGTCTGGAAAAGTAAATCCACTTTCTTCTTTGTTTACTGTCCTATATTAGCATCAAGTTCAGCTGGATTAAAGATTTCAATTAAAAACAACACACACTTGAATAAAGTAGAAAGTTTCACCCAGAGCTCTGGGTGAGCCTCACGAGCTCAAAAGCAGAGGAAGCCAATGCAAAGATAAAGAAAGAGAGGTTTGAAATTTCTAAATTTAATTGTAGGAAAATTGAAAATAACATTGCGGCTCCATGCAGAGGTTAATATCCTTGGTGTTTAAGAGCCCACACAAATTGAGTTTTAAAAATTCAAGTCACTGCTGGATAAATGTGAACGGGTAGGAACACTCATTAACACAAGATTAATTTCTTATGGCTCATAGGTTGAACCTATTTTCCAATATCTAATTATTTTTTAAAAAGTAAATTAAAACAACAGCAAGATAACACTGCCCATCACTGAGTGAAGAGGGAAATTTTAATGAGAATACCCCATGCTGGCTAGGGTGTGAGGAAACACACGATTCAGCTGATGGGAATGTAAATTACTGCCGCCTCTGACCCAGTAATTACACTCATGGCGCTCCATCTGAGGGAAATAATCTCAGATTGACAAAAGATTTATGTACAAAGAGAAGTGTGGCCTTGTTTATAATAAAAAATGGAAATAAGCAAAATAACCAACCATCGGGAAACGCTAGCAGATTGTTTTATATCCACTCACGTGGATAATTATTTACAGACTAATTGTATTTTTTATAAAAAGCTCTGGACTATTCTTCATGGACTAATTGATTTTTTTTTTTTTACAAAAAGCTCTGGAAAATTATATATATATATATATATATATATATATATATATATATATATATATATATATATATTAAGGTGAACAACAACAGAGAAGCCAGGGTGAAAATTGTATAGATGATATAAATCCCACTGTGGAAACAAAAAAAAAAATCACATCCAGAAAAAAAAATAGAAGTGTGCTGGGACAGTGAAGTGAAGGGTGAGCCATGGTGGCGTGAGAGAGCAGGTTATGAATGGAAGGTGCCCAGTGGGTCCTGGCTGCCGTCTCCAAGTCAAAACCATTATCTCTGGACCAGAGGGCAGCCAAGTCTTGCTTCAGCCTGGCTGTCTGGTCCAGCCTGCCCTAAAGCCCAGAAGAAGGGTGCCACTGAGCCTAAAAAAAAAAGAATCTGTTTGGTCAGTGTATCCAGAGCACAGTGCTTGGGAAGGTGCCAGGGAGGAAAGGGGTAGCCAGCTGGGCCAGAACACTCTTGCAGGCCCTGTGTAGGGAGTCTGGGATTTTATTCCAAAGTCAAG
This sequence comes from Peromyscus eremicus, assembly GCF_949786415.1. Lineage (NCBI taxonomy): Eukaryota > Metazoa > Chordata > Mammalia > Rodentia > Cricetidae > Peromyscus > Peromyscus eremicus. Next base: position 130,911,140 of record NC_081419.1, on the reverse strand, counting down.
GAGGAGCCAGGGAAGGCTTGGGCTTTGCTTTTCAGGTGGATGCCTGTGTTAGTGAGGTCTCTCTTCTTGGTAATACCAAATCCCCCACTAACTTAGCCCAAAAATAAAAGCAAAACAAAATGGAGAAAACCAGAGACTGTGAAGAACAGAACACACACGGAAATGTTTAGCTCCCAGAGACAGGCAAAGAGTATTTAAATTCACCATGAGAGGACAGTGATAAGAATGGGCATGAACGAACTAACAGGGCTGAGATGGTTCAGTGGCCAAGCCCGACAACTTGCATTCCACCCTGGGACCCACATGTAGAAGGAAAGAAGTGACCCCTGCACTGTGCAGAGTGGCATGCCTTTGTGCATGCATGTGTGCACACACACAATAAAAAATAAATGAAATAGAAAAGTTGAAAAGAACAAGTGGATATACCAGATCATAAGAATCAAGAAACTTATGCTGTGAGTTAGCTTGATGGTAGAGCATTTTCCCAGCATGCCCAAGGCCCTGGGTTTGATCCTCAACACTGCAGAAAGTATTAAAAATTTATGCTCTTTGAAAGAGCTACTGACAGAATAAAAAGGCCAACCACAGACTGGGAGAAAATATTTGCAAATAGTATATCTAATGAAAGACTTGTATGAAGTCTCAAACTCAAGTTTAAAAAAATAGTCAATAAAAAGACTAAGCAAAAGATCTGAACAGAGACTTCCCTGAAGATAAACAGATGGAAACAAACACCGTTTGTCCATGGAGAAACAAGTTAAAACCACAGGAGGCAGGCTAGGAAGATGGCTCAGCTGGGAAGAGCACCTGTCCCCGTGCTCAGACATGAGGATCCCCAACACCTATGGGCGTGGCCATGTGCTCTTGTAGACCCAGCACTGTGGGGGCAGAAACAGGAGGCTTGCTGAGGCTTACTGTCCACCCACCTGACTGCAGGTTCAGTGAGAGGTAATAGCATGGAGAGCAGGGTCCCTGACAGCCTCCTCTGGCCTACACACACACTGCACCTGCATGTACTAACACACATAGGAAAGAAAACTCCAATGGTGCCTGAATGTCCAAAATTAAAAACATTGGCCATGCCAAGTGTGGGTGGGGATGTGGGGGCAACTGGCACTCTCATGGTTTGCAGGATAGGAGTGTGAAATGGCACAGCCACTTTGGAGAAGAGGTTGGCCATTTCAGATCACATTTATGGTGTGGTCCAGCTATTCTTCTGTAAATTAACCAGAGACATGAAAGCATGGGCCCTTGCAAAGACTGGTACATGACCATTCAGAGAAATTTTATCTGTAAAAGCCTCAAACTAGAAACGTACCACACATGCATCCCCAGGAGAATGGATAAGCAATCACAATGGGCTGCCAGCCATCAGTGAATGGGGATAATAAGCTATTCACACAGTATGGATAACCTCAAATAATGACACTGAGAAAAGAAGCCAGACCAAAAAACAGTAATGGGCTACGGGTCCATTTGCATAAAATTCTAGATACTACAGATGGTTTGTAGTGCCAGCATCAGTAGTTGCCCGGGGAATGGAGGGAGAGGGGTAGGTAGGATGAAAAGTGTAAGGAGTCACAAAGGACTTCAGAATTCCCGGGGGTTGATGGGTAACGGCCATTTTCTTGGCTTGTGCTAAGTGTATACAGGTGTCAAAATTCATCTGATAGTGCGTTTTATGTGTTGGTTTATTTGTATGTAAGTTATACCTCCATACACGCACATAATGATAAAATGGTTGCTGTATTGCCATGGCTGAGTACCAGGGATCCTCCTCCATCTCTCGCCTCTCCATTCATTTCCCAAAAGCTCAAAAGAACTCTGCTCTCCTTGAGCCAATGAATTCCTCTCTGACTCAAAGCCCTTTCTGACTTCAGGTATGTTGCTTGCACTCAGAACTGTCCTGGGGAGAAAGGATCTACCACTTAGAGTGTGCCAAGAACACAGGTGGGGAGTGTCACCTCGTTCTGGGGACTCAGAAATGGGGGTGAGCTGTGGGCAAGAGGTTTCCTAAAGAAGCTGCTACTTGAGAAATGGGGACTTGGAGAAAGAGACCAGAAGGGCTCTCTGACGGAGGAGACAAAGGCACAGAGCAGGGACCAAGTGGCCTGGTAGGTGTCCCTGGAGTTTCGGATGAGATGGGGGCATGGTGGGAAGGGCATCTGAAAACACCAGTGGGAAGCAGCCCCTGACAGTTAATGAGCTTGAATCGATCCTTATAGGGAATGCCAAGCCAGGGAAGACTTTTGAGTAGGCAAGGGCCATGGACCGAGTTATGAATTGTTTTGCTTTGTTTTATTCAGGGTCTCATGTGGCTCAGGCTGGCTTCAAATTTACTGTGTAGCCAAGAATGACCTTGAGCTTCTGATCTTCTGGTCTTGCCTCAACCTCCCAAGGGCTGCCATTACAGGTGAGTGCTACCGTGCCCGGGTTATTCGGTGCTGGGGCTTAAAGCCAGGGCTTCACGTATGCGCACTACCTGCCGAGTTCATGCCCAACCTCTGAGTTTTATGGAGCTCTCCCTGGGGATTGGGGAAGGAAACAGACCAAAGCTGACTTTGAGAGGCTTGTGGACACCTGGGAGAACTAACCAGTAGGGATTTAGGTCTAATAGTTTGGCTCTCAGGGTGTCCCAACTGGAGACAGAGTTGAGGTGCTCACTGTAAATCTGGCCATCCTCAGGGAAATGAAGAGTTAACAAGTTCCCAGGCAGCATTTCAGGACCTTCACACCACCATTGCAGAGGCTGAGGAGCCCAAGGCACCTGCAACAGCCTCAGAGAGAAAGAAATGTCAGCACCACGTGGCACGTGAGCAGAGCGGGCAGACCAGGTTGCCATGGAAACCGAGCTAGTGAGCCATTGCTAGGAGAATGGGATCAGCAGGACCAAATGTAGCAGAAAATCCAAACCGATGAAGGCTGAATCTTTCCTTCTGATCTGGCAATTAGCAGAACACTGATGAGCTTAATGAGAGCAAGTTCATGAGGCCACAGGCCAGGAGACAGGGAGACAGTTTAGAGGCAAGGAGGCCAGAGTTCGCAATGGGCATGCTCTGGAAGGGGCAGATCCAGGCAAGACCCTTGGGCTCCTGTGCTCAGAGTGAACTGGATGGCAACGGGGAGATCCTGCAATAGGATGGGGCTTGCAAGTGTTAGACTAGGAGCTGACTTGGGACATTTGCATCTCCCAAATGTGTCCTTTATATAAATATGCAGCATGATGGACTCTGCCCTGAGAGCTTGGCTTACAGCAAAAAAGAAAAAAAAAATGATAAGACAGGGTCTCATAGCTGACTAAACTTGTTATGTAGCCAAGGATAACCTCAAACTCCTGATCCTCCTGCCTTCCCGGGATGTTGGGATTGCAGGCATGGGCCACCGTGCTCAGGTTTTGCAGTGCCCGTAACAGGACTCAGAGACTGGTGCATGCTGGGCAAGCTGTTTACCAACTGAGCCATACCCCAGCCCTCAATACATTGACATGAGAGTGCCTCTGCAAACAGAAACAGGAACAGGAGAAACTGTCCCACATCAGGGGGGTGACAGAGGACAGACCTGAGCCAGGCAATCCAGACACACAGTGTACCATCCATCCCTGGAGTAAACAAGCAGGGTGTCCTAGAGACAGGTGGATCTGGACTCTGAAGCTTCATCATAAGCACAGACCCCAGGCAGGACAGACACTGGTGTGGCCCGTACACCGGAGGTCACAGGGCCCACTCGGGAGCTGCAACTCTAGAGACATACAGGGCAAGATTCCAGGCTGAGGGAAAGGGACCAGGCAAGGCCAGAAGACAGATGTGTGCAGAAGAGCCTTCCAGCTCAGGACACAGAGCACCCCAAAGGCTGAGTAACAGCGGCCCATGCCCAAGGAGGCCAAGGAGCTGGCTCACCCATGGGGAGGCTTTAGGGATGTTTCCCAGAGCAGCCTCAGGGGACACTAAGGAATTCTGACCAAAGGAGACAAACTAGACTGGCTGGGTAAGCAAGAGGAGTGAGGGAAGTTAATCTGAGAAGCAGAGTCTTGGCTGTGTAGCCAAGGCTGGTCTTTAATTCACTACCTTCTTGCTAATGCCACCTGAGTGCTGGCATCACAAGTGCCAAGACACTGGGCTTCCGAGAAGTTTTTGTTATTGTTGCCATGGGTGCCATTTGGTTTTTTTGAGATAGGGTCTCACTGTAGCCCTGACTAGCCTGGAACTCACCATAGAAGACCAGGCTAGCTTCAAACTCAGAGGTTAGTCTTCCTCTGCCTTCCAAGTGCTAGGATTATAGGTATGCACCACCACACCTGGCCAGATAGGTATTTTTAAATAGAAGCTCTTAAAAATTAGTATTTTGAAATAAAAAGATTTACATGGTTCGAAATTCAAAATAAATGCCCAGTGAGAAGCCTGTCTCCTGTCCTTCTTGCCCCCTGGGCCGCCTTCACAGATGCAGCTCACACAGAAAATAAAATTCATGCTGTCACAATCTGGAAGCTGGAACCAAAAAATAAAGTGGCCATACTGACTCTTCAGGGAAGGATGGCATCAAGTGGAGGCAGTTGAGGCACCAGGGGCTTGGGGAGAGGACCTAAGTGCAGCAGTGGGAAATGAGTGCGGGACGAGAACATGTGTTTCACCGAAGAGCAAAAAATTGAATCATTTCCCCTCTGCCAAGGAACATGAGCTGAACGTCTTCTGGGGCCCAATAGCAACTGGCGCCCACAGCATTTTTGCCCGACTCCACAGCTGGAGCCCCGCCAGCCCCCTTTAAAGGACCTCGGCACCTGGCGAAGCACACGAAGCCTGGCAGCTGTGGATAAACCCTCTCACACGAAGTGACTGTGGCTCAATCTTTCTTAATTACTGAAAGAACTGAAGTGTCCAAGGGGACATTACTGGACCTTCTGGAGCTGGGGGAAGAGGGAGGGAGGCTGACGGAGAAGAGTCTATGCTAGGGAGGGGTCCTAGGCTTCACACGGAACAACACTGTCTTCAAGACCTCTGAGAGCCCCCTTCATGGCATATAGGAGTCTGCCCTTTAATCTCAGTAGCGCCCCACTCTATGGAAGCGTGTGTTAGACTCTGGGGAGCTGTAAGGGTTGAGGGACTCAGGCAGGGGCTTCTCTGTCCCCCATTCTTCCTCTTCCCTCTGTCTATGACCCCAAGCAGATGACTGCCTTGCTCTGGACCTCAGTCTCTCCACAAATAGTCTGCAATAGACAGATGTGGCCTCCTTTTCTATCCATTGTGGGTGCCCTGGTTCCCACCTAGGGCCCCATTGTTCTGTACACACTCATCGTAGAACCATGGTAAGAGACATGTGGGAATGTAGGGCATCCCCGAAGACAAGCTCCAAGAGGCTGATGGGTAGGAGCTGGGGCCTGGGTCACGATGGCAGCCAAGGGAGGGTGTTTCTAGAAGGTGGGCATGGTTACTGAGAGCTGTGAGCTGCCAAATAGGGTAGGAGTCAGGAAGGACTGATGCTCCTAAGTGTGGTCTTTGGGAGGCTTGGGGGCCGTAGGAGAGCAGCTGACGGGAGCGGGTGGGTCCAGTGGACACCGGTCCTCATGGAATGGGAGAGATGAGCATGTGTGTGTTCTGAGAAGCAGCAGCCTGGGACATAGTGCAATTAAGGATGTGACAGTCAGAGAGCAGATGGAGCTGAGGGCACGGATGCAGGGATTATCATCAAATAATCACAAGGGTTAGGTTGAGCCAGACTTAATTAAACCAGCTCTCTTTCGTGGGAAACCTGATCCCAATGTCCGCCCAGGGACTTAGCGTTCTCCATCTATGGGTGAGGGTGGCCTCATAGGTACCCTCTTGCTGAGAGTCATGTTGTTCTTCCTCTTCTCCCACCCCCCTCACCATCTGTGGTGGTCAGCACAGAAACAAGTGCTGGATGTACTCGATTGGGTAAACACACCTGGCGAACACGTCATACCCTGCGCACATCTGGACAGTGTGGCACACTGAATCTTTAATGATGTTTTCACATAATCACTAAGGTATAGAACAACTTCAGCCCTCTAGAAGGTTCCATTGCATCTCTTCCTGCTCAGTACTCTCCTCCTAGAAGGAGATTTCTAACACCGGACGGCTTTGCTTGTTCTTGAACTTCCTGTGATTAATTCAGTGGCTCCTTTCATGAAAAGTATGTTTTTACATCTGTGAGATTCAGCCATGTGCCTGTGTGCCTGTGTGTGCTCGCACATGTGTGAGTGAATGAGTGAGTGAGTGCGTGTGTGTGTGTGTGTGTGTGTGTGTGTGTGTGTGTGTTTTCGTGGGGGGGGTACACATGGAGACCAGAGGTCAACTTCGGGTGTTGTTCCTCAGGAGCCATCGTTCACCTTCCCAGTGCTGAGTCTGCAAGTGCATGCCACCACAGCCAGCCTTTTACATGGGTGGTGGGATCGAACCCAGGTCCTCACGCTTGTGCAACAGCACTTTATTGACTGAGCCATGGCCCCAGGCCCTCTTTCTCATTCCATGGAGGACTCCTTCATGTGAGTACACCAATGGACCTATTTATCTACCCATCTTCTGTCGGTGAATGTTTAGGTGGTTCCCAGAGCCTTGGTGTGACAGGTGACCACGCTGTGGGCACTCTGAATGCATGCATCCATCACTGGGGACCCTATACATCCAGTTCTGTTTGGCATGTTCTCAAGACAGAGCTGCTGTTCCAGGAGGAAGGAATATGTCCTGCTTCTGCAGGTGTTAACAAAGCTACTATATTAATTTGCACTCTACAGAGAGAGTTTTATTGTTTAGCTTGGTTTTGTTGGGGTATAATTTACCTACCGCGACCTTCATTCTTTTGCTCTGCAGTTTTTAGCAAACACATGTAACTGCACAACCCCACGAGACGGAGATAGAAACATGGAACTCAGGGTTAGGTCAGTAGTAGAAGAGCCCTGGCTCTGGGCTCCCCAGAACTACAGAGAAAAGAAGAAAAAAAAAAGCCTGCACAGAATTTCAACATGGCCAGCAAGGTCTAATTAGCTAAATACATTTTTAAAAAGGAAGCATGATGGTAAGTCTGTAATCAGAGACAGGGGCAGGAAGGTCAGAGTTCCAGCATCGGCTTAGGCCAGCAAGTCCCTGTTTCAAAAAGCCAAGAGGCCAGGAGGCTGGAGAGATGGCTGAGTGGTTCAGAATGCATACTGTTCTTGCAGAGGACTCAAGTTTTATTCCCAGCAACTACTGGGACAGCTCACAAAGTAACTCTGATTCCAGCTCTAGGGAATCCAGATGTCTCTGACCTCCATAGGCACTTGCATTTATGAACACAGACACACATAGACATAATTACTTAAAAAATAATAAAATAAGCTGGGCAGTGGTGGTGCACACCTTGAGTCCCAGTGCTGGGGGGCGGTGGGAAGGGGGCAGGAGGATATCTGAGTTCAAGGCCTGCCTGATCTACAGAGTGAGTTCCAGGACAGCCAGGGCTACAAGGAGAAACCCTGTCTCAAAAAAACAAAAAGAAATACTACTACTACTACTACTACTACTACTACTAATAATAATAATAATAATAATAAATGTTTGTAAGCCAAAATAGGGGGAAAGAGAAGAGACACGCTCACCAGAGACAGTGTGGTTTGACTTGCAGTACTGGGGACCAAGCCAGGCAGGGCTTTGCATATGTCAGGAAACACTATAACACTGAGCTACTCCCAAACTCCACCTTTTTTCAGTTTTTTTTTTTTAAAGATTTATTTGTTTATTATGTATACAGCATGTATGACTGCATGCCAGAAGAGGGCACCAGATCTCATTACAGATGGTGGTGAGCCACCATGTGGTTGCTGGGAATTGAACTCAGGACCTCTGGAAGAGCAGTCAGTGCTCTTAACCTCTGAGCCACCTCCCCAGCCCCCCAGTTTTTACTTTGAGACAAAGTTTGTTAAGTTTCCTGGGCAAGCCTCAAATTGCTTCACCAGCCTCTGGAGCAGGTGGAATTACAAGGTTCGGGTCACTCCACCTAGTGTGCCAAGCAGCTTTTGAAGACAGGGCCACAGGCCATTAAATCATGAGTGGTCATTCCCCCTGCTCCTTGGCTTGGTGGCGTAGCGTCGTGCTTGGGGATGGGAGTGTTGCACATTTCAGCAGTGCTGGGGAGGATATGGAAGTTGGAATGTTTAGCCCGTGAGTGTCAGGTCTGCTGGGAGGGTACTGAGTGGGGAAATGAACGTTGTGTCCCAGGCAGGAGCGGGGTGTCTTAGTTAGGGTTTCTATTGCTGTGATGAAACACCATGACCAAAGCAACTTGGGGAGGAAAGGGTTTATTTGGCTTTCACTTCCACATCCCTGGTTGTCAATGAAGGAAGTCAGGACAGGAACTCAAACAGGGCAGGGACCTGTAGGCAGGAGCTGATGCAGAGGCCATGGAGGGATGCTGCTTACTGACTTGATCCTCATAGCTTGCTCAGCCTGCTTTCTTACAGCACCCAGGACCACCTGCCCAGGGGTGTCCCCACCCATAATGGACTGAGTCCTGCCACATTAATTACCAATTTTAAATGCCCTACAGGCTTGTCTACAGCCCAGTGTTATGGGGGCCACTTCTTAGTCGAGGCTCCCTCCTCTCAGATGACTCTAGCCTGTGTCAAGTCGACATAAAACTAGCCAGCAAAGGGAGTTAGATCACAGCAGACAAGTGTGGACCCTTGGAGCTGGGAAGAGCCCGGTTCACCCACCAGGATCAGGACTCAAGGATGCAGTGGGTGACAGAATCCGAACAGGATTCAAAGAGTGTTCATTGCTGCTGACCATTCATCATAGTTGAGTTCCCACTGAGCCGGGTCAGGGCCTCAGCAGTAGACTCTGTGACAAGAACTTGAGGGTCATTGATTGATTCAAGCCGTTAAGGGCTTACAGCACCGGGGGAAGAGAATCGGGGTGGGGTGGGGTGGGTGGGAGCGGAGGAATGGGGTACCCAGAGAGACAGGTAAGAAACCAAGGAAGGTGATGGCACTGGGAACTTTCAGGGGTCACTGTTGCAAAGAAGAGCTGTTTAGGGATGTCAGACATAGGAACACTTGATCACGACACTGGCCAGGGAGTGTCGAATGCCCTGGGAGCTCAGAGTGGCTTAGAAGGGGCTGTCAAGTGTGTAAAGCCGGGTCTTAGCCAAACCTGGGTGGGGTGGGGTGGGGGCGTGGGCTGAAGCCAGCTGGAGACCCCACACTGATAGTGAAAAGACCCAGGCTGAGGAGAGGGATTAGAAGGGAACAATACCTCAGTGTTGGGCTGAGCTGCCAGTGAAGTAATTAGACCTCACTGGTAACTTTATCCCGTATCCTGGAAGAACCTTGTAGGGGGTCCCAGGAAGGTCAGCTAAATCCCGTCTGGGGTCTCCAACAATTGCCCCACTTCACTGTGGACCATGTCGGAAGTTCCCAAGAAGGTGGGTGGGAGAGCTGGGAGCCTGGCGGCAGCTTACACTACTTTGGGGACAGTGGAGCCTGAGACAAGAGAGTGAGCCCCGGAGAGCTCACTAGAGAACCTTGCCCAGGAGGACAGAGGCCGTGGACAGGAGCAGCTGAGCATTGCTGTGGGTGGGAAGGAAAAAATCAGAGGGAAAGAAAAGTGTGTGAGGCCCAGGAGGGGACGGACAAAAGACAGCTGGCCTCCGACACAGGAAGGTGAGGCCCCTGACTGCAGAGGCCTGAGAGGGAGGGGCTGGCCACAAAAGCTTCCCGGTTTCCCGCCCAGGGACACAGAGGCTGTAGAACAGCTGTGGAAATGGGAAGGGAAGAGGCTGGGAGACCAGTGCAGGGGCCGTTGAATGGCACTTAGGATGCAGCTGAGGTAGGAGGAAATTAGTCTGTGCTGGCTCCAATCAATCAGCATGGCGGTGATTGGCATCCTCCGGCCAAAAACAGATGTTCCTCTGCCTCAGCCCCACCATCATCTTGTTTAATCCTGGCAACACAGTTCCCTGTGATTTGCAGATGAAGAAACTGAGCCCCAGGGAAAGGAAGGCACGGGCCTGAGTGTTGCAATAGACAGGGGCAGTCCTGGGACCTTGTGCAGCCACATATCATGAAAGTATGGTGGTCTTCCCCAGATCTCCAGCACAAAATACACTCCCTGGAAGCCCAGAATAGGTTGTGGTTCAACTGGACCCGCTGGGCTCTCCAAGATGTCTCAGGAATGCTTCAAAGGTTCAGAGGTGGTGTGTGAGTGATCTAGGTCACGTGGGGCCTTGAACAGCAAGTGTGGCGGTTTTAAACTATGCCTGCAAATTCTTTGGCAATCCTCCCTCCAGAAGCAGAGCCTGATGTGACCAGGACTTCGTGACTTGCTTCTAACAGGACAAAGCAGGATTGATAGCATGGAATTTGGGGGTTATTACTTCTGGGGGGAGGGAACCAGCAGCCATGCCCTGGGGACATTCGGAGAGCCCTGTGAAGAAAATTGCAGGGCAAGGAACAGTGGTAGATAAATGATATTTTGGTATTTGGAAGTGGACAGCTCCAGTAATGAAAACCTAAAGTTTGACAATGGCCTTGGGACCACAAAGGGAAGAAAGACCGAGGAGAAAGATAAAGAACTGAACTAAGGGAAAATGTCAAAGGACGTTTCCTCTGGGGAGCCAGCAGTGAGGGCACAAGAGGAGAAGCTCACTGGAAATGGGCAAGACAGGATCCTCTGAGGCGGGGGCAGAGTGTGTAGGCCCACTCACAGTAACATAAACAGTCAGAAACGCGCCTAATGAGATGAGCAGGGTGATCTAGTTACAAGGTTTCCAGGCAGAATGTTGAAGATGCCATCTGGTTTCTTTCTGGTGTTTGCAGTGAAATGGGACATGAAAGAGATAAACTAACTAGTAGCTGTCAAACATGGAGAGACCAGGCCTGCATGGTTCCCAAATGCTAGGCTCTGCGGGAGACCCAATGTGAAGATGAAGACTCAGCTTTTGGCTGGCATGTAGTTTAGAGGTAGAACGCTTGACTGGTGTGCCGAGAAGCACCTAAAAGGAAAAGAAAATGTGTTTGAGAGAAATGAAATCCAGAGAATCTTAGTTCATTCTGTGTAGCCATGACCAAATTTCCGAGGCTGGAATCTATACTTATTTTTGTTCTTATTGTTTATTTTTCTGAGATAAGGTCTCACTGTGTCATCCTGCTTGTCCTGGAACTCGGATCCTCCTATCTCTACCTCCTCAGTGTGGGGAATTAAGGTGTGTGCCATGATATCCAGCTATTTTTTTTTTTAAAGGGATTTACTTAGCTGGAAGTTCTGGAGCACTAAGAACATGGGCTGAGAAATTTTAGCCTGAGCATTTATTTCTCAGCATTCACAGAGAGATTCAGGTTTAATATCCCCTCAACCTAGCCCTTGGTGATCACCTAGGGCACTTACCCCAGCCCTAGTGCAAGAATAAACTGACTCCTGAATGAAGGCTACTGGGGACCTGCCCTAAAACAGTTTAACGAAACAATTAACACGGAGTTTAATTTCTTGCCAGTATTAAACTAGAGACAAGGAAACTCCAGATGTCAGCGGTGTCTTAGGTCCAGCCAAAGATTCCTGGACAGGCCAAGAAACAAGCGAGCAAACAAACAAATGTAACCCAGAACCGTAAGAAAAACTAAAAGACAGGAAAAGATAGAAAACAGTGAGGCAGGAGTGTGAAAGGGTTTGTATGGCTGTATCACTGTGCACTCAAACAAAACATCTCTCCAAGCAGAGGCAAAGGCAAACCAGGGCTGCCTGTTTGACTCTACTCACGTCCTCTACTGGACGCTGTTAAGGAGTCCTGAATGAGGTCTGTCTGTCCAGGAGGCCAGTGTGACAGAGAAGCCCCAGCCAGGAGGAAACAGAGAGATAACAACATAATGCCTGAGGCCACCAGGAAGTCGTGGGGGAGATGGATGAACAGAGGTCAGTGGGGGATGAAGAGAAGGTAGGAGCTGATGCTGAGGACCAAGGAGGGACACAAGATGCTGGGACCTGCCAGGAGCAGGGGCCGAAAGGTCCTGGAGGGGGCCTGGAAGGAGGCGCGACACAGACGGGCTGTGGGAGACGGGAGCAGTAAGTCAGAGATGGCTCAGGCTCCTTCTGTGCCCTCGGGCAGTGCTAATGAGAAATGAGCTTCAGTGTAAAGATGACCCACCACGTGTGAGGCGCCTGTGGAGGGGTCCAGTCTGCAGGACCAGGAAGGGAGGCTTCAGCCCCAGGGGAGGCAGGATGAGTCATCCCAGGAGTGCAAAAGGTAGGAGGAGAGAGATAGAGCCTCCCAGAGTGAACTAGCCTCATCTTAGGCGGCTGGAGGAGAGGCCAAAAGGGGAGATGTCCATAAGAATGATGGAGTGGGAGCCAACCCAGACTCTGATTTAGAGAAAGATGAGGCTGCATGTATATGTGTACGCACAAATCCTGCAAGTATGCATGCTGTGGATGTGTGCATGCGCACACACACACACATGCCCTCCACACATACTCACACAAAGCCCTGTATGCACACATGTATAGTTTGTATATTCACACACATACAGAAATGTCATGCATATAGACATGTATGCCAGGCACACACACCTGTATACCAGTGCACACTCATGCATACATGTACACCCTGAATGTACACATGCATACACACAGGCTGCACCTGGTGAGAGATGATAAAAGGGCGAGGTGGGTCTAAGTTCTGACAAGGATGAGCCCACAAAGCATTGCTGGATGAAGAGTTCCATCGCCAGGTTTATGTTCAGACAGCAGTGGCAATGGCCAGACCAATGCAGAGACCTGTGCTCCCTGCCTGCCTTTCTTCCTTCCGTCCTCCCTGCCCCCTTCCTATTAGAACCTTCATATCTACTCCATATCTATCTACCTGCCAATCACTGTCTGTCCACCTATTCATCTACCAGAGCAATTCACACCAATCTAATAACTGTGAATCATAAAGGAAGATCCGTCCCGAGCCCACACTTGGGAGGCAGTTCAAAGCAGACTTCAGTCTTTCCTGTGACGTTTTGAAGCTGTTTTTAAGTCAAACATGTTCACACCATCGCTGAGATAATTAACAATTAATTCTTCAAAGGGAGAGAACGAAAAAGGAAGCAGAAGGGAATAAGAGACAGCATGGGAGAGAAGCCAGCCACAGACAGACACTCTGTCTGTCCTGCCGTCCTCCCTGGCAGGTGCCAAGACCGGGGACAACTCCGACAGATCCTGCCCTGGAGATGCTTGTGGTCTGGTGGGGAGAAAAGATCTCCAAACACACCCCTGGGCCTGGCTGTCTGGGGTATGTGCTCGTGGTCTAACCTTCCTTCATCAGGTAGTGAGGGCTGTGAGCTGAGCTCCAGGGCAAAGACCAGCATGAGGATGGTACATGACCTGCACCCCACCACTGCCTCTTGCAAGAGGTTCCTGTGACTGGCTAGGAACAGAGTAGATGTCTCAAAGCATGAAAAAACTTGGGCTGATCTGGAAAGCCATGAAGCAAAATTAGTCAGCTTGAACTTGCCCAGAGGTGCAGTGGGGCTCTGGCTGGGAAGGGTTAAGCCAGCAGAGGGTGAGCTCCCAGATAGGGGAGTTAGAAAACCAGTGTGTCAGTGCTGGTCAATGGTCAAGGGCAGTGGCCATTTTTGCAGAAGACCCATACTTGATTCCCCGCAATCACATGGTGATTCACAACCATCTGTAAATTCAGTTCCAAGGGATCTGACAGCTTCTTCTGGCCTCCATGGGCACAAGGCATGCACGTGGTACACAGACTTACATGCGGGCAAAACACCCTTACACATAAAATAGTAAATGTTTAGGAAGCAAGCAAGCAAGTGTGCGTGCATTCCAGCAAGCAAGCTGGTGTGGATGGAGGGAGTGAGGCTGTAGACAGAGGCGGCACACAGATAGCGTGGTGGCATCTGCCTAGGACCAAGGCACTGTCCCTAGATGCTGGGAGGAGGCCGGGCTGCTCCTGCAGAGCTGGACATAGCTGGAGGAATCAGAGGTGCCCGCAGCTTGGTCGTTACACTGCCGTAAGTGGCTGGGCAGGTGAGAGTAAAGAAGTGAAAGCCAGTGTAGGGAGAGGGAGCCTCTCTGGTGTGCACAACAAGCCTTTGTCCTCCAGTTCGTGTTCAAGGACATGGGCGTGCAGAGGCGGCTCTGTGCCCATAAAGAACAAGAGGCAGAGATCATTGTCTCCTAGGGAGGAACTCTCCCCTCAGAAGCCAACAGGAAGAAGATTTGGAGCAGGGATACCCAAGGACGGGAGAAAAGCCAGGAGGAGAGGTGGATTAGGCGAGGATGACTTCTCACTGTCACTGGGGCCCGATGGGCAAGGGGAGATGAAGACGAGAAAGGCAGGGTGGGATTTGGTTACCAAATAGCCTCTGGGGGATTGCTCAAGATCCTAGGGGGGCTCCAGGAAGCTTGGGTCAGTTACCAAGGCTGGCTTGAGTTGGGGTCTGGAAGAGAATTGATGCGGTCCCAGGCTTCCCTTCCAGTCTCTTCCGTGAATGAGAGGACACAGGAAGAGAGGGACAGTGGCTTGCCAGGGCCTGGCCCACTTCATGTTGGAGGAACATGGGCAGAGGAAGAGGCCATGCTGGCCACAGGGGGAGAAGACAGGACAGGACAAGAGGTTTGGAGGGGAGGTCTTTATCCATCTGAAGGGTGGCAGGGAGGGACGTGTCTGGGATGGATAGTTGAAGCAGATGTGGGAGACTGGACAGGTCTGGTGCTGTGCTGAGTGAAGGATCTGGGCTTGTGAGGACAGACATGTGTAGACGGATTCCCTGAAGCCCACTGGAGCAGTGTGACCCAAAAGCACACGAGAGAGGGGCAAAAAGGAGTGAGGACCCAGCCCTGGAGAGCACTGACAGGAAGATAGATGTGTAACAGAAGGGTGGAGGAAAAGGCCAAGGCAGACCCCGGCAAAGCACACACATGTGTATAAGAAGGAAATACAATGTGAGAGGAGGTGGGCCATGGAAGGGCAGGAGGTGAGGGGACAGGCAGACCCTGGTCCAGTGCTTAGGAGTCACTCTGCAGCAGGACCTAGTCCCAAGCTTGCCACATGCAGGGGCACGGGCAGACACTCAAGCATGCTGGGAAATAGAGACAAACTGCAAAACTCGGCAAACTCCAGGAGAGAGAGAGAAGGAGCTGAAGGGAAAGTGTTGGACACACGCACACACGCACACTCAGACACACATACAGACAGAGCAGGGGTGACGCACGAACTCCAAGCCAAATCCAATATGTTCTCTACAGAGAGGAGGGAGCGCGGCTGAGCGAGATGAAGGCAGAAGCCGCAGGGGTGTGGAGAGTGGAACATCAATAATAAAGTTACAAAAGAAATTGAAGAGGGGGAAGCTGGACCCTCCAGAGGCAAGAGGCGGGCAGGCAGGCGTGTGCACACGGAGGATGTGAAGGGGGAGAAGGAGAACAGACTAAGGAAAAGCCTGAAGGGAGAGGTCAAGGCGTGCCCACACATTCACCCAAAGCAGATACCGGGGGCGACCTCCAGGGTCAAATGCAGAGAGGAGGAGAAGTGTGAGGGAGAAGAGAGTATGAGGGAGGGAGGAGGTGTGTGCATGTGACAGGCCCACAGACAGAAACATGGTGGACAAGGTCTAGACAGCACCCTGGAACCCAGAAGATCATGGCGGAAGGGAGCCCTGCCTGAGCACAGGTGTGTTGAGCAGCCTCTTGGGCCCTGAAGGGAAAAGAAACACTCAGTTCACATCCACAGGAGAGCAAAGCAAACCCAGGCCACCTTTCCTCTGGAAGGGCTCTGGCAGGTGTTCAAACAGGTGCTCTGTGCCTGCAGCAAGTTGACAAACGGCCTCAGCGTCGAAGGGGAAGAAGGGAAAAGCGCCATTTTGTATGATTGCCCTTTTCTACACTGTAAATGCTACCACTGTGGCCAAGTCAAACCAGCAACACACCGGTGCTAAGGGGGGTTGGGAGATGCCAACCAAGACCTCGCCAAGCTCCATAGAGACCCAAGCTAACACTAGATTTAAAACAACAACAACAACAACGACAACAAAAAAACCAACCTCATTGGTTGGGCTGGGGAAATGTAGGTAAGAGCACTTGCTACACCATTATGAAGCATGAAGATCTGAGTTCGAATCCCTGGCACCCACATAAAAAGGTTTGTACGTTCCTATAGCCTGGTGTGCTGTTGGGGGCAGAGACAGGAGGGTCACTGGAGCTTGCTGGCTGCCAGCCCAGCTCCAGGTTCGGTGAGAGATCCTGTCTTAAGACACAACATCCTCCTCTGTCTTCTAGAGATGTGGGTATGCATACTTGTGCTTATGGGCTACACACACACACACACACACACACACACACACACACACGCACCACACCTAGTGAGAAGATACCTCTGTGTTGGTGGATCACAGGAGCTGGTCACTGTAACGTCCTTTGGGGAAGAGAAGAGGAAACATCAGCCCTGTACCATGCTTTAATTCTGTGCTATGAGAATTTCTTTTTGTATCCCATAGATAATTAAAAACTTTTTTTTTTCCCTCAAGGCAGGGAAATATCAAGTTAGAAGCCAGCCTGGGCTATATAGAGACACCCTGTCTCAAAGAACAACACACACACACACACACACACACACACACACACACACACACACAAATAGAAATAGAAAGGAAAGAGGGAGAAGAGGGAGTGGGAGTTGGCAGAGGAGAAGGGGGGATCTCCAGACCCTCTCCAGACCTTTGGACCTTCTGTCTCTTCTCTAGCCACAAGTGGTCCCCAACACTGCATGGATGCTGGCCTAGCCCTTGAGCAGCCTACAGGGGATGGAGAAGGTGCCCCCATAACACACATCCCTGGGTGTCTTGTGGCAAACATTTGTTTGGGGAGGACACAGGGCTTCCTGAGAATACCCACCGACCCTTCTCAGCAGAGTTGCTGGGGTGAGATGAGGGGACTCTGAGTGTGGTCAGCACAAAAGCAGAGACCATCTCTAATAGATCAGCTAGGGCAGCACAGGGTTCTGAGAGGGAGGTTGGAGCCCGGGACTGCACAGGAATAGGTGAAGGACGTACAGAAGAATGGCCTGAGAGACAGGGGAGAAGGAAGGACAGGGAAAGAACTCCAGGGTCTTTGGGCCACAGGGACAACTGGCTGGGGTGGAGCCGGGCTAAGAGAATCAACGCAGCCACAGTGGAGTGCCCATCTCCAGCTGTTCTATAATGCCAAGAGGACAGAAAGACGTTGAGAACAAAAGGTCAAGGTCTCCTCGGGTGGGAGAGAGGTGAGCCGGTCCACCTGCTGAGAAAGCCCAGGCAAGGGAGGAAGGAAGAAACAACTGTTGCTAGGGCAACAGCATGGTCAGGGAGCAGAAGATGATCAATGGAAAAGAGGGAGGGGACCATGGCAGGAGAATGAGCCAGGTTAGGCGGGGAAGGCAGATGAGGGGAAGCGCTTATGTGCTTCCGGTCCTGGATCTGAAGAAAGGAGAGAAAGGCGGAGTTCTCCACGGACTTGGTTAGTCTTTGCTACTGGTGAGGCTCTGGTTGTGGGGTTGACCCAACAGGCCCAAAATGCCCTGGGCCTTAGTAGTCATGTCTGCAGTGAACCCAGAGATGCGGGTCGTCACATCTTTCACACACACTGTGATGCTTAAAGTAAAAAACTTAAATTGCACTTATTATGCTATACTCTTACTGTAGATAATGGGTCTACTTCCTCCAGGGACTCAGGTCCAGGATGTGTTGTGGTCTATGAGATCTAGATCTTCAAGGAATGGCCAATAAGTGTTCAGTGTACACTAGATGGATGGATGGATGGATGGATGGATGGATGGATGGATGGATCAATGAGTGGACGGATGTATGAGCAGATGAATGAATAGATGTGTAGACAATGGATGATAGTTTGGTAGGTGAATGGATGGATGCATGAACAGATCAGTTAATGGACTGATAAATGAATGGGTGGGTGGGTAGATGGATGGATGGATAGATGGATGGATGGGTGGGTGGATGGATGGATGGATAGACGGATGGATGGATGGATGGATGGATGGGTGGGTGGGTAGATGGGTAGAAGGATGGATGACCCAATGTATAAGTGGGAGAAAAGGACATGCAGAAATGACTCCAGGCTCCTGAACATAAGCCCTGGGTGGTAGCAATGTCCAGTGCTATTGAGAATGAAGTCACATCTTGCTGACATAGAAATAATATGATGGGTGGAGAAGCCTGGTAGGACCTGTGGCTTGAGGGGAAGGGTGGGGGATCTTTTCTAAAGGACAAGTTAGGCACAGGGGAGCTTAGGTTAGTTCATCCTGGAAAAACACATCAAATGAGTGGAGAATCACTTGCTGGCTCAAGGGCTCAAGGCCTGAGAACAGGAAGAGGAGTTGGAGAAGAGACAGAGATTCCCTGGCATTGAGCTCATTAAGCAGTTTGTAGACACACAAAAGATGGAGAACATGAACAGGCAAG
Organism: Peromyscus eremicus; assembly: GCF_949786415.1. Classification (NCBI taxonomy): domain Eukaryota; kingdom Metazoa; phylum Chordata; class Mammalia; order Rodentia; family Cricetidae; genus Peromyscus; species Peromyscus eremicus. The sequence goes on along the minus strand of NC_081419.1, from coordinate 130,892,716 downwards.
GGGAGGGGCAAAGAAGGTGGGGCCATGTGCATCATGCTTCCGGAAGGAAGAAACCTACATGTGTTCCTAGTGAGACTGTAGTCAAAAAGGTCACAAGTCCTGGTATACAGGCATTGTGGGTCTGTGGATAGGTCACTCATGGATGGTGGAGGGAGGGAAGGAGGAAGAGAAGAAAGGATGAAAGAATAAAGTAAGTCAGAGAATAGGAATAAAATTGGATAAAGAAACCAGAAGAAAAATCAGATGTGCTCACACATGCCTATAACCTCAACACCCAGGAGGTGTACACAGAGGAGGATTACCACAAGTTTGAGGCCAGCCTGAGCTACATTCCAGGCCAAGACTCTGATGTAGCTGTTTTGCAGGCTATGGAGATAATCAAGACTTCCTCTGAGGAAAAGGAGTGGGAGTCAGGATCGGTGTAAAGCAGAAACAATCTCAGAGCCTGAGAACAACATCCACAAAGCCCCGGGAAAGGAGAGACTCAGGAGAAAGGCAGCCAGCACGTACACACAGAGCAAGAATGACGCACAGCCTCCGAGCAAAATTCAATAACTCTCCTCTGGAGAGAGGAGTGAAGCGGAGATGAGGAAGATGAAATCAGATACAGGAAGAGAAGGGGGGCTACCTGTCAACAAGGAAGTTAAGAGAAGAGGGGGAGCAGGACGAGCACCTGACAGATGGGGCAAGGAGGGTCCCAGCTGGGGTCCAACGGGTACCTCACGCTGCTTGGCACACCAGGAGCGTGAGCGTTCTCAATTCCCGCTGGCTGTGTGGGTGGGTGGGTGGATGGATAGATGGACAGATAGAGGGACAGCTAACAAATCTAACCAAGGGCTCAGAGAAAGTTCCAGGGCTACTCTCCATTCTTTCCTCTGCCCCAAGAGACTGACCCCACGGTTGGCTGTCAGTGGGTTCGGTGTGGGTCTAGCCGATGGCCATCCTGGCAAGAGTGAGGATGTGATGAGGTGGCAGGCCAGGCAGCCCCTGCTCTCCTGCAGGTCCTGGTCACTGCTGCCCTCGTCCCTCAGCAGGCAGAGGTAGCCATAGTCCTGCGGCTGTCAGTTCTGTGTCTCTGTAGAACCTCTTTGGTTCTTCAGCTCTCAGATCCTGCAGCACAGACCTCTGTAGACTCTTCGCTGGTTGTTTGGATACAGGATCTCAGTAATGCAGCCTTCGCTGTCCCAGAACTCACAGACGTCTATCTGCCTCTGCCTCCCAAGTTCTGAGATTCTAAGTCTGTGCCTACATGCCTGGCCTTTTGATCTTTTTTTTTTTTTTTCACTTTATTTGTAACGTTATGTGTATGCATGCTTTGTCTGCAGGTGTTTCTGTGCACCATGTGCATGCAGTGCCCTCAGAGGCCAGAAAAGACCAGTGGATCCCCTAGAACTGGAGTTACAGACAGTTGTGAGCTACCATGTGGGTACTAGGAATTGAACCTGGGTCCTCTGGAAGAGCAGCTAAGGCTCTTGACCACTGAGCCATCTCTCCAGCCCCCAAGCTTGGTCAACTCCTTACAGTATTCCTAAGTTTGAGTGTCCCCTCACTTTCCTGTTGGGACACCCCCAACACACACACCACCACCACCACCATCACCACCACACTGGAACAGGAGTGTGATGACCACACCTAACAGGAACAGAGAGAAACTGGAAGCTGAGAGGGACCGAGGACAGGAAAGAGAGAGAGTGCCTCAGAGCCCTAGGGAGGATTTTACTTTTTGTACAAAGATGGCACAGCCATGCATCACTTAAGAGATTGAAGATTAACTATGAAACCAGTGAGGCAGCAGTGGAGGGCCAGAGAGCTTACAGGACAGACACGTCCCTCTGTCCACCCATCCACGCCCCCTCTAGCCATCCCAGTGCTGTGACCCCCATATGCAGACACAGCCTGAGAGGCTCAGAGAAAAAGCCAAATTCCAGTGCCCATGGCAAAATCCCCCAGGGCTATGGCAAAGGGGGTTGCTCATCAGCCATGGCAATGGATGTGGCGTATCCCAGGTGAGAAGAAAGCCAAGGTGTGAGTGGCCCCCTGGCCCTGGGAAGGAACCGCGGGTAAGGGAACCTTGAGAGGAAAGGAGCAGGGAAAAGCAGGAGGCTGACTTTGCTGGGATCAAGACAAACTAAAGGACCCATCCCAAGACTGGTGAAGGTTGGGGGCCCTAGCAACAGAGGGGAGAACGAGAGAGGAAGGAGCTGATTGGATTGGCAGATGGATGATTGGCAGCTTCCAGGAGGCTGAGAGGTGGACACAGCGGACTCAGGCCATCAGGGGGTGGCCAAGGTGTGAGGCGGGGAGTGGTGGGTCAGCGCCCAGCATCCCTTCCAGTTCCCTGTGGACTAAAGGAAAGAATGGTCAGGGAACTCAAGGTCATTTGGGGGAGTTGAATGAGTTCAGGCTTCCCTCCAAAACCCCAGGAGAGGAGATTTTCCACAGAGGTGTGGTATACAAATACAAAGGAGGCAGGAGGCTGGACTGAAAGGAAGGGCTGGCTGAACTTGAAGGAGGAGGGCATGCAAGGGAGGAGGGCAGCAGAGAAGACAAGCAGAAGGCGAAGGCTGGAGCCCAGGAACTCCCAGGGTGCTACGATTTAATCCTGCGGTAAAGGCTTGCTGCAGTGCGCTCACAGGCATAACCTTTAGAGTGGGACAGAACTGGAAATGTATGTGGGGCCTGGCCCCTCCCTTCCCACTTTCATGCCGTGAGGTCAACGGCTTTCTCTGCCACATACTTCTGCCAGGATGTAGCATCGCAGTTCTAAAAACAACAGAGGCCTTCAACCAAGCACTGAAAATCTCCAGAACTGAGGCCCACATAACTCTTTTTTCCCTTAGAAGTTGATTGTTCCTAGGGTTTGCTGCAATGTTTCAGGAAGCTTCCAGACAGGCTTAGAAAGTGTGGATGTGTGAATATAATTCCACACCAAGATCCACAGGAGGGCATAGGCAATGCAGAGGTAAGGGGAGGGAATTTGTCTCAGGAGCCTCATAAGTGGGTGGCATGATCCAAGAAGTGTCTGTGTGTGAACAGGTGCTGCAGGGGATGACCTTCCCGGTGGCCTAGTGAAGCTGGGAAGACGCAGTGCAAGGGGGAGACATGGGTAACACAGAAAGACACTCCCAAAGTGTGACACCCAAAAGCACTCTTGGTGAACCTCTGTCATCCTCAGTCACCTTGGGGTGTGAGTGGACTCAGATTCTTCAGAGAACACTAGGACTTTGAGCTCTCTGCCTCAGCAAGCACACAATAGCTACCCAGTTCACATTTGTTGACTTGGATAGACGAATGGATGTATGGGTGGATGATAGATGGAGAGATGGATGGATGAATGGATGGATGGATGATAATGGACAGATGAATGGATAGATAGGTAGATGGATGGGTGGATAGTGGATAGGTGGATGGATAATGGATGGATGGATGGGTGATGGATGAGTGGATAATGGATGGATAGATGAATAGATGGATGGATAGATAGATGGATGGATGGATGAGTAGATAATGGATGGATGGATGGATGATGGATGAGTGGATAATGGATGGATAGATGGATAGATGGATGGATGGATGAGTGGATAATGGATGGATGGATAGATGGATGGGTGATGGATGAGTGGATAATGGATGGATGGATGGATAATGGATAGATGGATGGGTGGTAAATAGACAGACAAGCAGATAGATGAAGAAAGACAGAAAAGGTGGGAACTAATCTTATTCATTAACATACATATAACACAAAGAAGAATCCCAGAATCATAAAAATGCCTGGCATAATGGCTCTTGTGCTTGTAATTCAAACACGGGGGAGGCAGAGAAGGATGGGTCCCTGATGCTTGCTAGCCAGTCACTCCAGCCTAACTGAGCTAGCTCCAGGCCAATGATAGACCCTGTCTCAAAAACAAGGTAAGGACCTGTGCAGATGGTTCAGTAAGTAAAGTGCATGACACAAAAGCATGAGGACCCAAGTTCGGATCCCCAGAAGACATGTGAGAGTCAGGACTAGTGGCCTGGCATCATAGTCCCAGAGCTGAGGGGGCAGAGACAAGCAGATCCCTGGAACTGAGAAAGATATTGACTGTTGATTCCTGGCTTCTCCATACACAGGCATGCGTGTGCATTCACACACACACATGCACACGCGTGCATGTGCACACACACGTACAGCAGGAACGATGAACAAATAGAGCAAAATTCTATAAAGGCCGTCTGCAGAGCAGGGAGGAGGGAGCGGGGCTGAGGGAGAGGAAGACAGAGGGGCGATGACACACAAAGAACCGGAGAGGCACCAGAGAGGCGCGGGAGGTCTGGGGGATGGGCAGTGAGGCACAATTGTGTGTGTTTGAGGAGACAATGAGTGACGTCCAGGTGGTGGGAGAAGCCAGAACAAAACTCTGGGGAGACAAAGAAGCCCCAAGGATACGGAGGTGTAGGGAGCTCAAGCTGTGGCTTCCTCTTCTCACAGCGACCCTGGGATTCTGGAGAGTTCTCCATTGCTGATAAGTTGATCATGGCTCTTCTGGGCTCTGTGCTCCCAGCTCCCACGCTTCCGCCTCAGCCCTTGATGAAGACACCCTCTTCAAACGTCCTGACTTTGAAGGGACAGCTGTATGATGCTGGGTCATGACAGGCTCAGGCACAGCCACAGAGGCCCTCGGCTGTATAGTCTTAAGTTCTGGGTTTTTGTGTTTTGTTTTGTTTTTAACAAATACAGTAGGTCCTGGTGGACTTAAGAGATTATTTCTAAAGGGAGCATGAAGCAACAAAGAGGATGTATTATCAGAGAAGAACAGAGAGCACAGATCTTTCTCTCTCTCTCTCTCTCTCTCTCTCTCTCTCTCTCTCTCTCTCTCTCTCGTGTGTGTGTGTGTGTGTGTGTGTGTGTGTGTGTGTGTGTGTGTGTGTGTGTGTACTGAGAAGTCGCTCTTACATACAGAGTTAGGGCTTGACCAGGAGAAAGGTGCCCCTACACACCCTGCTCCCAGGGAAGTGTTTGCTGTGCCCATGGGCCCTAAGAGGTGGTGGGAGAGACTTCTCTGAGAGGATGAAACAGACCTTCTCCTCTGCTGGTGGTGTGGAGCTGAGGGGTTAGGGCATGGCAGCACTGCAAAGAGACTCCTCTTGTGCGGCTGTCCCTGGGGTCCTGGTATGGTCTAGGCAAGCCTTGGAATCAGACAGGCAGCGGAAGCAGTAGGCAGGAGCCCAGCCAGGACCCCGGGAGAAGAAGACAGAGCCCCCAGTATCCAGCAGCCTCATGAGACAGGGAGTTAGGTGAGAAACGGGCTGTCAGTTTGTCAGAGTGTGCAGGAGTGGCCCTGTGGCTTAGGGCAGGCATTCAGAGTCAGAGGGGGAAAGAAGTGGCCAGCAACAGATATCCTTCCTTTGTGGATGAGTGAGCGCAAGGGCTGAAGAGACGGAGCGTGTTCCCCTGGAGAGAGGACCCAAAGGGAGGCAGAGGGTAGTGTGGGAGTGGGATGAGGATGCTCTGAGGAGCCTCTGAGGATCTAGTGAAAGTGAGAGCGAGACTGTGGGAAAGCAGAGGGGAAGGGGAGGTTGCCCTGCCTCGGTGAGTCTGTGAGGCTGTACTGACAGCCACACAGAGCCAGGTGTGGCATTGGACACATGGCGTCTGGGCTACCATGGGCATCCGAGCATCTTGAGGAGAGGCCTCTGGGAGTGGATGGCAAAGAGGACTCAGAGAGGAAGAGACAGAAGGAGATGCATTCCCCTGCTGGGAGCATCCACGTGAGGGAGCTGGGAGGAGGGCGGAGGGTCTGGAGAAGTATCCAGGATAGACAGCCCCTGGGCATGTGGACAAGCACAAATCAAGGAGCACACGGTGCCGAACACCAGTGACACAGAGCCCAGCCACTCTGGATACAGCAATAGCTGGTCTGTTTTCTCCCGGAGTCTGGGCTCCCGCAGAACATGGCCCAGGGCTTTGGGACCTGTGTCTTCAGCGTTGTTCCAGTGGGTGATCACTTGTTGGGTGAGTAGATGAGTAAATGATGGATGATGGGTGGGTGGTGGGTGGATGGATGAATGGTCCATATATCAAAACACTCACGGTTGGGCTCTGGCAAGGATTGATTGGAGTAGGGAGGGGGCTGCTGAGATCCCCCTTGGAAGAGGATTTGACAAGAAGGGGAGACAGATGGGTGGTGGGTGGTAGGAGTAAATGGAGTCAGAGATGACTCGGGCTCGAAGCTGTGAAGTCCCAGGTGGTGGTGACGCTCCTCGCTAATGAGAACTGGGTAGGAAACAAGAAATGGGTCCAGGGCGATAGGACCTGGAGTGTTGGCACCAGCCCCCACGATCCCATAGGTGGCAGGACGGGGAAGGAAACATCAGGGTCTGGGGTACAGGGACACAGCGTGCCCATTCACAGAACTTTGTGGACTCATCCAGGAGGCCAGTGAATGTGGAAGAGGGAAAGATCCAAGATAGGCATCCAGAGCCTGGGATGTGCGGCTGTGTAAAGTAGTTAGGAAAGGAGAGAGAGGCTGGACAGACAGACAGAGCCTGTAAGGTGGCCACAAGCATGGTGCTCCAGAGGGTCACCCAGGCAGATAGATGAGGAGTCCCTGAGGGCAGAGGTAGAGCCCATTCATGACCAATGTGTGTGAAAGTGTGTTCACACACACATAGCAAGACCTGGAAAAGGTGGGAAACCTCATAAACAGGCAAAAGAGAGAAGCTGGCCGGGCGGTGGTGGCGCACGCCTTTAATCCCAGCACTCGGGAGGCAGAGCCAGGCGGATCTCTGTGAGTTCGAGGCCAGCCTGGGCTACCAAGTGAGTTCCAGGAAAGGCGCAAAGCTACACAGAGAAACCCTGTCTCAAAAAAAAAAAAAAAAAAAAAGAGAGAGAGAGAGAAGCTGAGGGGTGGTGGCTGTGAGTGCATGTACCCTCCCCCACACACAGGGAGAGGGGATGACCCAGACTCAGAGAGCAACTGAGTCACACTTCTTAGGAGAGTAGAAGAGAACAGGGCTGAGTAAGGGAGCAGAGAAGTTCAGTAATGTGTGAATTAAAAAGCCAAAGCGTTAATGAGAGAAGGAGGAACCCTTAGAGAGAGCTTGCAGGTAGGTAGAGATGCAAACGTACCACACACACACACACACACATACACACACACACACACACACACACACACACACACACACACACACAGGCTAGGGCCAGGTTCAAAGGTGATGGGGAAAGATGAGAAACAGACTGAGGAAAAGAAGGAAAGTGGAACGCCGAGAGTCAGGTGAACACATGGGCTTGGGGGCTTCCAGAACCTAAGAAATGGAACCAGGGGAGACATGGCCCTTGTTTCCAATGGTGAAAATGCAAGAGGCACCCATATGTCCCTCCACAGGAAGAGAGCTGGAGCACATGTTCCTCTCCTCTATAGTCCCATGCCACAGAAGAAAATGTTTGGGTACCACTAGAGAAGGAGGACCCCTGAAAGAGCTTTTCAGAACAAAAGCCTAGAAGGGAATAGTTTATACAGCCTGAGGGAATTCCTTTTTTAAAATAAAATAAAATAAGGGACCGGAAAGATGGCCTAGAGGTTAAGAGCACTTACTGTTCATTTGGAGGACCTGGGTTCGATTCTCAGCACTCACATTGGCCACTCACAACCATCTGTAACTCCAGTTCTTCGGCATCTGAAGCCTTCTTCTGACTTCCACAGCACCAGGCACATGTGTGCTTCACAAAGATACATGCAGGCAAAACACTCATACACATAAAAGAAAAACAAATTTTTAAACTTAGAAATTAACAAAAATAAAACAAGTTCTGACAAGACTACAATATTGCATCTTATGTTCTCTGACGAGGTGTATAGTTGCTCATTGATTGTTTTATATTTATCTTTTTTTCTCGTGATCCACTAAACTCATTTAATAGCATTAGAAGGTTTTTTTCCCTCTAGACTCTCTAGAAGTTTCTGTGTGTACAATAATGTCACTTTCTAATAGAGACAGCTTCAGTTCATCTTTTCCAGTTTTTACACTCATTTATTTCTTTTTCCTGCCTTATCGAATGGGCTCAGGTGTCCAGTGTAGTATTCAATAGGAGCAGTGAAAGACATCATGTCTTCATTGCTGATTTCAGAAGGAAAGTAGCTTTTCCCCACTGGGTATGATTTTACTGTTTTATAGTAATATGTTCATGTTATGGACTTTTTTGTTTGTTTGGTTTGGTTTGGTTTGGTTTTTGTTGTTGTTGTTTTGGTTTGGATTTTTGGTGATAGTAAGGACTGACCCCTAGTTCTTACACACATAGGTCATTGTGTGTGGTGACTTTTCTGTCACTGATGTGGTAGTTTCCCACTGGGAAAGAGGACTGGATGTCGTAGTAGGGGGTATGCAACAGCAGAAGAGATCAACCTTGTCTGTGACTTGGGGAGCTAATGTATTCATATATCGTTGATGAGACTGAGAAGGATTTTTTTTTTGCAAAGAAAATAATAACCAAGGTGCACCTGGCTGCTCTTGGGGAATGAGATGGGAATCCTGCTGTGGGGAGTCATTGAAAATGACATCGTCCCTTCTCCTTGAAAGAGAAGATTGAGGAAGTGAAAAGAGGGCATGGTAGGCAGCTGTGGGTCCAGCATGGGGCTCGTGGGAGTTGGTGGAGGGGTCCGCATGAGCAGCGTGGTGGTTGGGACGAGGGGAAAATGCTGAAACCTAAATGCCCTTCCTACCCCACCCACTGTGCACAGGAGGGAGATGAGCCAAGATGGAGAACTCATCCAAGAGTGAGCAAGACATAAGCAAGATGCCAGACAAGAGGAGCCAGGGGAGAGGAAGAGAGGAGCAGAGGCCAAGGGACAGTACCCGCCATGGAGATGGGGTGGTGTAGAGGGAGAAACTGGAGAGAGACGCCAGAGGAAGGTTCGGTAGGTCATTGGAGTTCAAGGAGGGGTAGACACGCAGACAGAGGAGGATCTAGATTCTTGGTTGATCCTGTCTGGGTGAATCTGTGATGTCACTGGGCATCATATGGGGTGGTAGGAGGAGCAGCGGGAGAGACTGCAGACCTTTGTGAAGGGCTTCCTGCAGGGCCAGGGGCCTCTGAATGCCCAGGATGAACAGGAGATATAGAAGAGAACATGAAAGGAGGAGGGATGAGAAAATGGCCTGGGGGCTGGGGTGGGGGGCTCAGTGGGTAAAGAATTTGCATGCTGAGGTCCTGAGTTTCAGTCCCCAGAATCCACGTTAAAAACAGAACAAGCAATCAGACATGGTAGCACAAGCCAGCAATCCTGCCCCGAGGAGGCGGAGACAGGCAGAAGGTGGTGACACCTGAAATTGTCCTCTGGCCTCCACAAGCACAAACAGACACATGTGTTTACACGCAAACACACACCACACAAAAACAAACGGGAAAGGAAGGAGGGAAGAAAGGAGGAAGGAGAAAAAGAAAAAAGAAAAAGCGACCCTGGCCAAGAAGATGACTATCACTCCCTCCCCCTCGCCACACAGTGTGATTTTGAAGCACGGTGACAGTGGCCCCATTTTCCCCTGGACACTGGACTTCTGCAAGGTGCGGCTTGAGCCTTAAAAGCTGTGTCCTCGGAAGAAGACTGGTGAATGCTCAGTGCAGATTTGTTGGACAGGTGGTGGGAGGGAGGGAGGGAGGGAGGGAGGGAGGGAGGGAGGGAGGGGTGGGTCGATGGATGGATGGAGGGAGGGAGGCAGGGTCAGCGGTCTGGACTTTGACTATCTGGGCTTGGGATGAGTCGAGGCTGAGGAGACAGTGGGATGGGGACCGAGCAGCTTTCTGAGGAAGGAGAACAGATGGGCTGTGGGTGACAAAGACAGCTCAGAGATGACTTGGGGCTCCTGGCTCTGGACCCAGGCAGGCAATGACACTCAGCGCTAATGAGAATGGGGAAAGAAACACATCACAGTGCGGAAATGATGTGATGCGGTGAACTTGTCATCTGCCGAGGGGAGGGTGAGAGGGGGCTTGTGGTACCAAAGCCAGATGGGGTGGGCTTTGAATTTCCCACTCAGGAGCAAGAAGATCTGGCCTGCAGCATCGCCGGCATCAAGGATGGGATGTGGGGACAGAGAAGGAGAGGCATGTAGTGAGGTCCAAGTCGTGAAAGCAGGTGAAAAGGGAGAGGAGGGAGGAGCTGTAGACAACACACTTGTGCACATGCGCACAGATACACAGGACTGGCCAGGTCCTGACACAAAGCAAGTGTTTAACCAACTTCTGTGGATTAACCGAGAAATAGATGAGCAAAGTATGAATGATGGGGACCCAGAGACTGGGAGCCCCCAGCCCAAGCAACAGTGGAAAGGAAGTGAGAGACTGACAGTGTGTAAAGAGAGATGAGAAAAAACAGAACGGGGGAGTCCCATGTGAAAGAGAGAGACTAGCTTTGGAACAAGATAGAGGCCGTGGCAGTGAGGGAGGGAAGTGGGGACCTCTGACCCGAGTGACTGCATGCTTGTTTCCCACTGATTGACACAGAGCTTAGTTAGATGAGTTACATGGTGGGTGGATGGATGGATGAGCAAGTGGAGAGAAGACGAATAGACAATGTGTGGATATGGCTGCATGAATGGTAGATACATGGTGGATGGATTAGTTAGTGGGTGGATGAGTGTATTTATAGATGGGTAGATGGAAGGATAGATGAATTAGGGGATGGAATAATCTAGAAATGAGGACAAAATCTGACAAGAAGCTAGTATGGGGGCAACACCTGTAATCCTAGTACTTGGGAGACTGAGGCAGGAAGATTAGGCATTCAAAGCCATCCTTAGCTACATAGTGAGTATGAGGCCAGCCTGAGCTAATGAGACCTTGTCTCAAAAAGCCAAAGCAAGCTGGGCAGAGGTGGTGAATGCCTTTGATCCCAGCACTCTGGAGGCAGAAACAGGCGGTTCTCTGTGAGTTTGAGGCGAGCCTGGTCTACAGAGCGAGTTCCAGGACAGCCAAGGCTACACAGAGAAGCCCTGTCTCAAAAAAACAAAACAAAACAAAAAAGCCAATGCAAAATAAAAATTCTTAGAGAAGCCTGAAATAGAAAATACTCTTGCATGACACTCTTATACACCATACACCAAACCATCTAGTATAACAAAATATTTCAAAGTGAAATAATTGTGTAAAGCAACAGATGAATGAATGGATGACAGAGTTAGACCGAAACGCAAGGAGAGAAAAAGGAGAAGGCGTGTGCACCACAGTGAGAGAGACAGGCACAGGTGAGTATACCAGGACACGCATGTGCCTTCGCACACTCGTACACTCCTCAAGAGAGGTCCAGACCCAAGAGAGCTCAGCCAAGGTGGGGTATGCACAAAGGGGAGTGGCCGACCAGGGAGAAGGAAGGCGCCCCTGTGTTGAGTGGCAGGAGAAAAGAAGCCCCATGGACTTCTGGGAAGTCTTGTGACCTGACAGAGTGGCAAGAGTCCCAAGGCAGTTTGGGGGTGGCGAACAGGCTGGTGGGGCCACTACTCCGTGAATGAAAGGAAGATACAGACATGGACGTGGAGATGGGTGTGAGCCCGGTGACATCAGGTTTTGAAGGGAATGGCCCCAAATTTGGATTTTACAAGCATTAGGTGACATGATCTGATTGGTGAGACCCCTCTGGTTCTGGGTGGGAAATAGACTGGCAGCTGAAGTCGAAACAGAGAACCAGAGATGAGGCTGGGCTGGTGTCCCCAAGAAACGATGGAGCTTGTGTGAGGAGGGGGCAGCTGAGGAGAAGACATGAGTGTATCTGGGCTGCTTTGGCATCCTAGATGAGTGAACTCCAGTGGATAAAACACAGGCACGAATCATGAAGGAACATGGGACTCCAGGAAGATGGGAGGACTTTGGAGTACTGTCATTTCACTGATATGTTGATGGGGACAACTCAAAAAGGGGCTGATTGTAGGGGAGGGGATGAGTTCATCTTTGGACATGGTGACTCTGAGGTCTCTGTGGACACCAAAGCAGAGAAATGGATGGGAACAGGGTGTGGCATTCAGGGACAGGTTCACCAGCAAACAGGAGTGTGCCATATTAGTGAATGGATGATCTCCTAAGGCAGTGGTTCTCATCCTGTGGGTCTTAACTCCTTTGGGAGTTGCATATCAGATATTTACATTACGATTCATAACAGTAGCAAAATTGCAGTTATGAAGTAGCAGCAAAATAATTTTATGGGGGGGTCACCATAATGTGAAGAACTGTATTAAGAGTCACAGTGTTAGGAAGGTTGAGAACTACTGACCTAAGGGGAGGGTGCAGATAGAGGGGACTCATGAAGGAGACAGGCCAGAGGATAGTTATAAGTTCAAGACCAGCCTGGACTACATAGTAAATCCATCCTAGCCTGGTCTGTGTAGCAAGACCCTGTCTCAAAACTAAAGCAAAGAGGCTGGGGATGTAGCTCAGTAGTTGAGTGCCTAGGCTGAATTCTGAGAGAGACGAGAGTGTACAGGAGCCCAGAGGTTGGAGCTGCATCACGGTCCAGCAACAAAGCCAGAAGAGGACCTTTCAAAGAATATAGGATCACGCGTGCTGAGTTTTTGAGATTGAGGAAGTCACAGGCCACATCCAACATCACTGCCAGGAGCCAGGACAAAGAGGATAAGAGCTGAGAAACGGCCATTGAACTTGACAGGGTGGAGGCCCCAGGCAGTCTTGCCAAAAGCAATGTCAGCAGCAAAGGGGCAGTAAAAGGCTGAGTCCAGGGGCTAAGGACAGAAGAGCTGGGGATGAAAGTTTTGCTGAGATTGAAGGTCTGCTGAATCAATGATCAAATGGCAGAAGCTGATTGCTGGGCGGGAGAGGCCGGCCGGGGCAGAGATTTCAGAGTGTCAAGGTCAAAGAAGTGGTCCCAGCTAAGGGTGAGACACAAGATGGCTGGTGCTTGGGCGGCACAGGCCAGGACGTGGGCTCCACTGTCCACGCAGTGCTAGAGGTCACCCCAGGTCAAAGCAAACTTTGGTGACAGGAGCACCATGAGAGGTAGGTAGATGACCACCCTGATGACAGGGACTATGGAGGGAAGAGGATGATATAGAGAAGGTGAGATCCAGAGTGATACAGGTTACTGGGAAAGCTAAGGTGGGAAGATCCCATGTTCAGAGCCTTCGTGGGCTACAGTAAGTACCAGGCCAGCCTGTGCAGCTTAGCAAGCCCATGTCTCAGAATGAAAAGGAGGAGGATGTAGAAGAGGAGGCTGGAAGTGCAGGTCAGGGGCGGAGCATGTGCAAGGCCTTGGGTTCAACATACAGAACAACACCAATAAAAATAATGCTGTTGGATGTCTTCTCCATGATAGGCCACATGGATCCCAGAAGGGAACATCAAATACCCAGTGTCTAGGGAAGTATGCAAAGAATGCTGATTCTGTAGTTCAGATCCCCAGCATCAGGAAAGGTCTGGAGATAAAACCGATAGAGACAGAAGCATTTGAGCAGTTACTGAAAGCATGAGCAGAGGAGGGGGGTAGAGAGGGAGGGCTCTCTACCCTCAGGGAGGGCTGGGAACATGGCACCGGAAATGAGGGACGGACTGTTGGAAGTGAACCCATGCTGCCTGCTTGAGGAGCAGTAGGGCCTCCAGGTTACCGGAGTGAGGGAGGCCGGGGTGGGGTAAGGCGAAGAGGATGGAAGCCAGGGTCTCATTTAGAGATGCCTACAGGTTCCACAAGAACATCTGTTGGGCAGTCAGACACGGACGTCTGGGGCTGGGGCCTCAGGGTAGAAGTCAGGAATAAAAGGCTTGCTGGGGTTTGAGGATGGGACTGTAACTCAGTTGGCAGAGCAGAGCCCTGGGTTCAATCTGCAGCAGCGCATAATCCAGGTGTGTTGGGGCATGCCTGTAGTTCCAGCACGCAGGAGGCTGAGGCAGGAGGCTGAGCAGTTCAAGGTTGTCCTTGAGTGAGTTCGGGACCCTATCTCAGATAATAAAAAAAAAAAAAAAATGTTTGGGGGTGGGGTTCAAATCACAAGACTGGGTGAATCAAGAGTCCCGAGGAAAGGGCAGAGCGGGAGAGAGTCACAGCCAGGATTAGCAATGGCTTCTCACATTTCCACAAGCCTGAGAAAAGGTTCCCTGCTTTCCTCCAGGAGTCACAGAAGGACATGAGGGCAGATGGAGAGGGGGTCTTGGATTTTGAGAACAGTTTTGAAATGCTGCTGTGAAGGGGCTGGGGAGATGGCGTAGTTGAGACCTGAATTGGGATCTCCAGCACTCACGTCAAAAGGCAGATATGGTGGCACATGTCTGTAACCCCGGTTCTGGGGAGGCAGAGACAGGAAGACCCCGGGGGCTTGCTGGCCAGACAGTCTAACCAAATCGGCAAGCTCCAGGTTCAGTGAGGGACCCTATCTCAGAAAACAAGGCAGAGGGCTGGAGCAGCAGCTCAGCAGCTAAGGGCACCCACTGCAGAGGAGACAGGTTTGGTTCCCAGCACCCACAACCATCTGTAACTCCAGTTCCTGGGGACCCAACATTCTTTTCTTGCCTCTGCAAGTATCAGGCATAAACATTGCATGGACACATACATGCAAGCAAAACACTCATACACATAAAAATAAATAAATCTTTAAGAAAAGATAAGGTGGAAATCAATAGAGGAGACACCCAGCACTGACCTGTGGCCTCAGTGTGCATGAATGCCCACATACATATACATGCAACATAAACATGTAGACACAAATACTCCCCACCCCCTGAAATACTGCTGTGAATCCAAAAAGATGAAAGATAAAAGATATATACCTTAGGAGCCAAGTGTGGTGGTGCATACCTGTGATCCCAGGATTCAGAAGGCTAAGTGAGATAGGTGGGTGCTGAGTTCAAGTTCAGCCTGGAACGTAGAGCATGATTTTGTCTCAAAAGATAAAATACAATACAAAATTAAAATGGGAAGGGCCAGAGAGACAGCTGAGCAGATAAAGTCACTTGATGCCATACTTGGTGACCCAAGTTGGACCCCAGGAGCCATATGGTAGAAGGAGAGAACCAACCTACAAATTGTCCCCTGATTTCACATGCACTGTATGCACTGTGGCACACTGATACCCATACCCATACCCATACACACACAATAAATGAATGAAAAAATCTTTAAAATAGACTAAAATGGCAACATTGGGTGCCACTGATGACCTTGACCTTGTGGGAAATCCTGGAAGAGGCTGGTGGAAGCGCTGGAGTAAATAAGGCTGGTGGG
Organism: Peromyscus eremicus; assembly: GCF_949786415.1. NCBI lineage: Eukaryota > Metazoa > Chordata > Mammalia > Rodentia > Cricetidae > Peromyscus > Peromyscus eremicus. The sequence continues at coordinate 130,877,516 of NC_081419.1, read as the reverse complement.
GGGAGGAGGAGGGTGCAACTCTCTCTTGCAAAGCTTTTCTGAGAAGGAGAAAGAAAAGAGCTATCCTGGGAGAGCTGGAGTCAGGGGAAGGATGGTTTTCAAATATGGGAGAGCTCGGCCTGCAGCTACAGAGATAGGAGAAACTGTTCAGAAGGTAGCCCTCCTTCAAAAGGGATCAAGATTCCTGCTCTGAGAAAGGGTGGGTGAGAGTTCTGAGGAGAGAATGCCCCCAGGGTCATCCATTCATTGGCCAAGGAATCCTGGATAATACTACTACTTTAATCTCTAGTAACAGCCACGGGTTGTGCGCCCGACCCTGGCGTACAGTGCCTCTGTGTCTGACTAATCCCCGAGACATCTCAAGAGGAACATGTTGTCGCTGGTGTTTACAGACGAAGGGACTTAGGAAAGTAGCAGGTGTTTGAGCAAGAAGTGGAGGGGCGAGGGTGGAGGTGGGGCCCAAGCAGGGGGCGCTGAGCATCCCAGGGGGTGGGGTGGGACAGAATCACAGCGAGTGGGGCAGATGGGCGGTGGGTGGCAGAAGCTCGAGGGGTCCAGGATGACTCCGGGCTCTGACTGCAGCCCCCGTGGGTGGCGAGGCCAGGCGCTAATGAGAACAGGAGGGGTAGGAAACAGAACCGTTGTAGAGGCGTGGTGGCAGGTTTGCAGCGACTGTGAGAGAACCAGATGGAGCTGGCTTTGTTTCTTTGTCTTTGGGGGCTTCTGGGAAGGACTCAGGGGTTAACACAGCACAGAGGGAGCAGTTGCCCAGCAGGAAGGAACAGAAAGAGGGTCCGGGGGCCCAGGGCTTGGGCAGGAGATGCAGAGGAGACTCTGCCGCCTCTGACACTGTGAAAGAAAAGACTTACACAGCAGCTCTCTATATGGCCTTACTCCTCTGGAGCCAGCCTTGGTTCAATCCCACCTCCACCACTGACTGGGGTACATCACTTAACCTTCCTGAAACGTGGTTTCCTCTTATATAAAATGGGAACAGTGATAGTGTCTACTCTGGACAGGACTACACAGCCATGCTACCTATACAAGGTCCTCGGGGGTATTTCCAGAGTGAAGTGAGTACTCTGGGGACATTCACCATCTTTTGTATGTTTCTTTGTTTTGTTTTTTGAGACAGAGTCTTACCATGTACCCCAGGTTGGCCTTGAACTCACAGAGATCTGTCTGCCTCTGGCTCCCAAGTGTTGGGATTAAAGGTGTGTGGCACCATGACCAGCTTACTCTTCCTTTTGAGGGCTCTGTCTTGCTCTGCCCTTGAACACTCAGAACTTTAGAAAGGACAACATAAGGGCTGGAGAGATGGTTGAACCATTAGGAGTACTTCATGCTCGTACAGACCAGAGTTCAGTTCCTAAAAGCTCACCAACTCCTGCTCAACTCTAACACCCTCTTCTGTCCTTGGCTGGTACACATACACACATACACACACACACACACACACACACACACACACACACACACACTAATAATAATAAGGAAGGTCAGTGTAGATAAAGGACACACCATGCTGTGGCCTGCAATTTGCTTAGATACCTGTGTGTCGGCCACTTGCTAACAAGAGACATCTTAGCAATTGACCTGGGTTTTGAAGGGCGCATACAAGTTTTCCAGGTGGAAAGGAAAATTGAGCCATCCTCCCAGATGCTCTGCAGGGTCTCCAGATGCCGCATTTATGCCCAGACAAGAGGGACCCTGTGCCAAACCTGCCCTCAACATTCCCAGTCTGTGGGAAAACCAAAACAGACAAGAGAATGTGGTCACAGCAGCCATAACGGTACACCCAGGGGTCCTGGGATCCCCAAGGCAGGCTGTTCACCTGAATGGGGGTGGGGGTGGTAGGATGGGACATATAAGACAAGGGATGGAAAGGAAGCTGGTGACCCAGCAAAGGAGACAGCCACAGCAAAGCTAGGAGCTGGGGGCCCTGTGTTGGTGAAGGGCACTGGTGTTCCCAATCTTTCTGATCAGCCCTCCCTCCCTGACCCTCACTACCCACAGGCCTTCATGATTTCTCTCACTCATCCATTCTCGATCCCCTCAGCACCTAGGAAGAGCCATGCCTGAGTACAACATCTGTCCCTCCCGACTGGCACCCAATCCTCCACACAACCGTTTTTCCCCTGATGCTGAGACCCTGTTTCCACGCTCGACCTCGGTCACAGGGTCACACTCTCACTCCACAGCTTTTGCTAGCTCCCAATGGCTGGTGGGTTAAAACACAGACTTCGCCCTGGCTGCCGAACCACACCCTACAGAGTCATAGATCTTTCCTAGCATTGGTCCAGACTCTTCTCAAGGCCAAGACCATCCCTCAGGCGCCAACTCACCCTGTCAGCCCGCTGGGCACACTCCCTTTTAGGATCTTCCTCCAAGCTCGTGTCTTGTTCTGTCACTCATCCCACACTTGAGGTCCCACTTGTCTTCCTGTCTGTCTGTGTTTCTCCTTTGTTTCCTCTGCCTCCTTCACCTGTGTCTTGGTCTCTCTCTAGCACCTCCTGGTTCCTCCACCCCTGCCAGCACCGGCAGGGCAGACTTGGTGATATGTCCCAGGTTTTGTATTGGGCTTGGGCCTGCCCAGCAAGGCCTTTCATCCAGAAACCTCTGTCTCCTTTCTCTCTTTGCTGGTGTCTAAAGCTGAATTCAATTCCCTTCTGAGCCTGGTCCAGCTTTGCTGCACGCTGGCCTGTGCGCGCACGCGCGCACACACACACACACACACACACACACACACACACACACACGTGCACACACGCACGCATGCACGTGCATACTCATCTGTGGTAATATTTTATTTGTGCTCTAACAAATAAAACTTATCTGGGGATCAGAGGACAGAGCCAGCCACTAGATTAGACATAGAGGCCAGACAGTGCTGGCACACACGTCTTTAATCCTATCACTTGGGAGGCAGAGATCTATCTGGCCACACTGGGAACAGAACCAGGCATGGTGGCACACACCTTTATTCCCAGGAAGTGATGGCAGGAAGCAGAAAGGTATATAAGGTGTGAGGACCAGGAACCAGAGGCTTTTGATCAGTTCAACTAAGACCCTCAGGGGTGAGGACTCAGGCTTTCTGTCTGAGGATTCATGGAAACAGGATCGGCTGAAGAGTTGGCAAGGTGAGGTTGGCTGTGGCTTGTTCTGTTTCTCTGTTCTTTCAGTTTTCACCCCAATATCTGGCTCTATTTTTTTCTATTAATAAGACCTTTTAAGATTCATGTTACACTCATCTGTACATCTCTTGGCCAGCCTTGGCCAGGTCAGCTCCCAGGAAGGGCCTGTGTTTCCATTTACACCCACTACAGGCCGGTAATGGACATAGGACCCCAGTGGAAAGGGCAGGAACAGTGGCAGGAAGGTGCACAGCACAAGAGCAAACATCTAGGAGCACAGGTCACATGCTAGACCCTCATCTAAGCTCTGTATAATCATCCTCCATCCCTGCCACTCCTCCCCAAAAGTCCATTGTCCACCATGATCCAGTCTGGAGGAAACTGAGGCTCAGAGTGAGGAGCTTCCCAGAAGCAGAAGTGGTGGTCCTGGGATGCAGGCCTGCCTGATGCCAGCCCCACACCCTGTCACCCACAACTGCTGGGTCTTACTGGAGAGTTGAGGAGACAGAGAGGGGCAGAGCTGGCTCAGGGTCAGCACGCTGAGAACCTCTCCATCTCCTGGCCACACCCCTTACTGCCCTCCTCCTTGGCTGCCTCTGCACACCAGGCACTTCCAAGCAGACCACAGGCTACTGAAGGGGCCCACGCCAACCAGAGCCAAGCCAGAACAAGGGAACTGGCTAGAAGCCAGACTGCAGGGAAATGTTCTGGGGAAAGACTGTCAAGAGGCAGGGCAGCCTAAGCCTAAGAGGCCAGGGTTCCGAGCCCCCCACCCCACCCCCGCCCCATGTACTGGCAGCATAGGGTCACTTCAGGCAGCCTGGCTGTGAGAAGATGTCTGAGGGCGTGGGGTGCCTTATGTGCTGGGTGTCGGGGAACTGGGATGCCCCGGGCCGTGACACAGGGTAGGCAATTGGGTGGAGCTACCTTGGCTCACCAAAAAGGCAGTAGACCGTGGAAAGGTGAAGAGAGGACAGAAATGGCTGCCTGGGCCCCACTACCATGATCCAGCCAGAAAGGAGGAAATGGTGGACGGCAACCAAGCGGTTAGCTGGCTGTGTGACCTGGTATCCACTCTATCACTTGCCACCATGCACCAAGCATTCTCCACACAGACTGTCCTCACTTTGCAGGCCAAGACACTGCTCCAGAGATGTCACTTTCCTGACGCAAAGCAAGATGGAGCTGAGAGCCTGGAGGGGGACCTGCAAAGGACAGGGACAGATGGAGACCCACTGAGTTCTCCCAGGGAGCCTAAGGGAAGGTGTTTGCTGTCTCCCGGGGAGAGGCAGTGGGTAGCCTCCAGGCCCAGGCACTTCCCAGATCGCCCCTAGCTCCAGGGAATCTTTTAGAAACACCTGGAAGCCTCCTGTCCCTCCTCAATTCTATTTCCCGTCCCAAAGAACAAAGGAACCAGGGCCCAGTCACATCCTTAAAACACTAGTGAGCACGGGGAGAGGAAGAAGACAACTAATCCGGGGTGTCCCTCTCCATCTCACCTCTGCTCCCCACAACACATGCACCCCGATAGAAGCAGACATCTCAGACAGATGGACTTTCCAGACAAAGCCAACCTCCCAAGCCGGGGCTCCCAGTGCTTTAGCAGGGGTGCGTAAGTGAGGGGAGGAAACGGAGCGAAGAAGGTGGTGAGGCACCCCAGAGGCACCCGGTCCTTCCTCACCGGGAGGTGGACGCCCTGACATTTTATTTTATATTCTTCTGCACGCACTTTTTGCTTTTTTTCTACTTTTTCTACAGCGAACATGTATTCTGTCTGAAGCTGAAGGAAAACAATAAATGTCATTTCACAAAGAGCGAAGCTGTCCACGGAGCGGGAACAAAGCCCATGGAGAAGCTGCAGAAGCAGCGAGAGTGGGAGAGGCAGGAGGCACACACACACACACACACACACACACACACACACACACACACACACACCATCCTTCAGGCTCATAGCGTGAGCAGAGAGAGTGAAATTCCAGAAATCTCTAAGGGAGAGAAAGGGGAGAGGAGAGAGGGAAGCCGGGGAGGGACAGCCCGCCACCCCCTTGAACTTCACAACTCAGTAACCAGGCTACACAGGCCCAGTCCGCCCTCGTGGTGGTGAGGGCTGCGGTGTTTGTTTGCTTTTCTTATTACAAAGGTAACGAAGCTTTTTGTACTCAGGACCCACGATTCAGAAGAAAATCGTGTCCTACTTTTTGAATAGCAAAAGTATCTATGAGTGCCCCAGGGAGACAGGGAGGCAGCTGCAGAGAGACCACACACACACACACACACACACACACGTCAACACACACAACATCAGTGAAAAGGGCCACAGAGTCAGGGAGGCAGAAGCGAGACAAGCAGACACTGACCAAGGGACGTACGGACACAAGCACTCCAATGTCCTGCTAGGACTCCAGGGAGGTGGCTAAATTCAGTGAGGTGCGAATGAGTGAATGAAGAAATGAATGAGGAGGGACCAGGGCAGAGGCAGAAACGAGCAGGGAGGCAATCTCAATTACAGACCAGAGAGACGGTGACGGTGACGGAGGTGGAGAGGGACAGAGTCCCGACTGAGATAAAGCAGAGGGGCAGGCAGGTGGGGGCGGAACACTCGCACCCTCGCACCCCTTCCCACACACGGGCAGCAGATGCTGCGGCCAGTCCCTTGCCTGGAGAAAAGGGACATCAGGAGACTCTTATTTTTCTCTCTCTATCTCCTACATGTTCAGTCATAAAAAAAAAAATAGATTCATTCCTTTCACATCAGGCGAAACCACGTGCCTGGAAAGAAAAAGAAAGAAAAATGGAACAAAGCAAAGTAAAGCTAGAGAGAACGGGAAGGCGGGGGGGGGGGGGGGCGGTTAGACACACACACACACACACACACACACACACACACACACACACATACATGCGTACACACTCATGCACAAGAGCACACAGGTGTGAGAGGAGACTTAGAGGGAAGTAAGCCAACAAGACCTAGAGCTCCGAACCCCACAGAGGCAGCCCTCACTCCGAAAGAGAAAGTGCGTTTTCACCAGTTTGTGCCAGTTGAGGCTGCAGCCTGTTGCCTGGAGTTCAGGGTCAGCTGGGGTACGAAGTCTAGTCTGAGCCAGGGCAGGCAAGGGTCCTCTGGAAGGGAGTCCCAGAGCCCGGGATGCAGAGAAGTTCGGGGAGGAAAGCGGGAAGAAGAAGGGCAGAGGGAGCCCTGCTTGCCAGGCACGGGACTCAAACTGCAGGACTGAGAGGGGCTGGGAAGGGCATGGCAGGGAGCAGGGCACCACTCACCCACACCTACCCTAGCCACGAGGCCACGAGGCCACGAGGCCACGAGCAGCTGTGTTTTCACACATCCTAAGGCCGATGTGGTTGGAATGGGGCATGCTGATCCACAAAGCCAGAAAGGTCGTTCCCTGGCTAGGTCAGGGTGGCCTGACATGGAGCTGCAGAGTGGATGGAAAGCCACTTAGGGGCAGGTAGGGGCTTTCTGAGGGATGAGGGCGAATGACTGGTACACACATCTGGCTCCAGATTCTATGTCCAGAGCTCAGGAGCAGGGGGCAATGTACCCAGGAGTGAGTGAACCACAATGGGACCCGGGGCGGCAAGAAGACAGGGCTTTGAGACAGCTGGAGGAGCCTGGCAAGCAAGGGCAGGCAGGGTGGGTGAAAGGAAACAATGGGAGCTCTTGTGCGCCCTCTCTCTCTCTCTCTCTCTCTCTCTCTCTCTAACACACACACACACACACACACACACACACACACACACACACACACGAGCAGGATGAAGAGGAGAAGACAGAGCGGGGGGGGGGGGGGGGATGAGTGAGGGAAGCATGAGGCATGAAGTAGCCAGACGTGGCACATCTGGAAAAAGTGAGCTGAGAGGAGACAGGCCAAGAGGAGAAGGAAGAGGGTGGGGGGCTGAGAGAGAGAGAGAGAGAGAGAGAGAGAGAGAGAGAGAGAGAGAGAGAGAGAGAGAGAGAGAGGAGCTCATCCCGCACACGGAGGAGTGGAGAGAGGAGTGGGGGGCATGCAGGTGGGCGGGGAGCTGGGGGACACGGTACTGCACCCTCCCAAGTGACACCTTCTATATACAGAACGGATCAAGGAGAAGACACCGTGAACACACACACACACACATTCTCTCTCTCACACACACACATTCTCTCTCACACACACACACATTCTCTCTCTCACACACACACATACATTCTCTCTCTACACACACATTCTCTCTCTCACACACACATTCTCTCTCTCACCCACACACATTCTCTCTCACACACACACACATTCCTCTTTCTCATACACACACACAATTCTCTTTCACACACACACATTCTCTTTCTCTCTCACACACATTCTCTCTCACACACACACATTCTCTCTCTCACACACACATTCCTCTTTCTCATACACACACACATTCTCTCTCACACACACACACATTCTCTCTCTCTCTCACACACACACACATTCTCTCTCACACACACACATTCTCTCTCACACACACATATTCTCTTTCTCTCTCACACACATTCTCTCTCACACACACACACTCACATGCGCATACTCTCACACACACACATTCTCTCTGTCTCTCAACACGCACTCTCTTTCTCACACACACACACTCACATGTGCACACACACGTTCTCTCTCTCTCTTTCTCATACACACACACATTCCTCTCTCTCATACACACACATTCTCTTTCTCTCTCTCACACACACACACACATTCTCTCTCTCATGCACACACTCACATGTACACACTCACAGGCACACACACATTCTCTGTCTCTTCTCAACACACATGCTCTCACACACACTCACATGCACACACACACATTCTCTTTCACACAGATTCTCTCTCACACACACACTCACACATGCACGCACACACACATTGAATGCAGGATGAAAGCCTGACTCCCAGAGCACAAAAAAAGAGGCCCTGGAGAAGCCCAAAGGGACTCCTGTCTACCCAATCCTGCCTTCTTAAAGAATGAACGTGACCCCCAGGGCTAGAGCAGAGAAGAAAACAGTACAGTAAAAAGGATCATATGGACAGACAGACAGACAGTCCTACTGAGAGAAGAGAGACCTAGTATGCTACAGCATCTCCTGGGCACACACATGGGCACACACATCTCTGCTGCTCGCTCAAGGTGTCCAGAGCCATCCAGCTAACACTAAGACTCGGAGGAAAGGGGCAGAGAGGCAGGAGTGATGGCCTGGGACACGTCTCTCTTCTCTACCTTTCTCACCCAATGGCTTTCTCCCCAGTTGCTGCAGGAAAGCCCATCCTGGTACAGTCACACGAATGCTAAGGGGTTCATGGGCACCCTGATGGACACCCTGATACCTCCCGCACACAGCAGGGTGGAGGCTGTTCTGGGAGCTCTTCCCTCAGGATACCTCAGAGGGAAGATGCTAACCGCAAGCGATGCAGAGCATCAGAAACCGCTCACAGGCTTGGGGAGGGGACTTTCAGCCAGATGGCAGCCTAAGGCACATCAGGCTGGACCCCGTGGCTGGGAAAGTAGCAGATATAAAGGCCCTGAGGGCAAGAAGGTGTGTGGCTGGCCATCTGGATGCTGGTGGCCATCCCGTCCCAGCCGGTGACAAAGGGAGGCGAGGTGTGGAAAGTGTGCCACCACCCGGCTAAGGCCTGAACTGCACCCATTCTAGAGCTTTAGGGGACAGGATGGCTGAAGCAGAGGAGGGACAGATCAAGGGTGTGTTGGAGGAGCTGATGTCTAGAGAGGGTGACAGAGGGATCAGGGCTAGGTGGCCAGCCAAGGGTAGCAGGGGAAACTGGAAAAGAACGGCAGTGACACTAACGGAGTACACCAGAGGCAGCGGGGACGGAGACTTGTGAGCCACAGCCTCAGAGCGCCGTGGTCCAGAGACAGCTGGCGTGACTGGATCATCGCAGCAAGAGGAGCCAGAGTGTGGCTCATAAAGATAGCAAAAGCCATGGGCCTTGGAGAGGAGTGAAGCAGGAAAGCCCAGCCTCCCCCAAGGGTGAGCCCATGCCTACGGGATGAGCCCTCAAATAGTAAATAAAGAAGTCACTCTGCAGTCGCATGCTGAGATCCCATTCACACGGTGTGTCCGGAACAGATGTCCAACGGACAGTGCACAGACAATGTTTCCAGGGACAGGCTGTGCGGGGGGAGCTGGTGAGAGGCAGCGGCCTTACACGCTGGGAACGCTCTAAGGCTTTGAGTTGTTCACCTCCAGAGGCCAGTTTTGGGTGGGATGCGATGTTATCTCAATTTTAAAGTTTTTAATTTAAAAAGGAACAGCAGCATACTTTAGAATTCAACAAGCAGGGACAGAGGGCGGCGCCATCGACCCTGTGGAGGTCCCGAGGCTTGGACAGGTGGAGGCTCCGGGAGCTGGGGAACCCTGAGGAGAAGGGTTCTGGAGGGACAGGCTGGAGGTGGAGAACCGGTGGAGGGTGGTGAGAAGCAACATAGCAAAGAGAGACTGATGTGGGAGACAAGGAATACACCCCAAACAAACGCATAAGTGGGCAGCAGAGAAGCCCAGCAAAGAGGGTGCTGACATTTGCAAATACTCCAGGGAAGGAAGGCCTCTCTAAAGAGGAGGCACAGGAGCGGGGACCTGAGGGAGGCAACTGAGGGCAGGGAAACCTCTGGCAACTGGTTCCAGCAGGGGTAGGAGCAACTTGTCATACTTGAGAAAAGGATGGGCAGGGGAAAGCACAAGGCTAGAGCCAGCAGGGCTTCGTACTTTGGTTGTAGTTAGTCCTGGGAATTTGATTCTGTGATGGGGTGCCCTAGAGACCTTAGGGAGAACAGGTGGAGGGAAGAATATAAGGTCACGAGGAGCCCCTGACCAGTTCCACCCCTGTGGGAGACTTGATGGAAGATTCAGGTGAACCCCAGATTCTCCCAACACTGACTCTCCAGCAGAGAACCGGAAGGGCCAAGTGAGGAGCTCTGGGGAGGAAGGAATGGGGCACAGACAGAGGCGCGAAGGCAGGGGAGGGAAGAGGGAGAGAAGGATGGAGAGAGGGAGCTGCCAGAGTGGGAGCCTCAAGGCGAGGCGAGACCCCCCTCTCTGCCAGGGCTCAGGATGACGCACACACGCTGAGCCCACGCTGAGCCGGCTCAGCCAGAGCTGTGACGCACTTCGCCTGCGAGGCTGCCACGCACAGACATTGACGCGCGGACCCCAGCAAAGTCCCCAGGAGAGGGGCTTCGGGGAAGGAGGGGCGCGGGGAAAGAGTAGGCAGGGTAGGAGGGTGAAAAGGAAGACAGAGAAAAGGAAGGACACACAGCCACGCAGACAGGAGACACGGACACCCAAGTCACCGCTTGCACTGGCAGAATGGCCAGTGACCCACATACAGATGAGCAAATATGGCCAGCTGGACCCACACCCCAACACATGGAGTGCCAGACACATGCCCACTGACCCACGCACGCAAGTTAGATGCATGGCTGATCCACAGAGAGACATTCCAACGCCCAGAGGTGACAGACTCCAGTCCTCTGTCTGGGGCAAGGGCTCACAGTACCTCCCTCGACAATACATAGGGCTTGTGGGGATCTGGGCAGCCACCAGACACACCTCAAGGATGAGGCGGAAGGGAGGGGAAGGGAAGCAGAGAAGGTGAAGAGATTCAGGTGAGGAGGAATATATGGAACACATGCTGTGTGCCCCGCCCGCCCCGCCAAGCCAAATGTCTACCTCCCTGGGCTGCCCGACAGAGACAAGGCCCTGATGTGCCTGGTGAAGGAAGGACCACAGGTAGCCCCTGTACCAAGTGACAGGTGGCAGGGAAGCCAGGCCCAGGAGGAGAGGCAGGGTTTATGGGGGGAATCTCACAAACAGGACATAGAGGATGTGCTGGCCAGACTGGGGTTCTAAGTGGGTGGTAAAAGCTATAGTGGGGGCCTCCAGGCGGGACCGGCACAAAAGTGGGGTGGCTTAGAAGTGAGTCTGGAATGCTGGGAGACCCGCACTGGGGTGACAGACACCAGGGTGGTTCCTACTGAGGGGTGCTGAGCTCCGGAGTAGGGACAGGGGTGGTGGGCATGGTAAGTGTAAGAAGGACCCTTGGGAATAGGGGAGGCTGGCCCAGTGTTTCCAGAGGTTGAGGACAATTACAACAGGGTGGGGAGAAGCGGAAGGCAGGCAAGCTCCTGAGAGCCCTGTGTCAAGGGGCGGCAGAAAGTCCAGTGGGTCGGGGCTAAGAAGAGCCAGGCGTGAAGTCTTCCCAGCGCGGGGCAACATGGGATTGAAGGGTCCTTCTCAGGTAGGAAAGACAGACCACGGTAGGTATGTGGGTCCAAGGTCCTAACTCAAAAGCCGGGTACACCAGGGAGCACAGAGCTCGCAAAGGAGGGAGAAGGCAGGAAGGATGGAGGCCAGAATCCTGGTCTACCTCTCAGAGATAGTGAGGGGAGCAGGAAGGAGGCAGGGACTAGGGGAGAAGTTGGTCCAGCCTCCCCTGAAAGTGTCTAGCAGGAGTGTACAGGGAGGGAGGCAGAGATCAGGGAAGCAGAGAGGGAGGAAGATGGTGAGGAGCCTCTCTCTCTCCCTCCCTTTCTCTCTCTCTCTCTCTCTCTCTCTCTCTCTCTCTCTCTCTCTCTCTCTCTCTCTCTCTCACACACACACACACACACACACACACACAGCATGGAGGCAGAATTAAATGAAACTTGGGGAGGGAGCAGAAACCAGACAGAAGAGAGTCGATACTTACAGAGCCATGTTAGAAAATGTGAGCTGAATGAATAAAGACAAAGGGGCTCCTGGGAGAGAAGCCACAGAGGACAAGCCAGCCATTGTGGAGCACTCCTGTAATCCCCGCACTCAGGAGGCAGAGGCAGTGGATCTCTGTGTAGATCCAGCCTAATCTACATAATGAGTTCCAGAACAGCCAGGGCTACACAGAGAGACCCTGCCTCAATAAAATAATAATAATAATAATAATAATAATAATAGTAGTAGTAATAGTAATAATAATAATAACATCCTCTGAGTTCCACAAACAGTGAGCAGTGAGGCCACGGAGAAAGGGCAGAGTGAAGGGAGAACCCCCAGGACCCCTCAGCTGGCATCAAGGAGCTACCTGGAGAGGAGATGTCCACTAGTGGGGTGGGCCTTGAGGGTTGGGGGCCTGGGAAGTGAGTGGGCAGAGGCCTTGGATGCCTGGATCCCCACTATGGGGAATGGAGCTGGAGGAGGGTAGATACTCACAGAGGAGAGACAGTTGTGGCACCCAAGAAAGGAGCCTGGAAATAATTAGCAAGGGCCAGTGAGATGGCTCGGCAGAGTTACCTGGTATTGAACCTGAAGACCTGAGTTCAGGCAGTTTGGACACACTAAATGCATAAATAAATGGGAAAAAAATTAAAATAACTCCTGGACAAACAGGAGATGGGCAGGACAAAGGGATGGGCACAAAGGTGGGTCCTGGAACACATCTGCAGAGCATATGTAAACACTGGACAAAGCCTGGGAGAGCCCTCCCACCCTGCAAAGGGCCTGAGAGAGGCTTGGGGAGAGCCTGCAGGCTGAGCGAGGCAGGCTGCAGGAGAAAGCAGAGCTGAGCCGACAGCTGCTGCCGCTCACCCACACCCTCACGGGAGCTGACCAAAAGAAAATGTAAAGGGAATTACCCCGGGATGGGACAAAGGAGTAGGGAAAGTGGCAGAGATGACATGTTACCAGGCAGCTTACACACACACACACACACACACACACACACACACACACACACCCCTCTGAATGCCCTGCACGTGCACTCGCAGGGCCAGGCAGATTTCAGAAGTACCCTGGAGACAGGCAAGACCAGGAGGGCTCGGAATTTCAGACTATAGCACATGCACTTGGACGGATGGAGAACAAAGGGTGTTGACTGCGTGAACGGGCAAGCACGGGCCATCGAGATTGGCATGAAAGCTACAGGCCACAGATCGGGGCCGGCAGGAGCTTCAGGGACACTGAATGCCCCCCCCACACACACACACACTCACACACTCACTCACACTCACACTCACATGGCTGGCAGCAGCAACAGCTTTACAAGGAATGCTTTCTGAAGAGCCATGGGAATGAAGAAAAACAACCCCCCCCCCCAACCAATGGCAGTGACCCCAAAGCCGAGGGGAGGCCCCACACTAGGAAGCCAGTAGTCTGACCCCACAGGCCACGCCTGAGGGGACTTGAATGAGGCTGGGGGTTTGGGGGGGGGAGTGTTGAAAAGAGCGCCAGAAAGGCATGTGGGATGCTGGCGGACGCACACTTGGGACTATGCAATCACATCTCAATTGAAACTAATCAGTTCCAGAGCAGGCGACACACAGAGCTCTAACCTGGGGCAGAGACACAGGAGAGCCACAGGAGGGAACAAAGAAAGGCTGGGAAACAGACAGGGAGGCTGCAGGACAGACAGCCACCGACCACCTCCTGAGAACAGCAGTGAGGGCTGACTGCAGGGGCAAAGTTATGAATGCAGGAAACACGAAGCCGTTTCTGTCCAGCCGTGGAAGGGATCTCGGCATCACTCCTGCTGGATCCAGGGACAGGAAAGACCCGGGATCATACCACCAAGGCTGCACACGTGCCTTGCTTTGTATGCCATACATGCAAAGTCATATCACAGCCCCACCACAGGCACACTGTGTGTCACATACCACACATTCCACACCAAATATGTTATGTAGCACACTACACCTCATGTACCACTGATGTCTCACTCCACACACCACAAATTCCCACAATACAAAATGCAACCACTCCACACATGTGCCACATTCCACATACCACTCGGGGGAGTCACACACCTGGACTGTGGGAGTTCGGGTGGTGCTGGGTAAGAAAGGGGGATCCAGACCCAAGGAAACACGCATGCACACACATGAATACAAACACACACGTGCACAAGCTCACATGCACACACACACACTGACACACGTTCACACACATGCAAACACACATCTACACACACACACACACACACACACACACACACACACACACACACACACCATCAGGCTTTCGCTTCTCTGGAGCCCTATCCTCCCATCCAGACAAGCTCAGGGCCTGTTGTCACTCTCCTGAAGCCTAGGGATTTTCTGCATCTGGCCTGTCTTCTCATTTAGACAGAAGGGGGTTGGTGGGCCCAGCTTATTCTCTAGCCCCCAAATTACAGTCAGGGCCGAGTCAGGGACTCCATACAAATCGTCAAGGAAACAAATGAATGGACCAGGAGGGAGAGAACGGAGGAGCCAGTGTTCTGAACACACGGGATGGAGGGAGGCCGGAGATAGCTTTCAGGGTTTGCAGATTATAAAAACAGAGGGGAAGGGGGGAAGGGCACGGAGGGAGGCCAGCACATCTGGAATAATCAGGATGGAGGAGGGAGACCTGGAAGCCGGCAGGAAATGGGTGAGTGAAGCCCCCCTACCCCGTATGGAGCACACACAGGCACACACACATGCACGCACAGTCGCAGAGACTGGGCAACTCCCTGGAGGCAGGGAGAGGACGGAAGGAGGGATGAGGGCCTCTGTCTGCCCCTCTCCCTCTCTCACGTGCAGCTGGGCAGGAACAGCTGCTCCACTGTTCGAGCTTTCAGAAGAACCATGGGAGTAAAAGGAAACCCCGCCCCACCCCCAGCAAGCCGATGCCAGTGACCCCCGAAGCCAGAGCAAGGAGAGCGGGAAGAAAGGCAGAATCAAGGGACTGGGGAGGGGGAGGTTTGAAGAGCTTTGCAGAAACCCAGACCTGAAGGGTAGGAGACAGCATGGGGGCTGGGCCCAGCCCTTACAGACCAGCAGACAATCAAAGCCACGTTCATTTGGTGTGAAATGAATGAATGAATGGACGAGAAAGACAGATAGATCCACGAGGGTAAAAGACAGGGGCAGAGAAATTACAGAGCCAGAGAGATGTCACCACACATATAAACACACCACCCTGGGCACAGGACAAACAAACAAAAAAAAAGGGAATGGGTGACACAGGACCCTCACTCCCCAGACAGGGTTTCTCTGTGTAGCCCTGGCTGTCCTGGCACTTGCTCTGTAGACCAGGCTGGCCTCAAACTCCAGAGATCTGAAGAGTAGGAGCAATGGAAACAGAAAGGGCCCCGGGGTCTCATGCTCTGAAGCAGGATAGTTAAGCAGGCCAAACCTGCTTAACTAAAGATGCCCCCTGCCTCTGCTGTCTGCACCTGTCCCTGTCTCTCTCACATGTAGAGCCCCGTGAAAGCAAACTTAACATGGCCAGAGTGTGGAACTAGAAACCAGAGAAGGAACTGGTGGGGAGCGGAGAGGGAAGTGACCACCGCCTCCCTCCCCTGCATAGATTTTGCCCCATGGGCTGGGGCCTGGGGGCATCTCAGCCAGCCCCCCAGCACCTGGTCCAGTGGGTGGAACTCTGCACCACCATGGCAGCCCCTGAAGATCCCAGGGCTCAGAGAAAACTTGCAGGGTGCTCTATGGCCGTGGACATGTTCTGAAGGTTGAATAGGAGCTAGAAAGAGGAAAGAGATTTCCAGAGTAGAACCAGCCAGGCCCAGAGTATGAAGCTGGAAATGGACAGAGGACAATAGGGAGGAGAAACTGAGTCACAGTGGAAAGGGAGAGCTAGAGAGCATTGTGTGGAGGTGGATGTGAACTCACACCACCTATCACAGCATGCCATGTTCACCTAGATCACCCCTACTCACAGACCACAGGGTGTGTGTGTGTGTGTGTGTGTGTGTGTGTGTGTGTGTGTGTGTGTGCAGAGAGCGTGACCGCACTGAGTATAGAAGATCTGCGGGGAAGCAGAAGACACAGGCCATAAGCCCCTATCCACACCTGCCTTGTTCCTTGACACACATTTTTAAAAAAGAAAGAAAGCAGGACAGACAGTTGAGGCCACCTTATACAAAGTCAGGAGAATGGGGTGGCCTCGGGTGTCCACTGTGGTACTGACTTGTGAAGAGGACATGAAGTAAGACGTGTTCTGGTTTTAACTGAGCAGCTAGCAGGGACTTGCAGGTCCAGGTTTACTCTGGAGAAAAGAAGTCTTTACAGGTCTCCAGATGGGTCGGGGACAAGGCAAGGAAGGTGTCAGGGCTTCTCCCCGGGGGCTCAGGGTCTGCATGGGTTCACTCCTACCCACCCCACCAGGACACACACACACACACACACACACACACACACACACACAGCCTTTGAGATCACCCATGAACACACTCCACGCAGGTTAGGCAGCCCTGCCCCATCATGCCAGCTGCCCGTGTCTCATAAGCATCCTTGCCCTAAACTTTCGCTTCCCCTAGACCCTTGGTGCTGCATCTGTCCCATCTGATCACATCACCCCTGAGTCCCGGAAGCCACCCAGCTGCAGGGATCAAGGTGCCTAACTGCTGTGTTCCCTCACATCCAGACTCTTCTTTCTCTCACACACGTAGTAGATGTTCAATAAACAGCTGGCCAAACTGAGGTCTGTTTGTGTTTAATCAGACAGTATGCAAAGTATGTACAACCAGTTCTGGGTTCCCCTCCTTCTAAACCTGGGCCACGGAATGTGGGATCCCCAGGTCCTGCCCAGAGCTGGAGGGTCCCCAAGGCCTCTGCATAGTCATCTGAAATCTACAAAACACTGTTAAAAAAAAAGAAAAGAAAAAAGAAGAAAACAGGACAGTTGAGGCCACCGTATACAAAGGTCCTTGGGTAGCTGGAGTGGGGTGGGGAGAATGGGGTGGCAAGCTCAGACTTGCCAGGTAGATGGGAAAACTTGGGCAAGAGACGATGGGAGGGAAGTGGAAATGTCAGAGCAGGCCAAGCTTGGCCTCCTTCCCTGCAAGCAGGGCCTGGCTGGCTCGAAGCCCCGGCAGTGGGGACATTATTGCTGTGATGGGGCAGTGGGTGAAATGGTCATGTCTGGGGGGAGAGTCGGGGTGTTTTTACATGTTAAATATGGACACAAGGAAAGACACACAGGCACATGTACACACACATACACACACAGGGGCCCTCAGTTGAGATGCCACAGACCATCAACTACCCACCTTACAGATGCGGACACTGAGGCAGAGAGAAGCCACCACATACCCCAAGGCTGGGCAGAAGAGTCAGGGACCAAGCAGTCAGTTGACTGCTGTCCGGGGGCTGTGGGCCCCTTGGACTCCCAGCTGTGATCTATACAGGGGCTGAACAATGGCACGGGCCACAGCCACAGGAGCAGAGACTGTAGCTCAGAGAGAGGGCAGGGCCAGTGTCGGGACACAGCAGTGAGGGTCCCCACCCACCTTTCCCTGGCCAAGGAGCTCCCTCCGTCCCCATGAGCTGAGGTACCAGCATGGGCGGAGAGCAGGGGCCAGGTGTTGAAATGATCGGACAAAAGGAGGAGGACAACTGGGGCTCCCAACTTCTCAGCTCTTCCGCTTGATTGCCTCTGCAGCCTGGGAGCTCACTCCATTTCATGGCTGGCGCTTAAGGTCAAAGCCCACCCACATTGTGACTGACCCTGGTGCACACCATCACTTTGCACCCCTCATTCCTGGCTCAGCGTTATGCTCGCCTCCATTCTTCCCCCACGACAGACCCATGAGCGTCAGTGGCAGAATTCTGCCCCCGGTAAACCAGTCTCAGGCCTTTAAGGACAGTTTTCATCGGTTCCTGAGAAGACAGAGGGAGCACCAGGTCCTAACCCACCTCAACCCTGAACTGCCCATGGCCTTGGGCAAGTCACGGCCCCTCTGGATTTCATTTTCCAACAGAGAAATGAGGACAATGTGTTGGTGATCGCCAAGGGTCCCATGTGGAGGACAGGGCTGAAGGAGCGCTCACTCAGACTCTTATCCCAACGTGTGTTGGGCCTTGGGCTGTCTAGCCTGAGAGCCATGGAAGATGGTTCCAGACCCAAAATTCCACCCAGAAGCCTCCAACAAGGATGGCCAGGGGCAGGAAGTAGATCTAGGCCAAGGGCTGGGCCTCATTCCTCTTTGGAAAGGCTCTTTGGCCAGCTTGAAACAGACCCAGGGTGAAGAACGTGGGGAGGAGCCAGGTGAGTGGAGTGGGCTGAGGTTGGAAAACTGCCCTCCCTCCCCCAGCCCCTGCTCTTCACCCAGTGTCTTCTACGAGAAGTAGGCTGACTCCAGAGAGAATGCAGAGTGGGCCTGTGGCCAGGGCAGGCTGTGGGGCAGTCACTGTACCAGCCTCAACCTGTCCTTCCAGGCTGCCCCGTCCCTGAGGCAACCCAGCCCCAGAGAGAGGGTGAAGGGAGGCAGGTGCATCAGATGCCACACCCAGAAGCCTAGGGGCGACAGTCCTGTGCACACAGTTCCTATAGGTTCTCCCCAGGCTGGTACTGAGGCTCGGTGGACGTGAAGTAGTCCTCCAGGAAGGCCTGTAGGTACTCGAAGGTGGGCCGCTCCTCAGGCTCCTTCCGCCAGCACTGGCACATGAGGTCATGCAGGGACTCGGGGCACTCGGGGGGACAAGGCATCCGGTAGCCCCGCTCCACCTGGTCCAGCACTTCACGGTTCACCATCCCTGTGAACAGAAGGCTGTGAGGCGATGCCTTAGGAGACTGACGCAGCCTGTCTCTGAGGCTAAGAGCCCTGACCAGAGGCAGCCTGAGATCAGAGACTAGCCTCTTTGGTAACCAGCCCCAGGAAAAGGAAGCCCAGAGGTAGTGAGGGGGTGAGACTTGCCCTTAGGGCCAAGGTCAGGGACACAGGTGTAGCCTCCTCACCAGGGTAGGGCACCCGTCCCTTCGTGGTGAGCTCGGTCAGCAGGATCCCAAAGGACCACACATCTGACTTGATGGTGAATCTGCCATAGAGAGCAGCTTCAGGAGCAGTCCACTTGATGGGGAATTTGGCACCTAAAGGCAAGAAAGCA
Organism: Peromyscus eremicus; assembly: GCF_949786415.1. Classification (NCBI taxonomy): domain Eukaryota; kingdom Metazoa; phylum Chordata; class Mammalia; order Rodentia; family Cricetidae; genus Peromyscus; species Peromyscus eremicus. The sequence continues at coordinate 130,858,497 of NC_081419.1, read as the reverse complement.
CAGGCTGTCACTACCGGTCTGCCACAGGAGCATTACTCTCCCAAGTCCACTTGGCAGACTGACACCATCGGATGACCCCCCAGGAGCTCCCACCTTGCCGGGCTGTGTATTCGTTGTCTTCTATGAGCCGGGCCAGACCAAAGTCAGCCACCTTACACACCAGATTCTCCCCGACCAGGATGTTGGCGGCTCGGAGGTCCCGGTGCACATAGTTCATCCGCTCCACGTAGGCCATACCTGAGGCGATCTGTAGAGACAGAGAGCCTGGCTCAGGGATCAACCCACACCCATCCCAGGGCTGTAAACAGGTGTCCCGGGCTGGTCATTCCCAAGGATAGAGAGAGGACCAATGCCTTGCCCATCCCATGTCTTTTCAAGCAAGGAATTCATTCAGCTTAGAGTAATCATCACTGGTTTGAAAAAGTAGACCATGGCTGGAGAGATGGCTCAGCGGTTAAGGCACTGACTGCTCTTCCAGAGGTCCTGAGTTCAATTCCCAGCAACCACATGGTGGCTCATAACCATCTGTAATGAGATCTGGTGCCTTCTTCTGGCCTGCAAGCATATGTGCAGACAGAGCACTAATGCCTAAAAAAAACATAAATAAATAAAATTTTTAAAAAGAAAAAGAAAAGGTAGACCAGAGCTCTGTGGGGGAGGGGTCCAGGCAAAGGGCAATGGGGAAGTCGCAATAAGATGCAGCCAGGGAAGCAGGTGAGTATAAAAAAGAGGACCCAGATGACCCAAGGACACAGGAACATGCCTGGTCCTGCCTGTTGTCCTGAGTCCCCTCTCTGAGCCTCGGTTTCCTCATCTATCAAATGGAAACAACAAATTTTAAACTTTTCATATTTTATTTTTATTTTTAATTATGTATATGTGCGTCTCTGATGCCCAGATATGGTGTGCTGTCCACAACTACCTACTTACCATCCCAGGCACCAGCCAGGGCTCCACTGAGTAGCAAGGGGAGATTTGGGTGTAATGAAAGCAGGCCTCCTAGAGAGGGCGCTCCAAGCCCGAGAGCTAAAGGTGTGTAGGAAGGTGGGAGGGAGACTCACCTGAGCAGCCATGTCCACCAGCTGGGGTAGCCGCAGGTATTTGCCCGTTTCCCCCTTGAGAAAGTCCAGCAGACTCCCTGGAGAGAAAAAAAACAGCTCTATCCTTGCCAGGGTTTCCCTGTGCAGGAACCTGTGGCCCCCAGACCCTGATCGCCTGCTCAAAAGCCTCAGTTCAGTCTTTGACACTCACAGGCAAACACTCCAGGGAGCTGGACCAAGAAATCCTACTGGGTCCTTGCAGTGGTGGTGGTGGTGGTGGTGGTGGTGGTGGTGGTGGTGGTGTGTGTGTGTGTTGGGGGACGTTCGACGCAAAAGACTATGTGTAAAGCCCAAGACACATTATGTTTATCTGGACCAAGCCTGCCAACCCGTGGCTGCCTGGGGCTGGAGAGTCCCAGTCACTAAGGACAGCAGGGAACCTTGAGGTAACGTGGGTGGGTGCTATATACACATTTTGTGTTTTGAGTCTGGGTCTCAAGTAGCCCAACTCACTATGCAATGGAGGCTGACTTCGAACTCTTGATCTTTCTCCTTCTACCATCTCAGTGCTGGGACCACAGGTATATGTCATCATGCCTAATCGGTGCAGCGCTAGGGATCCAACCTAAGGCCAAACTCCAGGCCTTGTGTGTGCTAGGCAAGTACTCTACCTACTGAGCTCCAGCCCCAGCCCCACATGACTGTTTACTGAGGCATTCTTGCCTTGTAGCCAGCCTGGCCTCAAACTCAAGATCCTCCTGCTTCAACCCCCTGGGCACTGGGATTACGGGTGTGGGCCACCACACCACCTAGGGATCTTGACAGTGGTAAAGGACAGAAGGATAACCCCTTTTTTAAAAAGGTATTATTATTTCTTGTTATTATTTATGAAAGGAACGAGGCAGTCCCTCAGGTAACCGTCCACTCATCGAGGGTTGGCTCAGGGTAAGAAGCAAGCTGTCCTCGTGTGGCCTGCTCTGTGCAGGCACCTGGGTGCCGCTCTCCCCAGGCACACGCCTTACCCTTGCTCATGTATTCTGTCACAATGTAGATAGGTTCCTCCGACACCACGGCATACAGCTGCACCAGTTTCTCGTGCCTCAGTTTCTTCATGACTTGGGCCTCCTGCAGGAAGGCCTCGGGAGACATGGTGCCTGGCTTCAGGGTTTTGATGGCAACCCTCGTGGTGCCGTTCCAGGTTCCTGTGGGGGAGTGACAGTGCCCTCAGCACAGGCCACCATTCTGTGGCACTGGGGCCTACATGGGTGCCTATCTCAACCCTTGCCTCCCGACTCATGGAACGGGCTCAGCCATGGCCAGGGACCTTACTCAGACTCTGTATTCCCACTTATAAAATAGACTCAAGGATGGAGACTCCTCCCAGGACTGTGAAAGGAGTGTCTGGAGTCTGCTAACAAACCATAGCTGCCATGAGACATTGATTGGTAAGGAACGTTGCCAGAGAGCAGGACAGCAGCCTGGTGGGTAGGTGAGCAAGGGCCCATCTCAATTGCTTTCACTTGGGGTGACCATGTTTCTGCTGGGTGGGGCGCTGCCAGGACTCCAGGCATCAGCAACCAGGACATGGGAAGCCTATGTCTGGGGCCACTGGGGCCACCAGAACAAGAGGTTAGCTCCGTGCCAGCACCTCACCAGGCAGGGAAATGACAGGGCAGCCTGGGAGTCCCCCTTGTCACAGGACTGGGTCTGAGGGTAGCACAGGTTAGCTCTCTAGCCCTTCCTGAGTCAGGCTATCCAGGGATCTGTTTATGGCAATTCCTGGTCTATGTAGAACCCCAGAATGAAGTGAGAGGCCCTCTCAGATCCCCACCGCACACTTGCCAAGAATCATAGTTGAGATGGACCGAGGCTGTGGCTCACCCAGGTTCTGTCTAAATCCTCCTTTTGGTCTGAGCTTGGGAGCTGGCTTTTCCTTCTTCTTCACAGCCCAGGACATACGTCCCTTCCCCACCTGGCCCCAGCCCCTCTAGCGCCCTCTGAAGGGAGGAGAGTGAAGTGGCACAGCCACTGCAGCCCCAATCAGTGCCCCTGTGCTCCTCCTGGCTGGGCAGAGGGACCTGGGTTTGGCTAGGGCTGTCTACACCTCACGGTCACAGGGGACTCCCAGTGGCTCCAGGAAACAGGACACTGACTTCCCCCTTCGCCACAGCACTTTCTCTTTCTGTTCCAAGCTAATACGCAGATGCCTCTTGAAGCTTAACATCGGTCCTCATTTTACATCAGGAGGCCGAGGCTGGGTGTGAGACCTGACCAGACATGCACAGGCCTGGAGGACCGTGGTGCCCAGGTCCCAGCAGCTCTTGGTACACAGTTGCCCTACAAGCATGGGCTACAAGGAGTCGGGTGTGCCCATCTCAGTGCTGACCCCAGTTGGGTCATAGTCAGGGTGAAGGGGCCTAAGAAAGTATGTTACGTGTGGGTTTGAAAACATCGCAGGAAATGTGATACTCTGAACAGTTAATACAATCATAAAATAAAAACAGACTAGCTGCTCAGCAGAGACAATTAAGGAGAGGGGGATCCAAGGTCCTTGAGCTGGCTGGGGTGGGGGCAGGGGTGTGTGTTCCTTACCCATCCACACCTCTCCAAAGCAGCCCTGGCCCAACTTGACCTCCAGACGCAGGGACTCCCGGGGGATCTCCCAGGCATCCTTGGCCAGGCCCTGGGTCTGAGGCTTGGATGTGGGGCACACAGTAGTGAGGCGGTGGCACAGGCCATCAGCGTGTTCTGGAGATGGAGGCAGGGAATAGGGCTTAGGCAGGGGGCCCCAGCAAGCTGGCTTCCCTGTCTTGGGGGTATGGCCCTATACATCGCATGCACACCAGCTCTGGGGATAGACAGACACCCTCCTGTAAATCTCCACTCCTCACAGGCCTGCAACACGAAATTCACCTGCTCAACCCACTCATTCATTCACTCATCCATCAGATTTGAGGGTGCCAGAGAACCAGGGGTGTTCGAACAGGTATGGGAGCCTACCCTAGGAAGCCACACACACACCCACACACCCAGTCATCTGTCAAGCTTCCCTAGTCACCTCTCAGGACCACGGAAGTGACAGAGGATAGACTGGGAGTGGGGAATCAAGCAGGCTTTGGGAATCCTTTGGGAGCTCTGGAAAGCATTCCAGAGGAAGAGATTCCTGGTCTGGCTTTGAGGGGTAACTAGGGTAGTTACCTCACCCTGGAGGATTTGGTCTGGGTACCAAATAAGCCCCAGAGCAGAGGCAGACCGATAGAGAGGCAGCTGGTCCTAAAGAAGCCAGAGGCTCAGGCTGAGGGGACCGCTCTAGCAGCTTACGCCGGCAGCCGCCACGCACAGAAGGGCACAGCAGCCCCACCGCTGCACACGGCCCCGCATCCCAGCTCCAGCCCCCCTTCTGCTGTTCTCTATCAAAGAGGCCTCCCCCTCCTCCTCTCCCAGGAACCGGTTCAGACCAGTCTTAGGGCTGCAGAAACAATCACCACCAGCCTCGGCCCCTCCCTTCTAACTTGCTCAAGGCAGACCCCTCCTCATCAGCCAGCTGCAGAGGAAGGAGAGGAGGGGGCTGGCAGGCAGGGAGCGAGGGGAGCGGGGAGAAGATGGAGGAGAGGCACTCCAGGGCTGAGGAGGCACACCCCGCGGTACCCCACGCCCTCCTGGGGTGGCAGCCAGGGGGTACTCACTGGAGTAGTAAGCCACCAGCTGCTGCAGGCTGTTGAACTGGGTGCGGGAGGTGATGTAGAAACCACCGCTGTCCAGCTTGCGGATCTTGTAGTGCTTCACGTTGAGGCCCTTGGCATTGTCGAAGTCGGATACGGAGAGGCAGTAGGCACCTGTGGACAGGCAGGGAGGAGAGAGCTGTGGCACCCTGCTGATGTGCCCCCTGCTCGAGGAAGTGAGTTTAGTCCTCGCCCTCTTTCAGCACCTAGTGTGACCAGGAACAGGCTCCAGAGCAGCCACGCAGGCACAGTCATTCAGCCTAGGCACGAAATCCCCACGCCAGGGATTGCCCCAAACTCTTAGCTCTGGTAAGACCTCTGAATCCCAACTGTGTGACCCTGACAAGCCACTGCTGGTCCTCTACGGGCCTCAGTTTCCTCCTCTACACAACGAGACTACTGTGAAGCTTCATGTGTACTCAGCAAGCGCTCCATAAATGCTGGCTGGGGTCTGGGAAAGGCCCCAGGCAGCTGTGTGTTCTTAGCTTGTCCGCTGCCCTCTCTGGATCTGCCCACTGCCATGTCTGTCCTGTTCTGCTTCCTGGAGACAAGCGGAGCAGACAGGAGTGGTAGCTGGCTATGTGGACATATGTGAGTATTGACCCTGGCAGCCAGAGAAGCCCAGGGCAGGAGGCACACACTGAGTGTGACCTGTGAGGCCACCCTGCCTCCCTGGAGCCTAGAAAAACCACAACTGGCAACGTCCTACACAGAAACCTTTGTTAAATAGAGCCAGGGACATCTGAGGTAGCATCAGGGAACAAGGGGAGCCCCAGAGGGGGGGCACAGGTTCCAGGGAACTGACAGGTAGTGGGCAGCTCTGAATGGAAGGCCTGCCTCCCTACCACCCACTGCTGAGGCCCCTGGAGTCCCACCTGACATTGGCAGGTAGATGCAATGATCCTCTGGTAACCTGTGAGCGAGCTAGGCGGGGCTGGACCTGGGACCCATCCTTGCCTGTCTCAAAGCTACACTGGGAAGTCATGGTTTCTGCAGACGGCACACATCACATTCATACAGAAGGCACAGGCTAAAGGCCATAGCCAAGCGGGACCACATATACCCACAGTAGCGTACCTATGCCCGGTGACCACATTTGCCATACCCCCCCCCCCCCCCCCCCGAGCCCCAGGAACCAGGACCACACCACATCTCACTCCCAAGCAGCGCTGGCCAACTCCAGCCATGCACAAGCACACATGGGGGCAGGCACTTTTCCATCTCCCGCTGAGCCCCAGGCCCACAGGAAGCAGCCTGGCTTGGTTGCCATGGTGATGGGCTAGGAGAAGAGGCAGGAACAGAGCAGAAACAGACTGTGGGGGAAGGGGAAGGCCAGGAGAGGCCCCTGGGAAAGGGGAAAAGGAAACAGAGGGGCCCCCTGCATCTGTACCGTCCTGGGAACAAGGGACAAGTGTGGCTGTGTGCACTCAGAGCTCCTCATTACCTGTGCCCACCCCTCCCTCCCCCGTGTGAGAAACTGAGGCCAAAGCAGAGAGCCTCAGGTTGGCCGCCCTGACCTCTGGATTACCTGTCTTCCTCAAGCACCGTCTTGACTTTAATTCCTCCTATCACCTCCACCGGGGGGCTCTTCCCTCTCCATCCCACGTACCAAACTCCTACTTACTCTCCAATACCCAGCTCAGACAATACCCTCAAAGCCGAGTTCCACCAGCCACAGATGTCTCAGACATACCTTTTGTGGTCTCACTCTCCCTCACAAGGAAGGTCCCTCTCGGGTTCTCGGCGTTGAGCAGTAACCGCTCTGACTCCCGTCGGGTGATCTTGCCAAAGTACCACCTGGGGTGGGAGGGACAAATCTGTGTTGGTTGGGCAGTGTTCACGGCCCACCATGCTGGCTCTGGGTGCTGGGACTCAGAGTGGCCAGCCTGCTGCCCACTCAGGCCCAGGAGGGACCCTGCTAGCGGTGGCAATGGCAGCAGACAGTAGCTAAACCACATACTCACTCCTCAGCCTGGATGGAGTCGGAGGGTGCCACATAGTTGCTGGGGATGTAACCGGTCTGTCCCGTGCTCAGCGAGTGTGCCAGCCACCAGTCCCCCTCTCTGAGCAGATGGGAGGGAGCAAAGAATGGCATCATCAGAGGAGCAGGGTCAGCAACCCGGACCTTCCCAGGTGCACGGCCAGGCTCTGCAGCAAAGGAAGCTGGGCTAGCCTGTGTCCACAGCAAGCCAGCAGGAGCTGGCCTGGAACTCACACCTCCCTGTCACGCTGACCCAGGAGGATGCCACCCAAAACCTCAGCAAAACTGAGCCCTGTCAGCCCAAGGACCGAGCCCAGAGGCACTGTCCAGAAGTGCATAGCGGCCTGCAGGTGCCAAGGGCTGCCTGGGGAGAAAGAGAGGGAGGAAGCTCCCTGTCTAGAGAAGGAGGGGTAAGCAGGGTTTACGTGAGATGGATGCCACATTAGACCTTCAACAGCTTGCCAAGCCCTGAGAGCCCTGACACCCAATGGAGACAAGGCTGGCCCTTCTGGGGCCCAGCAACAGTCCAGGCCCATCCCTTCAAACAAGCAATACCTGCCCCTGTCCCAAATCATAGCTCACTCCTATAGGTCCTTAGCCAAAACTACAGGCCTCCTCCTTCAGCCTACCCCTGTCCACAGGGAAAGTGAAGCCAGAGAGAACTGGGCCAGGCCCAAAGTCACACAGCGGGTCATGGGGAGTGAGGTGGCAGAGGCCGGGTACCCAGGGCCCTCTACAATAACTGCCCCAGGAAGAGGGGAAGGAAGGAGGAAGAGGAAGGAGGGAGGAAGAGGAAGGAGGGAGGAGGGCTCCCGGCAGGGTTCGGGCTCTGGGCCTGGGCAGGAGGGGAGGGGGGGAAGTACCTTTGCAGCCATCTGAATGTGAACCAGGTCTGGCTGGAGCAGGGGTCCAGACACAGAGGAGGGAGGAGCAAGCGAGAGCCCGACAGGAGAGAAGAGGCAGAGATGCGGGTGGTGAGAGGCCTTGGCGGGGGCCGAGGGAGAGAGCGAGAGCCAGGCAGTGCTGGGGACACTGGGAACGGGGCCAGGGGGCAGCCAGAGGCCTCACATCCAAAGCAACCAAAGGGGACAGGGCAAAGGCTGGAGGTTTGAGGGAAGATCGGGGGACAGGGCCTGGGAGGTAGGGTCCAGCCCTTCCCACACCCCCTGTACAGATGGAAATACTGAGGCTGGAGAAGCGAAGGTCCTGGTCCCGGGGAAGGTGCCTCCCTGTGGGTACCATGAGGCTCAGTGGCTTTCCAGCTCATCTCCATGCAAGGATTGGGGATTGGCAAGGTGGGTATCAAATGAGCCAGCTGGTGTGGTCCTTGGCCCCTGCCTCGACCCTGAGAAGATGTACAGCAACCCCACCCCGGCCCAGAGACAGAAAGGCCCTGGCCTCACATCACAGTCCCAGCTTGAACACACTTGATGTCTGAGCATATCTGCACCCAGCTTTATAGACGGAGAGGTTGAGGCCAGGAGCAAGCAGGGCTGGGAAAGTTCGAAGGACCTGCTGGAGGCCAGGGGAGCACCAGACCTGACTCTGGTGACTGGTGCTGGGCCAGAGGGGTCCCTTCTAGATGGACGTGTGCAGTGAAAGGGTATGACTGAGCCGTGCAGGACAGACACACGGCAGGGTGCAAGCTCACCCAGCACCCGTGCCCCAAAGCTCCACCTCTGCTTGGGGTACACACAGTTTCCTGTCTGATTTGACCCCCAAGGTCATCCTACAAGGAAGAAGGCAAGAATCCCACCCCCAGATGAAGAAACCACATTTGAGAGAGGAGGAAAACGCAGTCACTCTGGCAAGAGAGACCAGTGTTTTCTTTATAGAGCTGGGGAAACTGAGGCATGGAGTAGTAGGAGAGGATTTGCCCAAAGCTACACAGACTCAGGTCAGAAGCTCTCTAAAATCTTTCAATCCAAAGCATCCATCTCCCCAGTGGGGAAAATGAGGCACAGAGAGAGCCATGATTTGCCCAAAGCCACACAGCATAGTCCATGGCAGAGAGAGGCTGAAGTCCAGGGGGCCTCTGGTGTCCACAGCCAAACACTGCAACCCGAATCCACAGAGGCTGAGACCCCCAGAAGCAAGGGGACAGGCTGGCAGTCTAGGAAAGGGAGGGCAAACGTCCAGGTTCCATCCGGGGCTTGTTACTCAGTAGCCATGTGACCTTGGACAAGGGCCCTCACAACTCTGAGCCTCAGTTTCCTCATATGTAAAATAGGGCCAGCCCCTCCCCCATTACTGCTGCCCCCAGGGTCAGCGATAACAAGATGGGGGGGGGGGCATGGGTGAGAATGACTGGCACAGCACATGGCACCTGCTCGCTTTTGCCTCACACAGCGGGCAGTCCCACCCTGGATCTTGAGGGATGAATAGGCGTTCACCAGATGGACAGAGGAGAAGGAATATTCCAGGCAAAAGGAACAGCATGCGCAAGGATCAGGAGGCATGAGCAGCGAGACACATTGAGGGATGTGGAAAGCTTGCCTCCTTGGCCAGGCCTGTGGGCTCTCCGTGACGGATTCCTCTCCCCTCTAGAACACCCCAAATCAAACTCCCCAAACCTTACCTGCTCCAAGGAGACCCCCCCGCCCCCCCGCAGCCCAGCCAGCACCTCCAACCATCAGCTGCCCATCTCCCAGGGAGGTTGCTCACCACCCTTACCTGCAGTAGCTCACTGTCCTTCCTCTGACGGGCAGCCCCTCTCCTGGGGCCATCTTTCGGGGACCCCAGCCTACCTCTACCCACCCTTGGCCTGGCCTGGGGTAGCCCACTCCCCACCACACTGCCTCCCTCCCTGGCCTCCAGAATGCACTGGGTCCTGCGTGTAGCTGGCCCTCGAAGTGGAATCACAAACCAGAAGGGCAGAGGGGAGCTAACAGGAAAGTGTGGGGAGAAGACGGAGGGGTTGGCTTAAAGGGTGGGATGCAGGATGAGAGAGGGGGCTGGAGACCACACACAGGGGCAGTGGGGGAAGCACATGCAGAGAGCAGCCCCCAGCCTCAGCGAAGCATCCCCCTCCACCTGGCCTCGGTACACACCTGACATCCACCTTCCTCCTAAGGGCCAGCGAGAGAGAAGCAGAGAGAGGGAGAGGCTGAGGTGCGAAGGCAGGGCCCGGGACGAGGGAGGACAGAGGTGGGGGTCTAGGGAGGGCCACCACCCACCAAGGGCAGAGGGGCCCTGCGGGATCTGCACTGCCCTCTGCCGGCAGCTCTGGGTATAGCTGGGTCCACGCCCCCAGTGCATTCTCCCGGCGTGCCACTCACGTGTTGTTGACAATCTGCAGCCGCTCTCCTTTCTTGAAGGACAGGTCAGTCTCTGTCCGTGACTCATAGTCATAGAGGGCCACAAAGGTGGTCACCCCACCTGCAGAGAGGGACGTGAGGTGTCAGAGCCCTGGGATTGGGATAGGAGACTGCCTGCCTCAGCCACCTGCCTAACCCTGAGAAGTGGCACACTGCGTCCCCGCGAGGGAGCAAGGGGCGGCAGGCAGACTAGGTGCTCCCTGCCTGGCATGTCCCATCGACACAAGCAGAAGCCCCGGAGAACAGGCGTCCTGCTCTGCTCAGGCCCCACGCAGTGGGGACTCTGCCTCTGTGTATGTGTCCTTGGAAGCTCTGGGTATCTGGGCCGAGCTGCAAGGCCCGTCCCCTCAGAGTCTCTCCTCACCCACAGCTGCTCCTTGGACTCTTGCAGCCCACCCTCTGTGGCCTAAGGCCCCCCAATGCTTCTCAAATGAACGAATGGTGTGTGGCTGCTTCAGGCAGAAGTCGGCAGCCTGTCTACGGGTCGCCTGGAGTGGGCTCTGGGGCCGGACACCCTAGCCTCTGTCTGCATCCCGTGTGCAAGCAATGACTGGAGGTGCACAGCCGCGTCTGAGGGTGCAAGGCTGTAGGCACACCTGTGTCCTTGTGTGTTGCACTGCGGGTGTCTGGCCTAGTTGTGTGTCCAGGAGCACAGTGGACATTTCCACGGTGTCTCCATTCAGTGTGGGCACATGCCCAGTGTGGGCGCATATCATGGCTGGGTCTGGCCATGAGAGGTGCCTGTGTGGGTGTGCAGCTGCGCGTGTGGCTGGGTCTGAGTCTGAGCATGGTGTTTGCACGTGTGGGTGTGCAGCCGTGCGTGTGGCTGGGTCTGAGCGTGGGATGTGCCTGTGGGGGTGTGCAGCCGTGCGTGTGGCTGGGTCTAGGCGTAGGATTTGCACGAGTGGGTGTGTAGCCGTGCACTCATCTGGCAGGAGCGTGAGTCACCCAGCTCAGCCCCTCGGCGACAGGGCTGCGGCACCTCGCAGCGCCAACAGAGGGCGCAGGGGCGCACTCGGGCCACCGCACCGCACAGTCGGAAACAAAGGCTGGGCGGGAGGCTGCAGCTAGGCGGTCCAGGGCGGTCCTTCCCTCTGGACTTCGGGGTCCCCTACAGGCCTCTCCTTCGGAACCCGTTATGCTATGAACCTCCAAAGCGACAGGAACCCCGCTTTCCAGTTTACAAGTCCTACCCCACTCGAAGTCTCCGGTAAACCAAGCCCCGGGAGCCCAGAGAGGGTGCACCTCAGCCCTGAGACACACAGCAAGAGGGAGAGCCGACCTGCCAGAGGCCCCGCCCTCTGCGGGGAGGTGACGGTGTCCGAGGAGTTGAAGCCTCCAAAAAGCTTGGGCTCAGCGGCCGCGGTGGCTACGAAGGCAGCGCTGGGCCCTCGGTGGCCGTCGGCGGAGGCAGGCTTGCTCGGTGTCTGCGAAGCCGGGAAGGCGCCCCCCGCCCCGTGCACGTTCTCGGCAGGTTCCAGGCTGCGGCGCCGCTGGCTGGCGTCTTTGGGCTTGCTCTTGTTGCTGCCCATGGTCCTGGCTGGGGGCGACAGAAGACCCTGAGGTAGAGGAGAGCCTCTGAGAGCAGACAAGCACCCCACCCACTCAGCGGGTAGGGAAACAGGTCCTGAGAAGGGGAAGAGCCAGCCTGGGAGAGCTGGCCTCAGGGTTTCTTCACTTGTTGGCACCTTAGGACCGAGCTACGGAGAGAAGACACGGCCAGCCCAAAGCTCTGACCTCCGCTACCCAAAGTCCGTTTCAGTCTTTCGTGCGCAGGGACACTGAGTCATACCTGTGTCCCCAGCACTTAGGGTGCTCACTCAAGTTTGACCAGTTGTCTAACACGGGGTAGGGTGGGGTGGGGTGTGCTACATGTGGTGATGGAGGCAACAGTAGAGTAAGTGGCCTGAAGAAGGGATGGCCACCGGGCCTTCCCTCCAGCCACAGGACCTCTGCAAACTGTTCACTGACGGCTTCCCCAGGACAAATCAGCACCCGTCAACACTCAGCTTCCTGGGTTGGGGAGCCGGCTCAGCAGGTTGAGGTCAGCAGGTAGCCACAACCTCAGTTCAATCCCCAGGACCCACACGGTGGAAAGAGGTGTGAGAAACAGTCCTGCAAGTTATCCTGTGGTTTCTGACCTTCACACATGCCACGGCTCACACACACGCCTCCCGAAAAGCACACAGAATAAATAAATAAAGCGATAAAAATGTTTCCAGTCACTCCCTTTAGGAGGGGGCCTCCAGATCCTTTCATGAGCCCCCTGACTACTGTACCCGCCCTTGGTTACATGCAACTCCTCTTCTTTTAAATCCTATAATTGTTCACTGCTGTGCGGAGTGAGGTACACAGTAGGTGCTTAATAAACAGCCAAGTGGATGGTGAGTGGTGAGAGAAGCCTGAGTTCAAAGATGAAGCCCAAAGTTTGGGAGGTCCTGGGACCAGGACACACAGAGAGATCCGTGTTGAAGGCTCCATGGCATCCAATACCCTGCTACCCTCCTTCCACATCTGTGCCCGAGCCAGGAGGCTGGGCTGGGGCTCCACTCTCTCATCTCCGCTCACCTGGGGGGCAGCAGGGCTACCCCAGCGGGTCTGGGCAGCAGCCTGGGGGCTTGGCACAAATACCAGCTGTGGTGTCCGGGGTCTTGACCTAGAGACCTTGCTCCACCTCTCTTGCTGTGTGTCCCTAGGCGAGTGGCTCCCCTTCTCTGGGCCTCAGCGTCCGCATCTGCAGAGCCTCTGTGGGGATGTGAACATGGACACTGTTAGCGCTCTCACCCTGAGATCATCAGAAGCCTCCCCTTGCCAAAATGCCCGTTGTCCTTCCAAAGATCCTGGGAACAAGAGAAAGGAGGTGATACAGTGGTCCGGAAGGCTTGGAAGCCAGCTCCCCAGTTCTGGCCTCAGCTGTCTAGTCTACACTGGTATGAGACATCATCCCTATGCCATTTCTTCCCTTTATGTGACAGCTATGGCATGACCAAATGGGGCCACAGCGGGGGTTACTCTGCACACCAAGTCACTGGCATGTGCTCTGGATGTGCCGGGGGTGGGGGAAATCCCTGGGATGCAGAAGGCCTCAGCATTAGGCCAGACCTCCTCAAAGAACAGTGACGGAACAAGTCTCGTCGGTTGTCCTCCGTACCAAGCCCAGCTCTGTGGCCCCTACCCTCCAGGACCTGGGTACAGCAGCCTGTCCTTTACTTCAGAGCTGTGGAGGTTCACGCTGGGGACGTGGGGAGACCTGCCCAATGGCCCAAGGGATCATCAGAGACTCCTGAGGGCCAGGCCAGCAGTGGACAGTAAGGGAAGGCCTCTTTCCAGGTCACAGTGCCCATCAGTACTCACAGACCCTGTTCTGAGGGGTCTGCTGATCAATGGGTTTCCCTATAGCCTGGCTTGCTAGAAGCCAACCTAGTTGGCCCCCGGCAACCCCCGGGAAGTTGTATAGTCCTTGGCTAACAGTTCCAGAAGGATTTTAAGAGACAATGCAAAATATAAAACAGATTTTAAAATAAAATCTATTTACCATATACAAAGAATTGTCTGGAAGCAAGAGCTTTCTTGGGAATGATCACAGCAGTGCATAGTGTGCCCCCTGTCATTGGAGGGGGGTCAGGAATGTCTCTCGGGAGATGTGCCTGAAGGGAACCAGCCCCCGGAAGATGTATGCCCCATCTTTTGAGGAGGTAGAACATGGGTCTAGGCCCTGCACTTGAGACCTTACACTAATCAAGGGGAACTCCCCCCCCCCCGCCCCGAGTATACAGAAAAGTAAAGTGGGGACCTTGAAGGCAAATCCAAGGAGGCCTAGGCCACAGGTCGCAATGCTGGCTGGTGTGTGGGGTAGGAGCTGTCTGTGGAAGAGGTCTGTGGTTAATGCTGGTTATACAAACACCAGGTATCTGAAGAGGCAGCAAGGTTGGGAGCCAGCCCAGGAGTGGGCTGCGGGAGATGAGCAGGCGACACTCAGCAGCCTGAGTCTGAGGGCAAACAGAGAGTCAGGGGAAATCAAGGGATTGTGGGAAAGGAAAAGAACCTCTCACACCAACTATCCAAGTCTCTCTTTAGCCGAGAGTTAATAACTCCAGCACAACTAAAGCTTGCAGAGAGGCTGCCAACATAGACAACATCCCTTCTTTGTAGAGGTATTTCCAATAAGAAGCTAAAGCAGGGCCGGCTCAGCCCTTTAAAGATGGCTCAGCCAGCCAAGGCCACGTGGAGCCCGACAACCAGAGCTCCAGCCATAGACCCACAGGAGGAGGGACTCCCAAGAGTTGTCTTCTGACCTCCACAGGCTCGCGGTGGCATGCTTGTGCCCACACTTACGCATATCATACACACACAATAATAAATATATACTGAACCAGCAACGAACCACGGTGAAGGCCCAAGATTACATGACCTTTGAGTGTGACCTTTCTCCATTTCCAGCTAAACCTGCCATTTTCTTGGAATCTCCAAACCCCATTTACAGTCGAAGGCCCCATGTTCCGTCTGTGTGGCCCAAGGTTTCACCATCATACTGGAATCCTCCCCAAGGCATACAGAGCCACCCTACGATCTCACCTGGGATGGAAACAGGGCTAGCAAGGTGACCCAGCGGTTAAGAGCACAGGTTCAGATCCCAGCACTCATGTGACAAGCCAGGCATCTGGCAAATGCCTGTAACTCTGGGATGGAGGGACGCAATGCCCTCTTCTAGCCTCCTAGCACAAAGGCATATGCCCCTGCACACACCTGTGCACACACACGCACACAAAAATAATAAATCTTTTCTTTTTAAGAGAAAAAGGGGATTGGGCATAGTGGCGCACGCCTTTAATCCCAGCACTCAGGAGGCAGAAGCAGGCGGATCTCTGTGAGTTCAAAGCTAGCCTGCTCTACACAGTGATTTCAAGGCCAACCAGGGCTACATAGTGAGACCTTGCCTCAGAAAGAGAGTTGAGTCAGGCAAAGAAAAAGGAAAAGAGGCAGGTCCCTTAGAAACCCCACGAGCAGCATAATTCCAAAAGCTCCAAAATCCCACACAGCTAGAGCTGAGACCGGGGGCCCTTCAGAAGCTCCACCATCACCTATGCATCCCGCCCTTTTTGTACGCTCCGCTCTTCCTGTTAAATCCCATGTTTACATCTGTGTCTGTGTGTGCGCTCGAGGTGTGCATGCTTCTGTGCATATGTGCGGTGTACACTCACCAGCACATGCACACCCGGAAGCCAAATGCTGGCAGGAGGGCGGCTTCCTCGGCTGCTTCTTCACCTTATCTTTTCCAGACAGGCTCTCCCACAGCCCAGGCTGACCCTGAACTTGCTAAGTAGCTGAGGATAGCCTCCTGATCCGCCAAGCTCTGTTTATCCTGTTGGAAAGGGAACCCAGGGTCTTTGTATGCAGGGCAAGCGCTCTACCAACTGGGCTACCTCCTTAGCCCTAAAATCTTTTTTTCTTTTTTCAAAATGATTGTTTTTATTTTATGTGCATCGGTGTCTTGCCTGCATGTATGTCTGTGTGAGGGAGTCAGTTCCCTGGAACTGGAGTTACAGACAGTTGTGAGCTGCTGCCATGTGGGTGTTGGGAATTGAACCCAGGTCCTCTGGAAGAGCAGCGAATGCTCTTAACTGCTGAGCCATCTCTTTAGCTCCCCACCCCCCAAACTCTTCCCTAAATAAACTCAACTCTGCTTTATACCGACTCATCCTGGAATTCTTTTCTGCAGCGCTACATGAGTGGAGATCTCTGAAAAGCCCTGCAGGCTGCTGCAGGCGGCAGTGTGGAACTTCTGTGCAGGTCCGCAGGGATAGACGAGCGCAGCACCGGAAACGGAGGGAGGGCCTGTACCGGCCTCGAAGCACGGTGACCAGCCCAAGTGGACTTGGGAATTGCTGTCTATGAGCGGTCAATGGACACCAAGCTCCTTGGACACCAGGCTCCCTCTCAGCAGCACCCAGGACAGACAGGGCGCTACCAGCTGCTCTGGAAACATTTGACTGAGTGCAGCCTCACAAAACTGTGCCCTGCTTAGTCACTGAGAGGGTCACATTACAGAGACCGAGGATTGCTGGGTGTCAGTGTCCAAACCCGCCAGAAGCTGGGTCCCGCTCTAAGCTCTTGGCAAACACTGGATTCTCATGAGCATCTTGGATGTGGGTGTTAACAACATCCTTAGTTCACTGATGGGGAGACCCAGGCACAGAGAAGTTGAAGAACCTGCCTGAAGTCACACAGCAAGAGTGAAAAGGTGAGGGTGACAGCTATGAGTCACACAGGGCAGGCAGGAAAAAGGGCTCCTTGAGGGGACCGGTGGGAACTCAGGGCGCCCCAGGACCTCTCTTCTCTCTCTTTCTCCCTCCCTCCTTCCAGTAGTTGAGGAGTACACCACCAAGGCCTTCAGCAGTTGCTTTTTTTTTGGGAGGGGGACATACGGGGTGGAGTTGAGGCTCCCTTTGGAGGGTATCTCTCCTGGAACTCAGTCCCAGACCTCAGGCTCCCTGGAGTAGGGGTGTGACATCTGCCCAGTCACCATGAGTCACCCTTTTGAGGGGCCCCCCCATCTCTTCCGCCACTTGAAAGCTACGAAGGAGAGATAGGTCGTTGAGGGCCCAAGGGAAGCAGTGGAGGATGTGAACTGGGGGGCCTGAGGTCCCAAGAGGAAGGTGGCCCTTTCCCGTGGGTCGAGTGCCTGACCACAGGCTCCTGATTAACTCCACACCCCTGCCACATCCCAGTACCCATAGGCCAGGGCCTGCCGAAGCCAGCGTCTCCATAAGCCTGCCCCCACCCCCTGTGAAGGTCAGCCTGTCACCAAATACTTGCAGAGCCCTGGCTCTGGGAGAGCCTGGTCTAGCTGTAGCAGCATGGAACCCTGAGGAAACTCCAGAACCTTCTTCCTCCAATATAACCTGACCCAACCCAGCCCCATCGCTCAAGCCAGGGCCCTGCCACCCTCAGACACAGCCATCGTATCCCCTCATGCCCACCCTAAAGCCCGAGGCATCTCTACAAATCACATAGGGTTAATGATCTCCACAGAAAACCAGTAATAACTGGGTGTCCATCGGGGCTCTAAAGAAATAACAGGGGGCTGGAGAGATGGCTTAGTGGCTAAGAGCACTGGCTGTTCTTCCAGAGGACCTGGGTTCAATTCCCAGCACCCACATGGCAGCCTATAACTGCCTGTAACTCTACCTCCAGGGGATCTGACAGCCTCATACAAACATATATGCAGGCAAAATACCAATGCACATAAAATAAATAAACCATTTTTTAAAAAGAAACAACAGCCTCATCACCCTGAGGACACAGGGCAGCACCAGAGTTCAGTGTAGTTTGGAAAGATGCTCCTGCCTCACTGTCAAAGTAGAGAGAAAGACGGAAAGATTATGGTCTCTTGATGGCAGGGAACTATCTCCACTGGCATCGTGGAGCCTTGCTTTTCTCATCTGGAAAGTGGGGTCAATCTCACCAGCTACCTACCCTACAGGGCTGGTGAGGGATTGAGATGACCCGGGCCCTGGGCTCTGTGCTGCCCACAGCAAACAAGAGCTACTACTGCTGTAGTAAGACTGGTTTGTGCATGTGTGTGTGCAGATGTATGCACACGTGCTCAAGGCTTAGAGAACATTCTGGAAGAATCCCCAAGTCTTCACAATGTTTTATCTGACAAGGGGTAGGACCGGAAAAGGGAAATCTCCTTTCTACTTTATATCCTGTGTCAGGTGACATCTGGAAGTTAGTTTCTCATGGTAATAACTATTATCTGCAGTGCTAGGGATGGAACCTGAGGTCTTGTGCTCACTAGGCAAGTAGCCCGGGACCACTGAGTACTTAAGAACATTTGAGAGTACTGCACAATCTCCCTGTACTAAGGCCTAAGTGGCTGGCCCAGGGTCCACTGATCTGCTCTGGGTACGGCCCTCACTGCCCAGCCTCCCACTGCCCAGGACTCCACACTCCTTCTCTGGGAGGTTCACAAGAAGACCTGTTTTCTGTTCTCAGACTGAGGGAGGCCAGGTGAGGCTGGGGCATGGCTTTGCATCTAACTGAATTTCTCCACAAGCCATGGTGCCCTCCCAGTTTCCCTCCTGTCAAATGGGCATGGGCTGGTGTATGATTCAGTGGAGGGTGCTCGCCCGCACACATGAGCCCCCACTCCCATCATTAGCACCACAATCAAAACAAGCAAACAAAGAGATGGATGGATGAATGGATGGACGGATGGACAGACAGAGGGACAGATGGATGGGTGGGTGGGTGGACAGACAGACAGCCGGATGGACAGACAGATAGGGCTGATAATAAGCCTAACGTCTGGAGCTAAGAGTCCATGTGACAGGATAGAATTAGTTTCTGATAAACACTGTCCTCACAGAGAACAGAGAAGCAGTACAAGAGGGGCTGGAGGGGCCTTGAATACCAACACAAAGCTGGGTACTTACAAGGAATTCCCATTGTCCCTACAGCATAGCCAAGTAGAGGCTATGGTTGCACCCCTCAAAGATAAGACCAAGGTTCAGAGAAGCCAGAGCCTGGCCCAAGGCAACAGAGGAAATAAAGGATGCAGACATGCCCCTGGACTCTGCCCGACATGCAGAGGGTCCCCATTGCCCACGGCACCACAGGAGTCAAAGAGTGATCACAGGCCTGGGGCTACAATGCCAGGGGCAGGTGCCCGCTCACCTTTTCCTAGGCACACAGACTAGGCAGGCCTCAGTTTACCCCTCCAAAGTTGAAATGGCATGATTGTTCCTGCTTAATCGAGCGTGTTGCAGGGAAGATTCAGAGTAGTGGTGTTTGCACAGGCCTCAGCAGGCAGGAAGTGACAAGTGTCTGCTGATACCGCCATTTCTGTGGGAGCTCTGTCTTGACCTCTGACCTCTTTTGATGGTTGTCACCATCGGACAAAGACCTCCCAAAGTCTCCCCAAGCACCAAGGGACAGACTAGGAAAGGAATCTGAGAGTCAGTCTATAGACAATATGGAGGCCAGAGAGAACAAGAGAAAACATTCTAGAGACCAGAAAAATGGCTCAGTGGTTGAAAGTGTATACTGCTCCTCAGAGGCCCCACATTCAGTTCCCAGCACCTCCATTTAGAGAGCCCAGAGACACCTGTAACCCCAGTTCCGGGGCCTCCATGGGCACTGGCACTAAAGTACACACACCCATACACAGACACACACAGACACATAACTAAAATATAATACACATCATCTTAAAAAAAGAACACACTGAAATCAGTCACACACTAAGTGTGCGAAGTAGGCTAAGCTGTCATCTGAAAGTCAGTAACATATTCACACACCATTAGTGTTCAATGTGAAATGGAGGAAAGCTTAGCATTACAAACAGCCATTATTCCCATAAAACCTTCAAGTTGAGCATGAATGCTGTAAAAACCCTAATGAGATGCCAGGCAAGGTTGTGATTGCCTTTAATCTCAGGACTCAGAAGGCTGAAGCAAGTGGATCTCTGTGAGTTCAAGGCTAACCTGGTCACATAGTGAGTTCCAGGCCAACCAGAGCTATATAGTAAGACCCTGTCTCCAAAAATCAAACGAACCAACAAATTTAAAAAAAAAAACCTAATGGACTGGTTGTGGTGGTGCACACCTTTCATCCCAGCACTTGGGAGGCAGAGGCAGATGGATCTCTGTGAGTTCAAGGCCAGCCTGGTCTACAAAGTAAGTTCCAGGACAGCCAAGGCTACACAGTAAGACCCTGTCTCAAAAAAAAAAAAAAAAAAAAAAACTCTAATGCCTAATGGGTTTTATAAAATACATTTTTATTTTTATTTTACGTATACAAGTATTTGCTTTCATGTACATATGTTCACCTTGCTGTGCTTTTTGCCCAAAGAGGCCAGAAAAGGACATTGGGTCCCTGGGGTCTGGAAAACAGGCAACTCTGAGCCACCATGCGGGAGCTGGAAACTAACCCCAGGTTCTCCATAAGAGCAGCCAGTGCTCTTAACTACTGGGCCATCTTTCTAGGCCTGAATTTTTTTCTTTTTCTTTTAGTGAGTCAATTTTCTTGTTGTTGCTTTTGGTTTTGTGTTTTTGTTTGGAGACAGGTTTTTCTTCGAAACCCTGGCTGTCCTGGAACTTAGACCAGGACAGTGCTGGGTTCCCAAGTGTGCCTCCATGCTTAGCTACGGTCTAAGTTTTTATGTGGACTGATTTATCCTCTTTTTCTAAAAAACTTAAGTCTTTAAAATATTACTTAGGCTAGGCATGGTGGTGCACACCTTTAATCCTAGCACTTGGGAGGCAGAGGCAGACAGATCTCTGTGAGTTTGAGACCAACCTAGTCTACAGATCGAGTTCCAGGACAGCCAGGGCTACATAGAGAAACCCTGTCTCAAAAACAAACAAACAAAAAACAAAACAAAAAAAAACAAAAAAAACATCAAACTCTGCCTGGCTTGTTAAACAAATTTAAATTAGAAAAAAAAAAAGTTTGCAACTCATATGATAGACAAGAGTTTTTTCTTAATATATAAAGAGCTCACACAAGATAAAAAAGTAAGCTCAGTCAGTTCACAGGAAAAGCAAACTGAAAGAGCTGTAAAGACACCACAAGACTCAACAGACAGACACAAGACACCATAAGACTCAACAGACAGACACAAGCCGAACCTCACTGGGCACCCAGCAACAGCGGAGTCCACAGGCTCCTCAAGTGTGCATGGAACATTCTCCAAGTCAGACCATGTGCTGTGCCATAAAGCAAGGCTCAGTAAATTTAAAAGAAATGAAATCACACAAAGCGTGTTTCCAGCCTCGCAGAGCAGAATAAATCAATAACAGAAAGTGATCGGGGACCTCAAAGGTGAAAACTACCGAGGAAGAAAACACTAAAATAATTAGAAAATGCTTAGAAAAGAAAATGAAAACACAGCATAGCAAGATTCTGAATGCAGTAAACAGGGAACTTCAAGAGGACTTTGCAGCTTAAATGTCTCTGCCAGAAAAGGGAGGTCAACACAATATGCTGACCTACTACCGTCTAAACAAACCAAACTCAGGGTAAGCAAAATGAAAGAAATAATAAAGCTCAGTGTGGAATTGACAGAGCAGAGAAGAGCGAGAAGAATCAACAAAAGCAGGTTAGTGCTTTTGAAAGATCAACAATACAGTTCTAATAGCTACTGATCAAGGAAGAAAGAGAAGACTCACACTACCCAGGCCGGAGTGAAAGCAGATCATCAAAACCCTGAAAGAAATAAAATATGCAGGGTGTGGTGACGCATACCTGTAATCCCTGTACTCTGGAAGCTGAAGCAAGAGGATGGTGAGCTTGAGGGTAGCCTGAGCTACATAATGAAAATGGACTAGAAGGGTAGGGGAGACTCAAGCATCAGGTTCACCATCAGAGGACAACTTGTGGACGTCAACTCTCTCCCTCTACCATGTGGGTCCCGGGAATTGAACTCATCCACTGAGCCACCTTGCTGGCCCTAAATCAGTACATTTTTTATTTGTGCATGTCTGTGCCTGCATGTATGCATGCTACCCATGTGCTGGTGTCCATGGAAGCCAAAAGAGGGTGTCAGATCCCCTGGAGCTGGGGTTGCAGGTGGTCATTCGCCTCCCAATATGGGAACAAGAAATCAAATTCAGATCCTCTTTGAAGAGTAGCACATATTACTAACCACTGACTCATCTCTCCAGTCCCTGAATTAGTCATTTTAAAATTTCCCTTAAAAAGGCCCAGGCCAAGCCAGGTAGTAGTGGCATATGCCTTCAATACCAGCATTAGAGAGCAGGCGAATCTCTGTGAGTTCAAGGCCAGCCTGGTCTACAGAGCTAATTCTAGGACAGCCAGGTTTACACAGAGAAACCCTGTCTAAAAAAAAAAAAAAAAGAAAGAAAGAAAAAGAAAGAAAGAGGCCCAGATTGCTTCACTTCCCTTGACCTTAGCCGAATGACTGGGAGACTTCAGTGATGGACTGGACCAGACACTCAGGGAGTGTTAAGGCCAGTTCTCCATCAGAGCACATCTCCAATTCACTCCATGAAGCCAGTGCTCCCTTACACTGGAATGTCACAAAGACATCATGGGCAAATAACAGACTGACATCTCAGAATCTGGAGGTAAAAACTGTCCACAGATAACAAGCAAACTTCCTCTGGACACATAGGGGAAAATCTGTGCCAGGCCAAGTGTCTCTTTATCCCAGGGTGCACGTTTGGTTTCATTTCTAAAAGCCGGTGACTAACACACCACCCTACAGAACAAACCCACATGATGATCTCAACGTGGGGTGATCTAAACACACACGGAAAAGATGTCTGATAGAACCCCACACCCCTTTCACCACAAAACACACACAAAAAAGCAGTGGGCCCTACCCGAGATTCCAATATTCAGAAAGCGGAGGAAGAAAGAGCACAGATTTTGAGGCTACCCTGGGCAACGTGAGACTATCGAAGAATCGGGGAACAGGAGGAGGAAGTGAGAGAGGAGGATGAGAGAGAGGAAGAGATGGGGAAGATGGACGGGGCAAGTGGGGAACTACCTTACCTGACAGAGGGCGTCTAGAAAAGCCACAGCTCTCACGTGGTGTTAATGGTGACAGACAGCAAAGCCCAGACAGACGTCGCCCGCAGCACTTCCGTTTGAAACTGTACTCGGGGCTCCAGCCAGGGCAGCTGAGGAGGAAAGTAGCACACAACACACTCAGGCTAAGAAAGAAGGTGCCAAGTTACCTCTACTTGCAGACGACGCAGTTGGTTTGCTTGTTGGTTTGCTTTTGAGACAGTCTCAGGTAGCCCAGGATGGCTTTGAGCTCCAAGGCTAGCTCCTAACTGATTGTCCTCCCTCCATCTCCTAAATTCCGCGATTACAGGCATGTACCGCCACGCTGGGCCAACATGATTCATACAGAGAAAACTCTAAGGATTCTACTAAAATCTCAGAACTAGTGAGTGAGCTCAGGAAGGCTGAACATTACAGGATCAACGTGTAAAAACGCGGTGGGTGAGATGGATAGCTCCGGGTGTAAAGATGCCTGCTGCCAAGCCACACACCCTGACTGATTCCCCAGGACCCACGTGGTGGAAGGAGAGAACCAACTCCCAAAAGCTGTCCTCTGACCTCCACTTACATGCCGTGCCACATGCACGCGTGTGCACACACAAAATGAAAAATTTTAAAAACCTTTTTTAATTGAGCTTGGAGTGTGGCTCAGTGGTACAGTGCTCACAGCTTGCACACGGCCTTGGGTTTCATCCTCAGCCCCACAAAATACAGAAACTAGACACTAGCAACTAATACATTTCTAGACACTAGCAACTAATAAACCAAAAATGAAAATAAGAAAAGAATATCCCATAACATCAAAGAATCTAGAACAAGATCAACAAAAGAAAGGTAAGACCTAAGCTCCCAAAAGCTTATGAACTTGCTGTAAGAAATTAAAGAGCTAATGAAAGGAAAGCCACCCTGTTCACAGGTCATGAGAGCAAATACTGGTCAGACGGCAACGTGGGCTGGGGGGTGCTGTGAGCAAGACACCTGCCATACAACCATGTAGACCTGAGTTTGAGCCCCAGCACCTAGTGCCTGTAAGCCCAGCCCAGCACCCAGTGCCTGTAAGCCCAGCCCAGCACCCAGCCCAGCACCAACTGCATGTAAGCCCAGCCCAGCACCCAGTGCCTGTAAGCCCAGCCCAGCACCCAGTGCCTGTAAGCCCAGCCCAGCACCCAGTGCCTGTAAGCCCAGCCCAGCACCCACTGCCGAAAGCCCAGCACTCACTGCCTGTAAGCCCAGCCCAGCACTCACTGCCTGTAAGCCCAGCCCAGCACTCACTGCCTGTAAGCCCAGCCCAGCACTCACTGCCTGTAAGCCCAGCCCAGCACTCACTGCCTGTAAGCCCAGCCCAGCACCCAGTGCCTCTAAGCCCAGCCCAGCACCCACTGCATGTAAGCCCAGCCCAGCACCCACTGCATGTAAGCCCAGCCCAGCACCCAGTGCATGTAAGCCCAGCCCAGCACCCAGTGCATGTAAGCCCAGCCCAGCACCCACTGCATGTAAGCCCAGCCCAGCATCCACTGCATGTAAGCCCAGCCCAGCACCCAGTGCATGTAAGCCCAGCCCAGCACCCACTGCCAAAAGCCCAGCTGTGTGAAGCAGAGAAGGCAGATCCCTGCGGCTCACTTGAGCAACCTAGCCTACAGGGAGAGCCAAAAGTCAGTGAGAGAACCTGTCTCAACAAACAAAGTAGATGGCACCTGAGGAATGACATCTAAGGAGCCTCACTCCCCCAACACACACACACACACACACACACACACACACACACACACACACACACAAAAGATGGCAATACTCCCACCTGCTAAACTGAGGTGGCACAGCCCTACCAGAGTGCCAACTGACTTCACTACAAAAACTGACAACCTGACTTAAAAATATATATGGAAAGTTGAGACACCCAGAATTGTCAAAAACCATCCTGCAACAGAAAACACAGTTGGAGGAGTTGCACTTCTCAGTTTCAAAACACATTGTAGACCTGAGGTCATCACTACAGTGTGGACTTCGACACCCCACACCTCACAACCCAACGGAACATAGCATCAGAAACACAGTTTCAGGGCTGACAAGATGGCTCAGCGGATAATGTGATTGTATCATAAGCCTGATGGGCTCCGTTCAATCCCCAGAACACACACATAGGTAGAACAGAACTGACTCCACAAAACTGTTCTCTGAACTCCACGTGCGCACCACGATGCACGCCCATACACATCCACTATTAATAATAATAAATGAACTTTTAAAAAGAAATACATACTCAAAGAGTCAGGTGACATTACAAGGGTACCAAGCAAAGGCTGACGGGGCAACTGGGAAGCCACACATGGCAGGAGAATGCTTGGCAGTTTCCTCCAATTAGACACAAAACCAGCTTGAAATGGATCACAAGCCTGAACCTAAGAGGTGAAATGAAAAGCATGCACGAAGAAAGCTGGACATGGTGGCACACACCTGTAACCCCAGGACTTGGGAAGTGGAGCGGAGGCAGGGGCATCAGCCTCTACTACAAAGTCAAAAAGAGCAAAAAAAGAAACAAAGAAGCAAAAACTCATAAGGAAATATAAGCAAAATTTTTATGACCTTGGGCATAATGATTTCTCACACAGGACAATCAGGTACCAAGCAACAGAGGAAAAATAAGTTACTATTTATCCTAAATTAAAATCTTGATGGTCTTTCCAGAGGACACCCTTAACAAAGCAAAGAGAAGAGCCAGGAGAGATATAGCAGGACTGGAATCCCAGCATGTGGGAGGCTGAGGCAGAAGGATCATGAATTAGAGGCTAGCCTGAGCTACATAGTAAGGCACGTTACACCTAATGTTAATTGCTAACTAGACAGAATCTAGACTCACTAAGAAGACAGGCCAGTGGGAAAGACTGTGGGAGATTATTTTGATTGCTTTATCTGAAGTGGGAGACACACCCACTGTGGGTGGCACCATTCCCTGGCTGGGATCCTGGACCGTATACGTAGACCGAGAGCTGGGCAGCATCCTGCATTCGCCCTCTCCGCCTCCTGACTGTGGATGCAATGTTATCAGCTGGGTGCAGCTCCTGTACCTTGACTCCCCTGCCGTGATGGACCGTGCTCTTGAACTGTGAACCAGAACGCTTTCTCCTCTTGTCAGAGTGTTTTGTGACAGCAACAGGAAAAGCAACTAAGATAATCCCTGTCCAAAACATGGAAGAAGATATTTCCAAATCAGGTGACAAGGGATTTATATCTAGAAGATATAAAGAACCCTAGACCATCAAGATGGCTCAGAGAGGTAAAGGTGTTTGCTACCAAGACCCACATGGTAGAAAGAGCAAAACAACTCCCCAAACTGTCCTCTGACTATCACACACGGGCCATGACACTTGGGCAACACACACACACACACACACACACACACACACACACACACGCACGCACATAAATCCTGGACTGGTGGCTAAGGGGCAGAGCACTTGCTGGCATGAATGGGGGCCTAGGTATAAACCCCAGCTCTACAAATGGACAATAATCACAGTCCAATTTAAAAATGGGCAAAGGACACAAACAGGCATTTCTCCCAAAAACCAACCTGCAGCCCACATGGACAGAAGCGCATCGCCAGCACCCACAAGAAAAGGCAAGTCAGTCATGTGAGATGCTGTGTCCCACCCACAGAACATCTGTCATCAGAAAGGCAGCCAGCACCAAGCACTGTCAAGAACATGGGCACTGGGACCTTCCTCTATAGGTGCATCGCTTGATGCCCCCACTTGGAAAAAGTCTGGCCTTCCTTTAAAAGGTTCCATAGAGACTTACCACGCCATCCAGGAAGTCCACTCCCAGGTACACATCAGCAGCAATTACAAGACACAATCACACAAAACCCCACACCCCACCGCACACAGGGCAGCACTCACTGTGGCCTCACACTGAAACATCCCAACGCCCATCAACTGACGAACTTGTGAGCAGAATGTGCACCTGCTGGGTACAGCCAGGGGAGTCACACTGGGCTTAGGGCTCACCGCTGTGCCCACCCACTCGGGAAGTCTAACTTTCTCCTCTTTCTATCTCCCATGGCTTGGCACTCGGGCACTACTGGGCATCCTTACTCCATCTGAAGCGTTCCCTAACTCCATTAGGCTGGCTGGCAGATGTCCATCACAGAGCCCACCTGGATTCCTGCCCTCCAACCCAGGAAGCCATGATTTTCCCTTATTCTTATCCATCTCCCTCCTCCTGGCACCTGAGGTCTTCAGCCTGCCTATCCTGTTGTTTTTCTCTCAAACGCCAATAAAATTGCCCTCTGGTTTCAAAATAAAATGAATACATCAGAGGGACATGGTAACTTCCATGTCCATCACAGCAGTATTCATAACAGCCAAGAAACAGCCCGATGTCTACCAATCAATGAGTAAAAAAAGGAGGAAGCTCTGTCATTTGAATCAACACAGACAGAACTGGAGGACATGTGGGAAGTGAAATATGTCAGGTACCAGAAGTCCCACCTGATCTCACTCACATGTGGAGCCTCAAAAAGTTACTATCAGGAGCTGGAGAGGCAGCAGTTAAAAGTATTTGCTGCTCTTGCAGAGGACCCAAGCAGTTCCCAGCATCCATATGGTGATTCACAACCATCTATAACTCCAGCTCCAGAGGAATGATGCCCTCTTCTGGCCACCTCAGGAATCTGCATTCACAAACACATGCACACACACATACACATATTTAAAATAAAAATAAATGTTTTTTTTTAAATGTTGACATCATGAGAAATGGCTCAGTGGTTAGGAGCACTGGCTGCTCTTCTAGAGGTTCTGGGTCCAATTCCCAGCACTCACATGCAGTTCACAGCAGTCTATAACTGTAGTCCTATGAGATTCAATGCCTTCTTCTGGAATACAGATATATACATGCAGATAAAACATCTATATACATAAAATAAATAAAAATATTTTTTAAATAAGTGTTGAGTGGCACATACCTTTAATCCCAGCACTAGGGAGGCAGAGGCAGGCAGATCTCTGTGAGTTTGAGGCCAGCCTGGGACACAGAGTTAGTTCCAGGACAGGCTCTAAAGCTACACAGAGAAACTCTGTCTCGAAAAACCAAATAAAGAAAGAAGTGTTGAAATCACAGATGCTGTGATAGAACAGTGTTTACCAGAGGATGAGGAGGAAAGAGAAAATAAGGGGATGGAAAAGATCGATCAGTGTGCAGAATGTTCTAGGACTAAGGTCCCTGTGTGCCTGTCACTGAACAGCTGAGTGTCAACAGGTAACAACACACTGCCCATTTCAAAAAGCCACAAGGAGTGATTCTGAATGTTCTCACACAGAGAAACATGCGCACGCGCGCGCGCACACACACACACACACACACACACACACACACTGTGGCTTAGGATGGAGCAATTGCCTAGCAGGTGTGAGAGAAGGTTCTATCTCAGCACAGAATCAACCAATCAATCACGTTATCCATAAACAATTTTATGTAAATTTAAAGATATTTTTACTACATTTCATGTTTTGAGATTTATTTATTATTTTATGCGAGTGTTTTGCTTGCATGTATATCTATGCACCTTGTGCACACCTTGCACTTAAGGAGGGCAGAAGAGGGTGTTGGATCTCCTGAAACTGGAGTTACAGGTGGTTGTGAGCCACCATGTGGATGCTGGGAATTGAACCCAGGTCCTTTGGAAGAGCAGACAGTGCTCATAACCATTGAGCCATCTCTCCAGCCTCTACAGTTTGTGCGTATGTGGCGGGGGGAGGGGGGACACTCCTGCCACTGTGTGCATGTGGAGGTCAGAGGACAACTTGGAAGAGTTAGTTCTCTTCTACATGTGGGCCCCGGGGAGCACACTCAGGTTGTCAGCCTTGGTGACAAGCTTCTTTACCCATGGAACCATTTCACCAGCCCTCAAAAACATTTTAATGTGTTTAAAATAGATCTATATGGGGTCTGGGGAGATGGCTCAGTGGGTAAAGTGTCTGCTACAAAAGCACGAGGAGGACCTGAGTTCAGATGCCTGGCATGGCGGCACATGCCTGTGACCCCAGGGATGGAGGCAGTGACAGGCAGATCGCGGGGACTTTCTGACCTTGTCTAGCTAAGACAGTGAGAGGCAGGCTCAGTGACAGACACTATCTCAAAAAATAAGATGGTACATGCGTGACTGAGGAAGACGTCAAATCCAGTCTCCAAGAACGCATGCACACCCACACACCCACTCAGAGAGAGACAGAGGTCAGAGATAGACAGACAGACATAGGGCATATCCAAACAACGAAATATTATTTGATAAGAGGAAGTCTTGACACAGCTGGACATGATGCCCCAACTAAGTAGATCTTGAAAATATTATGCTAAGTGAACGGAGACAATCAACTCTGATGAGACCATGTGATGTACCACTTCAAAAGGATTAATGCCATGGGAATTTATCTTATATCATTGTGATTTTTTTTAAAGCTATTCTGGAAATCAGTGTTCACCCAAGAGATCGGCAAACTGATACTTCTATAATTCAGTCTCAAATCCAGTAAAATCTCCAGTCTGGTAGGAGAGAGGGGAACCAGGAAAGGTAGCACCCACAGCTACTGTTTCTCCAAGAGACACTCTGTTAACACTACCCAAATTAAAACTGCAGAGTTATACATGAGTTCATGACCATTCTGGGCTACATAGTGAGCAGAAGGCCAGCCAAGGCTACAGTAAGTTGTAAGTCAGCCTGGGTTACACAGTTGGAAGTGATCCTGTGCTTTATAGTAAGTTGGGCTACCCAGCCGGTTAGAGGTTAGCCTGGGCTACAGTTAGTTCACAGCCAGCCTAGACCACATGAGACCCACCCCCCTGAGTCAGAAACTGACATTTACCCAGCTTACCTGCCTCCGATCAGATCCTGGCTCAGTCTGTCATGGCTGTATAGGCCACTCGGTGCTCTCAGTCTCCGTCTTCTGTCCTGCAGAAGGATGTTTGTCAGTGACATCTCCACATGGCTGTGGTAAGCCACAGTCTCTGCTAGCGATCAATGTTACTATGGACACCAGGTGACTGTCCTAGTCACCCAGAGCCTTAGAGGGGGTGCGCGTGCAAGAGCAGCAGAGAGCAGGCAGGCTTCCTGCAGAGGCAGCCCCACCAAGGGCTGCAGGGAGAAGAAGGGTCCCCACAGTAGGGGTGGAGTCTCTGGCAAAGGGGGTCTTTCAGTCACCCATCCCTGAATGGTCAACCAGCTGGCTGCAGCCAAGGGATGGGGTACACAAAGGAAGAACCAGAGAGGGTGCTGAGACCAGCAGAGCTTCCCCCAGCCCCCACCCCACAAATCAGGAGAGGGACTGTTCAAAGTCACCTAGCACTCTCAGCCCTCCCTCCTCTCCCCTAGCCCAGAGGACAAACCCCCAGAATCTATCTAAATTGGGGGCTCTCAGAGGAGGGTGACTCCCAGGGACAGACACCATGCTGAACAGTACACTCCATGCCTGGATCCAGGATGCTCCACCCAACCCGTGTGGTCAGCTCCTTTCTGTAGATGAGAAAGCTGGGGCACAAAGAGGTTTACAGCAGCTAAGAGACAGCATTCGAAAGCAAGCATGGACTGTCTGGGATCCACAGTCTCCTGTACTCCGGGACCATCCCATGGTGACTAGCCTGCCTCTGCCATTGTCCATCCTCCCTTGGGCTGTTCCCAGCAAGGTCAGGACACCAGCAGCACCACTGAGCACTGGGAAAGCGGGCATGTCTGCCATGTAGGAATGAGTAGGAGGCGGCAGGTAGACTGGGCAGTGCAGGGGTCCCCACAGGCATCTACTCAGCCAGGTCAAGGGAGCATCATGGTTTGGGGTTTGGTGTCATTCTTGGGGGCAGCACCCTAACCCACAGGCTGCCTTGGCAAGGGGGACCTCCCTCTGACCTTCACTACCAGCTCCCCAGTTCTCCCAGGCCCTGGGCACAGGGACAGACACACAGCCATATCTGTCTGCAGAGCTGCCAGGAAATACTCAAAGAAGCTAAGTCAGGTGCCTGGGCCACCAGTGAGGTCCCAGCTATCTTCCAGCCCTCTTCCCAAAGTCGCAGCTGATTTCACGGGGAGCCTTAAGCTCATGGGCCAGCTCATTTTTCCAAAGGGGAACAGAGACCAGACAGAAAGAGGGGTACACACTACAGGCCCCAGGAGCCAGGCCACCACAGCCTCCCCTCCAGCCTCCCAGCCAGAGGGGCGTGGCACCAGGAGCCTGTGGGACCAAAGAATGGGCTCCCAGCTGACATTCTGACAGGTCCCAGCAGTGGGTCAAAGGACCCGGGAGGGCATCACTCATCTCACAGGAGGGACCCTCCCTGCGGCATTCTTGGGGGGAAGCTCCCTGACTCTGTCTTTAGTGTTACCATGGGAACTGCCTGGGTAGCCGTCCACAAGCAGCTTAACAATGTGGCAAGGATGAAGGGCTAAGGAAATATGTGCAACAGCAGTGATGACTGAGACTTACTTAGCATCTACTGAATACCCCCACGGGGCCTCATATAGCCCAGGCTGGCCTCAAACTCACTACGCAGCTGAGGATAACCTTGAAGTTCCAACTCCTGCCTTCACGTCCCAAATTCAGCTTACACGGTGGTGGGGACTGAACCCAGGGCCTTAAGTAAGTACTCTCTCACCCAGCGGCACCCCCAGCACCTTTCATGAGTTTTCTTGAGATAAGAGTCACGCTAAGTAGCACTGGGTAGCCTAGAATTCAGAATGTAGATCTGGCTGACCCTGAATTCAGAGATCCACCTGCCTCTGCCTCCCTCCTAAGTCCTGGAATTAAAGGTGTGTGCCACCATACCAGTCCTATGTGTTATTTATTCCCCCTTTTTCAAGACAGGGTTCCTCTGTATAGCCCTGCCTATCCTCACTCTGTAGCCCAGGCTGGCCTTGAACCCACCGAGATCCTCCTGCCTCTGCCTCCCAAGTGCTAAGATCAAAGAAAGGTGTGCGCAAGCACTGCCTGGCCCTTTGGGTCATTCTTCAGCCCATTTTACAGATGAGAACAGGTAAGTCTAAGGTCCCATCCTGTGATAGCTGGTGACTCCTGTGGCAAGCCCCCAGGTTTTTCCTGCAGCAGGCTGCCTCCAGGGGCTGCAAAAGGCTCTAAGAGCCTCCAGCTGGGCTGGTCTTCCCTGGAACCCAGCTCAGACTCCTGGGAAGACAGGAGCAGTGGGGCGGGGACAGATCCTCCTATAAGAGCTCACACCACCCAGAATGGAGCCCCCAGCAGCCTGCGGCCTCACGGTTTTACATCTGAAGACAGGGCTCGGGAGACTTCCTGGGGGCCGGGAAACCCTTCCTTCTCCTTCCTTTTCATGCTCTCCCAGAAAAAGGCAGGCAGGGGTGGCTAGAGCCGTCCCAACTTAGTTGAGAGCCACTGGCTCAAGGCCTAAGGGACACCCCAAGATGGTTTATTAATGAGTTCAGGGAGGTCCCCATCACTGTGTGACCCTAGGCAAGCCACACTTCCTCTGGGCCTCAGCCAGTATCTGGGCACGGTCTCTGACAAGCTCAGGATGAGGGAGTGACCTTCGTGGGACGTGGAGGCAACAAGTTCCAATCTTTCCCCAGCCTCTCCAAGGTCATCTGGGCGGCCTCTCCCCACCGGCAGCAGGCGGATGGGCCCTGAGGGGGGCTGCCAGCCGGCCCCTGCCCACGGTGCCCGCTGTTCCCTGCCAACAGCTCTGGTTGCTTCTCGAGTCTGGGAACACAGTGCCCCCTCCTCCCCGCCCACACCCAGGTGGCATCTCCCTTGGGGACATGGGTGGGCAGGAACACCAAGTGGCCAGGCCCCACGGCACTAGCAGTCCTAAGCCCCACCCCCACCCCTTGGTCCAAAGGTGCCATCTCCTTTCCCTTTCCATGAACTGAGGACAAGGTATCGAACATGAGTGGGGGCAGTGGTCAGCAAGGTGGTCCAAACATGCCCCTGCCTGCTGGGGGCTTGCTCCATCTCTCTCCACCCCCTCCCATTACTTCACCCCTAAATGATTCTCCAGCTTCCGGGCCTTTGCACATGCTGTTCCCTCCTGAGGGGCTGACCACGGTCAGTTCCCAACCTCACCTGCCCTTACCCAGGTGAAAAGAGGTGCTCCTCTTTATCTGGGCTAACAGAGCCCTCCCTCAACATGAGGATTAAGCGCAGAACCACCTTGGTTCAAAACCCAGCTCCAACCCTTCCTTACTGTGTGACCTTGGCACAGTTTCTCTACCTCTCTGTGCCTGTTTCCTCTCCTATATAATCAGGATACACAAACAGCCTACTTTAAAGAAAGGCCATGAGGGGGGCTGGAGAGATGGCTCAGTGGTTAAGAGCACTGGCTGCTCTTCCAGAGGACCAGGGTTCAATTCCCAGCACCCACATGGCAGCTCACAACTGTCTGTAACTCCAGTTCCAGGAGATCTGACACCTTTACATCAATGTCCATAAAATAAAGTTAAAATAAATTAAAAAAAAAAAAAAAGGCCATGAGAATAAAGTAAGTTCCTGTCTGTGGAGCCCTGAGAATAGGACCTAGAGCCCAGCAAGCACGCTCGGTGTATCTGCTGCCCGTCAGAGCAGTGGCTACTGTGTGGGGGGCACCCACTGAGCGCTAGGCCCCGGGCTTAGTGTGGCCACTCAGCACAGCAGGGAGGCTGCCCATATAACCCACATCAACCTCACCAGCAAATGTACCAGGGGAAGGGGGAGGCCACTGGTAGGAAGGAACGGTGGGCTTTGGGCAGACTACAGATCCGTGGCTATGCAGAAGTACGTACACTCGACGTGGGACACTGGAGATCCTTTATCACGACATGAGAGAGAGCAAGGGAAGGGCTAGGGGCCAAGGGCTCTGCTGTGGCTCCTCCATACAGAAAGAAGATGGCTACAATGAACAGTGAACTATGCCTGAGTACTCCAGTACTCAGTACCCAAGTACTCCAAGCAGACAGCTATCTGCTCCTCGCCAGCATGTACTGCAGCCCCACCCCACTTCCAGCCCACAGACCACCCTGGGCACCAGCTCTGCCCCTCAGAGTCTCCTGCCTTCCTTCCACCTCCTTTTCTACCCTGTTCCCCAGACTCTTGATGATGCTCCAACACTCCAAGCATGCCCCTGTCTCGGAGCCTTTGCACTGGCATTCCCTCCCTAGGTTCTCTTCCTGAGAGCTGTAAGCCCACCCTTCTCCCAATGCCAGCCAGTCTTTCAGTGTGAGCACCTTCCTGGCTGCCCACCCGTTTCCCCTCCCTGTTTTATGTAGGGTCCACAGCACTTGGCTCCCTCTAGCAGACCATGCGCACTGATCCCTTGTTTGCTGCTGTTCTGGCCACCCTGTGGGTCAACAAACTGCAAAGGCAGGGACTGTGTCCAGCTGGTTCTCTGATGTGTCTCCAGCCTCCAGAACACTGTCCAGTGCATAGAAGTGCCCAGTGTACATGGCTGGATGATGGATGGATGCATGGATGCATAGATGACTGCATGGATGGATGCGTGGAAGGATGCATGCATGGATGGATGGATGATGGACAGATGGATGCATGAAAGGATGGATGCATGCATGGATGGATGGATTCATGGATAGATGGATGATGGATGCATGCATGGATTGATGCATGGATAGATGGATGGTGGTGGATGGATGATGCATGGATGGATGGATGATGGTGGATGCATGGATGGATACATGGATAGATGGATGATGGTGGATGGATGGATGCATGGACAGGTAGGAGGATGGATTGGTAGATGGATGGGTGAAGATGACTAGGTAGGTGGATGAATGAAGGACAGACAGGTAGGTGAGTGGGCAGATATGCACATGGATGGACCCCCCTAAGGGATAGGCAGATGGATGAGTAGGTAAATAGGTGGACAGATGGATGGATGGATGGATGGATGGATGGATGGATGGATGGACAGACAGAAGATGGCAGGGTGGGGATAGAAGAGTGGATCGACAGTAGGTAGACAAGTGGGTGGGTAGTTAGGGGGGTGGATGGTCCCCACTTAGAGCCTCCCAGGAAGGAGAGGTAGCCTAAACCACAGGTCTATTCATCCCAGAGGCTGAGCCCCATCCCCTGCTCTCCATGCACCCTGAACTGCACGAGTTCCCAGCAGAGACTCTGACCACCCAGCTTACACAGGCAAAGTAAAATATAAAGCAGCTCCAGTCCCAGGCCCCACCCAGCACAGGCCTGGGCCAGGAACTGGGTGGGAGGTGGGGGAGGTGTCTGCCAAGTGAGTAAGGAGTGAGCAGGAGTGAGCGAGGGTGCATGGGGAGGGGGGGGAGCGGGCAGATCCAAGGGCCACAGCAGTCAGAACATGCCTGGTCCTGCATTCCCAGTACAAGCATGCTGGGGGCTGTCACGCCTCAAACCGGCTCTGCCAGTGCCGCTGGGCAGAGTGCCTGCAGGCTCCAGCTGGCCCTGGCAAAGGTGGAGGGGGTGGTGCTTTGGGACCCAGGACCTGCAGCCTGGGAAGACACAAGCTAAGCAAGAGGAAAATGAGGCTCACACCGCAAGCCCGGTGCAGACCCACTGGTCCCTGTTGCTCTCTTCTGGACTTCAGCCCCTGACCTGGGCCATGAAGAACAAGATCCCTTCCCACTAGGCTGTGTCCTAAGCCTGGATGTCCAAAGTGTCTACACTGCAGCCCTCAGGCCACAGCACCCCAGGCCAGCTATGAATGCAACCTAACACAAAGTTGTAACTTGCTTAAAGATCCCCCCTCCCCCCGCCGCCCCGTTTTGTTTTGTTTATGTAACTCAAGAGTCCCTGGAGCTTGAACCATATAGATGACAACATTGTGTCGCAATGTCAAGAAGCTGGGAACCCGGCTTCCAGGATGAAGGAGGGCAAGGCCAGGAAGTGAGTGGAGCCTGAGCAGGGCAGGGCAGGGCGAGCTGGGCCCTGGGGCTAGGCAGTTAAGTGATGCTGTCCGATTCTGCCAGGCTAGGGGGCCTTCTGCAAACTGTGGAGTCCTTCTGGGCTGTTTCTCCATGTAGAAAGAGGCTTTGGGCTCTGATTCCAAGAGCCTTCAACCCCAAGGTGCTGATATATCCAAAAGAAACTCCAGCCTTGCTCCAAAGCCCAGCTGTGGACGGGCAGGCCCTCACACCCCAGACACTGACTGAGGCTTCCCCACAGCACTGTGAGGGAGAGACTGACTGTTAACAGAAGAAACTGGGACTCAGTTCATACAGCAGGTTGGAGTCAAGCTTTCCCCAGCCTAGAGGCATACTGAGCAGTCTCCACTTCCCAAGACAAGAAATGGGTATACTTTTAAACTGCTGGCTGGGACTTGGGGACCAGGGTCTGTACTCTCTAAAGCCATAGATCCCCTAGGCCTTGACAGCCCAAATCCAGCCCTCCCTGCTTGTGATCCTGGCCATGGAGAAGGCACGCTCAGCCTCCGTTTCCTGTCTTCAGTAGCCCGGTTCCAAACCTTGTCAATCCCAGCTCCAAACACTTCCGATCCTTCTCTCATGCACCACCAAACTGGAGCAGAAAGCTTCTCAGAAACACTGATCTGAATCCTTCAGCCCTTGACCTCCCCACAGGCCCTACCCTAAAGGAAAGACCAAGTCTGTACAGGGGCCCCAATACCCTCCCGGTCACCACACCAGCCCTACCCTTCCCCTTTTCCCTCTGCTGTACAGTCAATAGCTCTCCCTTCCCTGGAAACAGCATGCTCCTGCCTCAGGGCCCTTGTACAGGCCATTCTCTCTGCCCGGAGCTTACTCTACCCCACCCCCATCTACATGCCTCACTCCCTCACTTTCTCTGAGTCTTCAGGGCTCATGTCCCCTACTCCAATAGGCACTTCCATGACAGCACCTCAGCCATCTCCACTCTTCCAGGCTCAGCTCAAAAGAGATATTTTCAGGGGACTGGAGGGTCCCTCAGCCTGAGGCTCTCCATTTCTCTTTCCTGGCCTGGCTCTTTGCTCTGATGGCAGCCATCTCTGGGTGAGTGCAGGGCCACTTCCCCTCGCTCACAGATGGATGTTTGGTGGTTAGTGTTGTATTAAAACTAGCACACAGTGGCTGGTGGTGGTGGTGTGCGGCTTTAATCCCAGCACTTGGGAAGCAGAGGCAGGTGGATCGCTGTGAGTTTGAGGGCAGCCTGGTCTACAGAGTGAGTTCTAGGATAGCCAGAGCAACACAGAGAAACCCTGTCTCCAAAAAACAAACAGACAACAACAACAACAAAACTAACACATAGCTGGAACGTTCAGACAGAGCAGAGTGGCTAAAAGCACAGGCCCAGCAAGCGGAAGGTTCCTGGGGTGGAGGGATGGAAGGAAGATGGACAGATGGAAGATGAATGGGTGAATGAAAGGATGAACAGTGGACAGAAGGATAGATGCACAGAGCACCCACAGCAGGCTCAGGGTTTGCCAGGGATGCCTGGGCCCCTGAGAAATGGTCAAGACAGGGAAGAGACACTGAGCTCCCCGGCCATAATGGCAAGGCTGTGCAACCCATGGGGTTCCCACCCCCGGCCTCAGAAAACTCCTTCTCCCAGGGGATGGAGTGTAGAGGAGAGGCGGACAGCTCTGCTCCCCAGGGCGGGGGCTCCCAGGCTCCATCTGTCTCCCCACAAAGGGGCTTTGTCCTTGGAACTGAGAACCTAGGGCGCCCGGAAGCTGCCCCTTGGCAGCTCAGCAAGGCTTCGGCTCTGAGCCAGGTTCTCCCAGGACTGTACAACACTGGACACAGCCCTCCAAAGGATAGTCTCCACTTCTGTGGGGGGAGAAACTGAGGCTCAGGAAGGCAAAATCACTTAGCCAAGCTCTCCCAGCTGGAATCAAAGTGAGGCTTCCAAGCCAGGCCTGTTGGGTCCCACAGTAGATAGATAGTTCCCAGACCACGGGGAGCTCAAGAGAGGGTGGACTGTGCCCCGGGAGGCTCACTCAAAAGGAAGGAGGCTGGAACCTGGACCAGAGCCCAGCCCAGGTGCCTGTGGAACCCACCACTGGATCCCCCCATTTCCTGAGGGGCAGTGTGACCAAGGGATGCTGTAAGAGGGGACTGTGGCAAGCCTCCCTGCTCCCCCACCCCACCCAGGCTCTTGCTATTCCCACTCAGCAGAGTTCCCTGGGCCACTGCAGGGAGGCCACACTGCCTGAGCCAGGCACAACCCACAGAACTGTATGTATCCATCCCACCGTAGCCCTCCCACCTCATAAGGCTGTGTGTAAACACTTCAGCATTACGCTTGGGGTGTCCACAGAGGGCACCAGGTCCAAACCTCAGCTCCCAGTGCTCAGAAGGAGCTTGCACACTGTACCATCCGGCCCTGATCAGGCTCCTCCTCAACCAGCCGCTGTCCTCCACCCAGTGAGGGGCTTTGATCCCTTCTTCCTCCTCTGCCCTCCACCACCTACGCCTGCCCTGCTCCCATCACTCTAAGACAACAGAGTCTGAGTGTGCTGGAATAACCAAGGCCCCTTCTTAGTACCTATGCATGACCACAGTCCCAGGTTATGCACACGTACACACACACATACACACACACACACACACACACACACACACACACACACACTTTGGCCCCTGGGTTCCCTCTGCCTAGCATGCCCTCACTCTTCTCTTTCTCTAACGACCTCTTGCTCCCCCTTTAAGTCCTAGGTGTCACCTCCGGGAAGTCCTCCCAGCATTATTAGGCTGCCATTATTCCTGTGGTACCTAGCTCACAGTAGAGCAACCATCAGGGGCTGTACTTAGCTCCCTAGAGCATTGCTCCCAGAGAGTCCCAGATCAGTCCCCAAGACCGCTCAAGTTGTCCTGTCCTCCCAAGTCCATCTCCTCTCAGAGCCCAGGAGCAGTCACCCCACCAGGTGGGCATCCCATCACTGGCTCAGACACCATCAGTTGCCAGTCAGCGCCCATGCAGGCAGCCCCAAAGGCAGGCAACCCCAAAGGCAGCCAAGGCCTGTTCTGACCATGATGCCCGTGGATCTAAGGTGTGGGCAGAGTGGGTGGAGGGGGAGCTGCCTGCAAATGGCCAACTGGTAACCAAACCCACATTGCTTCTAAAACTAGGGCACAGGATTGAAACGGGAACAGCAGAATTATCCCCAAATAGAACGGTGGCTCATCTGGTTCCGGGCTTTTGGAACACCTGGAGGGGTGGGGTGGGGAACAGGAGGCAACTCTTGCAGTGGGGGCCCATCCAACCCACAACTTCCCCCCTTGGATCCCAGGCTGCCCCACCTGCAAGCCTTGGATCACACCATCCTCTGCCTGGGACAATCCCCCTTCCTGCCCCTCGACCTCAACCACTGAGGGAAAACTTCCTAAAGCTGTAAGATATTTAGAGAGGAGGAGCTTGTCATCTTCCAGCTAACCCAAGAGAAAAAGCTGCTGCCTCCCGACATGGACAAGGAAGAGGCCATTTTCTTGGGCTTCCAGCAGAGGCAAGTGGAACAGGGCCAGCTGATTCAGCCTTCTCTGGGGACTAGGGACAGCTCAGAACAAAGTCCACAGGGCACACCCTGGCCATTGAATCTTAGAAGGAACCTCCCAATGTCACCCCTTCAGTGCT
Organism: Peromyscus eremicus; assembly: GCF_949786415.1. Classification (NCBI taxonomy): domain Eukaryota; kingdom Metazoa; phylum Chordata; class Mammalia; order Rodentia; family Cricetidae; genus Peromyscus; species Peromyscus eremicus. The sequence continues at coordinate 130,819,359 of NC_081419.1, read as the reverse complement.
ATGTGACCCCAGGGAAGTCACTTTACCTCTCTGATCCATCTAGGAACTCACAGGAAGGCAAACTCAAGACTCGGAAGCGTGGGGGTGTTCTAGCTACCCAAGCAGGGAGAGCCAACCAGAGGCCATTTTCCTCAGCTGTCAAATGAAGTTGCTCACTGGGTTCTGCCTCCCTCACAGCCCTGCTGGGGTGCACAGGTAACTACACACAAGTGCTTTGTAAACTATAAAGTGCTATACCGTTGGGAGTGATAATTACCACACATTTCCTTAGAGGCAGAGAAAACCAGCCTAGAGTCAGGACTTGCCACCTCAGACAGAGCTGGAGCCTTGAAAGACAGCAGAGAAAGGGGAGGGCCAGAGATACTTTAGCTGCTAGAGGTCTTGGGCAACAGTGGGGTACCCAGTCAGGTGTAATGGTGGATCCTGTAATTCCAACTCTCAGAAAACTGAGGCAGGAGGATTACTGCTGCCAGTCTGGGCTACAAGATGAGTTCCAAGGCTATATAGCAAGACTCTCTCTCTCTCTCTCTCTCTCTCTCTCTCTCTCTCTCTCTCTCTCTCTCTCTCACACACACACACACACACACACACACACACACACACACACACACACACACCTGCCCAATAAAAGAATAGAGGACCTTCCCGGGAGTGGAGAACCTGTATAGCCAAAGGCATGGACACCCAACTATCTAGACAAACATGAAACCAGCCAGTGGCTGAAAGCGCCTGCAGGGTAACCCACAACAGAAACACAAGGGGGAAGGGAGGCTGGGGCTCAGGAAGGAACTCTGTCCCAACAGGTGATTTCTCCAGGACCTATGCAGAGCTCGAACCCTTCTATGAGCCTCTCCTTGCCACCACAAGGAAAGTGCAGCTTGTACCCTGGCCATGTGGACCAGCATGCGGAGCACCCACTGCCCAGATGGCAGATACCTCATACAAAGGGCTCCACAAGTAAGGGGAGTCTTGGGCACTGGAGGTCATGGGATGGATATGTGATCAGGTTCTAGGAGGGGCAGGGAGAGGCGGGGGCTAGCTTTGGAGTAGCTAGACGGAGCTGGCAGGTCCCAATCGATGCAATCCCTCCTAGATGCGTAGGGCAAGACAACCAGAAACCAAGGTGGCCCCTGCCAGCCCTGAGGATTCCCGGATCAATTTGCCTTTCTGCCTCACCACAGAATCACATTCCCTCATAGCTTCAAAAACACCCTGAATGGGCCCTGTGCCCAGGCACTGGACATATACTAGCATGCCTGACGGTCAGGCCATCTTCTCACAGCTATACTAGAGCTACCCATATTGGGGAAACTGAGGCACAGAGCAGTTATTTTTCCCACAAACAGATGCAACAAACAGGTCTTTATGCCAGGATGCAAACCCAGAGCCAATTGCCTCCCTAGGATCTCCTACTACCAGGAGACCACGCACCTGGACCATCCAATATCCACCAGCCACATTACAGGCCCAGGAAGTCAGGGAACTCATACTCTGCCTAAGAAAGATGTCAGTCACACTGGGGTCACGGGGACATTCAGCAGGAATCAGATATCCACAGTCATCCAGACTGCAGAAGTCCATGCTCATATCTCACTTGCTGGATGACTACAGCCACAGTCCTTTGCTTCTCAGGGACCCTGCTTACCTTCCACATAATAGGAATAAAAGCTCCACCCACTCCAGGATAAGGAACAGATACGGTGGGTCACTCTGCTGTGGCCCAGCTCTGGAGAACACAGTGTGTGGATTCTGACATCAGATAAAGCTCAGTGGAGGCCACAAGTTAGACAGAGTGGCCTGAGAGAAGCTACCAGCCTCCAGCAAGACCACCATGCCTCCTGGTGCCACGTCAGCCCTGTTACCAACCTCCAATGTCAGATTCGATCGTGCTGGCTGCACAGTCCAGCAAGCCCAAGGACACCTAAGGACCCACAGCTACCATCACCAATAGTTGGCAGATACCCCACCCATCCTGAACACCCACCCGACTCCAGCTAGGACCCTGACTCAGGTTCTCAAGCATGGGAAGAGCTCCATGCTCGAAGACACAGAGGACCAGAACAGGAAGAGATATACCACAATCTTTCAATTTCTTCTCGCTTCCTGCTTCTCCTTTCTAGAACTCCTTTGAGTAGTCCTAGGGGAAGTCACTCGCCCCGAGTCCCATAGCAACGAGTGGAGAGATGGGGGTTCTGGCTTCCTGCTCTGGGTTCTCCCTCATTGCCTGGCCCTCTCTCTAGTCAGGCCATCTGACAGTGTTGTGGTCATGGGCAGGCTGGCTGGTGGGGACAGTCCTACATCAAAAGACATTAGCATTTTCTTCCTAGCTTGGCTAACATGCCCTGGGTCTGTCTCCTTCACGTCCCCCACAATGAAGGAGAAGGTCTGAATAGATCAGGAATGACAAACTCATGGCGCATAGACGATGCTTGCTAATCTTCTGCCCAGAGCAGACATTACTAATCTATCACAGCACTGTCTCCCATGAAGCCAACACTGGACGTCAGAATGCTCAACACAGCACTTCAGTTTGTGGAACTGGAAGTCAGAACTTCTTGTCTGAGCCAGAGAAGGGAAAATATATATAATGTACAAAAAAAAAAAAAAAAATCAGTAGATTAAGCTGCTGGGATTACCTTAGCAAAGAGGCTGTGATTTGACTCAGGGCTCACCAGTGGGATGAGGCCTTGAGCAATAGGTCTCCCTCTCTGAGAGCAGAGAGGCAGAGTCAGCTCCAGTGAAGGCCTGTGGGATCCCAGCCTCTCCTTGGCCCTGTCAGCTGCAAGTCCATTTTACAGCTCCAGCCCTGTGTCCCAGGACCAGGACCAGCTGCTAGAGGAGGCGAGACTTCGGCCCATGTCTGGTTCCAACCTGCTCACATTTAGTAAGCCCTGAATGTGTCAGGTACCCCACATCCATCTTCTTGGGACATCGAGGCAGCCATGAGTCAGCCCTACTTCATGGATGAAGAAACTGAGCCCCTCAAAGGTGATGACCTCTCCCCAGAAAACCAGAGAGGTTTTCCCCGGGGAGGGGAAAGGTATATGAGAGGCCCAAAGGGCTGTGAAGTCTGGAGGACCACAGAGGGACAGGAGGACCTCCAACTGAGGCTGTGGCTCACAGTGGGGCCTCCACACAGGGCCTCTGCTGGACTCTGAGACTCCAGTAGCGCCACTTCTGAATGCGGAGTTCAGAGCTCTACAGCCCGTCCCTGGACATCACCTGGGAAACCCTAGGCAAGTGGCCTTTTCTCTCTACGTCTTAGCAACAGTTTACATCCAGAAAGCTAGACCATCTCATGTGCACAACCCCCAGCTCAGCTTTCCGGCACAGAGAGTACAGGGCTCACGGTCACCCAGCACACTGATGTCCTTTCCTATCAACATCCTCTTCTAGACAAGCTCTGCCCAAACTGAGACCTTCACATCCATGCCATCACTCAAGGCCATGGCCACAGGGATGGCAAGGCTGAGCCCAGAGATACCAACAGGCTTCCCAATGCCACATACAGCCAACGGGTCCCATTTTCTGGGCATTTAGTAGTGCCAGGCACAGGGCCTTCTCTCAACCCTAGCTGGAAAGGGGGAGATTGTTGGTCCTCGTTTTTAATGAAGAAGCCAAGACTCAGAAAGACACAGCGAAGGACCCAAAGACACACAGCAAATGGGACAGTCAGCAGTTAGAACTTGAACTCGGGCCTATCAGACGCACAAGATGATCTCCGGTTTCCTGACTGACCATCCTTGTCCTCCAGCTCACTCATAAGCCCCCCCCCCCACACACACACACAGCATTGTGCTTCCTGATCCCTGGTTCTCACCGCCTCTTGGCTTCATGGGTTGAACTCCTACTGTACCTTCAGAGCCTAGCCTCATACACTGCCTCCTCTTGAGACCTGAGCAGGCCCCCACAGAATATTGGAGGCCATCCTATACATCTATTCCATTAGCTCTGGGTCTTGGCCTCCAGAAGCTGGTTCACACAGCTCCCTGTGTAAAAATGGAGGACAAGAGCCTTCTCAAGGCTTCTGGGAGCCCTCGCAGAGACCAGCCCTTCTGATAGCAGGCCGTGTTTGACAGTCCTCTCTCACGGCTGTCCCCTTGTTTCTCCACAACAGGCATACACTCCCCCGACCTCAGGGCCTTTGCACATACATCTCCCTCTGCCTGGGGCACCTTCCCCTAGCTTCATGCCCAGGTCCCTCCTACACCCTTCCTTCAAGATTCCTCTGTTCCCTAGGCCCTGCCCTTATCACAGCCATGATTATATACTCATTTATCTGGCCACTTGGCTTATCCTCCATAGTCCAGTTTCTAGGAGCCAAGGACCTGTTCACAGTTTCCCAGCAAGTCCCCAGGCAGATGACCTTCTGAGCAGAGAGGAAGAACACTGGCCCAGCTGCACTCTTGGCTAGCTGGCCACTGCTTCCTGCAGCTCAAACCCCTCCTCCAGGAAGCCCCACAAAGCTGTTCACCAAAGTTCACAGACCCTAGCACATAGTAAGTGCTCAATGAACAATCAAAGACAGCTGAGGACCAGATGGAGAGGCAGGGACAAAAGTCATTTAACCAAGTCCTCCCTAGACCCTGGGGCTTAGAGGACCCAGACAAGCCCCATCCCCACCGGGGTAAAAGCTCAAGCAGGAGGCAGCCTGTGCGCTGGAGGCTGGGGGTAGGGTGGGGGGAACGGGGCACAACAGGAAACAGGAGAGGATGGGGTGGGAGAGATAGGGTTGCCCTAAGGCTGGAAGAACACGGATGAACATGAGATGGGGGGTGCTCCTAGCACTCATTCTCAGTGTGTACCCCAGGATGCAGGCAGGCGGTCAGCTGAGAGGTGACACACTGTAAGTCACTCACTTCCCCTTGTGGAAAGGCCACCTCACCGGGACACACCCCATCTCCAGTAGAGACTTATGGCTCTGCCAGGTTGGGGGGATATGGGAGGAGCCTTTTCCAACAATGCCTTGTGCCTGACCCCAAACTACACAGCCTTCGGTGTCCCTGCTGGTTAAAGGGCAGCCAGCCAGCTCCTCTGAAGTCTAGGATCCGGTTCCAGCTGCAGACTGAGCTAGCCCCAGGTGGAGTTCCGTGGACTTCAGCATCTCTGGTCATCACGGCTCCATCTGATGTATCTGTCCCTCCTGCGTTGCCGCGGCTAGCACCAGGGCCTTGGGCACTCGAAGCCTGTGCTCTACCACTGAGTTCCCTCACAACCCAGTTGATCGTTCCTCCCTGACAGGACTGAGGCCAAAGAGCTCACACAGCTGTGGGCCGCTGGAGGATGCCCCGCTCTTTCGTTCTGGCGGGGCTCTAGGGCACCCTTTGAGGCACAGAGCTACCCTCTTCTGCAGGCGGCTATGCCACAAGCACCCCAGCCATCTTGAGCGGGCTCCAGGATGGGACTCATTTATTGAGTTCCCCGTCTCCATGTATGCCAACTCCTCAGCTGCAGAAGCGCGGGGAATAGTCACCTGAGGACCCTGTCGCTGGCGTGAAGGGTCCAAGGGGCTGCCCCCAGCTCAAATCACGCAGAAAAACAAGGGACTTAGATGCCTGGACTCACAAGTCTGGAAAGAGCCCCCACCCCCCGCGCGCGCCCCGCCCCCATGCCCACCTTGGAAACTGAATCTGACTTCCACGCAGGTGAACCCGTCACCATTGCCTTTATTGGGCAGTTTGTGAGGCTGGAAAGATCTTGTTCAGGGCCTCATAAGCCTCACATGCCTCTGCCCACTTTTCTCCCTCTGAATACCCCAGAGGTTTAAAGGTTACCCAGGGGTGAGTCCCCTCTGTTCACGCCACCCTTCAACCAGCTCAGCAGTCCTGGCCAGGCCCACCCATCACTGAGGAGGACCTTGGCTTAGAGAGCGAAGGCAGTTGTCCCCAAGACACACAGCATGACAAGTGGTGGTCGGTCCTAGTAGGGGACACAAACTCACCTCCAGTACCTGCCCGGGTGGGCAAGCGGACCTAGTGGTGGTAGTGAAACCCCAAAACTTTTGCCAACTTCTGAGCCGGCCGGTCGCTGGGCCTGAGCTGGGGCGAGGCTGGGGGGCTGGGGGTGGCCGAGGACAGAGTGGCCCAGTCTCTTCCAGGCCAGGAGCACCAGGCCCTAACCGAGGCCCCGAGACCCAAGGAGGTCGTGTGGCCGGCAGGGCACCCAGTCCTCAGGGTCCACCCCACCCCCACCACCCACTCCGGGCCGGGGGCGCAGGGCCCCGCAGCCGCGATCGCGGGCGGCGCCGATCGGCCGGGTTTTCAGATGTGGCCTAACCGGGCCGGGGAGTCCGCGGCCGAGGGTCCCCACGCGCCGGTGCCCCCCGCGCCCCGCCCGGCCTTCCCCGCGCATCCCAACAAAAGGCCGCGCCGGGCAGGTCGCGGGCCGCGGCGGGGAGTGGGCAGGGCGGGAGCCCGCAGCGGGGCGCGGGGCTGGCGGGGCGGGGGCGCTCACCTGCGCGGCGGCCGCGGGCTCCGAACGCGCCCGGGCGGACCCCAACGGGGCGCGCGGCGCTGGCGGGCGGCGGCCTGGCCGCTCCGGCGGGGCGGCCGGGTGGATTCCGGGCCGGGAGAGACAGACCTAGAGAAAGGGAGGAGGAGGCGGCGGCGGCGGCGGCGGCGGCGGCGGCGGCGGCGAGGGGGGAGGGAGCGCGCGGGAGGAGGGGCCGCGGTCGCGGCGAGCCGGAGAAAGAAGGAAGCGCGGACCCGGGTCCCGCCGGCGACCCGGGGGACCTGCTGCGCGAGCCGGGCCCGCGCCTCCCGCACCCAGCCCCCTCCCCGCAGCTCCGCCCGCGGGGGCGCCCTCCACGCCGCGCGCCTGGCTCGGCCGCCCGGGACCACGTTAGGGTTGCACCCTAGCTACCTGAGCTACGTACTCACCGATGGCAAGCACTGTCTTCCAGACACGGAAACTGAGGCACTGGTCACACCAGCCTTGCCCTGAGTGTCTTTAAACGGAGACTGGGTTCAGAAGGGCAGAGTGAGGAGGAGAGGCAGCATTATTAAAAATGTATCAAGAGGCGAAATCGTGGCTCACTATGTGGCCCAGGCTGGCCTTGAACTTGTGGGAGCCTCCAGCCTCTGCCTACGGAGGGAAGGGACTGCATCAGGCCAAACCAAAGTTCATTTTCAATGCATACAGAGACCATGTACATCTACTGGGCAGTGTGCAGGTGAGCCAGCCACTGAGGACAGCAGGACCAGCTGGACAGGAAGTGGAGAAGGAAAATGGGACGAGGGGGGCAGGATGTGGCTTCAGGTTGGTCTCGAAGACCACTCCACACACCATCAGTCCCTGTCCAGGTTCTAGGGCTGCCCCTTGGGGACAGGCAGAGGTCCACCTTTGACTCCTCCTTTCCCCTCTACAAAGATGGGTCTGACCAGCTGTCAATCACCATCTGCCTCCATCGTCCTTTCTTGAAATTGCTCCCATCTCACAGATGGGCAACTGAGATCCAACCCGGTTCATGTGGCACCATGGCACCAGGCCTGAGCTTCTCCTGATTAGAGATCCCTCCTGAAGGGCAGGTTCCCTATCCTCCTAGAATGTAAGAGGCTCCAGCCTCAGGATACAATCTCTCTTCCAGGAGACCAGGAAGGAGCAAGCTTTGAGTCAGGCTGATCTGAGTTCACATCTAGGCCAGGTGCCTCAGGGCTTGCTCAGCCCATCAGGTTCCTGTTCCAGGCCTCTCTCCAGTAGGAGTGGACGAGCTGAAGAACTGGAGGCCGGACTGCAGAGTGTGGCCAGGGTAGCCCACTGAGGCCAAAGAGGGGATGGGGCTGATCAGGGTTCCTCATGAACAGCAGGCAAACTAGCCACTCCTGTTTGCAAGACTTGCTCAAAGATTAACGGCAGTTTCCCAGGACTCCATTCGGCAGGCCCTGGCTGGAGGAGCAGGTTTCTCCGCCCTCTTCCCCGCCAGCCAGAGAGCTGTCTAATGGCCTTTACTGGCCACACTGGGCTGGGGGAAGGGTGGATACTCTTCCTATGAGGTGCTGGAGCTGGTTCTCAGCGGCTTGCAAGAACTTATGACCATTGTCCTTCCCAGTGCCATATTCGGTGGTGATGTCAGATTGGTCACCTGGCATCGGCCGCAGAGGAAGTGCGTTCTACTTGGAAATGGAGAAATTTGACAAACGATGCCTTAGCTTTTTCTTCCAGAGAGCTGGCTGTTAAATATTTGCCAGCATATCACTAAATCCATTGCCAGAAGTTCAACAGAAAGGTCTGGGCGTTTCTAGAACTGAGACAAGCTTCAAAGCACAAACTTTGGACCCACAGGCTTGGGTTGAAGCCTCAACTCTACCACTTTGCAAATAAATGAATGACCTAGAGCATGCTGTTTTTCCGAGCTCAGCATGCCAAAGCCCTGCAAAACGGGTAAGGAGAACACATCCTGGGAAGGCTGGCATGAGGGTACAGAGAGGTGAGGGAGGTTTGAACGGTGCTCACAGCCTTGCACAGAAGACCGGTGTTGACTGGTGTGATGCAGCCTCACACACACCTGGAGCTACCTCGCTTTGAGGGCAGAGTGACAGGCGAGGTTCTCTGAGGAAATGGGCAGCACACTGGTTTCATTATTGAGCTTTCAGGGTGCTCTTTATTTTTAACCACCCCCTCTGGGCTTTTTGCTCAGACTATAACCCCCACCAGGCATGCCCACCCCTATCACCAGTCTCCCCACCCTCCCAGACCTTCAAGATCCTGGGTAAGGGCCATGTCCTCCAGGACTTGTTTCTAGACACGCCCCAGATAGAGACACCACCGGAGTCCATTCTGGGTGTGTCTGTTCCCACCCTGAGGGCAGGAACCATGGCCTGGCCCTGTGCCCAGCATCTAGTGGTCACTGGTCAGTTGGCTGTGGAAAACACACTGGCATGGTCTCCACAGACTCTCTGAGAACAAGTTCCAACACTTTCTGTCACTGACTGTGACCCTTCTTCTGTGGGCCTTAGTTTACTCATCAGTCAAATGGGAATGAGCGTCCCACCACTTTGCAGAATGTGGTGGGAGGGTTGGTGGTCTGGCCTGGCAGACGAATGACTGTGTACATTACTTTGCTTTGTGTTAGTAAAACAGCAACTTACAGCTTCGAGTCTGCCCATCATTATTATGAAACATCCGGGGCCAGGCTTAGATCGTCGACAGGAGCCGTCCCCCAGCACCCATCACTAAGACACGGTAGGTGCTCCCCCCATCCCCAGAGAAGTCTCTCTCTGTAGCCCACACTAGCCTAACTCAAACTTCCAACAGTCCTGTCTCGGCCTCCCAGGAACAGAGGCCCAGGCGGAAGCCATCTTGCCTAGCTTTGTCAGACTCTACTTGTGGGACGTTGTCAAAAGCACTGAATGAGTCAGTGGGTCAGAGCACTTGCTGTACAATGTACAGACATGAGGATCTGAGTCTGAATCTCCGGCCGCGCATGGCTGCACGTGCAGAAAACCTCATCGGTGGAGGGTGGAGATAAGTGCTTCCCAAAAAGCAGCATTCAAGTTCAGTGACAGAGCCTGCCTCAAGGGAGAAAGGTGGAAAAAAAAAAAGGGGAAAGAGCAATAGAGGAAGACATTGGACATCCTTCTCTGGCCTCCACAAACGCACACACAAGCACACTCACACACACACATACACACTTGTGCGTGCACTCCCACATGCACACACGTGTACACACAATATATATATATACATTGGTTTTGGGTTTTTTTTGGGAGGAGTTGTTTGGTATTTTGTTTGTTTGAGGGTTGTTTTTTTTTTTTTTTGTTTTTGTTTTTGTTTTTGTTTTTTGAGACGGGGTTTCTCTGTGTAGCTTTGGTGCCTGTCCTGGAACTCACTCTGTAGTCCAGGCTGACCTTGAACTCACAGAGATCTGAGTGTCTCTGCCTCCCGAGTGCTGGGATTAAAGGCGTGTGACACTACACATTGGTTTTTAAAGCAATGTTTGCACACGGTGTCTCAGACCCCTTCTTCCCCTACAGAGGTAAAAGACACAGGATGGAGCTTGTAGAAGCCTGGCCCTTCACACATGGTAGTGGACCCATGGGTCAAGGCTGTCCCATGTCATGGGATCAGGGACAATTCCCATCCTCACTAGGAGCCCTGGTGGCCCTAGTCTATGGTAGCTGATCTGCAGAGCCCAGACCACCCTCTGAGCAATGACTGGGAAATCAGACCCATCACAGTCTTCCGGGGGAATTCCAACCCAGTCTCACCATACCCTGCATGACCTTCTGTGAGTCCTCTACTTAAAGCCACCAGCCTGGAAACTACCGGAGAGGGTAGAGGGGTGGACAGGTTCCAGGCTCCGGCTCCAGCCTGAGGCTGTTAGATGAGGCTGGCCTTTCCTGCTGGGTCCAGCCTGAGGCTGTTAGATGAGGCTGGCCTTTCCTGCTGGGTCCAGGACTTTACAGTTTACACAGAGCTGTCCTCTGATTGGCCTCTGCCAGCTACTCAGGTTCCTGGCCTTTATGTCAAGCCTGCTTTCTGCTGTGCCTCATTCTGACCCTGGGCCTTTGCATGGTCTGATCTCTGCTGGAGCGCCCCTCCCCCACACCCCCAGTCCTCCCTCTCCTCTGCTGGTACTTACTGAGAGCCTCTAGTAGATACCAGGGTCTGGGCCTGGGGCTGGGGATGCAGCAGTGAGTAAGCCAGACCTGCTGTGTGAGTTGCAAGAGCCCAAAGTAAGAGGCCGGGCAAGCACAGAGGACTAAGGGGTGAGGTGGGGCTAACCCAGCAGGTGTGGAATCTGAAGAGCTGGAGAGTTGGTGACCAGGTAAGGTAAGGCAAATGTGTGGGCAGAGGGGCTGTGTGGAGGCCTGAGGCGACACACACTCTCACAGCTGGAACTTAGTGAAAGTGCCAGCGGAACACAGAGCAGGGGTGTGCTGGGTGTGGCAAGGGTATGGCTAAGGGGAGCCGGTAAGCGTGGGCTGAGGCTCCTGGGGCCTCTCCTGTGACCCGAGGAGAAGCCAAGACCAGCAAGTGTAAGGGAAAGCTTTGCTTTCCTCCCAACAGAAGTGGGACCCCAGAGAGGGTGGTGAGCAGGGAAGTAGAGAACGTAGGAGGGAAAGAGAAAGGCAGGGAGGGGGCAGTGGGGACCTTATGCTGATGGCAGGCCCAGGGGGCCAGAACACAGGTGAGGCGGATGCCTGAGCTTCTACTCTGTGTGTGAACACTCGCGCACCCGTGAGCGGGACCACAGACCTGAGTTGGAGGAAATGAGGCCAAGTGTCTTGGACAACTAAAACCTAACACAGCCTCCTGTGAGCCAGAAAACAGGCAGAGCCATGAGTGCCATCCCTTCAGAGGCTGGCTACCCGGCTGGAAGCGTGACCAGCCGCCAGCAGGGCCCTCCTCCACCTACCCACTGACCAGGGAAGAGAGGAGAACAAACGTGATATCAAGAGCAGACGGGAGTCTCATCTGTCAACCTGGTACCCAGGAAAACTGAGGCCCAAGACTCACAATTCAATCCCTGCCTGGGCTACGAAGATAACACCAGCCTGGGCAAATTAGTGAGATCCTGTCTCAGAATTAAAAGTAGAGCCGGGCGGTGGTGGCTCACGCCTTTAATCCCAGCACTCGGGAGGCAGAGGCAGGCGGATCTCTGTGAGTTCGAGGCCAGCCTGGGCTACCAAGTGAGTTCTAGGAGAGGCGCAAAGCTACACAGAGAAACCCTGTCTCGAAAAACCAAAAAAAAAAAAAAAGAATTGAAAGTAGAGAATGGCTGGGGATACAGCTCAGTGGTAGCATGCTTGTTTAGCGGGCATGAGGGTCCCCAGCACTGGAGGGGGAAAAAATGAAATTTGCTTGTGGGAAACTAGGGAGATGTCCAGTCCCACCAGGCCCTCAGGAAGGCCAAGTGCCAATAAACTCAATGGCTTATGGAATCACTCCCTTCAGGCCCTAGGAGAAGCCCAGAGAGGGCCAGACAGCTTCCCAAGGTCACCCAGAGCAGAGGGGTGGAGACCTCCAGCCCAGGCCTCCTTCCTCTAAAATGTCTGTGAAGAAACATGAAAGAAGCCAGGCCCTTGATATCCCGCCCCCCCCTCCCGCCCCTGGTCTCCACCCGCACCCTCCCCAGGCCTGACAGGAGGGCAGAGGGCAAGCCGGAAGTCTGCAGCAAAAGCAGAGATTCTCTTCAAGTGTGAGCAGCTTAGAAGCCTGCTGAGGGGCAGGGCACTGGGGAGGGGTGGAGGGAGTGGGGATGGAGGAGGAGTGGGGGTAGGGGGATTCCAGGTGGGGGTGGGGGATAACTACAAAGACAATGCACTCACTGATAATGCCTACGTGTGGCCTCAGAACAGTCCTTTGTTCCTCACTGGAGAGAGGAGATACTGTCTTTCCCTGGAATGGATGAGCGAAGAGGCTCCCAGCGGAAACACAATGGTGACATGGTGGTTGGTGACATGGTGGTGAGGGAGAGCAGAAGTCAGCCTCCCTCATTTGGGCTCAGATACTGCAGAAGGCTCCTGAATGGAGCCTCTGGGCTCCCCTCTTTCACACCTGAAGGACAAGCCCCGCACGGGGCAGCCCTCCCTCAGGCCTGTGTCTGCACCTCTGGAAAGTCTCTCTACTTTCCCCTGGAGATGGAATGCAGCAGTGTTTGAGTGCTCAGAAGAAAAACGCTGCTATTCCCCCCATGAGGGGGAGGCGCCAGCTCCTGCTCCGTGCGTGTCCCAGAGGAAGCAGCTAGCAAAGGAACAGGGAGGACGACTAACTGGGCAGTGGACACACCTGACCAATGCTTCCTTTTGTCAGGTGACCACGTCAGTGTCACCGATGCCTAGTCACCCTGATAACTTCTGCTCCTGGCATGGTGACAGGAATGGCATGTCCCGTGTTCTCACTCCCAGATTTAAGGACCTTGAGACAAAGAGGAGACAGATTTCACAGCACAGTCCAGTCCATCAGTGAGGGAAATCAGGGCAGGAACTCCAGCAGGGTGGGAACCGGGAGGCAGGAGCACGCCCACAATGGACCGGGCCTCTGACCTCAATCTCTAATGACGAAAATGCACCCCAGGTTTGTCACGCTCTGGTGGGAGCATTTTTCCAATTGAGGTTCCCTCTTCCAAAATGACTCTAACTTGTGGCAAGCTGACATAAAACCAGCCAGCAAAAGCTGTCTCTGAATGTGCCTCTTAAAGCTGGGGACATTGAGGATGAGGAGAACAGAGTGACTCGCCCAAGATCATAATAGCATCTAGACTAGAACTTAGAATCGGTGTCATAAGAACTTATTAACTGCCTACTGTATACAAGAGACCAGCCTGGAGACTCATAATGATGAAGGGGAGTGGCGGGGTCCTGAACCAGGTCTCCAAGGATACCAGCCTGCCATTTGGGGTATTTCCCAGCAAGAAAGAGAAAAAACACTGAGCAGGAGATTCAGTGTCCTGGAGGCCTGGCCTGGCCATCTGCACACCATGTGACTTCCAAAAGGCCCAGGACAGAAGGAGATGTTGGCACCACTCTGGACAATGCTGTGAGAAGCCCTACTGTGTGACACTGAAAGCCTCACTCACACTGAGTGCTCAGTCGTCAGGGCCTCTTCCAGTGTGTTCTGAGAGCTGCGGGAGCTCAGAGGAGGACCCTAGAGCTTCCCAGACAAGTGGCATTTGGGTAAAGACTTGAAGAATGGAAAGGAATTTGTCCCACCAAGACCTGAGAGCCGCAGCCCAGACCCAACCACAACATGGTCTCCAAACAAGGAGACACAGCAAGCCACTGTCCCTGGGATTCTCTAGCAGTGGTCTTTGGGATTCCTTCTCAGCCTTCCTGGGATCTCGAGTTTACCACCGCCTAAGTCAATGCACGAGACAGCAGAGGCTGGGCTGGGGTTGGAGGCAGGTACCAGTGCTGAAGAAACTCAGGGCACGTGAGGAAGGGAAGCAGAGTCCTGACTCTCACTCACCAGCAGGGTGGTAGTGCCACTTCCTCTACTCTAGCTCAGGAGTTACCAGGTATGCCGGGGTTGGCAGCCCAGAGGCTGGGGCTGGAGCCTCCCAGCTGTTCTCCAGCTACTCCAGGTTCACTGCTGGTGGAGTTTCCTATGGTCTCATCATCAACCTCCTACACGCTCATCCTTCCTCCCTTAAAAGTCTGCTGGCTGCTGACTGTAGTGGCGCACACCTTTAACCCCAGTGTTCAGGAGGCAGAGACAGGTGGGTATCTGTAGTTCAAGGCCAGCCAGAGCTACTCAGTGAGAGCCTGTCTCAAAAACAAGTATGTGTTGTAGGTCCCTCCCACCTTACCTCTGCTGGCCCAAGGTCACCCTGGGCCCCTCATGGAAGTCTTCCACAGAGGTTCCTCCACGCCCACCCTCTCTCCTCTTGCCAGTCAGGCCCGTTACAGAACTAGCAGTCGACCAAACTGATTTGGTCTCTGCTCCTTGAAACTTGGAAGAGTGAATTAGAATAGGTGCACTGGCTGGTTCTGTGCGTCAACTTGACACAAGAGTCATCAGAGGAAGGAGCCTCGGTTGAGGAAATGCCTCCCTGAGATCCAGCTGTGAGGCATTTTCTCATTTAGTGATCACTGGGGAGGGCCCAGCCCATGGTGGGTGGTACCATCCCCAGGTTGGTGGTCCTGGGTTCTATAAGAAGGTGAGGTGAGGAATCCATGGGAAGCAACCTCTCCATGGTCTCTGCATCAGCTCCTGCCTCTGAGATCCTGTCCTGTTTGAGTTCCTGTCCTGACTTCCTTCAGTGATGATCAGCAACTCTTAAGTGTAAGCCAAATAAACCCTTTCCTCCCCAAGTTGCTTTTGGTCCTGGTGTTCAGTTGTGGCAATAGAAACCCTGACTAATACAGGCACGGTTCTGAAGAAGGAACTGAGAGTTCTACATCTTGATCCAAAGGCAACAGGAGAGACTACCACACTGAGAGTGGCTTGAGCATATATAAGACCTCAAAGCCCGCCTCCACAGTGACACACTTCCTCCAACGAGGCCACACCCCATAACAGTGCCAATGGGCCAAACATTCAAACACATGAGTCTGTGGGGGCCATTCCTCTCCAAACAATCACACACTCTAATCCTTACATCCGGTATGTGGGGACCTCAGATTTCTGCAGCCTATGTACAGGGTGGCCTTAACGAGTTCCTTTTCCTCTCTGGCAAGTATTGACTCCACAGCTCAGGGTGGAGGTACCCTGTCCCGGGATCCTGGAAGTGACTGGTGGACAAGGTAAGGAAGACCGTTCTACCTCACTCTAGCTCACCCCAGTTTAACCCCATCCCAACAAAGTTCCTCCGTGTAGAACCAGTAAAGTGCACACACGGCTCTGACATGGGTTCCACGAAGTGGGGACCAGCAGGTGACTGAACAGGATGGTTAAAAAGCAGCTTCACGGACTGGGTTTGACCCTGCCTGACCCTGCCTGACCCTGGCTTCTCTCATCTGCTTGCCAAGGATAATTAGTGGTATTTTATTTATTATTATTATACATTTTATTTTTGTTTACTTTCTGTGAGTATATGAGTGTGTGCATGTGTGTGTGAACATGATGATGCACACCTTTAATCCCAGCACTCTGGAAGCAGAGGCAGGCATGTCTCTATTAGTCTGAGCCCAGACTGATCCACATATGGAGCCCCAGGCCAGCCAGGGCTACCTAGAGAGATCCTGTCTCAAAAAAAATAAATAAATAAAAAATAAATAAATAAAAACAAACAACCACCACCAAGGAACCAGAACATATCTTGTAGGAGTCGGTTATTTTGTTCTGTCGAAGTCAGGTTGTCAGGCTGTGGCAAGCACATTTACCCAGTGAGCCATCTTGCTGGCCTTTGTAGTGTTGGTGGTTATTCGAATCAGGGTCTCATGTATCTCAGGCTAGCCTAGAACTCATGGCAATCTCCCATGCCTTCAAGTCCTGGGATAACAGACATAATCTATCACACCTGGATTTAAATATTGTAGTATTGATGACATAACCCCATTTATGTATTTTTCTTTTTTTTGGTTTTCCGAGACAGGGTTTCTCTGTGTATCTTTGCGCCTTTCCTGGAACTCACTTGGTAGCCCAGGCTGGCCTCAAACTCACAGAGATCCGCCTGGCTCTGCCTCCCGAGTGCTGGGATTAAAGGCGTGCGCCACCACCTCCCGGCTATGTATTTTTCAAAATGTGGACGTGGAGAAAATAGAAGGGATAAATACAATATTCTCAGTTGCTGTCCAGAAGCAGGGCAGGCATCTGAAATGAGTTTAATAATGTCTTTCGCTGCTTCTCTCTGTGTGGAATTCAGTTTTTTGAGACAGGTTTCATGTGTCCCAGGCTGGCCTCAAACCCATTATGTAGCCAAGGATGGCCTTAAACTGCTGATCCTCTCAACTCTACCTCTAGGTTCTCGGGTTACAGGCTGTGCCTCCAACACCTGACTAAAAGACAGGTCACAATTGTTTGAAGAAGTGAAGCTCTTTTTGATTTTTGTTTGTTTGTTTTTTAAGTTTTCTACAGTGAACTGATATAATTCTTGTGCCACAGAAAATAATGTTATTTGTTAAGCTTCAGCTAGGGGCCCAAGGATGTGGCTCAGTGGTAGAACACTTGTCTAGTATGAGCAGGGCCCTAAATGCAGTCCCAGATTTGCAAAGAATAACAATAACAAGAAGGAGAAGGAAGAAGTATAGTTATACAAGAGAAGGAAGAAGAAGGAGAAGGAGGAGAAGGCCACTCACACCTTTAATTCCAGCACTCACTAGACAGAGGCAGGCAGATCTCTGTGAGTTCCAGGCCAGCCTGATCTACATAGTGAGACCCTGTCTAAAAAAAATAAAAATAAAAATAAAAACAAATTATCTGGGCCCAATCGGTCAATCAGTATGTCCAAGAACACGACCTGCTCACAGCTCCATAGCACCAAGTTCCTAGAGGCCAAAGACCTCCAGAGTCCTCCAGGTTGACATGGCAAACTTGGCCTTTCCGCCCCTTCCCTTAAGTGGGCTCCTCCAGGTACACCTCGGAGGGAAATCTATTTCTGTTGTTCATTTTGCTCTAGGTCTGGTTCCACCTGCTGAGGAGAGGAAATCCTTGGCGAGCACTCAGTTTTCTTCTGTGATGTTTTAGGACCTGGCTCCGCCCCTTCCCTGCGTCCCTGGACACCCTAGCATTGTCCACAAACTCCCCCTGGAAGGACCCGGTCCTGAGTAGGGGAATCCTTGGCCTTGGCCTCGGGTTGGGGCAAGAACATTGTTAATGTTGGTCTGGGGAAGCTGTGCACGGTGGATTCGCTGGATCTTAGTCCGACTTCTCTTGAGGTAGAGCGGAGACTTTTTTTAAGTGGTCCCAGAAGGGAAGAGTAAGCAAGAAGGGAACCGGAACCGGGAGGATGAAGCAGAAGAGAGGTGAGACTTCCAGAAGAATTAGCCCCTAGAGTCTGTGGTCCTCACTTCATAATAAGAGCCCTGGAGGCTCAGAGAAGAGAAAGGAGACCGCTTACTTTACAGGGTTGGGGTGTCAGCTTGGAACCGCAGGCAGGTCGCCTGCCCATTGAGTGCAGAGGACGATTTAGAAGCCCTGACACGTGACCCTTCTCTTTTCTCCTATTGAGAGAGCAGGAGCACACCATCCAGAGTCCTGGGGTCCTGTCTCTCCCTTCATTGCTTATGGTTGTTTTATTTATTTATTTATTTTTCATTTTTCTCAACAGAATCTGTGCGTGGGTTCTCTCTGCCTTACATCCAGTTTATTTTAAGTCTTATCAGATGTATGACCTTGCAGGCAAGTTCGACTCCCAGTTATTTTCTTTTACTCTAAACTTCTAGTTTGGGGCGAGGCATGGCAGAGCGTCCTAGGACTCAAGTGGAGTGGACAGCTAGCTAGATAAGCAGGCATTAGCAGGGTCTGGTGTTTTCTGTTCACTTATAGCTTGATCTAAGCTGGTCCAAGGTACCTTTGAAAATGAACCATCAGATTTCATTTTGAAGAAAATTTTAGATTATTTATTTGATGTGTATTATGAGTGTTTTGCCTGCATGGATGTCTGTGTACCACATGTGTGCCCAGTGCCTGGGGCAATCAGAAGAGGGCATCATGTTGAATCCCTGGGATTGGAGTTATGGATGCTTGTGAGTTATGGAGTTATGCATGTTCTGGAAACCGAATCTGGGTTTTATTTAAGGGCAGCAAGTGTTCTTAACTGCTGGGCCATCTCTCCAGGCCCCAGATCTCACTTCTTACACCTCACCCTTCCTCCAGAGAACTGTCCCTCGGACGCTCTGGGAGAGAGGCAGCTGTGGAGTCAGCCTCCATCCCTTTCCCTCACGCTGGCCCAACTAGGGGTGACTACTGGATCATTTCTGAAACTTGGGCTTGGTATGCTTAAGATTCCGTCCACTTCAACCACCCTGGTCTCTTTCAGAACACTCAACCAGCCACAAACACAGGCCCACATTTAAGATGTCACAAGGGGCCTGGTCAATCCGGTTTCCACCTTCACCTGCTCTCCACCTTTGTGTTTCCCCTGCTTCCTCTCTGCTGGCCTCCACTCCCTGGTTAGCTCCTGATGGCTTTGGGGCTCTCTCTGGGTCTCCAAGGCTGCGTCTTAGCCTCATGAACCACATCTGTATCTCTTGAGGAATGAATAGTGACCTATGTGTTGTCTCAGCATGCCAGGAATGCTAGGGTAGAGGTTGGGGCCCAGCACTGCTCAGACCACATCTGACTTGTTAGAACAAGAATCTGACCCTAGATTCCCCTGGATGGCAGGAACAGTGCCAGGCAAGCTCAGCCCTGGCCTGAGGCTATGTATCAGCTCTGGCTCCCAGAGTGGGAACTCAGCCAGCCACTCCATCCTGGGTCACACCCTGTGTCTCGCCTCACCTTCTCCACAGCCCCTGCCAGTTCAGGGAGGAACCTCAGGGAGGGAATTCCTGAGGAGGCTGGACAAAGCCCAGATCATTCTACAGCAAACCAGGACCACAGGCCTGACTGTGAACTCTCCACCCAGTTGTCTGAGTTGGGGGTGCCCAGCAGGGAGGGTCCTCTTCACCCCCAGATTTGAGCGGGGGTGTGGTCTGTGTTCGACTTTCCATTGCAACCCCAACAATTAGGCATTATTTAAGTATCCACTAGTTAAATTAGCTGCCTGGCCCTTGAGCTGGCTCACCCTAGCCTTCCTGTTCCTGAAGCTGAGGCAGCTGTCCCTGCCGGGCCTTAGGGCAGGGCTATGTGACTCAACCAGCTCCTCAGACCTTCTGGAGGAATCTTGCCCTCAGGAGAAAGCAGGAGAGGGCTAACCTGGGCAGCTCCGACTAGGACCAGGCTCAGGTGTCACACTAGCCTTGCTCCTCCGTCTGCCAGACACCGGAAGCTCCGTGCCAGAAAGGATGAAGCTCTCCTGGCTCTGGCCAAGGCCTTGGGAGCAGGTTCAGTGTTCAGTGTGGGGACACATGGGCTAAACAGGAGGCTCTCTCCTTTCTTGGGGAGGTCACAGGTTGGTGTTTGAGATGGTAGGTGGGGAAGAGGTGGAGAGCTCTGAGGACAGGAGGTCGGGGGGTCCTCCGACTCAGTTTGGGGAGGCTTGAAGGATGAGAATAAGGGCCCGTGTGAAAGAGAGGCCTTCAGGCAGAGGCCATGCACAGGTGGGTTTGAACTGATCTCCTGGGTGGGGGCAGACGGAGAACCGTGGGAGAGGAAGCCGGAGCCCTTAGCAGGACTGGAGGGCCTTGACTGTGGGAAGGGACAAAGTGTGGACTCCCTGGGGACAGTAAATGAAGAGGCAGTCTGTGGCCACATGTCCCAGGGTCTGTTTCTGAGAGATCCCAATGGCAGCCAGATGGAGGGGCGGGGAGAGGCAGTGGAGGCAGGGAGGCCAGCAGGAATGCTGGGAAGTCACGCTGGAGTGGGTGACATTGGCTCACCAGTGGCAGAGGAGGTGGTGAGGGCACCTACAGAGGGAACCCCCCACCCCCACCCCACCCCTCCACCCCCACCCCCAGCGCTTGCTGGTGGATCAGGAGTGTGGGCGTTCTTTGGAGAGGACGGTTGAACTGATCCCCAGGCTTCAGGGTGAGTGGAGGAAGCTGCTGATTGCCTGGGGGGGGGGGGGGAGTGTGGTATGTGTGGGGAGCTGGGTAGGAACTTCCTCTTCTTGAAAGGGAAGAATCAGAGTCAGGTTTGGACCAAATTCTAAAGGTCAAACTTTCTAGCTGCCCATGGGGATGCCAAAAAAATTAATACTGAACATACCACAGCAGGTGCCAGGTGCTTCATGGGTATTTGCCCTTAGGGAAAAGTGCTGCTATGAGCCCCATTCTTCTGCTGTTGAAACGGGCTCAGAATAGGATGCTGTGGATAATGTGAGAAAGCCAGACAGCATCCAGGGAGCTCTCCTATCTAACAGGCTTCTGCGGGGACCTGTTAAAAACTGCCTGGGATTACCAGGAGTAGTTCTCCTGGAAGACCAGGTCAGGAAAGATACGTCTAGTACATGCATGTACGTCTGTGAGGGTGTCAGATCTTGGAGTTACAGACAGTTGTGAGCTTCTGGGAATTGAACTTGGGGCCTCTGGAAGAGTAATCAGTGTTCTTAGCTGCTGAGCCATCTCTCCAGCTCCGCATTAATTTTCTTATACACTCCAAGACCACCTATCCATGGGTAACACCACCTACAGTGGGTGGGGCCCTCCTACATCCATCTTCAATCAAGAAAACAGCCCACAGGCTTGCCTACTGGCCGATCTTAGGAAAGCGTTTTCTCAGTTGAGGTCTCCTCCTCACACATAGCTTCAGCGTGTGTCAAACTGACAAAAAACTAGGCAGCACAACTGGAAAGTGGCTTGTCTAAGACCTCATTCTACGTGGCTTGTCTAAGACCTCATTCTACGTGGCTTGTCTAAGACCTCATTCTACGTGGCCATCACTTCCTGTAACCGCTGCCAGGATGCGGGCCCTCCACTTCCCCGAAGCCTTTCATCCCCCCCAGGCTGAGTTAGGCTCTCCTCTACAAAGCCTCTCAGCCATAATGTCAACAAGCTCGCCACAGTCCATTGTCTTTGTTGTTGCTGATGTTTTGTTCTGTTTACTGAGACAGAGTCTAACTATGTAACTTTGGCTGTCTTGGAACTCACTTGACCAGGCTGGCCTTCAACTCATGGAGAGCTGCTAACCTCTGCCTCCCCAGTGCTGGGATTAAAGGCATGCACAGGCAAGTCTGACCCAAAAGATTTATTTTATTTTAAATTATGTGTGGGTATGTGCATGTGAGTGCAGGTGCCCAAGGCGTGGGATCCCTTAGAGCTGAGTTACAGGCAGTTGTGAGCTGCTTAATGTGGTGCTGGGAACAGAACTCAGGTCCTTTGCAAGAGCACTACAAACTCTTAACCACTGAGCCATCTCTCCAGCCCTGCCAGAGTCTATTGTAATTATCTGTGATCTCCTGGCCCTGTAAAATGAAAGTCATACCCATCGTGCCAGACAAGGTCTGAGCAGATAAAGGGCTTTGGTGTGTGGCTGGACAGCCCTGGGTGTCTGAGCTCCTTGTTCCTTTGCTAAGGGCTTCCATCAGCCTCTGACTTGGGAAGCAGAGCAGCTAACCACAGTGCAAAGTCTCAGAGACCCTGAGTGATAGACAAAAGGACATTAGGCTGCCCTCCAGCAGAGCTTTGTAAGGCATGGTCTGTGGTTAGATGGCCCTTTCCCACTAAGGTGACATCTGGGTCCTCATTCACAACTGTGCTAGCCCCAACAGTCTCCAGAATTTCAGCCACTGCTTGGTTCCAGGAATTCACAGGCTCCGGCCTGTGGGGGAAGGGAGGTTATTGGTCATCTTGTCGCACCCCAGGCTTTTGGAGTAAAGCCCACCAAGAAGAGAATGACTCACTCACAGCATCCTCTGCCAGTTCCTGGGAAAACACAGATCATGAAACCCATCCTGGGACTTCTAAGGGCAGAAGGGGATTCCCAGACAGTGCCTCTCCTTGGTGGACAGCAGCTGCGGACACTGGATGTGTGTACATTTCCTCCCCAAGAGACGAGCTTTCTGAGAGGACTGGGGCTTCATCTGAGTCCACTCACATCATGGGAGAGTGTTGTCCAACAGCACTAGAAGACCCACTACTCTTTTTTTTTTTTTTTTTTTTGGTTTTTCGAGACAGGGTTTCTCTGTGTAGCTTTGCGTCTTTCCTGGGACTCACTTGGTAGCCCAAGCTGGCCTCAAACTCACAGAGATCCGCCTGCCTCTGCCTCCCGAGTGCTGGGATTAAAGGCATGCGCCACCACCGCCCAGCTCCACTACTCTTTAAACAGGGGATGGCTGGGCATGACCACAGCCACTGAGACAGTTGACCCACTGTGTGCAGTTAAAACCAGTTTAGAAGCCCTTCATGGTGGGATGTGCCTGGAATCCCAACATTTGGGGGAACTGAGGCAGGAAGAGGGAGAGTTCCAGGCTACCCTGGACTATAGAGTAGAGTGAGGCTTTGTCTAAAGAAACAACGAATAAAATGAAACAAAATTATAGAGTGGCTGCTTTAGTTGCTCTGGGTGCTAATCCAGCCAGAACTCAGCGATCACACATATTCCTCTAACATGAAACAGTTTGCTCACTGTTGGAGTTGGACATTGTTTGCTCCACACTGACAAGAAGGGAGGTGATAAGTCTGGAGTTGGGTCTCAAAGGTAACATGGGTAACATGCAATAGCCGGAAGGCTGGTGGGCCAACTCCATGGCTGGTGGGCCAACTCCATGATTCACAGACAACCAGCCTAGCACTATAAAGACGATGGAGAGCCATGTGTGGTGGCACACAAGGTTAATCCCAGCAGGCAGACCGATGAGTTCAAGGTCAGCCTGGTCTACAAAGTGAGTTCCAGGCTAGCCAGGGCTAATAGTAAGACCCTGTCAAACAACAAACAGTCAAGACAGATGGGAAGAGCTCATTTTGAATTATAGGACAATGATGCTCCAGTCTATGGGCCATCCATGCCTTCCACTTTAAAAAAGATAGGCTACCAGGGCTGAGCAATGCATGTGTGTGGTAGAGGCAAGAGGACCAGAAAGTTCAAGGTTATCTTCAGCTACATTTTGAGTTTGAGGCCCGCCCGGGCTAAATACAAAAACTAAAAAGTATACTTTTGGAAACCAGATGTGATGGTTCATGCCAGTCATCTTTGCACTCAGGAGATGAGGCAGGACTGCCATGAGCTCAAGGCCATTCTAGGCTACAGAATGAGATCCTGTCTCAAAAATCTAACAAAGGGGCTGGAGAGATGGCTCAGGGGTCAAGGGTACTGGTGGCTCTTCCAGAGGACCAAGGTTTGATTCCCAGCATCCATGAAACACAACCATTAGGTCAGGGGATCTAACGTCCTCTTCTGGCCTTTGAGGGCACTGCATCCATGTGGTGCACATGCATTCATGCAAGCAAAACACCCATACACTCAAATAAATAAGAAAAACAAAACTTTAGGACCAGGGCTGTAACTCAGAATAGAGCACTTGCCTATCACAGTAGAGGTCCTGACTTTCATCAGAAATAGACAAATAAAACTACACTCACAGCTGCCCAAGCTAGGCAGATGTGAGAATGACCTTGGCCTCCTTTCCCCAGGCTTTCTGGGTCCCGGCACGATACTGACACTTATGAGTTCAGTGGCTGTGTTGAACTTGTCTCCAGTCAGCCGCCAGCACAGCAAACCCCTGGGGAAGAGAAAGGTTTGCTGGAGAGAAAGAGCAGGCCAGAGGCATGAAGTCACCAGCACCTGGGCTCTGATCTCATTGTTCTTGCAAGTTCCTCAAGGCAAGTTGCTTAATGTGCCTGTGCCTCAGTTCCCTCATCTGCAACCAGAGACAGGCAAACCAGCTGAAGAGATTTGCCGAGGAGGCAAATGGCAAACAAAGCATCTGACTTACTGCCCTGTCCTCTGGAGGAAGGTTGGTTCAGTACAGTCTGTTTACATGGAGTGGGGAAGCTAGAGCTCCCTTCAGTGTTCAGTCCATTCTGAGGACTGAACATCAACACAGACAACTTTACAAGTGTACTGATTGCTGCTGTGTATGTGCTGTGTATGTGTGTATGTTGTGTATGTGTGTATGTGCGGGATGCATGCATGTGAATGCGACCGCACACATGTGACGGCCAGAGGACAGCCTTGTGGAGTCGGTCCCCTCCTTCCCGGGTTCCCAGGGCTGAACTCAGGCAGTCAGGCTTCGGCAGCAAATGTGTCTACCTACTGAGCCATCTTCCCACCCTCCGATATCTGGATCCCTCCAGAAAGCCTTTGCACTCAGCCCTCCTGCTAGAGGCCTCCAGCGTAGCTGTGTGTTTTCTCATCCCATTTGACTAGAAACAGAAGGTATGTATTGTATGTGCGTGCTTGGCTTATTGCATTCACAAAAATACTTTTCAGATTTATTTAGATACATTGGTTTTAAATATACCACATTTTACCCATTTCAGGAAATTTTTTTCTTCTCTTTTTGGGAAAGGGGGGTGGGGCAAGGAGACCGGGTCTCATTATGTATTTCCAGGCTGATGTGAAACTTATAATTCTCCTGCCTCAGCTTCTTGAGTACAGAGATGACATAGATGTGTGCCACCACGCCTGGCACACTTTGCCAATTCTGTTGTTGATGGCACCGGGGTTATTTCCAGTTGTTTGGTTTGGTTTGGTTTTTTATGAGACAGGGTCTCACTATGTAGCCTGGCTGGCCTGGAACTCACTCTGTAGACCAGGCTGGCCTCGAACTCATAGAGATCCTCCTGCCTCTACCTTCCGAGTGCTGGGATTAAAGGCGTGCGCCACCACGTCTGGCTCTTTCCAGTTTTTGGCTTTGACGAAGAAAGCCGCCATGAACGTTGCTGCTAGAATCCAGTACAAGACTCTGTGGACAGATGTTTGGACCTCCCTTGGGTGATGCTGAGGAGGGAATGCAGAGCCTCGGGGTGGAGAGGTCTGTGGAGCTGCCTACAGCAACTCCCACCGCTTTTCTGAGGTTAGCTCACTCCTGCCGCTTCTGCCAGCCATGCCAACCTCTCCGTAGTTGGCGCGTTCAGTCTTTTGACTCCAGCCCATCTGGGGCACTTAGGAACATTATGGTTTTCATTTGTATTTCCCTGATGACTTCACGGTGAACTCCTTTCTTGGATTTATCTAGAATTCTTGTATATGTGCAGACCTAGCATGCATGTTTATGTGTGCGCAGGTATGTGCGTGCATGCATGTGTGTGTGTGTGTGTGTGTGTGTGTGTGTGCGCGCGCAGTCGAGCACATGGAGGCCAGAAGCCACTACACCCACTTTTTGGGGGGCGTTAGGGATCGAACTCAAGTCCTTATTTGTACTTGCACAGCAAGCACTTTACTGAATGAGCTGGAATGTTGTGGGGCTGGAGGTGCACTAGCCTGTACACATGTGTGTGAAAGTCACAGATTAGGGCTGGAGAAATGGCTCAGTGGTTAAAGGCATGTACTTCTCTGTCAGAGGACCCAGTTTCAATTCCTAGCACCCACATCAGGTAGCTCACAACCACCTGTAACTCCAGCTCCAAAGAGAACTGGACACCTCTGGCTTCTGCTGGCACATGCACTCATGTGCACATACCCACACACAGGCATAAACACATAACTTAAAGCAGTAAAAATAAATCTTTTTAGTTAGCGATGGTGATGCATGCCTTTAATCCAAGCACTTGGGAGGCAGAGGCAGGTGGATCTCTGAGTTCAAAGCCAGCCCTGGTCTACAGAGTGAGTTCCAGGACAGCCTGTGCTACAACAGAGAAACTCTCCCTCAAAAATAAAACAAAACACCTTGATAAAGGGAGATATCATGGGGATAGGGAGAAACCTGGTGCTAGGGAAGTTCCCAGGAATCCACAAGGATGACCCCAGCTTAAACTACTAACAATAGTGAAGAGGGTGCCTGAGCTGGCTTATCCTGGTAATCAGATCAGTGAATACCCTAACTGTCATCATAGAGCCTTCATCCAGTAACTGATGGAAGCAGATGCAGAGATCCACAGCCAAGCACCAGGCCAAGCTCCAGGGGTCCAGTTGAAGAGACGAAAGAGGGGTTCTATGAGCAAGGGGCATCAAGTTTATGATGGAGGAACCTACAGAGACAACCAAACCAAGCTAGTGGGAATTCATGAAATTTAGACTAACACCTGTGGAGCCTCCATGGGACTGGACTAGGCCCTCTGCATAATCGAGACAGTTTTGTAGCTTGATCTGCTTAAGGGGCCCCCTGGCAGTAGGATCAGGATCCATCCCTGGTGCATGAGCTGGCTTTTTGGAGCCCATTACCTATGGTTGGACACCTTGTACAGTCTTGATGCAGAGGGAAGGGATTGGACCTGCCTCAACTGAATGTACCAGGCTCTGCTGAGCCCCCATGGGAGACCTTACCTTTTCGGAGCAGGGAATGGGGGGTGGGTTTGGGAGGGAAAGGCTGGAGGGGGGCGGGAGGGGGGAAAAGAGGGGGATCTGTGATTGGTATGTAAAATGAATAAAACATTTCTTAATTAAAAAAAAGAAAAAGAAAACAAAACAAAATCTAGAAAGAAAGAAAAAAGAAAGAAAGAAAGAAAGAAAGAAAGAAAGAAAGAAAGAAAGAAAGAAAGAAAGAAAGAAAGAAAGAAAGAAAAAGGAAGGAAGGAAGGAAGGAAGAAAGAAAGAAAGAAAGAAAAAGGAAGGAAGGAAGGAAGGAAGGAAGGAAGGAAGGAAGGAAAGAAGGAAGTCACAGATTCATGTTGATTGTCTTCCTCTGTTTGCACTTTAGTTTTGAGACAGGGTCTCTTGCTGAGCCTGCATCTCACTGTTCCTGCTATATTAGCTGCCCGTGGGCACCATAATCTCGTCTGTCCAAACCCCCAAACTTCCTCCCACCCTCTCACCTCCCCCGTATGCCAGAGCTACAAACACACGCTGTCACGTCTATTTGTTTTCTTACCTGGATGCTGGGGATCTGAACTCAGGACCTCATGCTTTCACAGCTAACACCCCACACGCTGAGCCACGGCCCCAGCCAGGTAACACAAGGTTGTAACACAAGGTCTCACGGAGCCCAGACTGGCCTTGAATTCACAGTGTAGCCAAGGATGACCTTGGCCTTCTGTTTCTCCTGCTTGCAAGCACGGGGTGCTGGGAATAAAGGGCAGGCCTGTTTTATGCAGTGTTTAGAAAAGAACCCAGGGCTTCGTGCATGCTAGGCAAATACTCTATCAATTGAGCTACGTCCCCAATCTCCCCTGGGTTTCCTTTATTTCATTTCTATTCACTTTTTTGTGGTTGAGGGTACATGTGCTATGGCGTGTATATGGAGGTTGGAGGACAATTTGTGGGAGTCAGTTCTCTCCTTCCACCTGTGGGTCCCAGGGATTGAACTCAGGTCATCAGGCTTGGTAACAAACATCCTTAAGCACTGAGCCATTTTATGGCCCCCCTGAAATTAAAACAAAAAGTTTCAACTCTTTTTACATATATTTATTGTGTATTTGTATTTGTTTTTGTTAAGTTTATGTGCACACACACTCAAGTGGCATGGCACATGTGTAGAGAGTCAGAGGACACCTTGCAAAAGCCTGTTCTCTTTTCCCATGTGACTTCAGGGCATCTAGCACAAGCTGGCAGGCTTGTGGGCAGACGTCTTACTCCCTGGGCCTCCTCAATGACCCTGGAATTATTTTTTCCATAGTATTTTCAGTTTTATTATTAAAAATGCACACACAGCACGTCCTTGCTACTTTCACCCTCCATGATCTAGGTTGTTGAATGAATGAGGGAAGGAAAAACGGATGGCAAAATCTACTAGATCATGCAGTGATCTGTGAATACAAGAGCAAGTATGACATCAGCCCAGATCCCATGCGCAGCTTCCACGGCAGCCACGATCACGGCTGGCCTGAGGACGGCCATTTTTAGAATAACGTTGTTCCTGATTTTCCAGTCCTTTTTACTGCCCCACTTATAAATTCTTTACTATACTCTGCACACTTCATAGACACACCGTATCCAAAGTTCTGTTTTTGGAGCGGGGATGGTCTCATGTCTCCAAGCCTGGGCTGAAGCTCACTGAGTCTCTCGGGGTGACCTTGAACTTTTTATCCTCCTGCCTCTACCTCCCCAGTACCAGGAACACAGGTATGCATCACCAGGCCCAGCTAGTATGTCCGGTTTTTACTATAGTCCTTCAAGGCTGTCATGTGACTGACCTTCATCACAGCAATTCTGAGGGTCAAAGCTGGGAATCCCCCTCCTCCACATCCTTCGGTTCTGTCTTCAAAGGATTCACACCCAAAAGGCAAGTGTCTGATGGGAGAATCTCATTCACCAAGTTGTCTTCTAGGAAAATCCTGTCTCATAGACACATTGAAAAGTATATTATTCAGTGAGGTCCTGGTTCTTGCTACAGAGTGGGTAAGCTTGGGAATGGTTATGCTGAAAGAAGCAAGCCAGTCACAAAAGGCCAAATGTTACATGAATCCATTGATAGGAAATATTCAGAACAGAGAAATCCATACAGACAGCAGACTGCCAGTGCAGGAACTACAGTTCATAATCTGAGAAGTATAGATATGAGGTAGATCATTGACTCTACTCTGAGAAAAAAAAGATAAGGAAATAATAGGATAAATGGGTAGATGATTGAATCTACTCTAAAAAGAAAAAGGTGAAAATATAAAAATAACAAAAAGTAGATTATTGAATCTATTATAAAAAAAAGAAAATATAGATATAATAAGATAAAAAGGTCAATTTTTGAATCTACTTTTAAAAAGGAACTACTTGTTTTAAATAGGATAAGTAATGAAATTTTTTGTCTGAGTTTATCAAATGTTACTGGACTGGACATTGTTAATATATATTAATGGAGTTTTTATCTGAATCTGCCAAATGTTAATGGACTAGACATAGTTAATATAATTCTTGACTGTATATATTGTATATACTTATTAGATACAGTTTTTCTTGTATTAGTTATAAGCTTTTTTAAATTTTAGACAAAAAAGGGGAAATGTGGTGGTATTGTGTTCCCTAAAATATTGTGTACTCTAATAAACTTCTCTGGGGTCAAAGAACAGAACAACCACTAGATACAGAGGCTAGAAAATGGTGGCAGTCACACCTTTAATCCTAGCATTCCAGAGGCAGAAATCCCTCTGGATCTCTGTGAGTTCAAGGCCACATTGGAAACAGCCAGGAATGGTGACATACGCCTTTAATCCCAAGAAGTGAGCCTTTAATCCCAAGGAGTGATGGCAGATAGCAGAAAGGTATATAAGGCGTGAAGACCAGGAACTAGAAGCATTTGGCTGGTTAAGCTTTTAGGCTTTTGAGCAGCAGTTCAGCCGAGACCCATTCGGATGAGGACACAGAGGCTTCCAGTCTGAGGAAACAGGATCAGCTGAGGAACTGGTAGGTGAGGTGGCTGTGGCTTGTTCTGCTTCTCTGATCTTCCAGCATTCACCCCAATACCTGGCTCCAGATTTGTTTTTGTTAATAAGACTCTTTAAGATTCATGCTACAGAGAAGTGCTTAATGGGCACACATTTTTCTTTCTTTCCTTTTTTTTTTTTTTTTTTTTTTTTCAAGACAGGGTTTCTATGTGTAGCTTTGGTTGTCCTGGAACTCACTCTGTTCACCAGGCTGGCCTCGAACTCAGAGATCACCCTGCCTCTGTCTCCTAAATGCTAGGATTAAAGGTGTGTGCCACCACGGCCTGGGAATAAACTGTCTCTTAAGTAGCTGTTTTCATGGTATTATATCACAGCAAGGAGACAGGTAACTAAAACATCAAATTGAAATCTTAAACTTTGCCCCAAACTTCCTGTTCTCCAGCCCTTTTTTGCCCCTCCCCCTTAGCATATACCTCCATCTCACACACAGAATATTTTACTGACTTTTCCTTCCGTGTGCTCCAAGTAGAACATGAGCTCTTGGAAGAAAGGATGGGGCTGGTGAGGCGGCTCACCTGGTAGAGTGTTTGCTGTGCCAGCGTGAGGACCCAAGTTCAACCCCAGCACCCACACTGGGGGAAAAAGAGCCAGAAACACCTGTAACTCCATGGCTGGGGAAGTGGGGACCAAGGGGGCGGGGTTGGGGATGAATCTCCAAGCGGGCTCGAAAGAAGATGGCTTCGCACATTTGGGGTATGGGCAAGAGTGGAAGGTGTCCCACCCCGACAACACACCGTAGTGACTAAGGCTCTGAGGTGCAGGTGTTTATGCTCATGACTTCACTGTGTTGTCACAGTAACACTATGAGGTTGCAACGTGATCACCTCCTCCATTTCACAGAATAGGACGTGGAGATGTCTGTCATTGAGCTTAGGTTCCAAGACCACGATGCCCACTCTCTCCATGCTGCTGTTCTCTCCCCTTTTCCTGGAATTATCCAGGAGGGCTTCTGCTGGGGGAGAGGAAAGGCTCAGAAAAGCCCAGGCAGGCCTTGGACTCACTGAGATTACAGTCCTGGGCCACCAAACCATGCCTGGTTTTAGGATTTTTTTTTTCCCATTTCTTAACTTATTGAGGTCAAATTCACATACCATAAAATTAAGCATCTTAAAGTGTACAACCTGGCATTATGGTTTATAGCCACTGCCTCTGTCTAGTGTCTTAAGGAAAGGATGGTTTATTTTGGCTCACAGGGTCAAAGGTACAGACCATTACAACAGAGATATCATGGCAGATGAAGCTTGAAGCATCTGTTCATATCACATCCACAATTAGGAAGCAGAGAAGGATGAATGAATGCTGCCAATCAGATCCTAACAGGGAATGGTGCCACCCACAGTGGGCAGGTCTTTCCTCCTCAATTAATGCAATCAAGACAATTCCCAGCAGCTGTGCCCAGAAGCACATCTCTCAGGTGACTCTAGAACAATGGTTTTCAATCTTCCTAATGCTGCGACCCTTCAAAACAGTTCCCCATGTTGTGGTGACCCCCAACCAGAAAATTATTTTTGTTATTACTTCATAACTGTAATTTTGCTACAGTTTATGATTTATGCTATTATGTTTATGCTACAGTTAGATTATGAACCATAATCTAAATATTTGATATGTGGCCCCTGTGAAAGGGTCGTTTGACAACCCCCAAAGGGGTCACAACCCACAGGTTGAGAACCATTGCTCTAGAACCTGTCAGGTTGAAAATTCATGGTGAGAAAGGAATACACCTCACTTCCTTTAGGCTACGAGCAACCAAAACCTAGTGTTTCAAAGTCCTTAAGACTAAGGGTCCAAAATGGGTCTCTCTGGATGAAAATCAAGATGTTGGCTTTCACCATGAAGAACTTCCTCTATAGGGTGCCGGGAATTCTCTACCTCATCTTATGACTTCCACAGTCAGCCCACATTCCTTGCTCATGGCTCCAACTTCTGCTTCTGGGTCACACCCTCTCTGATTTCAACTTTCCTTCTCCCTCTTTTTCTTATACCCTTGTGATTACACTGGGCCACTTGGATATTCTAGAATAACTCCCCATGCTCAAATCCTTAACTTGATTATACCTGCACTCCCACCCCCTGGCCCAGGCTTGGGGATTAGAACACAGATATCCTTGGGGCACCATATCTAAAGGGATATGGGGCTGAAGAGGCCTGAGCTGGGCTTGCCTGGCATCTCAGAAGACGGAAAGCCATAAAAATGGAGTAGAGTTGGGGAGAGGAGGTGATGTGCCTCTTGCAGTTTCTGTGGGTTCCACTGAGAACTTTGGCCATTCCCTGAGTGAGACGGGAATAGGTGAGAGACATGATCTCACTAGTTTTTGTTTGTTTTTCACTCTCACATTTATTTATTTATTTATTTATTTATTTATTTATTCATTCATTCATTCATTCATTCATTCATTCATTTTGTGTAGAGGGGAGACAGGCACATACATGGTGGAAGTCAGAGGACAACTTGCTGGAGTTGGTTCTCCCTTTCCACCAGGTGTTTCCCAAGGATCAAATTCAGATTAGCCTCGGAGCTAAGCACCTTTGCCTGATGAACCCATCTTGCTGGCCCAATCTCACAACGAGGAGGCTGCTCAGTACCCAGGCTGAGATGATGGTAGACCAGACTTCAACAGTGGCAGGAAGAGGTGAGATTTTGAGTTGCAGGGAGATACTTCAGGATCAACAGAGAGGGGTGAATCAAAGATGACTCCAAGGTTTTTTTCAGATGTTTAGCTCATTAGGATATAGCTTTTTTGCTAGTATAGCATGTGTTTACTATGCACAAAGCTCTTGAGTTCAAATCCTGGCAACTCTTGCTCCCCCCAAAAAAAACCACTTTCTGTATTGGTATGTTTTCTAGTACTATAACAAAATACCCAAGGCAGGCTACTTTAAGAAGAAAAGAAGTTTATTTAGCTCCCATTTTGGAAACTGAAAATCCGGGATTGGGAGGAATAGCTCTTGCAGCCCTTGTGGGTTCTGGAGAGAAAATTGGCCTTTATTCCAGTAAGATGGAGTGAATGAGAGACACAATCTCTCCATTTGGCCTTTGTGTAGTGCTAATAGCTGGTAACGTCATGGCAGGAGCATACTTAGGAACAGTGGGATCACCTCAATGGATATGAGGCCAGAGAGGGCTTCAGGGAACCGGTTTATGCTTTCCTAACTTGTTCTCATGACAGTTCATGAGACCAACATTGCCTTATGAAGGTGATGCCCCCCAAGGCCAGAGCAAGCTCCCATTTTGCCCATGTGCTAAAGGGAGTTTCCATCACATCCCACACCACCACACCAGGTACCAGGCTTCCACTACAGGAGGCCTTAGGAGACAAGCCACACGCAAGCCACAGGATCCTTGAAGCCTCGAAGAGAGATTTCCCATGTTCATGGACTGGAAGAATTAACAATACTGTTAAAATGTCCACACTAGCCAATGTGCCCTAGAGATTTAGTGTAATCCCTTCCAAAATTAATTTTTCACAGAAATATAAAAAAGCACCTCAAAATTCATATGGTGCCAAGGACCTTGGATAATGTCTTCAGGAAGAACAAAGCCAGATGCACAAGTAAAGCCAGATGCACACCCATTTCAAGCTGAACGACAAGGGTATAATAAGCAAAATGGGATGCTACGGGTATAAAACCAAACACATGAGCAGGAGAACAGAATGCGAGCCCAGAAATAAACCCAAGCTCATGTTGTCGATTAATCTTCTACAAGGGCACCAAAAACGCACAGCGGAGAAATGAATCTCTCTGCAATCCACGGTGTGGAGACAGCAACATGCGAAGAAGTGAAACTGGACCCTCACCTTACATGATATACAAATTTGATCTCAAAGTAGATTCATTTTGGTTATATGTACGCGTGCGTGTCTGTGTGTGGGTATATGCATGTGAGTGCAGGTGCCCTCAGGGGCCGGAAGACAGCATCTAGATCCTCTGCAGCTGGGGTTGACAGCTGTCTGACACGGGTGTTGGGGACTGAACTCAGGTCACTAAGCCCATCTCTCTAGCCCATTAAAACAGGTTCCAGACTGAGACATAAGACCTGACAAAGGGAAACTTCGAGAAGGAGGAAAGTCCCTAGACATTAACCTTGGCCACCAGTGTTTGTTTGAGACAGAATCTCACTATGTAGCCTTGGCTGGCCTGGAACTCAGTGTGTAGACCAGGCTGGCCTCAAATTCATAGAGATCTGCCTGCCTCCAGCTCCTGAGTTAAAGGTGTGCACCGCCACGCCTGGCTTTTCTTCTCTTCTCTTTTCCTTTTTGGAAAGGACACTAAAAGCACATGGTGCAAAGACAAAATAAACAGGTGCAACCTAATCAAACTAAAGGTTCATGAGAAAGGAAACAAGACGAAAAGTCACTCTACGTAAGGGAAGAAAAGAGTGGCAAGTAATACTTAACACAGGGTTAACGTCTAAAACAGTATGCATACAACGCAGTAGCAAAAAAAGCCAATTTGTCTGACTTAAAGAACAGCTCAATGACCCGAACAGACACTTTTCCAAAGATGGTCTCCACATGGCCAACTGGCATGTGCAAAGTCCTCAACTCCCGTCATCGGGGAAGAATAAACAAGACCAGGAGCTGTCACCTCGCACTTGTTAGGATGGCTGTCTCAAGGAAAAACTAAGTGTTGGCCTAAGTGTTGGCAAGCACACGGAAGAGTTAGAACCCTGGTGCCTGTCAGCAGGAATATAAATTAAAATTTTTTAAAAAGGCTCAAGAAGTTAAAAATAGTCTAGGCATGGTGGCACACATCTTTAATCACAGCACTCAGAAGCCAGAGGCAAGTAGATCTCTGT
The DNA here is from genome assembly GCF_949786415.1 of Peromyscus eremicus. Lineage (NCBI taxonomy): Eukaryota > Metazoa > Chordata > Mammalia > Rodentia > Cricetidae > Peromyscus > Peromyscus eremicus. Next base: position 130,785,162 of record NC_081419.1, on the reverse strand, counting down.
GAATTTGAGGCCAGCCTGATCAACATAGTGAGTGAGTTCCAGGACAGCCAGGACTGCACAGTGAGACCCTGTCTCAAAGAAAGAGAGAGGGGGCTATATAAACAATAGAATAACTCATTTTAACAAAAAGCTAGGCATTGTGGTGCATGACTATAATCCCAGCATTCAGGAGGTTGAGGGAGGAGAAAGGGAGGAAGAAGGAAGGATTTAGCCATTTGCAACAACAGAAAGGGTACTGGAGGATGATGTACTAAATGACATAGGCAGACATAGGATACTATGATCTCCCTTGTCAAACTTACAATCAGAGAGCCTTTAATCCCAGTATTCAAGAGGCAAAGGTAGGCAGATCTCTGTGAGTTCGAGGCCAGCCTGGTCTACAGAGTGAGTTAGTTCCAGGATTGTTACAGAGACACCCTGTCTCATAAAACCAGAGAGAGAGAGAGAGAGAGAGAGAGAGAGAGAGAGAGAGAGAGAGAGAGAGAGAGAGAGAGAGAGCGAGCTCTCATATTGCTCCTCTGCTCTGGAAATCCCAGGTAACTCAGGAAAGCTAGAGCCTAGACAAGAGCTCAGGGAGCAGGTGTCAGGCAGGTGGAGGCTGGAGCATCTCTAGGACTCTCTGATTAGTGGGAACCAGCGACCTAGGAAAGATGGTCAGAAGCCACCAGAGCCTGATGCTGCCATCTCTTCCACAGTATAGACGGGAGGAGAGTATTGTGGGAATTCATTCTGCTCAGCCAATGGCTTTGAGGTAACAAGCCTCGGGGTATGGTCTTGTCTGAGTACGTGACTACTTAAGAGCAGAGAGGAGGGTCGTGCAAGCTTGCTTGGGGGTGAGGACGGGGTCAGGCAGTGTGAAACCACAGGTGGCTGGTCCCCTTCTCCCCTGAGCAGAACAACAGGACTCTGCAACTGAATCAGTGGCAGCTTCTCATCTCTATTGTGAGTATATTTTATTAATCTCACCTGTTAATAAACCTGATTTTACCCAAGAATTCTGTCCCACATTATCATGCTCCCAACATGGGGCTTGAACCCATGACCCTGAGATCAAGAGTCTCAAGTTTTACCAACTGAGCTAGCCGGGCTAGCTTACACCACTATAGCCAGAACTTCAGATAAGCTTTACCCATTACTCTGAGACTGGCTACAAATGTTACAGCTAGTCCTCATGAGAATTAATCACTGTTTTATTTTATTTTATTTATTTTTTTTGGGGGGGGGTTTCGAGACAGGGTTTCTCTGTGTAGCTTTGCGCCTTTCCTGGAACTCACTTGGTAGCCCAGGCTGGCCTCGAACTCACAGAGATCCGCCTGGCTCTGCCTCCCGAGTGCTGGGATTAAAGGCGTGTGCCACCACCGCCCGGCTACTGTTTTATTTTTGTACAGGATCCCACAGAGACACCATCACCCCCTAGATAGCAAGAAGCAATTCTAAGAAAAACAATGCCCCCTCTCCCAACAGGTTTTTGATTTTTGTCAGCGTTATGGATAATGGTCATCTGTAAGGGATTGGTTATAAGTTGTTATAGGGTTGGGGGTGGGACAATAAAGTTTAGAATGAGAAATCTCTTTTGGAATAGAAAAAAGGGGGATAGACAGACAGATCTCTGTGAGTTCGAGGCCAGCCTGGTCTATAGAGCGAGATCCAGGACAGGCACCAAAACTACACAGAGAAACCTTGTCTCAAAAACAAAACAAAACAACAACAAAAAACCCCCACAAGATTTAGATTCCTCAGGATAGGATAGCTATTGGAGTATCTCTGTAACTTGCCATTTACCTTTGGCCTGGACATTTAATTTGTGTTTTTTGTCTGTTGTTCTTATTGGTTGTAATTCCATTTTTGTTTATGTCATTACCTTTTCTTTTAGATAATACTTTATAATTGTTCTTATTGTATATAGCTTTGTGTTAGGATTAGAACCCTTTTATTTAGACAGAAAAGGAGAAGTGGGAATTAGTTCCGTTCAGCCAATGGCTTTGAGGTAACAAGCCTCAGGGTGTGGTCTTGTCTGAATATGTGACCGGCTAAGAGCGGAGGGAGAAGGGTTGTGTGCTCTCTTGGGGGTCAGGAGACATGAGGGAGCTTGCGGTTGGTTCCCACATCCCCTGAGCAGAACGGCAGGACTCGGCAACTGAATCAGTGTTGTGAGTGTACTTCATTAAGCTCCTGTTAACAAACCTGCTTTACCCAAGAATTCTGTCCCACACTGTGGTATGGAGAAAGCACATACCCTGCCACCTAGGATGTCTCTGCAGCAGCCTTTGAGGCAACCTAAGGAGTTGGACCCTAAGGTGGAATTGTTCCTGGGAGCTGGATGTTCTCTCCCTCAGGGGACAGGTCTACAGTGGCCTGGCCCCACACCCACCCTAACCCCCAGCTCTCAACTCCCGCCTGTGGCCAGCTCCTCACTTGCACTCTTGACAGGCATCTGGGCTGCCCCTGGGTCTGAGATGGGGCCCCTGTGTTGGGCTCCCATAGAACCCGCTATGACTTACTGAATGTCAGTCTCCCACGAGGCCAGGTGCACCCGAGGCTTCCACAAAGGCCCCTTGTTTCTGCGGCCTGAGATCTATGGGTGTGAGAGGTGACTGTCAAGCAGAAGCCTTCAGCGGAAGCCCTCGCTTGTCTGCACAAGGTGGCTCTTTGCCAAGCAGAATTACTGAACTTCCTGAGACCTGAGGTTCTGGGAGGCCTTGTCAAAGCCCTCTGCACAGCAGAGCACCTGCCCTAGTAACACTACATACCACACCAGGATAAACGCCTGCTAAATTGCATAGCCAGGATCCTGGGCTTGGGATCCTGTTCTACTGTCGAGTTCCAAGTGGCCTGGACTAGCACTTGAAATGAACAGGTGCCCGTACCTAAGTCCCTTAGCGCCCCCCTCCCCCGATGACTCTTGGGAAAGGGTCCGGCAAGTGAATGAGCCTGTTGTCCTGACTTTGTGGTGTTTGGGGTTTTTCTGGGCAGCTGACTCAGGGCATGTGATCAGAGCTGCCTGGAGTCTTGAGGCTTTCTACCATATTGTATTGTATTTCTCACATCCCTAAGGGCAAGCATTGTCCTCTCGCTGTAGGAACCTATGGAGTGAGAGGGGCCTGGGCCCTGTGGAAACTAACTCAGGTGTTCCCAATGACTAAAGACATCGTAGAGCCACTGACTGGACCCTTTCTGCAACCCTGTTCCAGAGCAGCTTGGCCTGGAGGGCTTTGACCACAGCTGCCCATTCTACCCACACTGCCCCACTTCTATGGGCACAGTGTTCCCCTCACTCTCAGGAGAGAAACCCAGGCTGTCCCTTCCCCTCCTCAGCAACAAAACAGGCAGGCTCAGCATGCATGACAGTTTATTGGCTTTACTTCACATAATTTTTCTTCGTTGGTCAGGGAATGAAAGATGCGGGGGTGACAGGTCAGAGTCAAAGGCACTTTGAATGTTAGACTGGGTGAAACGAGGTTGTCTGGAAGTGACAAGTCCATTTCAAAGGCTTACGAAGTCTGTGCCCAGGAAATCTGGCCTCATTCGGCTACCACCTTCCCGTGCAGGCACCACAGGGCCAGGCCTTCTGCTGTCCTGCCGTCCCCCAACATCTTCAGGACCTGGCTGCCACAGTGAGTCACAAAAGTCACACACACATACACCCACACAAATGTGACACAAGTAACGGGAGAGGGTGTGCTTGTAGCTTTAGGTAACAACTCCACACTGCGGTGTGACTCCTCTGGTCCGAAGACCACTGGACCGAGGACTAACATGAATAACTGGCTCTGTGAGCCTGACCTGACTTCGAAACCCTCCGGGACAGTGTTTGCTCTCGGAGAGTCTCTGTGTACCAGAGTGATGGAAGAGGAAGTGGTGGTCTGAACAGCTGGAGCCTAGGGACTGCTCAGATCTCTGTGGTCAGAGGGAGTTTGAATCTTCTCAGACCTCGAGCCAAGGACAGAGACAGTCCGTGAGAGGAAACAGGATGCTGGCTCCCAGGAGGGCTGCCCCCAAGGCCAAGGCCACGGGCTCCTCGGGCCTCTACTTCTACCGCTTCTTCTTTGTCTCCTTCTTCGGCCTCTTATTGATGGAAGGTACGGCAGCCTTGGGCTTCTTCGGCACCTCTGCACTTCTGGGCTCGGACTGCTCGGCCTCCTGTGTGGTGATTTTTAAAAAGACAGAGTCATATTTAGAGAAATCCACCTTGACCAACGGGATTCTGTCAACTGATGCATGGCACAGAAACACAAGGGAAGGATTATTACCCAGACTAGATTCTGAACGTGCACAGCACCAGGTGGCATCCGGGCTCCTTTACCTCCCAGTTCAGTGGTCTATGGGCCCCTCAGTCCCATGTCTCATGTATAAGCTGCGAACAGTGACAGACACCTGGGGGAGGTGAAGTCACAGGAGCACCAGCAGGGTTGGTGGCACCCAGTGGCCGTCAGGATGCCTCATGGGAAGAAGCATTAGTGAGGGTCGGCTGTGGGGAGGCTGCTATGGCTGACTGATACTCCTGGAGATTGCTCTCCTCCCCCTAGTCAGCCACAGAACTTGGGCTGGGGGTGGCGAGAAGCTGGCAGGTGGGCTACCACTACACTGTGTTCTGCAGCGTCTGGAAGGATACCCCGGGGAGGGCAGAGGCAGCCTCGGGCCAGAACCCCAGATTCTCAGCAACTGGGACAGTTCCATTCTGTTTCATACCCTGTGATGATGCCCTTGTAAGATTTGGCTGAAACAAACGTTTTGCTGCTGAAAAGAAAAAAATAAGTTCAAAGTCACAGATCTAGGTCTGGCTCTCACTGTGCAGACAAAGAAAGTGAGCCCCAGGAAGGGGCAGGTCTGCCCCGGGCTACTGCGCTTGTACCAGAGCAGAATCAGGAATGCTCCTGTCTGGTGTTCTTGTATCTCCTTTGGTGATAACAAGCCTGTGTGGTAGCCCAAAGGACCCCAGAAGCAGGTTAGCTGAGGGAATGACAGCCACGGCCTGGGCTTGGTCTGCAAGCTGTACTTGGTATGCAGTGTTTATTCTCAAAAATCCAGGCCAGGTGGGGATTGGGTGGGGGGTGTGGCATGGCGGCTCGGCAGGTGAGGGTACAGCAGTGATCTGGGTTTCATCTCCAGGTCCCACACAGTTCAAAGACAGAACTGACTCCTAAAACTGTGTTGTCCTCTGACCTCCAAAAATGTACCGTGGCATGTATCCCCCGCCACCCCCGCAAAACAAACCAACAAACAAGTAAATGTGATAAAAATAATCCATGCCAGGCTGGTGAGCTGGCTCCGTGAGGAAAAGCACTTGGCATGCAGTTCAAGTTCAAGGCCCTCCATGAAGGTGAAAGGAACTAACTCTGCAACTGTCCTCTTGACTTCCACACACACACTTGGCATCTGTGCACCTACACTCTCTCTCTCACTCTCACTCTCTCTCTCTCTCTCTCTCTCTCTCTCTCTCTCTCTCTCTCTCTCTCTCACACACACACACACACACACACACACACACACACACACACACACCATGCACAAAAACACACAACTGGATGACTTCCCATGAAATCTGGACTCCTAGCTTCTCTTGGATACTTTATACACACAGTGACGGTAGCTCCGTGTCCCCTTGTGGTGGCAATGGCTCAAGAGCACTGTCCTTGTATTCACAGACCACACCCTAAGGTGCCAGCACACCCCAGGGTACAAGGTCTCACTGTGTAGCCCTGGCTGGTCTGGAATTCAATATGGGGAAAGTTGCTGTTTGTGTGTTTTACCCCCTTGGACTATTTTTTTAATTTGTGAGATTTATTAATTTTATTATGTGTTTTGTGTGTATGTATGTCTATACACACACGTGTGCTTGGTGCCCCCGGAGGTCAGAAAAGATTGTTGGATCTCCTGGAACTGGAGCTACAGATGGCTGTGAGCCACCATGTGAGCGCTGGGAATGGAACCCAGGTCCTTTGAAGAGAAGCAAGTGCTCTTACTGCTGAGATATCGCTCCAGCCCCCAGCCTCCTTGATCTTAAGTTGAAACAGAAAAAGTAAAAAGCAGACTAAGGCTCCATCCTTGCTCTGGAAGACAAAGAGGATCCTCTTGAATGAAATAGGTGCAGTAAAGAAACCAAAATAGCCACTACATGTGGAAAAGGGAAGGTTTACTCCAAACCGCCAAGGCTGTCTGTCTCTCAGTGATCTCCTCGGACCAGACATCTACTTGCTGCAGAGGTGCTTAGCGTGTATTCATGGGTGTTCCCCGTGGGGTGCTGCAGAAGGTCAGTACACCCAGCCTCCGGAGGGAGCCTCATTTCCTGGCAAGAAGGCCAAGGCTCTGACCCTGGGAACTTGCAGGCAAGGTACAGGGAAGCACAGGGGGCAGCGACAGTGTGATCGGGTCCTCAGGTCCTACAGGGGTAGTTTCCACTCTAGGCTGACAGGAGTGACTCAACAAGTGAGTGATTTCATTTCTCTTCAGATGTGTGCGCCTAGGGAAAGCCAGGGAGGAGCGGACTATAGACCCGACAGCCTCACCTTGAAGACTGGGGGCACCGCCCCATCTGAAGTGACTGAGGGAAAAAAGAAGCCTCCATTGCCAGGAGTTTCCGGACCTGTGGATACAATTCCATCGATAATGGAGTGTCGAGAGAACAGCTCACCAGGCCAGAAAACTGCTGCTCCCATCAGGCCCAGGTCATGGAATCTGTGCAGAGGCAAGGGAGAGGCACTGAACGCGCACTCCGCCCTGTGCGGCTCGATGCGGCTGTGCGCCTGTAAATCGGGACAGTGTCACTCAACACTCATTCTTCCCGCCTGGGAACTGTCTCACCTGACCTGCCAGGAGCTCTCCTCTTTCTATGGCTCAGCTAAGACTATGACTAAGGCTGCACAGAACAGGGACCAGGTCAGCCTCACACTGGAGCTCTGGCCCTTCCCTGAGGCATGGAGGCGAGCAAGGCAGTGGCCCGAGAAGAGGACAAGACACCAGATGAAATGGGGTGGGGTGGGGGTGGGGAAGCTGTCCACAAGGGCTCAACTGCGCCAAAGACACGGCATCTCAGATGCGTGGCAGGCAAGTAGAACTGTGACAGGAAAATCAGTCTGGGAGGGGTGGCTGGGAGACAGCTGAGCTAGTAAAGCACTTGGTGTCCAAGTGTAAGGACCTGAGTTCAGATCCTGGTAACCATGTAAAAAGTGGGGTGTGGCAGCACACAGCTAGTATCTTAGCATTAGAGAGGCAGAGACCAGATGCCTGGGGCTTGAGTATACACACACACACACACACACACACACACACACACACCAGCCCCAGAAGCTCATTCTAGAAACTCTTTGGCAGGACTTTACAGGTCCTTCCCATTGGTTAGTCTGGCACACACTTGCAGCCTGGTGCTTGTGGGAGCATGATGATGCCCTCACCCTGCTCACCACACAGCACTCTCAGGAACAGATCATTAAGTAAAGCACACCTGCCCCCCAAGCCAACTACAAGCTCCTCCCAAGCTGCAACCACATGGCAGCAGAACCAGAGCTGGCTGTTAGTCTGTCCCTGGATGCCAGGACTGGGCACGTGCTTGTTCAAGTTAACTATCCAGTTATGATGGCCCTGATGGGTGTGGAAACTCAAGGCCCTCTACAGAACTTTGCACAGAGCTCTGGCTCTCCAGGCCATTCTCCCAGAGCTCAGGGAAGGGTTTTCAGGTCTCCAAACACCGCAGGCTTCAGGCTGGAAGTGGCATCTCCGTGGGCAGCACACTAAATGCCACCACACTCACTATCTATTCTGGTAAGTTGCCCAGGAGAGCACGTGGTCAAGTAGAGCCGCCAGGGAATTTATGAAGTGAACACAGCAGAGAAATGGCTCTGGGCTGTAAATCCTGGACGGCGGGGATGCTGATAGCAACTATCCTCCCCACACACCACAGGGCCTGAGGAGGAAGTCAGTACCCCTGGGAAAGGCAGGCTCTGGAGACAGATGGCTCCAAAGACTCTCAGCGTCTAAGTCTGCTACGCCTCGCTATCCTCTGTGGGGAAGCTATCTGCTGAGTCTTCACTAACACCACAGACCTGGACAGACACACAAGCCAGCAGAGATGCCTACCCTCTAGGTGCCGGCAGCTAGCTGGCTGCTGAGATGACCGCTCAGCCAGCATCTAAACCATGAACTCCCGGGGAGCTAGCTACCAGATGCACTCTTACTACCCACTACATGAGTCACGCAACAATGCAAATACCCACTCACGTAGGGCCAACTGGATCGACATTCTGTGCAGAAGCTGATCCAATAGGCCTGGGAGGCAAGCTCAGGCCAGATGAGGCAGAGGAGCAGCCACCCACACTTCCTCATACTCCTTCTCTTCTCCTGCCTTTGCTCTTTCTTTTTTTCTCTTTTTTTTCTTCCTTCTTTTCTTTCTTTTGTTTGTTTTTCAAGACAGGGTTTCTCTGTGTAGCTCTGGCTGTCCTGGAACTTGCTCTGTAGCCCAGGCTGGCCTCGAACTCACAGAGATCCACCTGCCTCTGCCTCCTGAGTGCTGGAATTAAAAGTATGAGCCACCGGGGCTGGAGAGATGGCTCAGAGGTTAAGAGCACTGTTTGTTCTTCCAAAGGTCCTGAGTTCAATTCCCAGCAACCACATGGTGGCTCACAACCATCTGTAATGAGATCTGGTGCCCTCTTCTAGCCTGCAGGGATATGTGCAGACAGAACACGGTATACATAATAAATAAATAAATTAAAAAAAAAAAAAAAAGTATGAGCCACCACCTTCCAGCTTTCTTTTCTTTCCTTTCCTTTCCTTTAAGACAGGGTCTCGCCGGGTGTTGGTGGCACATGCCTTTAATCCCAGCACTTGGGAGGCAGAGGCAGGTGGACTTCTGTGAGTTCGAGGCCAGAATGGTCTACAAAGTAAGTTCCAGGAAAGGCGCAAAACTACACAGAGAAACCCTGTTTTGAAAAACCAAACAAACAAAAAAAAAAAAAAAAAAAAAAAAAAAAAGACAGGGTCTCATTATGGAGCCTTGGCTGGTCTGGAATTTGCCATGTAGATCAGGCTAGCCTCGAACTCACAGTATGCACTCCTCTTCCTTGAGGGTGCAGGGATTAAAGGTGTGCACAAGCATGCCTGCCTCACTACCCTTGGTTGCTGCCTCTCACCTAGGAAAGCCTACCCAGTGAGGCCCAAAGTCAGCTCTGCCGGAACCTCGTTGAGGAGGGCTGCCTGGGCTTGGCAGAGCTGACTGCCAGAGCTGCAAGGCGAGCCTGCTTGCCTCTAGTTTCGGAGGTAGTAGATTTTACGTAAGCTCCCCAGGACTCCACTTTTTGCAGGAATAGGCCTCCCCTCTTCGCACTTTGCAGCTCCCACCCACGGACCACTGCTGTCCCCAGCGGACCAGCCATACAGTTCCTTCTCGAGGCCTTTGAACTTGACCAAGCAGGAAGGCAGCCTCCATGGGATGCTGCAGCTGAAGGAGAGAGAGCCTGGGAGCTGTCATCTCACCACAGGGTCAGGGAGCCCTATTGAGGGCCATGAAGACGAGAGAGCCAGAGGGGGAGGCAGAGGGCACCTTAGGAGTCCTGGGTTCCCAGCCAAGCAGCAACTACATCTCAGTCTCTCTACAGTACATAGAAACTTCAAGCAGCGTAGGTAGCTGGGGTCAAGTTCAGGCCTTTCTGGAATCTTAGTTTCCCTGCAGAGCCCAGCAACTTCTTAGGTTTCAAGTGAGCATGTTAAGTCAAAGCAAGTTCAAGGCCAGTCAGGGCTACAGGAGTAGACCCAGTTTCAAGACCGTGACTCCCACACACAGAGAGAACTAGAAGAGATCTAGCCTCTGCTCCCTGAGTGCTGTGACCAAAGGCGTGTACCACTATGTACAGCCTAAATCTTATTAACGTTATTTACTATGGGTGTGTAGATGTGTGGGTATACTGTGGCGCTCGGGGAAACTTTACGGAGTCAGTTCTCTTCTCTTCTGCCACCGAGTGGGTTCTGGGACTGAAGAAGTCGTCAGGCTTGGGGCCTTTGTCCCTGAGCCGTGTCACCAGGCCCCAGGATCCTTTTTACCATTCCCCCCATACAACCACACTTGGCCTGAGAGACAAGTGTATTTGCTGTCTTGTCTGTGGACCTGCTATCTCACAGTTTAGAATCCAGCCTACAAGAAAATACTTGGGTTGTGTGGCCTTGGCCTTAGGGGCAAATAAATGTTTTCTCAGGTCTCAGCTTAATGAGGTGTCAATGAGAAAGCCTTCCATCTGGCTTAGAATTCAAGAGACTTGGCTTATGTTGGCCAATGGGCTCTTGTTCTCCTCTGAAAAGGCAGGGGGTGGGGTGGGAAGCATTTATGTGTTCTTTTTTTTCTTCTCTGATTAGCCCCAAAGAGCTGTCAAATAATCTGCTAAGTACTGAAGCACTGAAGTCATACACCAGTTGCAAGAAATCAGCTTACTGGAACAAGAGGAAAGACATTCTTTTGCTTTTCAAAGGCTTTCCCATCATCTGAAGCCAAAAATATTATCTTCTGACCCAAAAAGCTACTAATAAACCTTGTTTCCACATGCCAACCAAGAGGACAGTTTTGCCCTAAGCAGACCAGCACAGAGCAGCATTGTCCTCTGGTCCTTACCCCACTTCTGCCCTCTGCCGCCTCCCTTGCATCCTCTGCAGCCAAGCAAGCCCTTCCCTGCTGCCCTCAGGCCATAAGGAGGCTCTACAAGCTGTCCCTACTTTCCCAGGCTCCCTTCCTCCCTAACCTCCCTTGTCCTCTACTTAAAGCCCCCTTCTTCCCCTTAGGAATGTTAGGAGTGGGGGGGGGGGAGGCTGTCTCACGGCAACATACAGAAGAAAGTTGTAGCAGAATCCCTAGTCCCAGGGGCCATGTGCTGGCCTAAGGCAGTAAGTGGGTTCATAGCACTTTATCATCATCATCATCACCATCATCATCATCATCACCACCACCACCACCACCACCACCACCACCACCACCACCACCACCACCACCGCTCCTGAACCAATGAAAAGATTTTGGTTGGTTTTGTTTAAAAATTTTTTTTAAGATGTATTTTTTTCTTAATATTTTCATTGATTATTTGGGAATTTCACATAATACACCTGGATCACTCTTACTTCCCAGGTCCACCCCCTACTCTTGTGGCCTCCCCCTCCCCCCAAAAAAAGAAATTGAAAAAAAAGAAAGTCCAGTTTGCGTTGTTGATATAGTTACTGGAGCACTCACAAAGAAAAGTGAGTCCTTCCCCTCCCCCACCAGTAGCTAGCTATTGTCGAGAGCTCACTTCAGCATCCCTGTCACAATCTCTAAGAGTTCTCTTCAATGGCTTCCTGTCTGGGTTGTTACTTTTTTGGGGAATGGGGGTTGTCATAGAAACCTTCCATGTCTCTCTTTCTCAACTGTGAGTCTGCAGTCATTGATGCCACTGCAGAAGCTTTCTTGTCCTTTATACTTACCAGGAGCATGGATCATGGACTTCCACATGGTGACATCATGGACCACAGATATCTACCTGGCCCCCAGTGTCAGCATGTACCATGGACCTCAGCATGGTCTCCGGTGGCAGACTGGCCCACGGACATCAACATGACTTCAGGTGGCAGCCCTGACCACGGACATCTGTGTGGCCTTTGCTAGTAACACAGGCTACGGACATCAACACAGCCTCCAGCTGTAGCAGGTCCATGGCCCCTGGTGGCAGCCTGGACCACAGACATCTCCATGACCTTCAGTGGTAACACTGGCCATGAACACAACAGGACCACGGCCTCAGATATGGTGGTAGCATGGACCACAGACATCAATCAACATGGCCTCCAGCGGTAGCTCAGGCCTCAGACATTAACATGGTTCGGCCTCTCTCCTCTGAGTATGCACTGCTTTATTCCACCATCTTCCCACCTCTATCAAAAACTCATTCTTTGCAGTGGCATTGGAAACTGCAGCACATCACTCTGTGTGTGTGTGCGCACATACACACATTTGCCCATATAGCCCTACATGCAAATACTCATTGCCATGAGTCACAGGACTGGCTCGAGGCCTCTGGTCTCTGAAGCACCACAAATACTGGACCATTTTCAAGACTTCTTCAATCACAGTCATGCTTTGGGTTTTCATTTTTGGTGGTGATGATGTGCTCCCAGATCTAGTTCTGCAGCACCAGCTCCTCCTCGAGGTCCAGAAGCTTGCAGATGCAGTAGGAGTTAGGGTTGACTGACTTAATCTGGGCCTGGATAGCTGCAGAGTTGGTCAGGCCACCAGGCTCTTCAGGTGCATCTATTTTATTTATTTATTTTTTTAGTTTTTCAAGATAGGGTTTCTTTGTGTAGCCTTGGCTATTCTAGAACTAGCTTTGTAGACTTGGCCTTGAACTCATAGAGATCTGTCTGCCTCTGCCTCCCGAGTGCTGGAATTTATGTCGTGCACCACCACCCGGCTTAAAGATGTATTTATTTTATCTTATGTGTATGAGTGATTTGTTTCCTTGCCTGTATATATACGATGTACCTACAGAGATGGGACGTCAGGCCAGAAGAGGTTTTGGGATCCCCTGGAACTGGAGTTACAGATGATTGTGAACCACCACATGAGTGCGGAGAACCAAACCCAGGTCCTCTGTAAGAGCAACAAATGCTCTTAACAGCTAAGCCATCTCTCCAACTTTAGTCTTTTGTTGTTTAAGATTTATTTGGTTTGTATTTATGTGTATGTGTGTTTACGTGGGTGCCTGCAGAGTCCAGAAGAGGGTGTTGGATCCTCTGGAGCCAGAGTTACAAGTGTTGTGAGCTGCCACTGTGGATGCTGGGAAGCAGGCTTAGGTGCTCTGTGAGAGCAGGAGGCACTCCTGACTGAGCTCTCTCTCCAGGCCCCTGGCAAGCTGTATTCATTTTTTTTTTTTTAAGGTAAAAAGGGCAAATATAGTGGTACACCCTTTTAATCCCAGCACTTGGGAGACAGAGGTGAACAGATCTCTGTGAGTTTGAGGACAGTCTGGTCTACATAGAGAGTTCCAGTCCAGCTAAAACTGGGGCCAATGGGATGACTCAGCAGGTAAAAGGACTTGCCACCAAACCTGTTGACCCGAGTTTGATCCCTGGAATCCACAGGGCAGAAAGAACTGACCCATGCAAGTTGTCCTCTGATTCCACACATGTACACACGCATTCACAAAGATTGCTAAAATAGTCCTGCATGGCAGCCCTTGGGAAACTGAGGCAGGAAGGCTATTATTCTAAGTTTTGGGCCAGCCTGGGCTACAATGTGAAATCTTGTTTCAGTAAAACAAAGCTAATACAGTAAACTTCGGGTAGAAAGGTAGCTCCCCTGTGTTCCCTCCCTCTAAACTACAAAAAATAAAAAAATAAATAATTTTAAAAATTGCTGCAATGTATTTGTATTTTAAAAGATGGAGATAAATTAAGTCTTCCTGCTTGTTGGGGGAGTTAAGAGGCATATACTTAAAAAAATTTTTTCTGCCCGTTTTTTAGGAGGCATGTATTAAAATTTTTAAATTACATCTATTGATTTACTATGGGGGAGGGGCACAGTGAACATGTGTGAAGGTCAGAGAGAAACTTTCATTTGATTTGGGGGAGACTTACTTCTGAGCCCTTAGTTAGCTCCTTGCCTCAAAGGCCCTTAACCTGCTGTGGTCCTTCCCTGCAAGCCTTGGGACTGAGGAGGCTCACTTCAAAGGTTAATTAAGAACAATGAGCGGAACATGGCTTCCCCTCCTGGCTCTCCAAATAAAACAATGGTCATCACCTCCCTCCCTGGAGACTCAGCAGCTTCGGCAGCAGCAATCAGAGACAGTCAAAGTTTGTTACTATTAGACCCAACGGCATGCCCTGTCTGAGGACTGGGGCCAGGGATTGTTTTTAAAGTATGATGTGACTATGGGTGGAAAGTCCAATGGTGACATCCACAAACCACAAGAACACATGACAGACAAAACCACCGGAGGCCACGAGCCTGTCTGTGCTGGAGCCCCTCAACCTCTGCCCTTTGTCTTGTTTGTGTATGTGTGCATGAGTCTGTGCTCATGGTGTATGTGGTACATGCATCATGTGTACGTACAGAGACTAAAGGAAGACATCAAACCTGGGGCCTGCTACTTTTCAGCTAGGTTGGTGGCCAACAAGCCCTAGTGCTCTGCCTGTCTCACCTACCCCAGTGCTGGGGTCACATGCACTTAGCCATGTGGATGCTAAGGACCCAAACTTAGGTCCTTCCTCATGCTGCACAGCCAGCCCTTTATCCACTGAGCCATTTCCATATCCTCTGCTTCAGACAGTGTCTATGCAGCTCAGAATGGTCCTGGATTTACTGTGTAGCTGCCTTAGTTGGGTTTCTATTGCTCTGAAGAGACACCATGACCACAGCAACTCTGGTTGTTTGTTTGTTTGTTTTGTGGTGGGTTTTTTTTTTTTTGTTTGTTTGTTTTTTGTTTTTTTGAGAAAGGGTTTCTCCCTGTAGTTTTGGTGCCTGTCCTGGATCTCACTCTGTAGACCAGGCTGGCCTGGAATTCACAGAGATCTACCTGGCTCTGCCTCTCGAGTGCTGGGATTAAAGGTGTGCGCCACCGCCACCTAGCCACAGCAACTCTTGTAAGGAAAACATTTAATTGAGGTGGTGGCTCACAGTTCCAGGGTTCAGTCCATCATCATCATGATGGGGAGCACGGCAGCGTGCAGGCAGACATGGTGCTGGAGCTGAGAGTGCTACATCTTACAGGCAACAGGAAGTCGACTGAGACACTGGGTGGTATCCTGAGCATAGAAAACCTCAAAGCCCACCCCCACAGTGACACACTCCCTCCAACAAGGCCATACCTGTTCCAACAAAGCCATACCTCCCAATAGTGCCACTGCCTATGAGATTATGGGGCCAATTACATTCAAACTACCACAGTAGCCTAAGCTAGCCCCAAACTCACAAGTGCTGGGACTACAGGTGTGTGCTGCAGGGCCTCTTACCCTCTCCTCATCTCCCTTCAGGATCTTGTTGGGGAGACTTCATCCTCTCACATGGCTTCAATGTCATCTTCCACATGCCCTAATGTCAGTCTACTGTTTGCCCATAGCCTTCTCCTCCTGCAGACACGCAAACCCACCTGCTGACTTGGGACAGACAGACCACCCAGATGCCTTAAAGGCACCTTTAAAAAATATATATATATGTAATTTACTTTTATTTTATGTGCATTGGCATTTGCCTGTATGTATGTCTATGTGAGAGTATTAGAAGCCCTGGAACTGGACTTACAGACAGTTGTGAGCTGCCATGTGGGTGCTGGGAATTGAGCCCTGGGTCCTCTGGAAGCATAGTCAGTGCTCTTAACCACTCAGCCATCTCTCCAGCCCCTTAAGGGCACTTTTTAAAAACTTAAAACCTGGCATGCTCCCTCCCCTGGCCCTATGTCACACCTGTTCCCTTGACTTGGCTCCCCGCTGCGCCATCACCCTCTCCACGACATCAGCAGGAGCTTCAGAACACAGCAAGCCCCAAGACGTACAGTCTCCAGAACGTACTGTGCATTGTTAAAAAAGTCTGGTGTAGTGGCACATACCTTTAATGCCAGCACTTAGGAAACAGAGGCAGGTGGGTCTCTGTGAGTGTGAGGCCAGCCTGGTCTACATACAGTGAGTTCCAGCCAGCCAGGGCTGTATAGTGAGACTTTCAGGTGGGGGGAAATCCAGGAAGAAAAATAAAAAGAAGGTGCAAAACTATGTTTATGACTATGTGCTGGCTTAGTACCTCAGAGGAAGGACTATAATTACATCTACATATACATTACCACACACAAGCAGTTGTTTGGTTTTAAAAAACAACAATGAATCAAAATGATAAAGATGAATCATAGTAATAAAAATGGCTTCCTATGGGAGGAAGAGGGGACTGGTAGGGGCATAATGAGATTAAAGGAAACTTCTATGAATGTACCTTATTATAGAGTTTGGAAATGTTGTATATAAATGTTTCATAAGATTTCAAAAACAAATTAAACTAAAAAGAAAAGTTCCTAGAAATTAAAAACAAGTTGTAGCAAATGTGCCCAATGTCTTCCAGAGTGGAGCGACACAGAGAGCGGGCTGAGAGCACTGTGTCCCCTGCCTCTCCCCCAGGGACACAACCTGAGGCCCCCCTGCATCTCCCTGTAAGAACACAACCTGACCCCACACACACACACACACCCCGCATCTCCCTCGGGAACACAACCTAAGGGCCCCCCCCATCTCCCTGCAGGAACACAACCTGAGCCCCCCCATCTTCCTGCAGGAACACAACCTGAGTCCCCCTCCCCCCCCATCTCCCTGCAGGAACACAACCTGAGCCCCCCCATCTTCCTGCAGGAACACAACCTGAGCCCCCCCATCTTCCTGCAGGAACACAACCTGAGCCCCCCTCCCCCCTGCATCTCCCTCAGGAACACAACCTGAGGCCAAAACAAACCCTCACATTTCCGCCTGAGTCCTGAGTCCCAGGTTAGTAGTGGGAATCAGACACTGTAGGTAGGCAGAATAAAGTAAGGTAAAACACAATGGTGTCTCTCCAGAATCTGCTGGCACCGCTGGCCCCTACTGGCACTGGGCACTGGCCCCTCTAACAACTCCCCTCACTCCCACAGTTCCCAAGAGTGCACTTTGTCTAACCAGTCAAGCAATCTGCTTATGCTGGACACCTGCTTTTCTGGAAGTCTGGAACTTGGGTATACAGTAGTAAGCCAGTGCTTATGTGACCCCAGTAAAAAGCCTTGTGGGCCAGGGCTATAGCTCATGTGACCAGTTATGTGACTCCAGTAAAAAGCCTTGTGGGCCGGGGCTACAGCTCATGGGTAGAACACTTGCTTCTCAGTACGTGACACCCTAGATCCAATGCCCAATACTGTCACAGAAACAGAAAACTGTTAGCTTTCAGTGGCTGTGTTTACAGACAGGGGATGCTGCTCCTCTGGGAGAGTGCTTGCCTAGTATGCAGGAGGCCCTGGGTTTAGTCCCAACACCCCATAAACCAGGTGTGGCAGTGCATATCTGAAATCACATTACTAGGGATCCAGAGGCAGAAAGGTCAGGAATGTAAGGCCAACCTCTGCTACATGAGACTGTCTCAAACAAAAACGTCCCAAACTCACCGCACGCACGCACGCACGCACGCACGCACGCACGCATGCATGCGCTGCACACAGTCTCTACGGAGTTCCTGGCTGGACAATGCTTCATGACCTAGCGACTCCTTGCGGCTCCAGTGGGGGCATTTTTGGACTTGGGTCAGTTTCCCTCCCTCCAGCTTTATCCCATGCCTTTTCTATGTCCTGTCACTGTGGTTACCACAGCTGTGAGGCCTCCAAGTTCATCACTGACCCTAAGTTGGCCTTGGTGACCTCCAACAGCAGGACAGAACAAATTAGTCATTTTGTTAATCTTTCTAGGGAATAAGACTGCCAGCATAAACCAAAGATACACGCTTAAAGCTGGCAAGATGGTTCAGTGGGTAAAGGCACTTGCAGCCAAGCTTGACAACCTAAGTTCAATCCCAGGGACCCTCACAGTGGAAGGAAAAACCCAACTCCTGAAGGTTGTTTGTTCTCTGACCTCTATGCACACACTGGCACACGCACACACTCACACATATACACACACAATAAATAAATGTAAAAAAAAAGTCTTAAGATACAATTGTACCTCACAAGGAAAAACACCAGCGTCTTCAGTTTGAATTCTAAACACCAGTGTGAATTCCAGTTCTTTGTCCACCGAGACAGGGTCTCACTGCGTGCAAACAGGCCTACAGTGCTGTGGGATGTTCTGTATGTCACATGTGTTGCTGATAATAAAACACTGATTGGCCATTGGCTAGGCAGGAAGTATGGGCGGGACAAGGAGGAAAATAAAGCTGGGAAGTGGAAGGCTGAGTCAGAGAGACACTGCCAGCCACCATGATGAGAAACAGCTTGTGAAGATACCGGTAAGCCACGAGCCATGTGGCAAGGTATAGATTAATGGAAATGGATTAATTTAAGCTGTAAGAACAGTTAGCAAGAAGCCTGCCACGGCCATACAGTTTGTAACCAATATAAATCTCTGTGTTTACTTGGTTGGGTCTGAGGGCTGTGGGACTGGCAGGTGAGAGAGATTTGTCCTGACTGTGGGCCAGGCAGGAAAACTCAAGCTACAAATGGCGTCCAACGTGGTGGCAAGAGTTTCCACCTAAAACCTGAGAAAAAAGATTCTAAAACGGAGCTAAAAACAGCTTCCTAATTGTCTCTCTCAAATGAGCAGCAGCTGCCGGTTTGAGCTACTGGTGGGTTTCTGGTGTGTGTGCTTGACCTGCAGTATGGCAGAAATGAGGCCTCTGCAAGTGGCACATTAAGCTGCATGGTGGATTTAGCCTTTGCTGGTACAAAACAAAAAAAGAGGTTTCTGGACTACACGCTGCTTGGATAAAAGCATAGACCCACGATAGCTCCCAGAGCTGGTGGTAAATGTAGCCATGTTGGGAAGCTGAGGTGGGCGGAGCCAGCAGCCACAGCTGCTGCAGTTTAAGGCAATAGATTCACAATAAGACAGATTCAGATGTAATAGTTTACAATGTGTGTAAAAGATACGTAGGCTTGAAAGAGACAAAAAAGGTGATATATAGAGTTATAGAAACAAATACATAGTTTTAAAAAATAAAGTCTTTAAAGAGACAGTAAAGTTAATATAAAAAATAAGCCACGTGAAGATGAATATTACACAGAGAATCTGGATTGTGTTGTCTTTGGGATTTTTTACTGCAGAAAAACATTTGATTGTAAAAGCTGTTGAGTTATGCCAAAATGTATATTTTAAAGATACCTTGACTTCAAAATTTGGATATAAGGATATGTTGCTTTGGAAAAGAGTCTCTTTTGTTTCCACAGAAAGCCAGAGGCTATGGATTTGTTCAAGATTAAGATACATCAGGTTTGACCAGCCAAGAACCCCTGAAAGGTCTCCGATGACACCATGGCCCAGATGATCCAACATCCAGAACGATTTGAAGGCAACTGACTCAGATGATACACCCTCATGGACTATTCCATAATCCTAAAATTTTGTTTGTATCCCCATAAGATACAGCGCCCCCCTCCAGCAGGAAGTAGTAAGAGAAGCTACGCCCAAATTCTCAAATTATATGTAATTTTACTTTAAGGTTAAAACCTTCCTTTTTGAAAAAAAAAAAAAAAATAGGGGAA
The DNA here is from genome assembly GCF_949786415.1 of Peromyscus eremicus. Taxonomy (NCBI): domain Eukaryota; kingdom Metazoa; phylum Chordata; class Mammalia; order Rodentia; family Cricetidae; genus Peromyscus; species Peromyscus eremicus. The sequence goes on along the minus strand of NC_081419.1, from coordinate 130,765,966 downwards.
GTGCTGTGGGATGTTCTGTATGTCACATGTGTTGCTGATAATAAAACACTGATTGGCCATTGGCTAGGCAGGAAGTATGGGCAGGACAAGGAGGAGAATAAAGTTGGGAAGTGGAAGGCTGAGTCAGAGACACTGCCAGCCACCACGATGAGAAACAGCTTGTGAAGATGCCGGTAAGCCACGAGCCATGTGGCAAGGTATAGATTAATGGAAATGGATTAATTTAAGCTGTAAGAACAGTTAGCAAGAAGCCTGCCACGGCCATACAGTTTGTAACCAATATAAGTCTCTGTGTTTACTTGGTTGGGTCTGAGGGCTGTGGGACTGGCAGGTGAGAGAGATTTGCTCTGACTGTGGGCCAGGCAGGAAAACTCTAGCTACACTACAGTCTACTAGAGCCTAGCCTGCCCTCCAAGTTACAGCAGCCACTTGCTTTAGCTTCAGGTGCTGTAATTAGAGGTGTGAGCCACGGTACCTGGTGCAAGTGCTTTCCCGAAAAACTCAGCGTGGCTGGGTGTGCTGGCACACCCTGGGCTCACACCACAGCGCACGTACGGCTGAGGTGGGAGAAGAGTGGGTTCAAGGGCAGACTGGGTGTGCTGGCACACCCTGGGCTCACACCACAGCGCACGTACGGCTGAGGAGGGAGAAGAGTGGGTTCAAGGGCAGACTGGGTGTGCTGGCACACCCTGGGCTCACACCACAGCGCATGTACGGCTGAGGAGGGAGAAGAGTGGGTTCAAGGATGGACTGGACTTCAAGGCAAGACCCTGTCTCAAGTAACAAAACAAAGAAACAAAAACCAGGACAGTGGGAAGGCTCATGGCATAAAGGTTACCTGCTACCAAGACTGCCAAGCGGAGTTCTATCCCTGGAACCCACATGGTGGGAAAAGAGAACCAACTCCCAAATGTTCTTTGACCTCCACACGAGCGCCCTCTCTCTCTCTCTCTCTCTCTCTCTCTCTCTCTCTCTCTCTCTCTCTCTCTCTCTCTCTCTCTCTCTCTCACACACACACACACACACACACACTCACAACAAATACATATATAAATGTAATTTAGAAATTAAAAACAGGGACTAGAGAGATGGCTCAGTAGCTAAGAGTACTTGTTGCTACTGCAGAGGACCTGGGTTCAATTCCCAGGACAGTCCATTGTGAACTGCCAGGGGATCCAATAGGCATGCACATATACATATACATATACATATACATATATGCAGACGAAATATTCATACATATAAAGTAAAACCAAAAAAAAAATTAAAAAAAAAACCTAGTCAAAACATCAAATAGAGGGCTGGTGTCTTAGTTAGAATTTTTATTGGTGTGAAGAGACACCATGACCATGGCAACTCTTACAAAGAAAACATTTAATTGTCGGGGGTGGGGCTTGCTTATAGTTCAGAGGTTCAGTCCATTATCATCATGGCAGGGAGCATGGCAGCATGCAGGTAGACATGGTGCTGGAGGAGTAGCTGAGAGTCCTACATCTTTCAGGCAACAGGAAGTCAACTGAGAGTCACACTGAGGGAAGCTTGAGCAAGAGACCTCAAAGCCCATTTTCTTTCAAACCACCACAGCAATGAGATAGCTCAGTGGATAAGAGTACTCAGTGTTCTTCCAAGAGGCCCTGGGTTCAGTTCCCAGCATCCACAACTCCCTGAACTGCAGCTGGCAATACAGAGGGGAATAATGAGTCTCAGCAGTGACCAGCAGTGGATGCTGCAGCCATTTAGGACAAAGAGTTCAGACTCAGGGAAGATCATCTGAACTTATGATGATCTCCCAATGCACAGGAGCCAGACATCATGATCCTGCTGACACCAACCACAACTGTAAAAACTGCGGGTCCAAAGCACCAGTTATGACAGGTACACCAAATAATAGAATGAATAGCCTTAGGTGCCTATATGGAACTTCCTGTGGGAACAGTGGTCACATAAAGAAGCAATCAGCCAAATCCTGGAATGTGTAAGTCACAGATGATAAAAACTTGCTTTCTCCAACAAATCAATGTCAGAAGAAAATGGGGGTGTTGTACGAGAGTGGGTGGAAGAAGGGTGTCGCAGAATAAAGACATTCATAGAGTAAGAGTCAAACCCAAAGCCAAGGTGATCATGTCACCCTCTGGGCCCTGCCCACACCTCTGGCTGCACCTCTCCGCCAGTCCCCTGGGTTCCAGCCACAGTCATCTCTGAGGTCCTGGACTAACCCAGTGCTTCAGTGCTCGGGCTCCCTGCAGCACCTCCCCTGCCCTGGAACGCTATCCTCCCACCCTTCCCACTTCGCCTGGTAGCAGCCTGCTCACCCTGTCTCAGCAGCAGGGACAGCCCAGTATGATTGGGTCCCTGCTCCTAGTTACTCACTCATATTCTACCTTGTGCTTCTCATGGAAGCAAAAAAATTTTTTTTTCATTTTTTTTCTGAGATAGGATTTCTTTGTGTAGCTCTGGCTGTCCTGGAACTCACTCTGTAGACCAGGCTGGCCTCAAACTCACAGAGATCTGCCTGCCTCTGCCTTCTGAGTGCTGAAATTAAAGGTGTGTGCTACCACTGCCAGGCTCATGAAAGCAAATTTATTGCTTTTCTTTCCCAACTTTGGGAGACAGGATCTTACTATACAGCCCAGGCTGGCCTTGAATTCACAACCCTCTTGCTTTGCTCTCTTAAGTGCTGGGACTATAGGCATGCATCAGTAAGAACTGCTTTATATCTGTATCCCTCCCAAAGACAAGAAGCTCTTTGAAGGCAGAGGTCACGTTTTTTAGCAGTCTGACATGCAGCAGGAGCTAATACAAGTCTTACCAGAAGCCAAGGGTGATGGCTCACACCTGTAGTCTCAGGAGGCTGAGGCAGAGAGGCTGCCTCAAGCCTAAAGCCAGCTAGACTCTGTCTCAAAATAAAATAAAAAGCCTAATAGAAATCTACCATTCAGGACTCACAGAGATACTGAGTTTGGGACCAACCCTAGGTTATACAGTAAGACGCTGCCTCAAAAAATAAGTCAATATAAAAAAGACCTGAATGCTGGGTAGCAGTGGCACACGCCTTTAATCCAAGCACTCAGGAGGCAGAACCGGGCGAATCTCTGTGAGTTCGAGGCCAGCTTGGTCTACAAAGCGAGATCCAAGACCAAAACTACACAGAGAAACCTTGTCTCGTAAAACCAAAAAAAAAAAAAAAAAAAAAGACCTCAACAACTGAAGGGCTGATCACCTGGTCCCATCCATCAGGTAGGAATCCAGGGACCATGCTAACTTGATAAGGGCCAGCACAGTCCCTGCTGCTCTTGGTTGTGGTGATAACTGCTGGGACAAGAACCTAGCCTGCCATTCAGAAAGCTGAGATCCCAGGGAAGGACTCACCGCCTCATGGGACTTGGGAATAGGCACGATGATGGCCAAGACACAGATGAGCTGAAAGATGGCTCCCAGGAAGAGCCCATACCGCAGTAGGTTCTCCAGAAAGGTGGGCTCTGGCACCTCAGGAGGCGAGAAGTCCAAGTCAGAGGCCATGGTACAAGTCACCACTGCCAGGAGCCTCTTGAGAGTCGTCCTTCTCCAGAACGAAATTCTAAGTGAAAAGAATGAATGTCAGTGTCTTAGTTCGGGTTTCTATTGCTGTGAAGAGACACCATAACCACGGCAACTTTATAAAAGAAAACATTCAACTGTGGTGGCTTGCTTACAGTTCAGAGGTTCAGTCCATTACTGTCATGGCGGGAAGCAAGGCAGCATGCAGGCAGACATGGTGCTGGAGAAGGAGCTGAGAGTTCTACATCTAGACTCATAGGCAACTGGAAGTGGTCTGAGACACTGGGCAGTATCTTGAACATATATGAGACCCCAAAGCCTGACTCCACAGTGATACACTTCTTCCAACAAGACCATACCTACTCCAACAAGGCCACACCTCCTAATAGTGCCACTCCCTTTGGGGGCCATTTTCTTTCAAACTACCACAGCCAGGTTTCTTTTTCTTTCTTTCGTTTTTTTTCTTCCCCCCCCCCCCCCCCAAGATAGAGTTTTCTGTGTAACAGCTCTGGCTGTCCTGGAACTCACTATGTAGACCAGCCTGGCCTCAAACTCACAGAGATCCATCTGCCTCTGCCTCCAAAGTGCTGGAATTGAAGGTGTGCGCCACCACCCAGCCTGGTTGCTGTTATTTTGAAAGAGGATCTGCCTGTGGAACAGTCTGTTCACACTCAAGGAAACCTTCCTGCCTCAGTCTCCCACGTGCTGGCATGCAGAGGTGTGCACTACCATGCCCAGCTCTAAACTATAAGTTTGAATGAAGAGGCAAAGAGGACACATGAAAACCTAGCCCACACAAGAAAGCTGGTAGATAGGCAACAGGTGGCCGGCCAGTCAGGCCTTAGCCCACGTCTCCTCTCGCCAGCCCTATCCCATTATTTTCTCTACCCCCTCTGTCTCTCTCTCTGTCTCTGTCTCTGTCTCTGTCTCTCTCTCTGGTTTTTTGAGACAGGGTTTCTCTATATAACAGCTCTGGCTGTCCTGGAACTTGCTCTGTAGACCAGGCTGGCCTCGAACTCAGACACCGTCCTGTCTCTGTGAGTGCTGGGACTAAAGGTGTGCATCACCGCCGCCTGGCCCCCATCCCATTCTTAATGCCTTGGTAAAGCTGGAAGAACTGCCTGTGGCTCTCCAAGAGTACCTGAGTCTTTCGAACCCTGAGCCCTCTAGGAAGCTTCAATCTGCCCAGAACAGCCTTCCCACCATGACTGCTATTCAAAGCCCTACTCTACGGCCAGGCCTGAGTGCAAGGGTCACCCTCCCCATCATGCCTTTCGTGTTACCCTTCTCCCTCGCTTCTTCATCATGGCCCCTCCATGTGGCCTCCTTCTGCTGCCCCAACAATGAAGAGACAAATGTGGCCTCAGGTGCACCTGAGTGACAGCCTTTGTGCTTTCAGAGAGAGATCTGGGCCATGCCATGCAATCTCCAGCTAACTCTGAGCCACCCAATATGGTGCTCGTGGGCCACAAGTGGCCCCCAAATGCAGCTGGTCTGAATTGAAGTGAATGTTAAATTAAATCAGACCTAACTTCAAGACTTATTGTGAAAGAATGTAAAATATCTCATTAGTAATGTTTTATGTTGATTATATGCTGAAATGGCATATTGTTAAATTATTAAAGTCAAGTTAATTGAAAAAGAAAGTTGAAGAACTTATTTTATGAAGTCAAAACTTACTAGAAAGCTAAGGCAGTCGAAACAGAGAGCTACTGACATGGGAACAGACATCCAGACCAATGGAATAGCGAGCTCCAAATAAGCACATATAGGAGGGGACAGCTTTTAAGCAAATGGTGCTAGGAAATCGAGTATCCACACACAAAAACAAACAAGAGAGGCTGGGCGGTCCCCTGTACCCCACACACAGATTAGTTCAAACTGACCTGAGATCTAAGTATGAGTCCAAACTATAAAACTGCTAGAAGTCGTAAGGGAAATCTCTACAATACTGGATTTGGCAATGATTTCTCGGAAGTGACATCAAAGGCACAAACAACAAAAGAAAGAAGTCAATTAGACTCCACATAAAATCAAAACCTTTTGTTTAGAGGACATTTCTCAGAGAGTGAAAGACAGCCCAGAGAATGGAGGAAGACATTTGTGACTCACTCATACGGTAAAGGTCTAGGTCGGACAGACAAAGAACTTCCACAAGACAACAATAAAACAGAGCCACAGAGCGGGTCCGGGAGAGAGGGCACCTCTCAGCTGGCTAGGGCACCTGCCACCAACTCTGACAACCTGAACTTGAAGAAGAGAGCAGACTCCCCAAAGTTGTCTTTTGACCATCACATATGTGCTGTAGCAAGTGTGCCTCTGTCCCCTAAAACTAAGTGAGAAAGTAAATACAGGGGGAGCACGGGAAGCAGCCAGTTCAAGTCTGTAATCCCAATACTCAGAGAGAAGATGAGTTCTAGGCCAGCCTATGCTACCAAAACAGCAAGTTCAAAGCCAGCATGAGCGCATAATGAGATTCAGTCTCAAAAACAGGAGGGTGGGGCTGGTGAGGTGACTCAGCAGGTAAAGACACCTGAGGCCAAGCCTGAAGGCCTGAGCTTGATCTAGGATCAACATGGTGGAAGCCCAGAATCAGCTCTCACAAGTTGTTCACACACACACACACACAGGGGTGGGGGCGTGGGGGAGTGGGATTCTAAAATGTAAAAGGAGTATATAAAATGGACAGGTGAACACCAAGCATCAGTGAAAATGTGGAGAAACTGGAAGCTGTGAGCACTGCCATCTTAGTTATTGTTCTATTGCTGTGAAGAGACACCATGACTAAGGTGATTCTTATCAAAGAAAGCATTTAACTGGGGACTTGCTTACATTTTCAGAAGGTTAGTCCATGATCATCATGGCAGCAAGCAGACAGGCACGGCGCTGGAGCAGTAGCTGAGAGCTTTACACCCTGATCCTGATCCACAGGCAGCATACACAGAGAGTGTGCCTAGTGTGGGTTTATGAAACTTCAAAGCCCACCTCACAGTGACACACCTCCTCCAAGGCCACACCTCCAAATCCTTCTCAAACAGTTCACCAGTTGGGGACCACGCTTTCAAACACATGAGCCTGTGGAGGTCATTCTCATTCACACCGCCACAGCTGCTGACGGGAGCATAAAGCTGGCACAGCAGCTGTGACAACCAGTTTCTGTGTAGGTTGTGGAGTTTTTGTCTAAGAAGGTAAAGAAGTTCCAGAAGTAGTGGTAATGGTGGCACAACATGGCCAATGACACTGAACTTCTTCTCAGAAATGGTAAATGTTGAGCTACATTTAAAGGCACACATCTATAAATCCAGGACTTGGGAGGTGGATGCAGGAAAATCACAAGTTCAAAGTCAGCCTGGGCTGCATGAGACCATCTCCAAAAAGGCTAACTTTATGGTATATTTTAATACAAAACAAAATTTCACCTGTTTTTCTTTTTTTCTGTTTATTTACTTACTTATTTCATTTTACTTTTTTTGGACTCAGGTTCTCACGTAGCCCAGGCTGGCCTTGCTGATCTCGCTGCCTTCAACCCGAGTACTGAGATTACAGGTCTATACCATCATGCCTGGCTTACTTGCTTTGTATGCTTTAAATGTAACTAGCTGAACATACGTTATACGGTTCTGTAGACTAGCCCTGCCCACCACAGCCTATCCAGACACTAGCCCTGCTACCACGGGCTGTCCACATGACCTTCTCCATCTTAGCCCTGCTGTTCCTCTACTTTAAATGATTTTTCCAACATAAATAACTGAAGGATTATAAAATGGCCCACTATGTAAAAACGGAGTGGGTCTTACACAAATGATTATTGTTTCCCCTTCAACTTGGTCACTCTGGAAGACCATGTGCTTGGCCAGCAAAACAGCCAATTTTCGCATCAGTTCAGCTTACTCTAGAAGCCTTTCCAAGCCTGAGCAACCCCCTCACTCACTGTCCCCACCCCCATCCTTAGAGCTGTCAGATCTCCCTCCTCCCGAGACTTCTGGAAAGAGCCCAATGCTGTCTGGTTCCAACTATGGTGAATCAGGTGGGGCCCGGTGCTCAGGGATACCATCTTTGGTCATGTACAAGGTGCGAGGCACAGACAGCAGGCAGACTGCTTGGAGCAGCTCCTAAGCTGGCCCTGAAGTGAATTCCAAGGCAGCCCAGCACGGCTCCTGGAGGAACTGCCAGGCTCTCCAGAGCACCAGCCCTAGTGCCAAGGCTGAAGAAAGCTATACTCCTCCAGTGGCACCTCATAAACTTAGTGCCCTTGACCACACTTCATGCTCAAGACTATGAGAAGTCTACCGAGGGCATTGATCCTCAGACTTACCATTATTGTGAGGGTTACAGGTACTGTGATAGACAGGGCTAGGCATCAGGAAGCTGGAGGTGCACAGAGCATGACTATGGACATCTAGTACACTGTGGCTGATCCCTTGACTTCTTAGAGAGCTGATGTCATTTTGAGCCATCAACAAATGTGCCCAAAGCCATATCTACTTAGGCTTTTTTTTCTTTAGTGGCCACATGTAACAAGAGTCATAAAACTGATGATATGCTTTGTCTGAATAACTTACTTCCTAGAATTCAGATTAAGGAAACAATTCAAAAGAAAAGGCCCCCAGGTACAAAGCGGTCTTGGCAGCACCATTCCTAACACTGGAAGGCAGGAAGCAACATCAGTGTCCAGCAGGAAGGGGGCTGGTGATGGAGGATGGACACAGTGGGGCTTCACTGAAAGGACAGCACGCCGGCACATAAACACTGTGATCAAGCCAGGGGAGGTTTGGCAATGCGATACTAAGATATCAACAGAGCGACTGCAGCCCTGTATAAACGAATTTTACTGGCTGAAGACCAAAGGCAGACACTTGCAAAGTATCACTGTGGACAGACAGATGCCATTCTGGTGTGTCACGGAGCTTCCTCTCTAGTGAGTACTTATAGACATGTACAGTGGGATGTCAGAGCTGAAAATTCGAAAACCCAGAGGAGAAGGCATGGCATGTTATTTTATGTGAGTGGTCAGGGAAGAGCTGAGAAAGTGACATTTCTGACAAGGATTGAGGATGCAAGCCCCTGGACTCAATCCCCAGCACACATGCACCCCCCAAAAAGGAAAGCAAAGAATGTCATTTAACCACCTACTAGAATATTCTAGAATGGAAGAATAGTTAGGGCAAAGTTCTCAAGACAGGAATATCCTCCAAGGTGAGCAGGAGAGCGAGCAAGCTGGGCAGGGCCATGTGGACCATTAAAAGGGCTTTGGCTCTCACTCTGAGTGGAAATGAAGCCATTATAAGGTGCTTGTCAAAGAAATCACATACTGCCTCTGGCTGCTGTATAGAGACCAGTCTAGGGAACAAGAGTACAAACAGTTACAATAATATTAGTATGCTCACAAGAAGTGCTCATGACAGGCAGGAGCCACAGAGGTGATGATTCTGAAGTTACGACGTACTCTGAAGAGAGAAACAACAGTACTGATGGGAAAATTATGAATGAAGTTCAAATACTTGGAGGGGAAAGTGCTCAGCTTAACACTGTAAACAGAAAATGTTAAGCCCTGAAGGTCAAAACCCACTAGAAAAAGCCACATCACAATGTACACAAACGGTTTTCAGTGTTGAGAATGGAACACAGGGTGCCATTCTGAGTCTCATTTATCTTAAACACTGAGGAGGTGGTGAGAACAAGGTCCAGGCGCGAGAGACTCTGAAAACGAGAGGCGTCTCTAAAACAAAGGCTGAAGGAGCCGCATAGGCACCTCGCACCAGCTGCCAGAAGCTGCTTCCCAGGCTGGACATGGTGGCACTTTAATCTCAGCACTCAGGAGGCAGAGGCAGGCTGATCTCTGAGTTCAAGGCCAGCCTGGTCTACAGAGTGACTTCCAGGATAGCTAGGGCTACACAGAGAAACCCTGTATTGAAAACCAAAAACAAACAAAAAAGCTGTTTTCTACCTGGTCCAGTTGTGAAGCCGTCACACACATACCAGGACTGACTATAAGTGAATAGATGGGGGAATGTCTTAGTTAGGGTTTCTATTACTGTAAAAAAAAAAAAAACCACCATGACCACAGCAACTCTCAAAACGAAAACATTTAATTGGGGTGGCTCGCTTACAGTTTCAGAGGTTCAGTTCATTACCATCATGCTGGGACATGACGGCTTGCAGGAGGACATGGTACTGGAGAGGTAGCTGAGAGTCCTACATCTTGCAGGCAATAGGAAGTCGACTGAGACACTGTGTGGTATCCTGAGCACAGGAAACCTCAAAGCCCACCCCCCCCACAGTGACACACTTCCCCCAAGACTATACCCACTCCAACAAAGCCACATCTCCTAGTGGGGCCACTCTCTATGAGATAATGGGGGCCAATTACATTCAAACTACCACAGGGAAATTGGGTTTGCTGCCGTGGGGAGGAGGTTCCAGATAAGAGAAGGAAGCTACAATCATTCACAGGATAATAAACAAGGATTAGAGACATAGTGTACTTAATATAGACATTTACAGAAATATTTATAGCCATGTATACACATACATATCATACTCTGGCCACTGAGAAAACACAGAAACAAGAATGCCCCAGGAGCAATGAGCACACTTGTGTCCACATCTTGGTTTCTGGGCTTCCATAAAAGAAACCAGGACTCCTTTAGGAAGTGGTTAATTTCTAAGCAGGAATAAACAGGATGAGCCTGGGGCAGAAAGTATGCAAGTGCTTTAAAAAACAAAAAAAGGAAAGCCAAACATTGCCAGGGAATTGTCAAGAGTAGGGATTCAGCAGCCCAAGTTGGGACACAAGAACAAGAGGCCCGGGTATAAAATACTGATACAAAGAGACAACTGGCAGAGAACAGACACATCTTTCATATGAACTGCAGTATTGACACAGCCACTCTGCCTGTGTGTGAAGCATATACTTCCACAATCCCAATGGGGGCCGCACATAACCACTTTCTTCTACAAGGACAGTGTCAAAGCCGAGCGGGAGTAACTCTGGAGTTACTTGACCACTCCCTGAAGCCAAGAGACCCTGGACAGTATCAACAGTGACACTCACCCACAGCAGGCCCCTCTGGGGGCCTTCTCGAAGCCTGTGACTCAGTCTGCTCACAAGAAAAAGAGACACATCTCAACCAGGAGGTTCTTCTGCAGAATAACTGACAGACTAGTAATCCTCAAAACCATCAGGGTCATCTACAACAGGGACGTTCTGAGAAACTGTTGTGGCCAGTAAAAGAAGCCTGTGGAGACAGGCTCTCTGGATGTACTGTGCTATCCTGGACAGAGTACAGAGAAAGGGCTTTAGGAAGAAACTGGATTCTGAACAAAGCAGGGATTCCAGTTAATGGTGATGTACTGTTACTGGTTCATTAGTTATGGTAAATGTTCTATCTGGAAACTCAATAGTGTATCAAAATAGCCATAAACCTAAAATTGGGGGGGGGGCGGTATTTTTTTTTAAGATTTATTTTTGCATATGAGTGCTCTATTTGCATGTATGCCTGCATAACAGAAGAGGGCATCAGATCCCGTTATAAAAGGTTGTGAGCCACCATGTGGTTGCTGGGAATTGAACTCAGGACCTCTGGAAGAACAGCCAGTGCTCGTAACTGCTGAGCTATCTCTCCGGCCTCCCTCCACACCCCAAAGTTGTTTTTAAAAATTTTTTGAGCCAGTCTCGTGTATCCTAGGCTGGCCTTGAACTCACTATGTATTAAGGGTGATCCTGAACTCTGGCCCTCTCTCTCACTCTACCTCCTCAGAACTGGCATTACAGGTATGAACCATCAGTCACCATTTATGCAGTGCTGAGGATTGAACCCAGACAGATCATCATGTATGTTAGGAAAGCACTTTCATTTGCACTACATCCCCAGCCCTTAAAATACTTCTAAACCAACAACATTTCAAAATAAATAACTACAGGCACTCATAGAGATTGCAAGACGTATCAAGTACTAACTCTGAAAACACAGATTCCAAAATTGCCAGAGGTTTCACATCTCCCAACTGTTCCCGGGTGCTGTACATACTCTGGGCAGGGATTCCTGCCTCCTAATGAGGGGGTTTTCCAAAGCTGTTCTGAGAATTCAACTAAAAAGAGGCAGGGGAATAGAAAAGTGTCAGTAGATACTTCCTTATAGCAATCATGACAAATTCTCAAGAACTGCTCAAAATTGGGTAAGAATCTTGTCTGATGCAAAGCTACGCTGCCTCCTAAAGGGAGTCGGTAGTTGGTGGCCTGAAACTGATGTGCAGCCATCTTGCAAAATATAATTGCTGATCCATTTATTGTCATTTAAAAGTATGAGATACCAGAGTTGTTCTTTCTTATCCAGTGGATGCCTGAGACCATGCTCATATTGAACCCTAAATACATTGTTTTCCTCTCTACACATACCTGTGATAAAGGCTACAGATGAGGCCAGCAAGAGAGTAACAATGATAACGAATATGCTGCAACAAAACTCGTTAAATCTGGCCTTTGGCTCTAGGTTCTTTAAACAAATGAATTACATCTATTATTATTAGTGGGTGGGGAGAACCCTGTGTGGCAGTCAGTCTGGACACAACTCTCGGGAGTCAGTTCTCTCCTACCATGTGAGTCCCAAGGATCAAACACGGGTTGTGATGAATGGATGACACAATGCCTGTATGGTGAAATAAGGTGTGGTGGGTGAGGTGGGTGTTGTGATGCAGCATTAGGCTGCCTCTGACTTTCTGACAAGCTACAGTTATGATGGGAACGGCTGGGTGTCAGGAGCAGAGGGTAACGGTGGCTGGGGACCTGTGACAGCTGACGACTTTTTTTTTTTCTTTTGTGTTTTTCCAGACAGGGTTTCTCTATGTAGCCCTGGCTGTGCTGGAACTCGCCCTGTAGACCAGGCTGGCCTCAAACTCACAGAGAACCATCTGCTTCTGCCTCCCGAGTGCTGGGATTAAAGGCGTGTGCCATTGCTACCTTGCTACCTAGCCTTTTTTTTTTTTTTTAATAAGCACTGCAACTGCCATGGCTGGAAAAGGAAATACTCTATGTGTTTGTGACAGAGTCTCACTAGCCTGGCTAGCCTGGAGTTCACCAAGTAGATCTCCATGGCCTTGAACTCACAGAGCTCCACCTGATTCTGCTTCCCTAGTGCTGGGATTAAAGACATGCGCCACCACACCTGTGAAAGGCAGGTGATACTTCCCTAGGGATCTCATGCTGGGGAAAGAGAAAGATGAAGCTCTGGTGCCAGTCACGAGAAACTTGCCCAGAAAGAATTTCAGTGTTTACACAGCATCAGACGACCTTGCAGGGCAGACTGGAGCAAGAGCAGTGGTGGACCATGGCCGAAGGGACCGTATCCTGACCAGGACTGCTTAGCTATGCACACCTCTACCCCTCTAGTTACGCCTAAACCTCATGTCAGCGTTCCAGGGAGGGACTGGAAATCAGAGGATCCTTTATTTGTTCCTTTTCCCAATGTGGGCACACCGAATCATCTCCTCTTACTGCTTCTCGCTGTGAGTTGTCTCATAAACTGAAATATTGGGGACCAATGGCCAAATCTCCCTTGTTCGCACTGTCAGAGCCCAGACTTTGGCCCTAAAAACTCCAGTTAATAAAAACCTTTCAAAAAGACAATGCAGTTGCCAGGTATGGTGGCACATGCCTTTTGTCCCCACACGAGGGAGGCAGGCAGATCTCTGTGAGTTCGAAACCAGTCTGGTCTACGTAGTGAGTTCCAGGCCAGCCAGAACTACACAGTGAAGCCCTGTCTAAAAATAAACAAAATGCTTAATGGCATATCAATCTGAAGTTAATTCATCAATAATGTTTGCAGGGGCTACAGTCCTTAAGCAATCCCATGGATGACTTTAATGTTTTGTTTCATCAAGGATCATAATCCATAATCTTACTCTTCAGGGCATGTAGAATTTGAAACACATTGACAAAATTTGATAATGTCCACACGACTAGCTCTGCTTCATCGTCCTCTTCCACCACAGAAAAGCAAACATCTTCCACTTCCCCCCTCGCTGGCACTTAGCAACAGCCTTCAGTGTGTTCTGCTTCTGCTGGGTGTGTGGGAATGTGGCAGAGGCTTCACTGGCAGCTACAGCCTCCATGGAGAGCTTTTCAGAACAAATCGTTCCTAACCCTGCGTAGCCAATCCTTACTCCCAGGAAGTGGCTTTGCGCTCTTGTTTCAGGGCATGCCCAGCTGAAGCCTCCACACAGGCATAAGGGTCTGACATACGGCGTCTTGTCCAGTAGAAGACCATTCTTGTCTTCTACTCACAATGTAATGGCCTCTCTACCCTAAGTAAACACTTACTAGGCACTGGGGCTGTAACCTTGGCAACGTGAGGTACAAACACAAAACTGCCACTTATTTATTTAGATTTCAGAAAAGTTCTCATGCAGCCCTCAATCTCGCTATGCAGCCAAGAACGGGACTATAGGAGTGCTCTACCACACGGGTCTCAGGGTGCTCTGGATAAGACCCACCGTTTCCTGCATGCTGGGTAAGCTCTCTCCCAACTAAGCTACACACCAGCCCTGATTTTTAATTTTTTAAATACTTATTCTCAGTTCTGAGCAGCTGCCTGTGTCTGCCTGTTTTGCGCACACCCCAGAAGCCCAGAAGCATTGGACACTACGGAGCTGGTTGGGAGGTGCCTGATGTGAAGGCTGGAAACTGAAATCCGTTCCTCTGGGAGAGCAGCAGGAGCTCTTGACCACTGAGCCAGCTCTCCAACCCTAACTTGTTTTTACACAAGTCTGGCGATCGAGCCCAGGCCGACTTCGAACTCACTTCCCTTCTACCTCCTGCCTCAAACGCTGGGATTGGAGGGCTGCAACACCACAGTCGACACAAACTCTTCTTCTTCGTAATTTCACAGATACAAGATTTGCTCTTGTAGGGCAGCGGTGGCGCACGCCTTTAATCCCAGCACTCAGGAGACAGAGGCAGGTGGATCTCTGTGAGTTCGAGGCCAGCCTGGTCTACGGAATGAGTTCCAGGACAGCCAGAGCTACACAGGGAAACCCTGTATCGGAAAACAAACAAAAACCAACAACAATAAAAGATTTGTTCTTACTGAAGATTTTAGCAACTTTAGCCTTTGGCTTTATTTTATTTTATTTACTTTATGCCGAGCATCTTTTTACCTAACATTAACACTTTTTGGTTTTGCTTTGGCAAAACCGAAAAGCTAGCATTTCTACTCTCGTGCTGAGTACATAGGGTTACTTGGCACAGTCAGCTGTTCGAAGTAACTAATGAGTGGGTAGCATACATGCAGGGATCCTACGAGCAAGATGATGTACGTGCAAAGCAGGAAGGGGTCAAACTTCATCGTGGTACTCTTTCTTAGGAGGCCGGGAAGAGCAGTACCGGGGATTGAACATGGGGCTCGAGCACACTGGGTAAGCACCCTACCACTGACTTCTTCAACACGCTACTCAAAACACACAATTTCAAAGCCACGGGCTGTTTGTTTCTGGAGTCTTCCGCTTACTATTTTCAGGTTACGGGTAAATGAAACCGCAAGTAAGTGGGAGGCGTTGCATCATCTTCCCTTTCTTCTACAGAGTTTTCTCTCAAGCACGTACCGTGCACCTAAGCACTTTCACATGTACGGTCTCTTCATCCTCTGCACAGGCTTCTGTGCCCCTTTGCGGAGGAGGAAACAAGGAAGGGAAAATGCGAGGTGTCCGGGGTTGCACGGCAGGGCGGGGCACACCCGGGCTGCCATGCCGGCTCCACCGGGCGGAGGGCAGCCTGGGCCCCGGCCTTGACGACCCCGAGCTCTGACCCAGGCGACGACCCCCGTCTCCTCGGCACGCAGACTGCCCATCCCAAGCTAACTTTCCTCCGCGGCCCGGGGAAGCCGCTGGGGCCTGCAGCTCCGCCCCGACCCCGCCGCCGGCCGGCCGGCCACCGGCACCTCAATACTTACCTCCAGTACCGCCGCTCCGCTGCACCGGAAGTGTTTCCTCGAGACCCGGAAGCGATGCGCCCGAAGCCGCCTCAGGTTCCGCTCTGCCGGCTTTACTGGGGCTACGGCTTCGTCGCCCTCATGCTGACGCCTTAACGATTTTTTGTTTGATTTGAGACGGAGTTCACAGTGTAGCCCTGACTGGCCTCGAACTTGGAGCAATCTTCCTGTCTGATTACAGACTGTCTCCACATTATTTAGAAATGAGTTCTAAGTCTGAGCTGGAAACCTACAATATAAGGGTTTATATATTTATAAACCCTTTTATAATATAAGGTTTATATATATAATATAATATAATGTAATATAAAATATAAGGTTTATAGTATAAGGAAGACAGATTCATGTGCTATAATTCAGACAAAAAGAAATCATAATAAATTTAAAAGCGGCCACTGAACATCTCTGCTCCCATGGAATTTATAGTCAGAGAGGGAAAATCAAGTATGGATATGGAAATCATAATGCGATAAGTGTTTGAAAGGCAAATAACAGAGTACTGGAGTAAATGAGCCGGGTGTGTGTATGTATCCGTTTAGACAGAGGGTGGGAGCCAGCCTCCACAACAGGCAGTGATGTTAGTGGAGCCTGATAGTCATGCCTTTTATAGTCTCCTCTTACGCTGAATGGGGCTGACAAGTGTGACCCATAGTATATTGGGGAAATACAGAGCTTGAGCTCCAAAGTCAGAAAAACACTGTGACTTCCTCTTTGCTCTCTCTTGATCACTCATGGGAAATCCCACAGAGTGAGGTTCACGTGGGCAGTTACCAAGCCTCTGGTCAACAACTCAGCATGGCAGTCAAATGGATTAACTATCTCCAGAGTTCATCCTCCAGTCCCAGGTCAGCTGACTGCGGTTCTGACCCCTAAATCTTTTAATTGTGTGTGGGGTGTGTAGGTGTGGGTGGGTGGGTATGGGTGTGGCAGGTGCACACAGGTGCGTGCACCTATGCAGACTGAGACCAGAGGCGTGTATCAGCAGGTGTCCAGCTGTATTACATTCCACGTTATTCCCTTGAGAAAGGGAAGCCCCAGGATCCTGTCTCCACTCTGCCTCGGCACTGGGTTAAAGGTCTATGTGTGACCGCACCTGGCTTTGTACTTGGGTACTTGCGATTCAAACTCATATCTTCATGCTTGCTCAGCGAGCCCTCTTACCCACTGAGCCATCCCCAGCCCCGGAATCAATTGCGTAGATGGATTTCTGGGGGTTTTTTCCTTTTTCTTTTCCAACACTGAGGATGAAAGCTCATTGCTGCTCCAAATCCCTGCTGCTGTAACTTCCTCCTCCCAATGACAGACTATAATCTCAAACTGTGAGTCAAAACAAACTCCTTCAGTTGCTTTTGTCAAAGTATTTTATCACAGCAATAAGAAGTGACTAGGGGCTGGAGAGGTGGTGGCTCAGTGGTTGAGAGCACTTGCTGCTCTTGCAGAGGACCTGGGTTCGGTTCCCAGCACCCACATGGTGGCACAAAATCTTGTATAACTCCATTTCCAAGGGGTCAGAAGCTTTCTTCTGGCCTGTATATAAAGAAAAGGGAATATTTCTGAAATACAGAGAGCCCCAGCCTGGTTACATGATGAGACAATGTCTTAAATATATATAAAGGAAAACTAAACAAAAAAGAAAGAAAAGTAGCTAATACAGAGATGGAGCTGAGGTCTGAAAGGAGCAAATCTTTAACACAGGACTTGTCCTAAAGGGGTCAGTATGAAGCCTGGATAAGGACAGCAGTTTTATTTTGGGGGTGTTTTTTGTTTGTTTGTTTTTGAGACAGGGTCTCACTATGTCACCCTAGCTGGACCGGAACTCTCTACATAGACCAGATGGCTTTGAGCTCACAGACATATGTCCAAAGATATATTGGAACCAACCTTCACTATTATTTGGAGACAGGATCTTTTCGCAGGGGAGGGGTGCAGTGAACTTTATTGATGGTATCAATAGAATAGGGCTCCCTAAGCCCCTCCTCTCCTTCCAAGGGTCTGAGATGGAAACTCAGTGTTGGGGCCGAGTTGGAACAGGGCATCCTCAGCAGCCGAGGTCCTCTCCTGTGCTTGCTGGAATGGCTGGTCCAGGGCTTCTTATTCCATGGAGGCCCTGAGGTCCACCACCCTGTTTCTTTATTCGTTGTCATACCAGAAAATGAGCTTTACCAAGTTGTGGAGACAGGATCATTATAAAAGTATATCAGCTGGACATAGTGGTTCACACCTGTAATCTCAGCACTTGGGAGCCTGTGGCAGGAGGGTTATCATGTGTTTGAGGCTGGGCTACAAGATGAGACAATGTCTTAAAAAAAAAAAAAAAAGAGCTAGGTATGGTGGCGCAGACCTTTAATCCCAGCACTTTGGAGGCAGAGGCAGGAGGATCTCTATGAGTTCCAAGCCAGCCTGATCTACATAACAATTTCCAGGACAGCCAGGACTAAATAAAGTGAACTTATCTCAAACCAGCAAACAAAAAAGAAGGCCAAGGAGATAGCTTATTCTGTCAAAGTGCTGCTGCACATGTCTGGTAACCTGAGGTAAATCCCTAGAACCCACATAAAAGTGGACAGAGAAAACCTACTCCACAAAGTTGTCCTCTGACCTCCACATGTGTGCCATAGCATGTGTGCCTTCCTGCCCACGTCATGCACACACACACACATGCACACATACAATAATAAATATATATTTTTAATAATTTATTTTATATGTATTGGTGTTTTGCATGCATGTGTGTCTGTGTGAGGGTGTTGAATTCCCTGGAATTGGAGTTTCAGACAGCTGTGAGCTGCCATGTGAGTGCTGGGAATTGAACCCAGGTCCTCTGGAAGAACAGCCAGTGCTCTTAACTGCTGAGATACCTTTCTAGTCCAATAATAAATATTTTTAAGAGAAAAAGAGTGCTTGACAACGGTGGCGCACACCTTTAACCCCAGCACTCAGGAAGCAGAGGCAGGCAAATCTCTGTGAGTTCAAGGCCACCTAGTCTACAAAGTGAGTTCTAGGATAGGCTCCAAAGCTACATAGAGAAACCCTGTTGAGAGAGAGAGAGAGAGAGAGAGAGAGAGAGAGAGAGAGAGAGAGAGAGAGAGAGGAGCTCAAATGGATAAATGTTAAAAATCTAGTCTAAAAAAATCTAGTTTACACCTATGAACATCTGATTTTTGACAAAGAAGCCAAAGTTGTACAATGGAAAAAAGAAAGCATCTTCAACCAATGGTGCTGGCATAACTGGATACCAACATGTAGAAGACAGCAAATAGATCCATATCTGTCACTGTTCACAAAACTCAAGTCCAAGTGGATCAAAGACCTCAACATAAATCCAGTCACACTGAACCTGCTAGAAGAGAAAGTGGGAAGTAGCCTTGAAAGCATTGCACAGGAAACTACTTCCTGAATATAACACCAGTAGCACAGACACTGAGAGCAGCAATTAATAAATGGGACCTCCTGAAACTGAGAAGCTTCTGTAAGGCAAAGGACACGGTCAGTAAGACAAAACAGCAGCCTACAGAATGGGAAAAGGTCTTCATCAATTCCATATCTGACAGAGGGCTGATATCCAAAATACATAAAGAACTCAAGAAACTAGACATCAAAAATACCAAATAATCCAATTTAAAAAATGGAGTACAGATCTAAACAGAGAATTCTCAACAGAAGAATCTCAAATGGCTGAAAGACATTTAAGGAATTGCTCAACATCCTTAATCATCAGGGAAATGCAAATCAAAACAACTCTGAGATACCATCTTACACCTGTCAGAATGGCTAAGATTAAAAACACTGATGACAGCTTATGTTGGAGAGGATGTGGAGCAAGGGAAACATTCCTCCACTGATGGTGGGAATGCAAATTCATATAGCCATTTTGTAATTAGTATGATGGTTTCTCAGAAAATTGGGAATAAATCTACCTCAACACCCAGTGATACCACTTTTGGACATATACCCAAAGGATGCTCAGTTAATCATACCACAAGGACATGTGTTCATCCATGTTCATAGCAGCATTATTCCTACTAGCCAGAACCTGGAAACGACCTAGATGCCCCTCAACCAAAGAATTGATAATGAAAATGTGGTTCATTTACACAATAGAGTATTACTCTCAGTGGCAAAAAACCAATGACATCATGAAATTTGCAGGCAAATGGATGGAACTAAAAAAAAATCATCTTGAGTGAGGTAACGCAAACCCAGAAAGACAAATATGGTATGTGCTCATTCATAAGTGGATAGTAGTGTAAAGCAAAGGATAACCAGGGTACAATCCACAGCCCTAGAGAAACTATGTAACAAGGAGAACCCTAAGAGGGATACATAGATTGCCCTGGGAAGGGGAAATAGATGAGATCTCCTGGGTATACTGGGGTCTGGTGGAGTGAGTAGAGGGGAGGGGCTGGGGGATAGGAACATGAGGGATTGGGATGGTTGAGTTGGGGGAGGGACAGAGAGTGAGAGCACCAAAAAAACATCTTGATAGAGGGGGCCATTAGGGGGTTAGGAAGAAACCTGGTACCAGGGAAAATCCTAGGAATCCATAAGGATAACCCCTAAGACTCCTAGCAATAGTGGAGAGGGTCCCAGAACTGGCCTTCTTCTGTAATCAGATTGGTGACTACCCTAATTGTCATCATAGAACCTTCATCCAGTAACTGATGGAAGCAGATGCAGAGATCCACAGCCAAGCATTGGGCTGAGCTCCAGGAGTCCTGTTGAAGAGAGGGAGGAGAAATGGTACAAGCCAAGGGGATCAAGTTCATGACAGGGAAAGCCACAGAGACAGCTGACCCAAGTTCATGGGAGCTCACGGACTTCAGACAGACAGCTAGGGAGCCTGCATGGGACCGACCTGGGCCCTATGCATGTGGGTGACAGTTGTGTAACTTAGTCTGTTTGTGGTGTCCCCAGCAGTGGGACCAGGATCTGTCCCTGGCGCATGAACTCGCTTTGTAGAACCCATTCCCTGTGGTGGGATGCCTCGCTCAGCCTTGATGCAGGGGGGGAGGAGCTTAGTCCTGTCTCAACTGGATATGCCATGCGATGTTGACTCCCATGGGAAGCCTTACCCTTTCTGAAGAGTGGATGGGAAGGGGGGGCATGTAGAAAGGAGGTGGAGGGAGGGGACAGGAGGAGAGTGGTGGGGGTGGTGGGGGTGGAACTGTGGTTGGTATGTAAAATAAATTTTAAAAATTCAATCATACCATAAAGATACATGCAAAACTATGTTCATAGCAGCATTAACTGTAATAGCCAGAACCTGGAAACAACCTAGATACCCGTCAACTGAAGAATGGATTAAGAAAATGTGGTACATATACACAATGGAGTACTACTCAGCAGAGAAAAACAATGACAGCATGAAATTTGCAGGCAAATGGATGGAACTAGAAAAGATCATCCTGAGTGAGGTAACCCAAACCCAGAAGGACAAACATGGTATGTACTCACTCATAAGTGGATACTAGATATAAAGCAAAGAACAATCAGACTGCAACCCACAGAATCAGGGAGGCTACATAGCAGGGGGGACCCTAGGATGACTGTGGCTTATAAGTTTTACTCAATCACTGGGCAAGCCTCAGTGAAACATTTCACTATTAGGATAAGAATTTGTACTGTATCAAGCTGATAATAGAAAAATAAATAAGCCGGGCGGTGGTGGCACACACCTTTAATCCCAGCACTTGGGAGGCAGAGCCAGGCGGATCTCTGTGAGTTCGAGGCCAGCCTGGGCTACCAAGTGAGTTCCAGGAAAGGCGCAAAGCTACACAGAGAAACCCTGTCTCGAAAAACCAAAAAAATAAAATAAAATAAAATAAATAAATAAATTTTAATTTTTTTAAATCTAGTCTAAAAAGAAGGAGTTTGGACACAGATACACCCATGAGGATGTCACTTGAAGAGGAAGGCAAACAGAGGGATGCTCCTATAGGTCAAGAAACACCAAATTTCTCCCCTATCGAGCCATCGGGGGGCTGAGACAGCCATGGAACAGGTCTCTCAAGCCTTCAGAAGTGCCACCAGACTACTTGGTTTCAGACTCCTGGCTAATAAAATAAATGTCTGCTGCTCAAGTCACTCCTAGTGTGTGACATGTACAGTGTTTTGGCAGCCCAGGCCTAGCATGCTAACAGAGGTATACAGTGCTTGGAAACCTGTTACTATCTGTCTCCAAATGTAAAAAGATCCCCAGTGTGGCTGCTGCAGGCACAGCTACTTCCTTATTCTCTGGAAGTGCCTAGAGGATTCCTGCTGAATTTAGCTTCTCCCCACACCCTGCATGGCTCTATTAGCAGGTAGCTAATAGTTCTGTGGCAGGTTTGTCTCTAACCGTGTCTGTACTGTCTCACTTGGCTCCACACCGGACAGAGTGAGTATTGCACTAATTTTTTTGTTTGTGTGTGGTTTTGTATATAGTGGATGCATATGTGTGCATGTGTGTGTGTGCAGGTGCATGCTTCTGTGTGCATGTGGAGCCCAGGGATCAATGTTGAGTGTCTTCCTCTATTGCTCTCCACCTTTTTCAGACAGGGTTTCTCACTGAACATGGAGTCCACCATTTTGGCTAGAATGGCTGGCTAATGAAGCCCAGGATCAACCTGTGCTAAGATTATAGATGCAAGCCACCATGCTGAGCTTTTTCCATGGGTGCTGGGGATTGGAACTCAAGTTCTCATGCTCATACAGGAAGTACTTTACCCACCACCGAGCCATCCTCTCCCCTCTCCCCAGCCCTTCACCCGCTGTCTACTATGTTTTTACTAGATACCAAGTGCTTTGCACTAGTCTGTATCCTACCCTGCTAAAGGGTAAGTATTATTTCCACTTAGAGGTGAAGGAAGCTAAGCCTGGGAAAGTCAAGTAACCCCCTTAAGGCCTCAGAGAGACTGCATTAACCAATGAACAACCTGGCCAGCCTGTTCAAGACAGACAGATGCTACAGATGTGAGTGCTCTAAGGGTTCCAGGAGCAGCAGAGACTGAAGCAAGGTAGCTTTCTGTGGGTCCCGGATGATCAGTGTCATGGTTAGCATCAGCTGAGTCACCTGAGACATGGGGCCCTCAGCTGAAGAGTTGCTGAGATCAGACTGGCCTATGGCCATGTCTAAGGCATTTTCTTAACTGCTAATTGATGCCAGAGGGCCCAGCGCACGGTGGGCAGCGTCACCTCTAGGCAGGTAGCTGGGCAAGCCAGAGGGTAAGCCAGTAAGCAGTGTTCCTTCACGGTTCCAGCCTCTTGAGTTCCTGCCCCGGCTTTCCTGATCGATAAAGTAAACTCTTTCCTCCCTGAGTATTTTCCTACAGCAACAGTGACAAAGGAGAACAATGCTGTACTTTGGTACGAAATGTGTCCCAGAGCCTGATGTATTGATGAACTGGGGGAGGGGAGGTTGGAGAAGTGAGTGCATTTTAAGGTCTGTAACTTTATCATCAATGGATTAGTCCCTTGAGTAACATTATTAATTATTGTGTATTGTAACGATGGTGATTGAGAGAGAGGCGGAGAAAAGTAGGACATGGCTCAGTCGGCAAAGTGCTTGCCGTACAAACGAAAGACCCGAGTTTAATCACCAGAACTCACATAAAATGTGGGCGTGGTGGTGTGTAATCCCAGTGCTGGAATGCAGAGGCAGGCAGAGCTCTGAGGCGCACTGGCCAGACAGCCTAGCCTACTTTACCAGCCAGTGAGAGACCTGGTCTTAAAAACCACGTGGAGCTGGTCCCTATGCCGGGGGTAGAGTGCTCACTCTTCATCAGGCATGGTGACACAGGCCTTTAATCCCAGAACTCAAGAGGCCGAGGCAGCCAGAGCTCCGTGACCTCAAAGCCAGCCTGGTCAACACAGCAAATTCCAGGCCAGCAAGGGCTGCGCATAGTGAGACACCGTCTCACAAACAAAACACACTAGATAGAAAGTTCCTGAGAAATGACAGCCAGTTTTCCCTCCGGCCTCCACCTGCACACACACAAATACACACTCCCCAACACATATGCACACACACAAATCTGCATCCGTGCACACGAAGCAGGAGGTAGAGCCTTGGTGGATGACGTTGGCACTGGAGTAAGTCCTTGAGGGAATCTTGTCTGGGCCTCTTTCCACCTTGCTCCCTGCCTGGCTGCCATGATTGAACAGCTCTGCTCCTCCATGCTCTTCCCACCAGAGGGACTGAAACTTTGAAACCATGCGCAAAACAAATCCTTCCTCCCTTTAAGTCAGGTATTCTGTCGTGGTGATGAATGAGAACTAGGGGGCCGGTGAGATGGTTCAGCGGGTAGATGCACATGCTGCACAAGCTTGGAGACATGAGCTCAGTCTGTGGACTGAATCCACAGTAGAACCAACTCAAAAAAACCAAAGTTGTCCTCTGACTTACACACACACACACACACACACACACACACACACACACACACACCAAAAAAAAAAAAAAAAATTAGAAGTAACTAATGCATTAGATACAGGGAAAGAAAAATAGTTGTGGATAGAAGGGTATGTTTTCATATGCCAGTCTTTACCATTGTTGGTCCCCACGCCTGGGATGGAGGCAGCATAGAAAGACAGCTCAGATTAAGGGGACAGCAGGCCAGGAAAGGGTCTCTACACCCTGGACTCTTGCCAACTGCATCAAGAATTCCAGTACTAGTATCAAAATTTGCTGTGAAAGTTGCCTACGAAGAGACAGAATTCCTTTTATACTGTGATATTTCAAAAAATGTTAAAATAGCAATGACCCATACTAAAAGCTTGAGTGTATGTGACCAAATGTGGCCTTTCTCCTTTTCCACTTGAAAGCTTACAGTGTTCTAGGTATCTCATAAGCAAGACTATAAACTCTATTTATAGTAAAAAACAAAACAAGCAAGGTGGTGGAGCATGCCTTTAATCCCAGCACTTGGGAGGCAGAGGCAGGCAGAGTTCAAGACCAGACTGGTCTACAGAGTGAGTTCCAGGAGAGTCAGGGCTATACAGAGAAACCCTGTTTCAAACAAACAAACAAACAAACAAATAAATAAATAAATAAATAAAAACGAAGTGGCTTAACTCCCTTGTACAAATTATGTGACCTATGGTTTTACTTTATTAGATTGTAACCCTTTCCAAGGAAGCCTAGGAACCATCCTATGATCTCATTCATCAAGAATGAGGGAAATGGAGAAAAAAAACATACTTGAGAAACCTTTTGAACAATGTAATTTCAGAAACCACTAGATAATGTATATGGAACTGCTGAGACACTGGAGCCCATGCCTTCACTTGGGTGTACACTTTTCCTAGTCCCCTCTACATTAATCCCCATGCTTAAATCTGTATTAAAACCTCTTCCTAATAAACACCAACTCTGCCTCACCCAGGCTTATCCTGAAATTCTTTTCTGCAGGGGAGTCAAGAACCCCAGTTTCACCTGAGTAGAGGCCTCTGAAAAGTACTCCTCCAGCTAGTGCAGGTGGCCGCGTGGAGCTGCCTCTCTGGCCCAGACTTCACTGCTGAGGACAGAATGTTCTCTTCTTTTTGCAAGGCACACTCATTCTCATCTTTCAGGGCTCAGGCCAAATGTCAGCATCTCTGAAAAGGCCTTGCTCATTGTCCCCTGTAGCTGACTGTGCTTCCTAAAGACAGTTACAGCAACGTCTCCGAGTGTTTCCTCTGCTGTGAACAATGGACTTCTGTGCAAGAGGTACCATGTCAAAGTCAGGCACAGCACTTAACCGTCTTGAAAGTCAACCACCACGTAAAAAGTGTGCCTATCCCGGAGGCCACGCACTGCCAGCATCCAGCATCAGACCCGGAAGTGAAGAAACCATCCATGGGGTGAAGAGATAGGTTCATGAGAAAGCAGCAGAGGCAGTGTGAAGTGCAGAGTCCAGGTGGGCATGGTGCTTGCTGTACATTTTCTTTGACTTTCCAATCAACCCAAATTGGAGATTTTCTTCCTCCTTCTCCTTCTCCTCCTTCCCACAAGACAGGGTTTCTCTGTGTACCCTTGGGACTCTGTGTATCCTGGAACTCACTCTGTAGACTAGGCTGGCCCTGAACTCATAGAGATCTACCTGCTTCTGCCTCCCAAGTGCTGGGATTATAGGCTTGCAATACCACCACCCAGCTGAAAATTGGAGATTTTCTTTCTTTCTTTCTTTCTTTCTTTCTTTCTTTCTTTCTTTCTTTCTTTCTTTTCTTTTCTTTTTTTTTTCTTTTTTTCTTTTTTTTGTTGTTGTTGTTGTTTTCGAGACAGGGTTTCTCTGTGTAGTTTTAGTGCCTGTCCTGGATCTTGCTCTGTAGACCAGGCTGGCCTCAAACTCACAGAGATCTACCTGGCTCTGCCTCCTGAGTGTTAGGATTAAAGGCGTGAGCCACCACTGCCCAGCGAGATTTTCATTATAACATTTTGTTCCTTTTCTCCTTAAACCATACATTTTTATTTGTCTTTGCCCCCACTTGCTCCTTTTCATTGTAGATCTGCATAAGTGTGACAGTAACAACCATGTGACACAGTCAATATGGGGCTGTCTTGAAATTGTTTCTGCCAACAACATTTATCTAAAACTCTTCAAATTAGCCTCCAGCAGATTTTGTAGGATACAGGCAAAAACTAGCCACATTTCTTTGCCAAATATCACAAGAATGGTTTCTACGACAACTGCTAGTATTGTTCACCTCTGTAACCTTGTGAGCTGGGCCTCAGCACAGCTGTCTTCAATGCTCCTACTAGGATGGCCCATTAAGCCCTCCTTAAAAATGTCCAGTCCCAATAGGGCATGATGGTGCATGCCTTTAATCCCTCTGAAGGCAGAGGCAGGTGGATCTCTGTGAGTTGGAGGCCAGCCTGGTCTATAAGGCAAGTTCCAAGACAGCCAGGCCTATTACACAGAGAAAACTTGTCAAAAAAAAAAAAAAAAAAAAAGTTAAATCACTTCTCTAGTCCAAAGTTTCAAAATGTTCCATATTCCTCACAACAACACCCCATTCCAACTTCCGTCTTAGTTAGTGTTTCTGTTGCTGTGAGAGACACCATGACCACAGCAACTCTTATAAAGAAAACATTTAATTGGGGCTGGCTTAGAGGTTCAGAGGTTCAGTCCATTTGTCATGTCGTGTAGCAGACATGATGCTGGAGAGGTGGCTGAGAGCTCTACCAGTTGAGAGTAGGCAGCGGGAAAAGAGAGTGACACTGGGCCTGGCTTGAGCTTCTGAAACCTCAAAGCCCGCCCCTAACGACACACTTCCTCCAAGAAGGCCACACCTTCAACAATGCCACTCCCTATGAGTCTATAAGAACCATTTTCATTTACATCCTGATCCACAAACAGCAGGCAGAGAGAGTGTGGTAGTTTGAAAGAAAATGGTCCCCAAAGGGAGTGGCACTATTAGGGGGTGTTGCCTTGTTGGAGTAGGTGTGGTCTTCTTGGAGGGAGTGTATCACTGTGGAGGCAGACTCTGAGGTCTCGTTTATGTTCAAGTCATGCTCAGTGAGACAGTCCACTTCCTGTGGCTGGCATATCAACATGTAGCAGTTCCTTCTCAAGCGCCATGTCTACCTGCACACCACCATGCTCCCTGGAATGATGAAAATGGACTGAACCTCTGAAACCGTAAGCCACCACCTCAATTAAATATCCTTTATAAGAGTTGCTGTGGTTATGGTGTCTCTTTCACAGCAACAGAAACTCTAACTAAGACAGAGAGGGAGGCTATACCTGGCAAGAGCTTTTGAAACCTCAACGCCCACCTCCAGTGACACACCTCCTCCATCAAGGTCACTCCCACTCCAGCAAGTTCACACCTCCTAATCCTTCCCAAATACTTCCACTAATTGGAGAGCAAGCATTCAAACATATGAGTCCACAGGGGCCATTCTCATTCAAACCACCACACTCTTCCCAAGAAAATCAAAACACCCTGGCCATTCTGAAATTCAAAAAGGTTTCGGCAAAAATGCAATGGCAAAAATTGCCAGACACTGGGCAAGACATTGCCAGGGTGGACAGAAGTAATACATTAGGGTTTCTTATGTTAGCATACAAAGTAGTGAGTTTCATCATGGCATCCTCATTCATATGTGTCATTATATTTTATGTCCATTCATCCCTCTGCCTAGCTCTTTACAGCCCCCTTCCCCCCAAATAATCCTTTATTTTATTTTAATGCCACATGTATTTTCTCTTTTTCCTCTCTCTTTCTTTCATCCTTCCTTCTCTCTCCCTCCCTCCCTCCTTCATTTTGTTTTTCTTAAGACAGGGCCTGTGCTGCCCCGACCAGCCTCAAACTTTCAATCTTCCGGCCTCAGTGTCACCAGAACAGCAGAGTATTTTGAGTTTTGTACAAGAAGTGTTTGCAGATCCAGGAGAAACATCAGACACACTTGGAAGCCATGGGACGCTTTCCAGGAGAGACGAATGTCAGCCTCTCAGCAGAGCGCACTGCACCGTAGAAAGGCAGATCCAGACCAGGGCTCCCCAGCCCAGTCAGTCTCCTGTCCCCCCATCCAGAACTTTGACTCTCTGGAGCACCTCCATCATGGAAGCCGCATAAGTTTCATGGGCACCCCACCAGCATCTGGTTAGTATTAATTACTTCCGCATTTATTAAGTGCCCCATTAACCTTGGCTCTGACAGCACTACCAGCTCCCCGGGTTAAATCCACACTAAATATTCAATTATACACAGCACAAGCAAGCTCACATTTGGCAGGGATTAGCTCGCTTGTCCTGCAAAGTCACTTTTCCAGTTGAATAACAACGGTGCCTTTTAACTGTGTAGTGTTTTCCTCTTGAGGGACTTCTGTAGCGGGACCACCTCCCAGAGGGGGACAGAAACTGGGTACTATCATCTCTGTTGAGTAGTTGATGAAGTCAGTGAAGGGAGCTGGCCCTCTCACCACATACCCTGAGATCCACTCTTCCTCCAGGGTCCAGCTCACATTATCTTGGCCTTTCTCCATGCCCACATGGGACTCTCCAGGCAGTGCCTGCCACTGAGGGAAGCAGAGAGCCCTGAGTTCTGGCTGAGAGCAACGGCTGAGACCTCACCACTGACCACCTCAGCAGCAATGGGCCTGTGACTTGCATTTGCTCATGTGAACCTCCCACCAATGCTGATGAAACCGAGGCGGAGAGGTTGAATGGTGGTGAATCTAGCTATAAATTGTTGCATCCTGAATACGAGGTGGCCCCTCAAAAGGTTCACGTGGCGGGGAGTGTGGAGAGATGACGCAGTATTTAATTGCACTTGTTGGTCTTACAGAGGATCCAGGTTCAGTTCCCAGCACCCACACAGCAGCTCACAACTGTCTGTAATTCCAGTTGCAAGGGATCTGGCCTCCTCTTCCGACTTCTGTGAGCACCAGGGATGCTATGATGGAGATACATGGAGACAAAGCACTCAAACACATAAATAAACCTCAAAACAAAAAGGTTCGTGAGTTGAAGGCTTGTTTCCCAATGTGTTTGATTTCAGAACTGGGTTTTGGAGAATTAATTAAATCCTGATGGCATCTCCATTGATGGATTCATAATTTGATGATGCTGTGGGGGGGAGGGGGGACGAGATAGAGCCTACTTGAAAGAAGTAGATGACTGGGAGGAGCATGGTGGGAGGAGCCTGGTAGGAACAGACCTGATGGGAGTAGGCCTGGGAAAGAAATTTGTCTCTAGCGGCTTCCTGTACCTCGCCATGCTTTCCTGCCTGCCAGGTGAGCAGCTACGCTCCATCACCCTCTCTGTGGTGATGTGGGCCCAGAGCAATGGAGCCAAGCAACCGTGGATCAAAATCTCTAAAGCTGTGAGTCAAAATGAGTCCTCTTTTAGACTGTTTCTCTCTGGCATCTGTCACAGCGACATTCTGACTAACACAACATTAATCACTGTTGTAGCCGGGACGCAGAGGCAGGACTCTGAGCTCCTTGGCTAAACCACAAACAAGCCTGCAATTCCTTCATTCAATAGGCATTTGTCCAGTGCATACTTATTTTTAATTTTTTATATTATTTTATGTGTATGAATGTCTTGCCTGTATGTATGTATGTGCACCACACATGTGTGCCTAGTGTCTTCAGAGGTCAGAAGAAGGCATTGGGTCCCCTGGAACTGGAGTTACAAACTGTTGTGGTAGGTGCTGGGAATCGAACCCAGGTCCTCTGCAAGAGCAGCCAGTGCTCTTGACCACCAAGCCACCTCTTCAGGTGGGAGCACCTACCCTACAGTCAGCACTCGCTAGGGAAGCAGTGAGGAAATGTGGACCCCACCCTAACAAATTATCATCCAGCGAGGAAGACAGATTTAAAGTTCCGCCACCGAAGATTATTTCTTTATCACACACACAGTAGTGTTAACAGAATTTTATGTGTATGTGTCTGCACATGTGGAGGTCAGAGGTCAACTTTTGGTGCAGTTTTTCAGATACCATCTGTTTTGTTTGTTTTTAAGTGATAGAAACAGAGGCAGTTTATTTTGGTCTCATTTACCTATTTACTCGTTTTAATCTTAGTGTTTGTGTGTCTGTGTGTACATCCATGTGTGTGTGAACACGGGTGTGCACATGTGGAGGTCGGACATCAGCCTCAGGGGTCAGGCCTCGATTTCCCCTGTGTTGGAGACAGATCTCTTGGTGGCTGCTGCGTAAACCAGGTCAGGTGGCCCACAGGCTCCCAGGGGCCGTCCAGTCTCTGCCCCCTTCTCAGTACAGGAGCACTAGAACGACAAACCTCATCCTGCCTTCAGTGGGATCTGGGGATGCAAACTCAGGTTCTCACGCTTGCAGAGCAAGCGGGTTACCCACTGAGTCACCCTCACAGCCCCAGAGAGTTTACTAAAGGGATGGGTGCTCCCCAGGACAGGAGTGATCTGGACATCGACAGCATTGAGACTAAAAACCTACCTTGTTCTTTATAAGTCAGGTCTCTCAGTGGGACCTGGGACTTGCCAGTTAGGCCAGACTGGCTGTCCAGGAAGCCCCAGGGACCTACCCGCCTCCACCTCTCCTTCACTCAGATTGCAAACAGCAGGCTTTTCTCGTGTGGACTCTAGAGACGAACTCAGTACTCATGCTTTCATGGTAAGAACTCTATCGAGTCAGGTAAGACAGTGATAGGAAGAAAAGTCGGATCTCTGGATGGCTTTTTTTTTTTTTTTTAATTTGGGGATCAGTAACTCTTCCCTTATTTTTATATTTTGTAGCTAAGCAATGCAGGAGGATGCCTACATGTTCACAGGGCACTTCTTTCTCTGAGTCACAGATTTCCCAGCTATAAAAATGGGAACAAAAAATAGCAATAACAGCCAGGCGTGGTGGCACACGCCTTTAATCCCAGCACTTAGGAGGGAGGCAGAAGCAGGTGGATCTCTGTGAGTTCGAGGCCAGCGTGGTCTACAGAGTGAGTTCCAGGACAGTCAGGACTACACTGCGGGACCCAGGCTCAAAAAGCAACAACAAAAGCCTGAAGCAACTCCAACAGTCACCCACAGGGGGCGATAGAGAGATGCTGGTCCATCTGTGCCGTGGACTACGCAGCATTTTAAACGCATGGGGCAGACCAAGAGTGGTGATGCACGCTTGCAATGCCAACTGAGGAAGGAGAATTTTGAGTTTGAGACCAGCTTGGACTACATACTGAGAATCTGTCTAAACAAAACAAAACATAAACCAGAAAGCAGGAGGCAGTTTGGAATGCTGGAGAAGGATCCTTAAGGCAAATTAAAGGGAAGGAGGCAGGCCCCGAGGTAAAGGAGCACTGCGCGATGCACACAGGTGTCCAGCGAGGATGTGCAAGAAACAGAGAATGGGTCTGTCCAGGAAGGAAGCCAGCACCTACAGCCTGGAGGAGGCTCCCCGGGCTTGGTTGGTTGGTTTAGAGGGAGTCTGGCCAAGAGCCAGTCTGGTCCTCCTGCTTCACCTTCGCCTGTGCTGAGGTTACCAACGCCATCACGCCCAGCTCAAGACTTAACCCATTTGTTTGTTTACTTCTCTTCTACTTCTGTTTTGAAAAGGCAGCGTCTCATGTAGCCCAGGCCAACTGAGGCTAGCCTTGAATTCTGTCTCTACTTCCCAAGTGCTGAGATTACAGGCATATGCCACATATTTAATGTGTCATTTTGTACCTTTGGGTTTTATATTGTATTCATGTATGTTCCTGGAAGATATATATTAATCAGTCTAAGAAAAATGTAAATATTTTAAAATTTTAATGCACGTGTGCAAAGTGTCCATGGAGACCAGAAGAGGATGTCAGATCCCTTGGAGCTGGAGTTACAGGCAGTGTGAGCCCCCCTCCCCCGACAAGGGTGCCGAGAAATGAACTTGGGTTCTCTGGAAGCATTAAGTGCTGCTAGTCTCTCCAGCCCAAGAAAATTTGCATATAACATTTAGGCGAGAAAAAAAAAAACTCAGTCGCTCTCCCTGTTCCCATTAGCCTCCCGAACAATGATATTGTTATTTTCAAAGGAGAGGTTGCATACATCAGCCTTGGGAGGATCTAGAAGGATTAGAACATGTGTTGCTTACAGTGAGATGACAGAGGACTAAGAGGCCAAGCAGGAAACAGAGAAAAGAGGGGAGAGCGTCAGGAGAAACAAAGAACCTCTGCCTACATACAATGACCTCCGAATAAGAAATCCGCAATTACTTTAGTGCCCCTGAGACCCCCAGCTCCTTGCACTGCCTGCTTCTTTGTTACCAGCTGCCAGGTTGTCATGGTAATGGAATAACCTATGATAAGCTTATTTTCGATTCTGAAAACATTTTAAATAAAAGCAAATACCAGTAATCTGCAGACGAGCTGCAGTGAGAGAAAGGTCCATGGGAGAGAAAGCATCAGGGTGGCCTTTCCAGGGCTGATACCTGGCTTAAAGCTAGTGGAGTGAGCAGAGAGCAGAGGGTCAGAAACCTGGGCAGGCATCTGAAGTGCCAGAGGCGAGTCCGGTCATCATTTCCTGCTCCAGCAGGTCGGATGCGTGTGGTGCTTTGACGCAGTTCCCAGCAAGTGCACAGTTTGCTGGTTGGAGCCACATTTGAAAAACCACTGTGCTAATGGCTCTGCCCTGGGCTCTGTGAGTGCTGTGCTCCAGTCTCCACTCGCCCTAGACACATCCACCCCTCTCCACGGGTCTCCTCTATCACCAAGTGGCACAACATCCTAACATCCTTACGAGAGTTATGGGGCAGACACCTTGGGGGCCAACGGCTTCAAAGCAGAGGTCTATGCCTCGTGTAGATGAGTGGATGGGAAGACTGGCCAGTGCCTAGCTGTTCTTGCTAGAAGTCTTTCATTCAGCTGGCTCGTCGTAGGGATGGCCAACATGGACCACTGGGCCAGCGAGAAGGTGGTTGTTCATTATGAGTATAATTAAGGAGGGGCCAGAGCTGGCTGGACTTGGAAGAGACAGAAGTTGTCTTCAGGAACTACAGTTGACCTCAGAAATTGATGTGAGGGCCAACAGGTTCAAAAGCCAACCCCATCCAACACACACAGCTTTCTGAATAGAAACATAGTTGAGCCTCAGCACTAGCAACTGAGGCAGGAGGATCACTACAAATTTCAGGTCAGTGATACCTGAGCTTAAAACAAAACTTAACATCAACAACAACAAACACCATGGTTGAGGATGTGACTCAGTTTGAAAGAGCACAAGGCCCTGGGTTCCACCTCTGGCACCACATAAGCCCAGCATAAGTGGAGCACATCTGTAATTCTAATACTGGGATGCGGTGAGGCAGAAGCACAAATATCAGAAGTTCAAGGTCACCTTTGGCACAAAGCAAGTTTAAGGTCAGCCAGGGCTACATGAGACTCTTTTAAAAAAATTAGAAATTAAAAAATAAAATTAAATAAAATTTTTAATTTTTAAGAAGAGACAAATACAGAAAGAGTTATTATGGTTGTGAGCACAGCTTTGTTTTGTTTTTAAGGGTCTGAAATACAATGGTTTGTTGGAAACAGGTATGCAGGTAAGAATAAGCAGTGTGCATGGAGGTCTGAGCAGAGACTGGCCAGGGGCAAAGAGCTGCCTTCCTGAAGAGGACTGGATGGGCAGAGACCTGGTGATGGAGATAACAAGACCCACTGGAGAAACTGGAAACAGAAGCGGGATCAGCTGGAGCTGAGGGCCAGCACGTCTCCTCTCTCCAGATGCTGCAGCCTGTCAGAAACAGAACTCTGGAAAGGGCTTCTCTTCCGCCCCAGGACAGAGTCTGTTCTGTTTCTTGCCTACTCTGTCTGGCTCCCTTCCAACACCAGTTCTTAAGGCTCTGGTCAAATGCAATTCCACAGGCCCCCTATCCCAGGATCCAGAAACAGGACAGCAACATCCGGCATCTTCTGCCAGCCCCTCCTCTAGCTCCATCTCAGTCCCCAATCCCTGGCAGCCACCCATCAAATCCTTTCCCCGCCATGATGTGTGTGTGACAGGGGGACACTGGACAGTCATTCTAGCTGATTTGTACAATTTGTTTCCTGGGCTTTGGGCAACCCACTCCATCTGCGGATGGCTGTGAGCAGCTTCCAAGCACCATGCCTTCCTAACCACCTCTCAGGAGCTCCCTGAGGGATGCCTTTCATTCTCTTTCCAGGGGTTAGCACAGTACAACCCTGGATGTTTCCGAAGCACGAACCAGCCTAATAAGCACGGGCATCTCCATGGCATCCTTCATCTAGCTTATTGAAGCGTTCTGCAGATGCAAAGGAACATCGAACCAAATCCCGAGAACACTTTCTGAACCCCAGGAGTCATGCACCATTTTATTAGGTAGGTTATTGGCGCAGCAGACTGGGAGTCTGCCACCCTCCGCTCACAAATCAGTTCAGAGATAGGGTCTAACTTGCCCAAGGTTGAAGAGTAAGTTCATAGATGATCTGAACTTAGAAACTAAGCCTCCTGGCCCTGTGGGGGGACGGAGTCCTCACTGATCAGTTAATAGGAACGCACAGACCTCTGAGGAGCAGCCATTTAACTAGCTGCCTGGACCTGTGAAATGCACGGAACTGCACAGCCTGGGTGGGAAACGAGCCCGTCAATCTGTTTTGTGCATTTAGTTGCAATTCCTCATTTGTTATTTTTATCTGATTGGTTTCACTTTAGACCTGGTTCCCATTTCTCATTTATGACTGAAGGCCCTTGGGTGAGGGAAAGGGAAGTCGAGGAGTGTTCTCTTTCATACTCTGCAAATGTTTCTATACCTCCTCTCCCCACCCCCTCCTTTTAAAATAACATTTTCTTCCCAGGGCCCGACAAGCTTCTAAAATCCCCTGCCTTTCCAATCTCCTCGCCTCGGCTGTAATTATCTTGGGAGAATTTAAATTCCTTATCATGGGTTTGTGACAGAGCCAGCTTAAGTACAGACAGCCTAGCTCCATTCTGGGTCTTGTCAAACTGCCCTCAATAGGTTTCTTTAATAGGAATTATTGTTAGATTTTTTTTTAAGGGCGATAATGGGATTGTGACTATGGTAAAGAAAGAACCCTTATCTTTTTTTTTTTTTTTTTTTTTTTTTGAGATACATACTGAAATATTTACCAGTGAAATGATACTAAGTCAGGGATTTGCTTCCAAACAGTCTGGTGGGGGAGGTGTGAACTCTACTGGCTCACTGAAGTTGCTAACCTCCAATGGCTCTCTCTCACAATTAAAAATTTTTTTTTCTAGTGCTGGGGATAGAACCCAGGACCTCACGCGTGCTCTGTAGGGTTCTGCCAGTAAGCTATTTGCCCACCCCTCTTGCGGGGACCTACCTCTTTGCTTCCTCCCCTTTACCCTCTCACACACACCCCGGCCGCCCCCCCCCCCGCGCCCCCCAGGCTTTGAACTGTTTTATTGTGAACTCGGGGATGGGGTTTGCCTCTGGGAGACTCAGCAGAGGAAACAATATGAGAGCTAGAGCCAAGGATGCTTCCGTTCAAGACCGCGCGCGCGCGTCCACCTCCATGGTCTCAGGGCCTGTGTACGAGTCACTTGCTCCTCTGGGTCCCAGTGACCTCGTCTGCAAAGGGAAAAACAAGGCCGGCAGAAAGGAGCTTGCTTTCCTACTAGGGTCTTTTCTTCGTTTGACTCATTATTAGTAGTGTGTGTGGAGGTCAGGGGGCAACTTTGCGGGCATGGTTCTCTCCTTCCACCTTATGTGGCCACCCAGGGATCGAACTCAGGTGGCCAGACTTGCATGGCAAGGGCCTTTACCTGCTGAGCCATCTCACTGGCCTGGACTCTCTTTTGCTACTTCTGCTTCACCCACCTTGAAGGTGGATGTCAGCTCCTCAAGGTCTCCCCCATCTCCTGTGCCTTTCAAGGAAGGAAGAGAGTTCTGAGCTCTGGAGCAGATTGGACCACCTGCTCTCCAGGGCTTCTTGGAGTTCTTAAGACATTCCAAGCACAACACATACACATTGGAGCTTGCCATGCCCCCCTTACCCTGATCCCACAAGAATCCTGATCCTCTCTCCAGTCATCCCAGAGACCCATTTCAGCATCCTTCCCTTCCCTTCCCTTCCCTTCCCTCCCTTCCCCTCCCTTCTCTTCCCTCCCCTCCCTTCCCCTCCCTTCCCTTCTCTTCCCTTCCCTCCCCTCCCCTCCCCTTACCTGGCTGCTGTAGCTAAAGTTTTCTTGCCTGGCCCACAGTCAGGACAAATCTCTCTCACCTGCCAGCCCCACAGCCGCTCAAACCCGACCAAGTAAACACAGAGACTTATATTGGTTACAAACTGTATGGCCGTGGCAGGCTTCTTGCTATCTACTTCTTCTATCATGAATTAACCCATTTCTATTAATCTATACCTTGCCACATAGCTTGTGGCTTACCGGCATCTTCATATGCTGTTTGTCATCATGGTGGCTGGCAGTGTCTCTGACTCAGCCTTCCACTTCCCAGCTTTATTCTCCTCCTTGCCCCGCCTATACTTCCTGCCTAGCCAACGGCCAATCAGTGATTTATTGATTAATAAGCAACACATTTGCCATACAGAACATCCCACAGCAGGCTGCCCTAGGCCATGCTCATCTTCCAGACCCTCCCTTAGGTACCCTCCCACTGCCGCACTGACTCAAGCCCTGGGTTCACTGGCCTGGGATTCCTGACTGGATTCTCTTCCTTCAGGCTGCTAACAGTGTTCTCCCTCCCAAACCATCCCTCCAGGCCTTGAAAACTTCAATGGTCTCTCTCCATGGAGAACCCGAAAGGACTAAATTCCTTAGTGTGGCTTGGTCTATATCATCTGCATTTCCTGCTAGTAAAGCCATGGACCCAGGTTCATATCAAAGTAAGTTAGGGCCTTAACTAAGGCCCCAGAATCCTAGGTCCTACCCCAAACAGTTGAATTGGGAATCACTCAATATCAGAAGCACACAGAGGACCTGAGGACACGGGGCTCAATTGTCAATTAGCTGTGTAAGTTTGAGGAGCAGAGCTCAGAGGCCCAGAATCTATGCTTAAAGACCAGCATAGAAGCATGCCGCCTGTAACCCCGGTGTTGGAGAGACAAAGGTAGAAGGACCCTGGGGCTTGTTGAACAGTCAGTCAGTCCAATGGAATTAGTGAGCTCCAGGTTCTGTGAGAGAATGTCTTGGAAAATAAAGTGAGAGCCTAGAGAGATGGCTCAGCAATTAAGAGCCCTTGTTCCTCTTGCAGAGGACTTGGGTTCAGTTCCTACCCAGCACCTGCATTGGTTCTCAGCCATATGTAACTAACTCCAGGGGATCCAATGCCCTTTTCTGGCCTCCACAGGTACATGCGCACATGTGGTGCACATACATACACCCAGGCACATAGGCATACACATAAAAAATATATTTTTTGAGACAGGGTCTCTCTACATAGCCCTTGCTTTCCAAGAACTCACTCTGTAGACCAGGCTGACCTGAAACTCATAAAGATCCACCTGCTCTGCCTCCCCAGTGCTGGGACTAAAGGCATGTGCCACCATGCCCCTCTATAGCTTCTTAAGCCTATAAAAGTAAAAATGAAGTAGTGATTGAGGAAAATACCTGATGTTGACCTCTGGCTTTTGCCTTTGCACACATGTGTACATGCTTCTGCAACACACAGGAACCACTACACACATATATACGTGCATCTACACACACAGGAACCTCTACACACATATATACGTGCATCTACACACACAGGAACCTCTACACACACAAACGCATGCATCTGCAATACACAGGAATGTCTACACACACACACATACACACACTCCATTCACAAAAGATCTGAGGACCCTCCCTTCAGCCACAGTGGATGTCATGCCCCTGACTTTCGCTCGTGCTGGACTGATTTCTGGCTGTTCTTCGAGACCTGCTGTCAATGTCACGTCCTTCACAAAGCCCTTTGTGCCGGCTGACAGAGGGAACCTGTGCCTACTCTGTTCCACTAGCACCTGAACACACTTCTTTTTTTTTTTTTTAAAGATTTATTTTTATTTATTATGTATACAGTGTTCTGTCTGCATATACACCTGCAGGCCAGAAGAGGGCGCCAGATTTCATTATGGATGGTAGTGAGCCACCATGTGGTTGCTGGGAATTGAACTCAGGACCTCTGGAAGAACAGGCAGTGCTCTTAACCGCTGAGCCATCTCTCCAGCCCCGACCTGAACACACTTCTGTCATAGACGGTGCACATCACACTGGGAGCAATTTTCTGCTTGCCTTCCTGTCTAGAGTGGCATCTCCACCAGAGCAAGCCCGGAACACCAGGGCCCCTCCGCAGAGCACAGAGCACAGAGCACAGATCAGTGCTCCATAAACACCAGTTCATTTGATTGTGTCTTATTCTTTCTTGGTTCCTGACCACCAAGCATGGTGCTTAGCCCGGGTGGGTATTGTCTGATGGGAAGATTATCGAAGAATGGATGAAAGCATGAAGGGGAGACGAAACACACCCATCAGCCAGTACTGACAGTTCTCATTGATCCGCATTCTGGAATGCCTGTTTATGTGAGGGACCGTCACCAACCTGAGGGAGCTGTAAACTGGGTCAGAATCTGGGTCTATGGGCTGTAGGTTTCACAAAATCACTACATCAAAAAAGGTTCTGATGTTAATCCGAAAAGTCACTCTTTTAAAACTTTTTATGACATTTATTGAAGTCAGGGAAAACTTGTGGGCATCGGTTCTCTCCTCTTACCTTGTGGATCTGGGATCAAACTCCCGTCGTCAGGTTTGACAGTAAATGTGTGTGAAATGCACAGTCATCTTCCCTCACAGCACCCATCATGAACCATGGGGAAGTCTCCCTTACCACATTCAGCGGAGGCCTGGCGGGATCTACAGAGACCGACCCCCACTGGCACCACTCCATGGGAAATCTGCTATTTGTTGTGGGCCTGGAGAAAAATCAGCCTAAGGTGCTGTAGCTGGCAACACAGTTCTAGCGTGGAAGACAAACACCGACTCTGACTCAGGCCCCACTCACTGTCCGTGTGAGACTGGACACACCATCCCACATCTCCAGTATTCTGCTTCTTCTAGCCGGCAGCGGAAACTCTAGGTGTTCCTAATCCAGGTTGCTGAGTGGTAAAGTCACGTATGCTGTGTGACCAGCAGGCATATGTCACCACCCTGTGCAGTAATTCAGGACAGCTGGAGTCCAGTAAATGACAGCTTGCTGCTGGCCCCCGGGGTGGGTAGGGTTAGAGCAGCAAGCTGGTCCCTGCTATGAGTTCAGGTTTCTGGAATTTAGCAGCAGGGCCACTGGGGAGCCAGGTGTGAATGGGCTGACCTTGGACTAAATGACCGGGAGTGAGGGAAAGTTGGGCTGGGAGATTGAGGCTCTGAGGGGAAACGCGAATGAACACCTTGTTTCTGGTGGTTGGTGCTGGGTGGGCTACTGGGTCTCTTAACTGAAGTGGAATCCCAGAGGGGGAATGAGGCCATATTGTAGCCCTGGTGATTTTTGTCTCATGGGAAACTGGGAACTGGGGACCCAGACGGGGCTTTGAATTTTGCCTGTGATTGGAAAATAATTAACTTCCTCTTTGTGACCGACTGCCACTAAGACGTGCTAACCCCAGACAGCAGTGAGCAGTGATTCCAAGAGAAGCCCCCTCCTACTGATGCATGCTCTTGTTCCCGAGGCGTGCTGAGAGCTGTGGCTGAGATACTCTGTCCTGAGGCAAGGCCGAGGGTGATACCTAGGCTCCCAAGAGTGGAAACACAGCTAAGAACCTAGGCATGAATTGAGAAGAGAAAGATTAGGGGGCTTGGGTGGCAGAGTGATGATGGGTGGCACAGCAGATCCGACCTGAACCTGCTTTGTTAGTCCTGGGATTTCACAGGGAACAAAGCCCTTCATAGGGAGCAAGGGGCCTCTGGCATTGGAAACAAAGCCTGACACCACCAAAGACTAGGGAACAGCGCCACCTGCTGGCTGGCTGCAGCTTTAACCCTCCTCCCCAGGCAGAACAGGGGCGCTTTTAGAGAGACCGTCCCACATGCCTAATGTCTTAGCACCCTGGAATAAAGATTTTAGCGACCCATGGTGAGCCTGAGATTCTGCTCTTTTACCAAACCCTCCTCTCCACCGATACACCTGCTGTACGGACCATACTCTGATTAGAAAGCTTTGGAGACTCAATGATGGATCAGCTTTGGTCCCCAGCATCTGGAGAGGCTTAGAGAAAGAAAGCTCCCCCCCCCCCACACACACACGTATAAAATCCTCCAATCCCAGGTGGACTGGGCAGGGAGAGATGGGTCCAAGGCCTTCAGCAGGGTGAGGCAGCTGAGGTAGGGCAGCATCCCTATGGCATGATTAACGCTACTCACCCTATACTGTACTCACCCTATAGCCTGCCTGGTGGACATCCACAGTTCATAGTCCACATGCCACAGGCTGAGATATTCCAAGCAAGGAGAATGTTGGAACTGCTACTTAAGGGAGGCAGCACTTCCAAGTAAACCAGAGGTGTTACATACCACTCCCATCCCATCCCTCCCCTGGCTTACTCCATTATTGAGACCCAAACCTATTGAACTTACTACCCAGTGTGTTCGAGGCAAGTGCCACGTCACTGAGCTACATCTCCAGTCTCACCCCACCCCAGCCCTTTAAATTTTTTATTTTGAGAATTAACTAGGCTGGCCTTGAGTTCACTTTGTAGCCCCCAGGTGGCCCTTGATTTTGTGATCTTTCTACATCCATCTACTGGGAAGCTGGGGTTAGAGGTCAACAACACTAGGCAAGGCTTGACTTCGCCTCTTCACTGAGAGCTTGTCAAGCGACCTCCTTGGAGAAGAATTTCAGAGTCACCACCCAGTCAGAAGCGTGTCTGTCTGTTCAGGAAGAACCACACAGACCAGGAGAGAGGACTAACCGGCCTAGCTTACAGAAAAAGAAACTAAGGCTCAGAGAAGTCACGTGACTCTTGTCTGGGGGCCACCCAGAAAGGCCACAGCAGCCAACACTGAGGACCTGGCTCCAACAACGCACATGTGCCCCCACGTGACACTGGCCGCTGCTGACTCCATAAACAGACCCCAGAGGGCAAGAGGGAGGGTCAAGGGAATTGGGAAGTCTAGGGTCTGGGCCTCCCCTTCTGCACAGTGGTCTGGGGCAGGCTGGGAAGGCTTCCATTCTTCAGGAAAGACATGAAAGCAGTGTTTACAAAGCTGGATCTGAGGCTCTCAGAGAGGCCCCCTTTGTTGACGGGCTCCCTCTCCCCATCTCCCATACCCAGCTTTCAGCAGCCTCCTCTTTGAATGGCTGGCTCTCACACACTGGAAATTTGCAACACAAATGTGCAGCCTGTGTCCCTCACAGCCCAGCCACACTGCCCCAACCTTTGGGGTCCTTTTAGAGCCTGCCTCTCTCTGGGGTGCTTTCTTTTTTTCAGCTCAAGCCCAGGGACCCTAGACACTGCCGAGATCACTAATTAAGGCTGAGTTAAAAGCGAATCTTGGGAAAGAGCCAGCCCTGGGGGAGGCCAGCCAGAGCAGAGTGGTGGGAATTGGAGGTGGAGGCTGGATTTTTATTCTCAGGACTTTCTGGCTGTCTCTCTCCATCTTCTTAGTGGGCTGAGGAGCAAATAAAGCTTGTCAACAAAATGGCTCCCAGCTCCCCTAACCATGCTGCCTGGCTTGCTGAGCTCAGGGCCAGCTATAAACTACATCTGCCTGTCTCCACTTCCTCACTAGGGAGTTGGGTGCCATGATCTCCAACGTTCAAGTCTAGTCACTGGGATGCCGAGAGATTAAGTGCCTTACCCAGGTTCACACATGGGGCAGAATGCTTTTTCATCTAAATCCACTGGCTACCCAAGCCAGTGTGCCTGTTTGGGGCTCCTTCCCTGTCCTGTCTTTGAAGTGCTTCTAGTTTAAAGTGACCTTCCCTTTCCCCCCAGTTCTTGAGCACTTTTGTGTGCTTTTTGGAACTGAAGCTCCTGCTCCCCACAGTCCTCTGAAGGCACCAGTGAAGACAAGAGCTGGCCCCCCCTACTTCTCAAGGCCCAAATGCAGAGCAGAGACAGAGGCCCATACATTCCCATAATGGCAGAACTGAGACCCTGGCCCTCAGGACAGCTAATCCAGAGAGCGCTGTAGCCTCTAAGGGGGCTGCCTCAGGATTGAGATTAAAGGCGTGTGCTGAGCCTCTAGGCATGATGGGAATTTGTAAGAGAAGGAAATGGATGCTCACCTAAGAACTGGCCAGACAGTGCTCCTCGCCCTGGAGGGAGTGTAAAGGGACCAACTCAATTCTGGAGGAGAGTTAGGCAGTCCCCCCACCCCTTCTTCCACGATCTTTTTTGCGTGTATGACTTGTGTGTACACACATTTGTGTGTATAAGCCAGCAGGCATGTGTCATAGTGAACCTGTGGCGGTCAGAGGACAACCTCTGGGAGTCGGTTCTGCCCTTCCACCGTGGGCTCCAGGGATAGAACCCAGGTTCTTGTACAGCAAGCACTTTGCCTCTCTGAGCCATTTCATCCTTGGAAGCTTTTTAAATATTCAAAATGTCCTCTCATTACACAGTCCGGCAGTTCTGTTTCTAGAGAAACATCCATCCTCAAGAGCGATGGATGTATCCATTCTCACTAAACCTTACAAAGATTCGCAGCAGTGTGCTTTAAAACTACAATTTAATTTTCTTATTTTTGTGCGTGAGCACCCTTTGCATTCAGTGCCTGTGGAGGCCAGAAGAGGGCGTTGGATGCCGTGGGGCTAGAGTTACAGAGGCTTGTGAGTCCCATGTCAGCGCTGGAGACCAAACAGGAGTCCCCTGGAAGAGCAACCAGCGCTCTTGACCACTAAGGCGTCTCCCTCCAGCTCTGCAGAGTGATTTTTGTTTGGTTTTGGGTTTTTTGTTTTTTTGTTTTGTTTTGTTTTGTTTTGTTTTTATTTTGTTTTGTTTTGTTTTGTTTTTTTGAGACAGGGTTTCTCTGTGTAGCCCTGGCTAATCCTGGAACTCACTCTGTAGATCAGGCTGGCCTCGAACTCACAGAGATCCACCTGCCTCTGCCGCCCAAAGTGCTGGAATTAAAAGCATGTGCCACCACCACCTGGCCTGTAGAGTGATTCTTAATATATAGCCTCCAGCTAACGAACTTAAACGTCCCTCGTGGTGAGTAGATAAGCAAGCTGTCATACGTCCATACAACAGAAGAAAAAGGACCAAACTATTGATGCGTGAATTCCCATGTGTCTGTCTCAGTGACACCTGGGGAATACCTGTCATATACTTCAGTACATAGGAATTCTCAGCAAAGAAAAAGACAGGAAGCAGATGGGTTCTGCCTGGGGCCGAGGGAGGGAATGGCGAATGGGTGGAAGGGGTGTGGTTTGAAGTAAGTAAACTCTGAGACAGGGCTGTGGTAATGGCGGCATAGCTGTATATACTTATGATATACCTAAAGGACTGAAAATCTGTAATAACTGAGTGGGGTGCGGTAGCTCAATGGTAGAGCACCTGCTTAGCTTCCACAAAGCCGTGACTGGGATTTCCAGAACGACAAGGAAAAAGA
The DNA here is from genome assembly GCF_949786415.1 of Peromyscus eremicus. Classification (NCBI taxonomy): domain Eukaryota; kingdom Metazoa; phylum Chordata; class Mammalia; order Rodentia; family Cricetidae; genus Peromyscus; species Peromyscus eremicus. Next base: position 130,722,501 of record NC_081419.1, on the reverse strand, counting down.
GCAAAGTGGTCCTTGTGATAGGATAGCTTCAGTGTTGGCGGAGGCGGCGGCGGGTGGGCGGGGTGGGGGGGGTGGTGGTGGTGGTGCACGGACAACCCTGGGAAGCCCTCAGTTTGGTGTGGGGCTCTGCATTTGGAAGTCTGGGCACGGATACCTGACGAGTTCTGATTGGCTCACTGGGTCTCTGTTGCCTCTTTTTCAAATGCTGAGCTCACAACCCGCAGAGCTCACTCTGTGCCACACCTATACCTTATACACGATCACAGTGCTTACTCAGGAGTTGAGCCCAGCAACCAGTTCCACGGGAGGAAACGGAGGTCAGGCATTTGTGGGGCCTAGCACGGCTGGGGTCACACTTGGATTCTCATCGCTTCCCCAGTCAGCTCTATGAGCCTTGCGTCTGCACCCAGGCCAGAGTCTGGCCACTCAGGAAGCCCAGCTCTCCAGGGCCCCTCTTATCTTTACAGCAATATTCTCACACCTCCCACCTGCTCAGGAGCCCATTGCCCTGAGGATCCCAACAGCCCCGACTGTCCCAACCACCTGTCTGTGGCCAGGACCTATCAGCCCATTTATTGGTTTTGGTTTTATGTTTTGGTACTGATTTTAAACTTATCGTCTCACTCTTTATTCTTGAAGCTGTGGCCTGATCTGACCACTCCGTGCAGATGTGGTCGGCAGGGTGACGTGTCCCTTAGCCCTCATCTGTGTGGGGGAACATCTTATGTTTGCTGTATGCAGGAACATGGCTCAGTGAAGGCTAGGAGGTTCTCAGAAAGTGTTTGCTTCAAACTGAACCACAGAGGTGCTCGGGAGCGGGGAGAGATGTCTCCACTTCCCTGTCTTCCTTCAGAGCAGCACAATTGTGTGTGTGTGTGTGTGTGTGTGTGTGTGTGTGCGCGCGCGCGCGCACGCGCACACATGCATATGTATGTGTGGTGCATGTGTGCATGTGCTTGTGTATATGTATGTGTATGTGTGTATGCATATATATATATGTGTCTGTGTGTGTATGTGCATTGGTATGTGTGCGTGTGTGTATACAGGGTGGTGGTAGGGTTAATGTGTGTGTGGAAGCCAGAGGTTACTATTGAGTATCCTCCTCAATCTCTCACTGCCTTATTTTTTGAGAAAAGGAACTCACTGACATGGCTCGATTGGCTGGCCAGAAGCTCCAAGGATCTTGCCATCTCCATTCCTAGGGCTGGGACTACATGTGCTTGCTTCTTCTTGTCATGTTTTGTATGCGGGGACCCAAACTCAGGTCCTCATGTTCACATCACAGGCCCTTGAGGAGCTGACTGTCTCTACCCCACCTGCTTTTGAGCAGGAGCCTTGCTATGTTGCCCAAGCTGGCCTAGAACTCCTGGACTCAAGTAAATTCTCTTGCCTCAGCTTCCTAAGAAGTGGGCCCTGCAGGTGCACACCCCCCAATACTCAGTCAGGCCCACTTACGAATCTATTTTGTAGACTATGGTTAGGTAGATTTCCAAAGAGAAGAAACTTTGCCAAGTTTGAGAGCCATCAATCATAGGTATAGACACTGAGGCCTGGAGGGTAGAGGGAGCTTGGAAAGGTCACAGAGCTTGTGACTGACAGACAAGGAAGAGGAGGCAGGTCTCTGACCTCTGTGTGGAGCTCTCTTGATGAGTCCACAGAGGTGCACGGGAAGCCAGGGCTTCTGCCTCAGATACTTCTATGCTGTTCTTAAGGAATCTTAGCTACAGGTTAGAAAAGTCTGGAAACATCACAGTTCTCCCAAGGTCTCCATCTCTTTTCTCTCCCTTCACACCCTTCTGAGGCAGCTGCTGTGCTGGGCTGTCTTGACACATGACAGAGGTTGCTCCAGGGCTCGGCTGTCAAAATTTGCTTGTGGACGGCAGCAGCTGGCGTAAATCAAACACGGGGAAATTCTGATAATTGGAAGACAAGGGAGACAGTGAACCATTTTCCTCACTGAGAAAAAAAACACTTATTGTTAAGACTGTCTACTCAAAAGTGAAATCAAGTTATGTGTGGACAAAACAGAATTATATGAATTTGAAAAGGCACAGTTTTTGGGAGAATGAACAAAGACGTGACATTGTTGTAAATATAATTACTAGAGTCTCAGTATTATTCACTATTTTTCTCAGAATAATCATTCACCATTAGATTATGTTCACCCCCTCAAAGACAGAGGGAAAGTTTGGTATGGGCCTTAATTTGTGGGGGACAAAAACCACTTTTCCCCATTAGAGACAGTCTGTTTGGTGCTAAAAAGGGTGCATTAGTTGACTTGTGCGTAATTGACTCTCTGACGTAGACAACACTTAGGAAAATTAAGGTATAAATGTGAGAGCTCAGCAGTGGCTGGAGCAGATGCCTGAGGTCAGTGGGACCTGAGCAGTGCCTCAGACCGAGAGGGACACCTGTCACATTGGAGGTGAGAGGGGCTGGCTCTGGGGGGGGAGGGCTGGATAGGGGCAAGAAATGTTGACATGTCACCAACTAACAGAAACCAAGTCAAGTGGCCCCTGGCCAGTCTCTGTGTCCATGGACTGGTGAGGACATGTAGTAGCCACTGTGAGTGTAGTGGCCCCTCAGCAGAGACTCTGGAACGTGCTTTTGGTGGCTGGTGCCATGTAGGGACTATGGTGAAGGCATAGGACTTGGACACATGGAGAAGTGACAGGCAGGAAGAAATGTTGGGGGGTTGGTGGAGGCGAGGGAGGTGTTGGGGGCTCCTTCCAGGGTGTTGGTGTGAGGCAGGCTTCTGGGTTGAGATGAGAGCTGGCTGGATTCTCCTGTCAATGACAGGACTCAGCCGTGCATCTGAAAGCAGTCCAATTGCTGTAGAAATCAATGCGGCTCATCGATCACCCAGAACCAACTCAGTATAATTGCCTGGAAATTGATAACATTTTGCTTTCTCCCTCGATTGCGGCCATGCTCCTTGCTCTAATTTTCAGTTACAATTATTGGGTTTTGGAGGCTTCTATGACCCCATGCCTGACCCCTACTCCTTACTTGAATAGACCTGAAATACTTATCATGATCATCATTATTATTGTTTTCCACCATAAACTGCCTCAAATCCTTCTTTGGCCCATGCTTCCTCATTAAAAACTTCGATTTTGTGTGGGGTGTCGGCAGTGTTAGAGCTTTGCCTAGGATGTGCAAAGCCCTGGGTTCTGTCTCCCGCACCACAAAACATGCTCAGCCTCAGATTTCCTGGCACTGGAAGTGTTCTTGGTCAAATGGCTTCAGGACTGAGTCTCGATGCTTTGCAGTTCTCAGCTGCAAAGGGACATTTACGAAGGTAGAAGCCCCCTGGAAGTTTTTGCAGATGTGTGGACACTTGAGACGTGACTTGTTACTTGTCACAGTTGTGTGTCTGTAGAATTCTTGTGGTGCTTGTGGCAGGAAGCTGGCAAAGGTGTCGACTGATGAGAGTTGATGCCCCTTTCTCCTAATACCCAAGACCTCACCTGTGTCCAATCCCAGAATTAACATGCCCAAAATCTAGAGTACCTTCAATGTCATTAAAGGCAACTAGGTTTGGGCCACTTTGTCACATGGGACACAGGTGACAGTTATTTCACAGTCTCTGTTCCTTTTTTTTTTTTTTTTTGGCTTTTTGAAACAAGGTTTCTCTGTGTAGCCCTGGCTGTCCTGGATCTCACTCTATAGACCAGGCTGGCCTCAAACTCACAGAGATCCTCCTGCCTCTGCCTCCCAAGTGCTAGGATTAAAGGCATGCGCCACCACTCCTGGCCCAAATGACTCTTGCTGTTCCGGTCTTCGTTCACTGGGGTTGGGCAACCCTGTGCAATAGGTTTGCAAAGCTGGGGTTGCTGTAGAATCGGGACTTACCCCTGGGGCAAAAGGCAAGTATTGATGCTCCTGCTTGACCAGGCTGTGCAGGGACCGAACCTTATTATGAATGAATGGGGTCTTGCTGGAATTACAAAAACTGCTCCCCCAAAGCCTGCCCTCTGACGAGGGTTACTTTCAACTCCTTGACACCACTGGGTGTGCCCAGGGAGGTGCCAATCAAGCAAGTGTTCCTGTTTGTTCCTCTTTTGAGTTCTGGGAGGCCCCATGACACGGAGCGAAAGCTTTCCGTTTTTGCTTTCCGAACCCTTTCCCACGTGCAGGTGACCCATCCTGAAGGCCCCATGAATAGGGGGAATTGTGAATAGGGTATGATATCTGAGAAATCGCCCTGTGAGCAGGAGGAAGTCTGTTGGCCTGGGATGTAAGGGCCTGTTCTGAAGCGCCCACTCGAGCTATTTTGGTGGAGGACCACGTGAAAAACCCCCCCTCGTCCTTGGGCTCTGGTGTTGGAATGAGGTTGACAGCGCCTGCTCTGGGGTGGGTGTGAGGGAGCTCGAGGTGGGGACAGTGGGGTTTTGGTGGGGGCTGGGATCTCCTTTTGAACTCTAGGGAGCAGGGGAGGAGGCAGAGGAAAGCTTTAGGTCAAGAGCAGGGCCCCCACTTCATGCCAGAGGGCTTCTGATTATGGGAGTAAAGAGTCATTTGGGTCAGCCTGGCATAGTGGTGCACACCTTTAATCTCAGCAGAGGCAGACAGATCTCCGTGAGTTTGAAGCCAGCCTGGTCTACAGAGCGAGTTCCAGGCCAGCCAGGGCTACACAGAGAAACCTTGTCTCAAAAAACCAGAAAGAGAGAGAGACACACACAGAGAGACAGAGACAGAGAGACCAGGGGACTGGAGATGAGACAGGAAGAAAGTGAAAAGCAGTGTGTTGTGGAGAGGCAGGAAATGCAGTGGTTTGTAGTCAAGGGGGACCCCCCCCCCCAGTGCCTTATGTCCAAAGAGTTCCCTGTTTGGAAAGTCCCACTTCTGGAGAGGCCCAGTCCAGCTGGAAAAGGAATGCCCCGATGTGGTATATGAGGAAGACAGGGAGTGTAGATACTTGGCCCAAGTCATATGAAAATGTACCTGAGAGGCCTGGTGTGGAGTGAGGGGCCTGGGGCCACAGTGAACAGTTCCCATGGATGCTTTCCAGGACCCAAGGCACCCCTGACCAGAGAAGGCCAGGATCTGGGGAAGGGGCCTGTTGCCTTAAGAGAAGTGAGCCCAGGCAAGCATGGTGGACTGGGTTAGTGCTGGCCCTGCCTGCAGAAGTCAGCCCTCAGTGGGACTAGGGAGAGAGAGGAATCATGGGAAAGGAGGGGTGCCACCTTGCAGGGACCAGTCAGATCCTCCAGAGCAGACATTCTGCTGAGAAGACCCAGCTCCTAGCTGGCCAGTGGCTCCATACCAGGGCAGGCCAGAGCTGACAGGTGCATCCTCTTGAGCCAAGGCAGCTTTCCCCCTAATTGCAGAGCATGGTGTTAACAGGCCCCAATTAAGGGTAATTATGAAGTCTGTGGGGAAGACTCTGGCACCTCACACTTGGCGCTCTCCTCCCCACTTTCAGAACGTTGTGTAATGCAGCAATTCTGCCAGGTGCGGTGGCACATGTCTGTAATTCCAGCTTTCAGGAAGCTGAGGCAGGAGGATTATGAGTTAGAAGTCAGCCTGGGCAACACAGTGAATTCCAGGCAAACCTTGGCTACATTTCTAGATGCTGTCTTATACCCTACCTCCAAAATGGAAGCTTCTGGAACAGAAAGTTTCTGTCTTTCCTCCAACTCCACACAATGAAGCAGCATGAATCTATCCTCTGAGTGAAATAAGTGTCAGGTGACTACAACAAGAATTTCTAGAGAGTTCCTTATGTGTTTCTTCTCACATGACCTGATAATTATGGTTATTATCTCCATTTTGTGGCTGGAGAGACTGAGGTTCAGATGGGTTAAGCCCCTTGTAATGGGAAGCTCAGCAGTGAGGGCAGAACCGGGATTTGAGGTCAGATTTATCTAAAAGCATGGTACCCTCTGCCCCCTGTGTCAGTCAGCCAGGGGATGATGCTCTCTCCTGAGTGCGTGCGTGAGAGTGTGTGTGTGTGTGTGTGTGTGTGTGTGTGTGTGTGTGTTATGTGTGTTGTGTGTATGTGTGTGTATGTGTGTGTGTTGTGTGTATGTGTGTGTTGTGTGTATGTGTGTGTGTATGTGTGTGTTGTGTGTATGTGTCTGTGTGTTGTGTGTGTATGTGTCTGTGTGGTATGTGTGTGTGTGTGTGTGTGTGTGTGTGTGTGTGTGTGTTCCCCTCACACTTTCCAGGAGAGGCGGTTTCACTATGTTAACTGATTTTCTGCTCAGCCTGATGAGGTGGCCAGTGTGGCTTCATCCCGGGTAGGGAAGCCAGAGCTGAGGACTGACTGTGTTGAACTTGAAGCCAGGTGTGTCTGATTTCCAAAGCCCCACAGCCAAAGGACGAGGACCAGGGCTTGTCACAGAGTGGTGTCCAGGGGACACTGTGGCTACATCTGATCATGCCCTCCTGATCTTCTTTGCAGGTCCCAGCCAGGGGTGAAGGATGCCACTCTGGGTGTTCTTTGTGATTCTCACCCTCACCAGTGGCTCCCACTGCTCACCGACCCCTTCGCTGCCCTCCAGGTAAGCAGCCAGGATTCCTGCACCTCTGAGACCTCCCTATAGCAGACAATGCCAACAGGACCCACCAGCCGTTTCTTCACAGTGCCCACTGTTCATCTCGGGCAGGCACCAGGCATGGCACCCCAGAGGTCATGCAGCCGGCTTGGAGTCTCTCTGGGAGTGAGGAGAACCCAGAACAACAGAGGGAGGCCTGTACCGAGATGCGGTGTAGCTCACACTGTCCTCTCACCTGGCCCCATCCTGACCTCTGACCCTTTTGCACAGGATGCGGCGATACGCAGATGCCATCTTCACCAACAGCTACAGGAAAGTTCTGGGCCAGCTGTCTGCCCGCAAACTGCTCCAGGACATCATGAGCAGGCAGCAGGGGTAAGCAGACATTCTAGTAGCAGGAGGTAGGGACCAAGCTTCGTTTGTTCCCTGACACAGTATATATTGGTGGTTCTCAACCTTCCTAATGCCGCAACCCTTTAATATAGTTCCTCATGTGGTAGTGACCCCCAACCATACAATTATTTTGTTGCTACTTCATAACTATAATTTTGCTACTGTTATGAATGGTAATGTAAATATCTGATATTCGCAACCCACAGATTGAGAACCGCTGGTATATATCCTTTCTGGATTTTTCATAGGTCAGACCTCCACTTACCTCTACACCTTCTGTGTGTCTCTCCCTGTCCTTGGCTCCTGCAGTGACAATGTTCCTATTTGATTGGGGCTCCAGGCCAGAAACAAAGACTAGGCATGGGGACATGTGCTTATACAAGGACTCCACTGCCAGAGCAGCCTCTCTAAGTCTCTTTCAGATCTTTGAGACCACCTGTCATTACCTCACTGGACAGACCCATCTGTCATCTCTAAAGGACGCACAAAGAGTGGCCAAGCAAAGACCCAAACAACCCCACTTTGTAGTTTTTGTTTGGAAAACCCTTCAAATGTACAAAAATGTCATGGGGGTGGAGTTAGCATATGCTGCTTTTGCAGAGGACCTGAGTTCAATTCCCAGCACCCACGTGAAGGCTGACCCTTCCAGTCCCAGGGGATCCCTCCCATGCCCTCTTCTGGCCTCCACAGGCACCAGACATACATGTAGGCAAAAACAAAAAACAAAAAACAAAACAAACAAACAAACAAACAAAACCTCAACAACAACAAAACCCATACACATAAAAACAAATAAATACAAAATTTAAAGCTACAGCCATACTCTTATAGCCAACAGCTCCTAACATTTTATCATTTTCCCTAGATCAACCACACACCCACACACACACACACACACACACACACATACACACACACACACACACACACACACACACACACACACACACACCTGGACACATGTACATTACATTTACTATAATGGTCTCATCTTTGCTGAGCCATTTTTAATTTCTTATTTCTTTTGATGCAGGGTCTTCTATAGCTTAGGCTGGCCTAAGCTCGATATGTATTTGAGGATGACTTGCTTCCGAGCTTCCTGCTTTCGCCTCCTGGATGCTGGGATTGCAGGCCTGCGCATTACAATTATGACCTATTACCCTGATGCACTTAGGTCTCCTAACATCTAACAAGCAACACCCCCTCCTGTCCTCAATGTCACTGTCACTCACAACACAGATTCAAATTTCATCAGTTGTCCCAACAGATTCTTTATAATTATTACTTCTCTGACCCCAGACCCAGTGTAGGATCACAGACTCCATTCAGCCATCATTATACCTCTTTTCCTCATTGTTAGATTTATTTTGTGTGTATGATTGTTTTGTTCTCATGTATGTCTGTGTACCACGTGCATGCCAGGTGCCCCCGGAGGGCACTGGGTTCCCTGAATCTGGAGTTACGGATGGCTGTGAGGCACCATGTGGATGCTGGGAATCAAACCTGGGTCCTCTGCAAGAAGCGCTCTTAACTGCTGAGGCATCTCTCCAGCCCTTCGCATATCTTTAAGTTTAATCTGGAAGATGCCTCATTTTCTTGACTCTGACAGCTTTGACTAGTAAATGTCATTGCTTCCTAGACTGCCCTTCGCAGTGAATTGATCCAGGTACCTTCATAATTAGTACCTGCTGTGGCCTTCTCAACCACGGTATCAGAACTGCTGCACATCAGGTTGTCCTGCTACGGGTGGACAATACATTCGGCCACTTGTTTAATGTGCTTTCTACAAGATTAGCAGTCTGTGGGGAGGGTTTTGCGGTGGTATGAATATGCATGCTGTATTTTTCACTGCCATGCCTACCGTTCCCCAGATGTTGCTGAATGTAAGTGGGTTTCCTAAGAATTCTCATCAGATACTGGAATAGCAAAGGGCTACATCCTTGACTGGACATCCTACCCAATGGCAACCTCACCCATTCTCCTTTCCAAACCCACAGGGAGAGGAACCAGGGTACGGCTTGGCCGTCAGGTGGACAGCATGTGGGCAGACCACAGGCAGATGGCGCTGGAGAGCCTCTTGGTAGCCCTGCTGCAGAAGCACAGGTGAGGGTGGGGGGGTGTTGGGGGTGTGTGTGCACCACAGGTGAACGGGGCAGGGGGGAGGCAGAGAGAGATTGCTCTAGGGACTTCAGAGATTTCCTTCCCTCTGGGTTTTCAAGAAAAGCAAAGAATTGCCTTCTCTTCACAGGGCCTAAAGCCCTACCCCCACCCCCCAGGCCTCAGGGACAGGGAGGGATACGTGTGAGCAGACTGCATGATGGCCACTGCAGTGTGTCCAGTGCAGAACAAGAGGCCAGGCTCAGTGTGTCTTGAAATGTTATCAGTGCTTCTGGTATGGGTCTCAGACCCTGTTTTAACAGGTGTCCCAAGGAATTGCGTTGTGGGTGATGTGAAGGGTACACCTTGGATCCCCTGTGATGTCCATGAACCTACAATGCCCAAGACAGGCCAGCTCTCCCATGCCCAGTGGCTGACCAGAGCAGGCAGAACACCGTCATGAGAGGCAGAGCTGGTCATGATGGTCCTTCCCCATCTCACTGGTCCTCACATTTTCACTGGAGTTTCCCCTTTTACAGAAGAGAAAAGTGAAGCTAAGAAGCAGGATCGAAGAGACTAGCCAGTCCAGGCTTGCTTTGTATACCTTGGGATATCTTCCCATAAGACTCCAGCTTCCAAAGAATGGCATAATGGTCCAGAAAGAAACGCTGTATTCTACAGCCTGGCTGTAAACTGGGCACATACACTTGCGGTACAATTCTGCCAGGTGCTCCCGCACCAGCCTATGAAACAAACTCAGTTCCTTCAGAGCTGTCCATGCACTCCCTCACCTTCCTTCTAACCTAATTAGACAGACAAGAGCTCACCAGTGTCACCATCAGGCAGACAATCAGGGTTTGGGGGTTGGGAACCAGACTGGAGGCAGGGTGCCGACCTGGATCCCAGGCCTGGTTCTGGATCTCTCTGTCCTCAATTTCCTCCTCTACAAAAGGACCAGGTGAACTCTGATGCCTTCTAAGGGCTCAAAGGCTAGAACTGTGGGAGTATTGTTTCTAAGAACTCCATTCAGTGCCTCTCACCAGGTAATCTCCCTCTGGAGTCCAAAGGAAGAAGTCTGCAGGCCTTTGTTCCCCTCCAAACATTAGAGGGGACCCAAGAGAAGTGGAGCTTTGTGCCTTATGCCTGTTACCCCAGTATTTGGGAGGTTAAGATAGGAAGATTAAGAGTTCAAGGCCAGGGCTGGAGAGATGGCTCAGCAGTTGAGAGCAGCACCAGCTTTTCTTCCAGAGGTCCTGCGTTCACTTCCCAGCACCCACATGGCAGCTCACAACCATCTGTAACTGTAGTCCCCTGGGATCTGATGCTCCCTTCTGATTTGCAGACATACATGCAGATAAAACACCCAGGTGCATAAAATACATGCCTAAGTAAATAAATCTTTAAAACAAAAAGTTCAAGGCCAGCCTAAGCTGTAGTATGAGACCCACCCACCTCTGCTATCCTTCCTGACAGGAAGCTGCCATTCGGTTTAGCCATTTTTTTTAGCTTTCGCAGCAGCCGTCCAGCAAATGCTGTGTGTGAAGGCTGGGGCTGGGGATCAGCTGTGTTCAGATCGGGGGTGGCCTCTTCTCATGGAGTCTGTATCTCACAGAGACAGTGAGGATTCCCACCTGTTCTTAGGAGGTTGCTCGTTCAACCTGTGACCAACAGAAAGGTTTGTAGGGAGTGGCGGATGTTTGTCTGGGAAGAAGCTGGTCCTGTCTAAGGGTCAGAGTGGTCTCATCATAAGGGATGTGACCCAGCCCAGGGTCTCAGTGGCAGCTGTTAGCAGGGTAGGGCTAAGAGTGGGATTTACATTTCCGCAGCCGTGAGCACCTTTCCCGTGTCTGCCTCCTGCCTCTGGGAACTCAGTTCTGCTCCTGCTTACTAGAGTCTAGACTGAGTGTCTCTTTCTCTCTGCAGCAGGGATTCCCAAGGATGAAGCCTTCAGTGGAGGCTTGAGCCACCCGTACGCAAACACAACTGGACCCAACTACTTCTACTTCAGTTCTGACTCCCCTTCCTCTGTAAATACAATAAAATCCCCCATCCTGATCTGCAGTTCAGTTTCCTCTATGGTCAATCTGGTTTTTTTTCTTAACGAGGTTTATATGGCTACCTTTCCCGGGGCAGCATCACAAAGAATAAGGACACAGATCAGCTGGAGCCAGAGAGCCAGCTCAGTTGGTCAAGTCACTGCTGTGCAAGCGTGAGGACAGGAGTTCAGGTCCCAGCGCCACATAAAAGCCAGGCACAGGAGTAGTCTCAGTGTATGTGGGGGGGGGGGGGGTAGAAGGGTGGGGGAATCAAGAAAGATGGATCCCCGAGGCTCACTGGCCAATCAGTTTGGTCTAGTCTGTGAGTCCCAGGACCCAGTGAGAGACAATGTCTCAGAAAACAGGTGACTGTCCTTGGCTACACAGTAAATTCCAGGTCAGTATGGGATACATACCACACAGTCTCAAAAAAAAAAAAAAAAAAAAAAAAAAAGATAAATGAAAACAAAAATCCATTTTATTGTAAGTAAGCCTTAAAAATTGACAACCGTAGCCAGGTGGCGGTGGTGGTGAACACCTTTAATCCCAGTACTTGAGAGACAGAGGCAGGAGGATATCTCTGTGAGTTCAAGGCCAGCCTGGTCTACAGAGTGAGTTCCAGGACAGCCAGGGTTACACAGAGAGACCCTCTCTTGAAAAACAAAAACAGAAACAAACAAAAAAGACAACTGAGAAGCCTAGACGATGGGATGTCTGGAATGATTGATTAAAAGTGTAAAAATAACCACAGCATTTAAAATTGGATGGGACTTCTACCTCTTGGTTTTCCCAGCCAGCCTGGTTCACTGGCAGCAGGAAAGGGAAGCACTTGACCTCAGTCCTGGGAAGCCTGCAGCCAGGGCCCCAGCACCAGGGCTATGAAAGACCACCTGCCCCACACCCCCACCCCCAGCCTGGGCAAGCAACGCCAAGCGTGGGAAAGGCGCTGTAGGAAACCATTCGGGGCGGGTGGAGGGGACAGTAACAATGGGAAACAAAAGCCCCTCCAGAGGAGAAGGCTAGCCCAGAAGGGCAGGCTGAGAGGCAGGGGGCGGGGAACCTGCCAAGGTCTGGGACAAAGGAGGAGCTGGCCTGAATGGGAGACCCACACCCCCTCCTTCCTCCTTCCCGGCCCCACCTGCTCATCTCTTTCCCTGCCCTGTCCCAACAAACACAAAAACTCGGGGCTCTCTCAACTTTCAATTAGTTTTTCAAATGAAATAATGACCGCTGAGAACCGAGGCTATTTGTGGGTTTTGAGGTGAACGCAATTACAGAGGGCAAAACCATCGCAGCAACCCTGGGCTTTATCTCCATCAGCAGAGACACCAATGACTGCTTAAAAGACTCAGCTCCTCCCCACAGAGGAGCTGGGAGCTCCCCACTCCCAAAGGGGCCCTACTTAAGGCTGGGGCTATTTTTATTGCACTAAAGATGTTTTCTAATCAATGGAGAACTTGTCCCTTTCGTGTTCATATTAACTTGGAGTTCGCAGGGAGACTCCCCCATTGCTCCCTACAACTGCCCTTTGGAGGGGGCAGAGCTGCACTTACTGGCAGGCTGCCTGCCAGCTGGTGCCAGGCCACACACCCAGGAGGCAGCAAAGCTGGGGACTGGCGGCTGTGAGGAGGGGCGTGTTCTTTGTGGCTCTAAGACTCCAGGCCCCTCAGAACTGCGAGCTGGGACATCAAGTGACTTAAACTATCAGGCACAGGTAGACTTTGAACAAACTGCTCAGTGGGCTTCTGTTAACAGGTCCAGGGTGTCCTCATCATGGCACAGGTGCTCTTGATTTATGACGGGGACACACCTGATTGAAACCTGGGAAATCACCAGAAAGTAAAAAAATAGAGTGAAGGGCTGTGCCTGGTGGTTCATTTTATAATCCAGTACTAGGGAGACTGAGGCAGGAGGGTCATGAGTTCCAGGTCAGCCGCCACCCCTTGGTTTTTCGAGGCAGGGTTTCTGTGTAGCCCTGACTGTCCTGGAACTCACTCAGTAGACCAGGCTGGCCTCAAACTCAGAAAGCCACCTGCCCTCCTGAGTGCTGAGATTGAAGGTGTGCATCACTGCCCAGCTCATATCTTGTCTCAACAAACATTTCATAGTCCTAACTCAGCAAGGGAGATGATTCAGTCGTAAAGGGCTGGCTGTGAAAACAGGAGGGCTCCAGTTAGATCCCCAGTGCCTATAAAAACGCCAGGCATGGTGCCCAACCCTTACAATCCCACTGTTGGGTATGAGCTAGGCAGATCTCTGGGGCTCAGTGGCCAGTCAAGCCCACTTGGCCAGCTTGAAATTAAAGTAGTTGTGAGCTGCCCCATGTGGATGCTGGAAACTGAGTTTGAGAGTCCTCTGCAAAAGCAGTATGTGCTCTTAATTACCATCAAAATCCAGGTTTTTGAAATATAAAATCTCTCAGAAAATAATTTGTGTGTCTGTGAGTGTGTGTGCATGGGGTGAGCTTCAGGTGTTGTCTGTGAATGTGTGTGCATGGGGTGAGCTTCAGGTGTGTCTGTGTGTGTGCATGGGGTGAGCTTCAGGTGTGTGTCTGTGAATGTGTGTGCATGGGGTGAGCTTCGGGTGTGTGTATGTGTGCATGGGGTGAGCTTCAGGTGTGTGTCTGTATGTGTGCATGGGGTGAGCTTCAGGTGTGTCTGTGAATGTGTGCATGGGGGTCAGAGGTCAGCTTCAGGTATGTGTGTGCATGGGGGTCAAAGGTCAGCTTCAGGTATGTGTGTGCACGGGGGTCAGGGGTCATCTACCTTGTTTTTGAGACCGCCTCTTGTTGGCCTGGGGCTCACTGACGGTGGTAGCTCTGGGGATTTGCCTGTCTCTGCTTCTCCAGGGTTGAGATTACAGGCATACTCATCATTTAGCCACGGGTACCGGGGTCAAACTCAGGTCTCCACGCACTGAACTACCCTCCTAGCCCAAATGTCTCAATTTTTAAATGTTGGCATCTAGTTCAACTATTAACTACCACGGATAAAACAAAATACTTACAGGTCACTGGTTTGCAGCCTTTGGGAGAGGTGAGGCCTCCAACTGCAGAATTTCAGATAGAACTATCCTAGAGTTCTGGGTTCTTCTTTCTCTTCCTGGACCAAACTCCAATTCCCTTACCACAGCAAAATCTAGCTAGCCTAGAAAGCAATCTCTGTACCCCAAATTTAACAAAGATTCTAAGATATAGCTCTGTCTAGTCTGGATCTCCTAGTCTGCCTGCTTCAGCCTGAGTGGATTACAAATGGGTGCCACCACGCAACGTATTGTGTTTCAATAGCATTACAGACAATGGGCCAAGTTTTAGTCATATACATTTGTTCTTAAATATTACTATTATTTGTGTGTGTATGAGAAATCAGTTCTCTTCTACCTGTTGAGGCAGGGCTTCTCTGTGTACTCCAGGCTAGCTGTTCCAGCAGCTTCCAGGCAAGTTTCCTGTCCGCCTCCTACCTCCCTGCAGGAGTGCTGGGATAACAGATGTTTACCCAAGTGGTCAGTGCTATGGTTTGAATCAGAGTTCCTCCAAAATCATGTTGAAAGAAATCCACAATGCACTGCATTTAGAGGTAGGACGATTTACACAGTGTATGGATTATTACCTTTATTCAAGGGCCTGGGTGAACTAGCTAGCTGCTTTTGTCATTCTGTCCCTTCTGTTATTGGGAACACTGAAAAGGACCAATATCATCCAGAGGGGAGCGTCTCTCTCACTGCATACCAAATGTTCCAGGGCCTTCTGAGTTCTAGTACCCAGGACTGTAAGATCTATCCATCTACCTATCTTATTATTTATAAATTATTTATCTATCTACCTATTTTAGCTTATAAATTATGTTTATAAATTATCTGTTTTACTGTTTCTAAATTACCTACCTACTTCATGTTATTTTGTCACAGAATGAATGTACTGAGATAGTCAGCTTTCTTTTTTGAGACAATTCCAACACTTCTCTACATGCCAAACCCAAACATTCAAAGAAAAAGTCTAGAGCAGGTCCTTGTGACTGAACACCAAGGATCTGTAAATACAAGTGTGGCTCCTATGAAGAGCTCACTGCTGGAGCAGAAAGGACACAGGCTTTTCTAGGCCACTCTCAGTCCTGCTAAGAAAGAGTGAGAAAGACCAATCGAAGACTGCTGAGGCACTAATAACCCAGCCCCAGCTTCGCCCTCACATTATACACTCGAGGCTCTGGGGACGGGAATAAACTCTCAATGAGACCTTTATTCCTATCATCATTCTCTTTATTCCAAAGTAGATGAATTACAGACTTCAACTTTTCAAATGTAACATCTGGGTAGTCTGGGATATTCACAGCATCTTGCCAGACATCATGACAAAGGGACAGACAATCTGGGCCCAAACATATCTGCTCTGTAAAACAGAAAGTGAAAAACAAGTAAAAGTGTAACCACATCTCAACTTTTTTCTTTTTAAATAACAGATTTTTTCATTTTCTGTTTTGTTTCCCCTCATTCCTCTTTTCACACTATGAATGGTCTTCACTCCTTGTTAAAGAATCATTTCCGTTTTCAGGGTCGTCAACCTTCTTCTGGAACTAGTGTGCTGTTCTGGAAGAAAATGAACACAGACACAGTCACTGACGGTTTCTGCCGACGGTTATGGTTCCTAGTGGGACAAGAGGGAGACCGAGTGGTTCTCCCACTGGAAGATGTTACTGACAAGGGGACAGCCCTGATTCTATTGGTTCCATTTATATATGCCCCATCTCACTTCAAAAAATAACTGGAGCCGATGATGGCTTGACAACCATGAGTCAGCCCCGACACTAAGGAAGGAGCATGTGGAAGTACAGATGAGGTAATTCCAGGCACACCCTCACAGTACAGGCCGAAAGACGGAGGAAGGTTAACCCTGCCAGTGCGGACTCAGAACCTAACCTAGTACAGAATGGGTCCGGAAAACGGCACTTGGCTCACGAAAACCATTACTTTTGTTTGTCTTCTTTTCATTTCTTTCTTTGATGTATAGGTTGGTTAGTTGGTTGGTTGGTTTTGTTTTTGAGGTAAGGTCTTGTTATGTAGCTAATGCTGGCCCCAAACTTGTGATCCTGCCTCAGCCTTCTGAGTGCTGGGATGCGCACTTCTCAGATGAGAGGAGCGTCTCTCTGCCACTCTCTTCTCACCTTCCCCTGACTCTAAGAGCTGTGGAAGCAGCAGAAGAGAAACTGATACTCCAAAGAGAATGCAGCCAGGTGGCAGAAGCAAGCACACGGCAAGCAGAAGCAGCGCTCTACGTCCTCAGCGGGCAGTGGGCAGTCACGGTGAGGACTGGAGCGATGATGTCAGTCTCAGAATGGCAGGCTGCAAACGGACTGCTAAAGCGGTGCCCAGGAGGGCACACAGGCACAGTGCTGGGTCCTGAGGACCAGAGTGTATGCTTCTAACTCCTTACCAATGCTCAGAGATTCCTAACATCAGGGTGCGTGCCTGGCAATGGATATGGCCACAACCATACTGCAAGGACAGCAAAGGTATAAAACGAGGGTGGCGGAATCAGCAACCCTAGAACTTGGCCACGAACCGAGACCATCCACTATACCCACTCAAACCAACGTGTGGCCTCAGTTGGCAGCACTGAGCCACAGGGGGTAAGCCTGCATGCACACTTGGTCCCAGCCCTACATGTCCCAAAAGCTCCCACAGTCAAGACTCGGGCAGCAGGAGGGGTCAGGGAAAGAATAAAAGAACTCAACAAGCTGCAAAGGACTAGTTCCGAAGGCAAACGCTTCAGACAGAGCAATTCAAATTTAGGGCAAAACTGAAGAAGTAAGGCCAGGACCTAAGGGTGGTGGGAGGGACAGCCTGCACAAGTACAGGGAACCTCAGACTGCCATGAGTCTCTTACTGAGGCGCTAGTCACATGGCTACATGCTTATTTTGTTTGATTATTCATTATTTATTTAGACATAGGGTCTCCTATAGCCCAGGAGATATTAAACTCCTCATCCTCCTGCCTCTGCCTTCAAATGCTGGGATTATAGGTGTAAGCTACCACGTCTGGTACCAAATATCGCTTAAACCTAGAAAAACAAACAAAAACCAACCTCCTAAAAAAATGCCATTTTCTCTCTGTGTGAAGGACAAGGTCACTCAGCTTCTCCACACTGCACTGAGAAAGCTCTAGAGCCTGTTTTTGTTGACTTGTCCTATTTTCTGAGGACTAGAACTTTTCTGAGGAGCAGGTGTGCTGGGGTTTGCTTTCTGTCTTTGGAAGGGAAAGCTATTTCTAAGGCAAGGGATAAAAGGAGGCATGATGTGAAAATTAAAATACCTCTGTCCTACTTGTGCTTTAAGGCAGAGGTCAGCCAATTACACCATACAGGCCCAATCCAGCCCACCTCCAGGCTAGGGAGATGGTGTCACGCTCTCGTGTGCATGGTCATGGGTTTACATGACAGTGCTGCATCGAGGGAGATGAGGAGTTGCAACACACCGGACAGAAGCCTAAACCAGCATGGCCTCCCCCCAGAATTTCTCACGGGCCCCTCATCTACAGGAGCAGAGCCATGAAGCAGCACCCTGCCTTTGCTCTGGTGCTCGCTGACTTTTCCTCCCCAACAGGAGCCCTCAGAAGGAGGACAGCTGTGGGCTACGCCCTGAGCTCCAGGCACGATTCTGCTGTTGGCTTTGATCCATGGTCATCAGTCACTCACAACTGAATCTCACCAAATCACATCGTTCGGCCAAGTAGAAATTAGTGTTTATGGAAAGGCCTAGAAGTAGTGACAAGGTGTGCCAGGAGTTGCCATGGGACCACTGTTTAGTGAATCCATGTAGTCTGGGTTGATGAGGCCCTT
Organism: Peromyscus eremicus; assembly: GCF_949786415.1. Lineage (NCBI taxonomy): Eukaryota > Metazoa > Chordata > Mammalia > Rodentia > Cricetidae > Peromyscus > Peromyscus eremicus. The sequence continues at coordinate 130,704,642 of NC_081419.1, read as the reverse complement.
GTCAAGAAGCCCAGGTTAGACCTATCTTATCCACCAGTATTCTATGGGGAAGTTGCCCTGGTCCAGTCACAACCTCAACCAGCAAGCTGTGAAATGGCCTCAGAATTCACTCTGGTGTAGGGAATGGTGGGCGGAATGAGTGGGCTGAAACCAGGACAGTAACTAGCATGCATGAAGTGGGCAAGATGGGAAGCGGAGCCTGCATCGGGGACGGGTCGCCCTTTATCTTTACCGTAGTGTCCTATATTTTGCCAATCTACTGCTCTGCTCTGCAGCGATCCTGCCAAAGGAAAGAGGGTTTGAGAATCAAGAAAGGACAGAGAGAGAGAAACAAGTGAGGACACGCGGTAAACCCGACCACAGCTCCTGTCAAGGCTGGTCCTCTTCCCAGGCAGCACAGGCTGTGAGACTTGTGAAGGGGACTGAGGGGTGGGGGAGCCACTGGGTCTCTATAAGGAGTCATGACTCTTTCCAGCAAGTGCATAAGAGTCGGGGTTCACAGTAGGAAGGCTTGCTGCATGGACTCTATAGGGAATGGCTTCCTCACACTGCTCTCCCCATGGCTTTGCTGGTCTTGTGGACAATTTCCAGAGAAGAAAAAGTTAGCAAAGCCCAGCTTTCTGCTCCTTGGGACCCAGACTGGTTGCTGCAAGGGAACAGTGTTCTGCTGGGGAAAGACCACCACGCCTTGGCCTTTTCTAGATGCAACGCACAGTGGCAGGAGAGTGAAGCAGCTACTGGGGGCACCGAGGGCAGCTCTGACGGGACTGAGCTGGCACAGGAATTCGGGAATGTTTGCACGGGAGCTCACAGTGAGGCACTCCAAAGCTCACAATGAGACCCCCACCCTGCCCAGTCATCAGTGGTCTCCTTGATAACACCCTTTTGGATCAAACAGATCTAACTGACAGCGTGTTTAAGGGCATGCTACTGAGTTCCATTCTGCCAGCCTAAGTCCCAGAGGGGAAAAGGCAGGCTGCATCAGAAAATGACTTCTTTCAAAGGTGAAAGCAATTCTGACCTTTTCTTATTGGCCTTTGCGTGGCTGAAATCAGTCAGGTTCTAATAAAGTCAAATCAATGAGAAACACCTATGTGACATTTAAATTTGCCTCCAATTCTGTTCTGAAAGTCAAGCTGCCACCACATCAAGGTCTGAACATTTGTTTGCCTCTCAGGCTGTCTGACTCCTGGGTAGCAGTGTGGGCCTTTGAGTGGATGCTCCTGCTGGGAGCTGCTGCCAAGCTTACACAACTGCCGAGGGGCAGAACACAAACCTATGGGTAGGAGGAAGAGCTCTGGCACCATCCAGAGCCCCAGAGGTGCCACGGTGGGGGCATAGGAGGAGGGCAGGGCAAGAGGGCTTTCCACCATGTATCTAATACACTTTAGTCAACATAATGCAGTTCTTCCCCCTTTCCTAATGTGTATGACACTGTGACTTTAACATCTACAACTAGTCACTAAGGTTACTTTCCTCTTTAAAAGACCTGCTTATGGCTTCTCTAACAGGCTGGATGCCTATCATTCAGCCACATAGCTTTATGTCTCAGAGCTAGGCTGGCAGTGCCCACACAGACATCTCTTATCCCACCCTGGAGCTTGGTCCATCCCCAGCCTCACCTCTTGACTGCCTGCTGGGCCAACATTCGATTGCCAGCCAGAAATGTCACAGTGCCCAGGACAGCCAGGTACTTCAGGGTCTGGAACATGTTGAGCTGAGTCCAGTACACATACATGAGCCCCAGCATCGCTACAAGAAGTGTCATGACATCCAATTAGACAAAGCAGTGACAACAGGAGGAGAGGGAGGAGCAGGGCCTGTGTGTCAGAAAGGTCAGTTTTCCTAGGCAGCTTTTATCTCAACTGCAGAAAGTAGATGACTCAATAGATTTGCTCTTCAGCCTTGTTTACCAAGAAATCTAGAGTAAAAAATGGACTAAAGTACTACCGCTCTCCCATCTACAGGCCTATTCCTGTCTACTCTCTGCTTCCTTCATGCAGAGCTATGTCTTTATAATATTTGAGATAATTTTATGTTTCAAATTTTTAATAAAAACATTCAGGACATGAGTCATTTCCTTTTCATTAGAACTATTCCAAGAATGATTTGCCACTGTGGCTAGGATGTGAGCAGGGAGGCCTGGGAAGGCTCAGTGGAAAGGGCTCATTAAGACCCAGACACTGAGAGTCCTGGGTTTTGTACAAGCTCCATCCTTACCAGCTTGTAGTTTCTCGAAGACCAAATTCTCTTACCACCAAATGGATCATAGTTCCAGCCCCAGTCACCTCCGTCAGGGTTGAACAATGAGAATCAATGAGGAAACACATACAAAAGCACCCTGGCATGAAAGTCAGGGTTCTAAATCCATTTCTCTTCAGGTCTTGCTCCTAGCCTGACCCAGGAAGGCTGTCACTCAAGTCCAGTAACTAAGTGGGGGAGAAAGGTCATTGTGCCAGTTCTGCCCAGGATGACAGACGAACTACCACAGGGGTGCTTAAGCACTTTTGAGGTCATGGACCACTGTGAGAATCTGATCAAAGTTACAGACTCCCTTTTCTCAGAAAAATACAGATGCACATTTGCCTGGAATGTCAAGAGGTCCTATGGACCCCTGGAGTAGCCATGTACTGTGGATGCAGAGATGGTGACTCCTTGGAGAGGCAAAGGAATTAAAATACTGAACTTTCCAGTGAGATGCAAAGGCTTGGAAATGCTTAACGATCTGGGAATTCACTGCCCTGTTATGTTTCGGTTGTTTAGAGTCTGCATCCTCCAAAGAACAATGGAGGACAGTGTGTCTGATGGAGGAAGGGACTGTTTTCTGTTATTGTCCAAGAGAGCTGCCAACAAATGTGAGGATCGATGTGGTGGGGAACGATAACCTTTGGAAAATGTATTAAATGTTCTTCATCCAGGAAGATGGCTCAGTGTAAAGACACGCTAAGTGAGTAATCTCTGGAAATGAACAGGGCTATTAAATGAGGGTAAATGGTTTGCCACAGCCCCTCCAGTACAATGAGGCCCAACAGAGTGGCAGTTGCTCTCAGCTGATGGGCCAAACAGGTTTATCATCATCATATTAACTGTCCTAAAAGGCCAGGAGGAAGAGGGAAATGTTATGCTATTAAGCCATTATAGTTAATAGGTTGTGGACCTACTTAACAGAGCTTTTTTGTGGGCAGGCAAAATGTCAGAGGAGGAATTAGCCTCCTGGGGCACTTACCAGCATGTCCCAGGTGAAAGATAATCGTGCTAGGAGCAAAAGTGAAGTTGGAGATATTGGCACCAATCCGGATCCACTGAATGATGGAGAAATAAATGAAGATTAGACTGTGAAAGAGTTCTACTACAACATGAAATGGTCCTACACGGTGCCAGCATTGATCCAATGGCGAGCACCAGAGCTTCAAAGTTCACACATACTACAGAGACAGGGATTTCCCCAGACGATAAGCACCCTATTCTGAGTCCTCAAGAACTGCCCCTTCTTCCTTCTGAAAGGCAGCAGAGGAACTGCTCTCAACTGGGCTTGGGTAGCTCAAATCTGAGCATCATTTTCAACCATGGCAAACTCTTCTATAGGCAAGACCATGGAGCCCAAAGGTCAGAAGGTACATTAATGAGGATGTGACTGACACTTCCACTAGGTTCTGCAGGGCTGGTACCATGAGCTACAGGCAGCAGGAACATGCTCTCATGTTGGACTCTGTGCCTTCTGAAACTCTCTCACCCCAATACAAGAACACCCCCTCCCCAGGTCTGTTTATGAAAGCTTGTGGCATGCTTTCTAGATTTAATCACTCCTCTTTGATGAAAAATCAACCAGTTAATTTAAAACATAGGTAATCTGCCAAAAATAATATCTAAAATTTTGTTTTTTGTTTGGCAAAATTCTCTGAACTTTGAGGTTATGTGCCTATGTTTATGATTTTCAGAGAAAGAAAGGAAAAATTTAAATTGGTTAAAATACATAAATTGAGTCTGGCGTGATGGTGCATGTATTTAATCCCAGCACTCTGGACGCAGAGACAGGTGATCTCTGTGAGACACACAGAGATCAGTCTTTTAAAAAAAATAAAAGTGTACCAGGTGTAGTGGTGCGCACCTTTAATCCCAGCACTAGACAGACAGAGGCAGAGGGATCTCTGAGTTACAGGTCAGCTTGGTCTATAGATCAAGTTCCAGGACAGCCAGGGCTATATACAGAGAAACCTTGTCTCAAAAAAAACCAAACCAAACATACATGTATGTATATGTGTATATGTGTATGTATATACATCACACACACACACACACACACACAAATAAACATTACTATTAAAATTAGGAATTTCTTTCCTTTACAACCTCCAAGTCTCCTCCTCAGAGGTGACTATCATTAATACAGTTTTAAAAACTTTTCCACATGAGGATTACTCTAAACATACTCACCTACCTCCTTGCCCGCCTCTTTCTCTTTCTGTAACACCTGCTGGCATCAGTGTACAGACCTGTCATTCTGCTAACTGGCACACCGTTCCATTGTGTGGGCAGACTAACACTGCTTCTAAGTGGACTTTCAGTTCATTCCGGTTTCACGCTCCCAGGAGATCTGGAATGCATAGCTTGTTCTCCATTCTTAAAGCTATCAACACTGGCCTCAATTTTTCCTTTTCTCCACACTTGATCTCATCTGAACACTCCCCCAGAGGACCTCAGACTGTACACTTCTGTCACTGTCAGAAGCTGCTGGAATTTTCTCAGGCTCCCTTCTTAATGGATGGGTTGATTTGGCTTCCTCCCTACCCCCACAGTGGGGAATTCTGGTTATTCTAAAACTTTCTGACTATTAGTTCAAGTCACAGCTGCTGGACCCCTCCAGAGCGGTACTCAGGCCAGAGCACAAAGACTCTTTTGGAATGGCTCCATCTGTCTTCCTAGAGCCAGACCCACTGCCCATGCTAATCACAGTGACTCACCAGCGCAAAGAGCAGGAGCAAGGGCGAGAGAATGAGGGCTGTGAACGTGTTGGACACCACCGTGGGGGGCCTCTTCTCAGGCTCTCGGAACAGGTGCTGCCAAGAGAAGACACACCAGCAAGTTTCAGAATGTGCCCTTCTCAGCAGGGGCTGCCTGTGTACCAGAGACCAAATGCCAACCACTGTGGAGAGGAAATGTCTCCTAGAGGTTAAGCCTTTGGCTGGTCCCTCTTCCTAGGGCACTCTTTTCGTTCCAGACAGTATATGGCCAGCCTTTCTACCTCAAAGAATCACTGCCATTTAGAGGCTGGAGAACGCAGACCACCAAGGGCCACCCGGCTTGTGTCAAAAAGGAGGCTCAGGCCTAGGGGTGGTTTGGATGTTATACTCAAGGACTCTGGACTTCAAAACACTTCTGGGTTCCTAGGTTACGGTACTTGGTCAACTAACAGTAACTCCACCCCCACTTTAAAATTTAACAGGGCCTCATTAACAGTCGGTGCACCCTTGCCTCTTTTATTCCCAGCCATGGTTCAGATGGAATGAACAGACCTCCCTCATCAGCTCTGCTTAACGGCTAGAGTTAAACCAGAAAGCTGGCTAGCACACCTGAGACTCGTTTCATCTTTTCCTGAGCAATCCATGAACTCCGAGCAGCTCACCTCAACAGCATGAGCTAGCATAGTGGCAATCACCTACCTAGGTCCAAACAGATGTTTGGCCATGAGACTAATGGCATGTTCCTCTTTGCCTCAGTTTTTAGGTAAAGATGGGAGTAGGGAGAGCCACAATCACTCTACTAGGCTTGTAAAAGATCCTGTGAGGAAAAGTGGTCTTAATACTGTGTACTCCCATCTTTTCAAATATCTGTCCTTCTGTAGAGAAACTATGGCCTTTTTCCCACTTGCCAATGACCAGCCAACACAGCTCTGCTTGAAGCTCCAGTTCCTAAATTTTCACCTTGGCTCCTCTCTTGCTGACACTGCTCTTAAGGGATTGCCAATGCTGTCTATAGTGGTTGCTGCCACCTGCTCCACCCAGGAGATCACCCAGCCTCCCTCACTGTCAGCCAATACTGCTTTGTGACTATATTTTGCATTCCTAAACAATACCATGGACCATGACAAAGATTTAGAATGAACCCTTCTACCCCTCCCTTGGGCGCCTGTCCTTTATTTTATTGGTCGGAACTTAGGATCCTCCTGCCTCCGCCCTGCTGATGCTGGGATTACAGGTCTGGGCCCCACACCTGGCTATCGTCCATTATTCTAGCAGTGCAACGAGAAAGGAGCCTGTGTTTTCACACTGGACACCCACTCACAAGTGGGCTCCATGCTGCTACTATGACTGAATCTCACAACTGCAGAGCGGTCCACCGAGGGACCCACCTCACGTCCTTGACAACTGTGTGTTTATTCTATGAGGGCTTCAGAGATACTTCAGAGATTCGGCTGAAAGAGGGGACCGCTAACTTGCCCCACCCACCTTCCAGAGAGGCCGAGTTCATACCATAAAGCACCATGCAAACAGGCCAAAGGGCCAGAGCCACAGCCCAGAAGTTCGCTGCTCTCTCCCTGGCTCCACCTCAACTCTGGGCTGAGTGGACAACATCTTTGGAATATACCTGAATTTCCTGCTTTGGGGTAAAAAGGTTCTGGGACAGGACGGTGGAGGGAGCTTCTTCTTCAGGGAACTTGATAACCACATCAGCCTGAAAAACAAGAATAGTTTTTAGAGGCACAGCGTGAGAAGGGGGCGAAAGCCATGATTGAAAATGCTCTCCGCGGTCCAGTCACTTCTCATCCATTAGCTGACAATCAGAGGCAGTGAAAATCTCAAGAACAAACCTAGCATTTGCCCAAAGTGCCTTTTAGAGCAAGGGTTCCAATTTCCCAGGACTATAGTGGGAAAGCCCACAGAGCCACTTAATACGAAAACCCCAGCAGGTGTACCGGTGGCTACAGCTATAATCAGAAATAGCCAAGTGTCCCTCCCGGGAAGTGTGATTTAAGCACATAAGAAATGAAAATGCATTTTTGTACAAAAGTTTCTTCAAGTCCTGGAGAAGAAAGAAATCTTGAAAATAGCAGGGAAAAGGCCCCTCATCAAGCATGAAGACCAGCCTATCTGACTGCCATATCTGCTGTCTGTCATTTTCCTCCCATCACTTCCTGCTCCTCTACCAGACTCAAGACTCAGAAAAACAGAAGTCTTCATCATCTCCCTGAGAGCACACCAAGTTTCTCTGGAAGCTGCTCCTCAACATGTGCTCCCAGATGCTATTCCAGGAAGCCCTGTGATGCCTCAATTCCTTGCTCCAAAGCTGTCTTACAATGTTTCTGTCATCAGAACTACCAAAACAGCAAGGCCTGTAAGGGCAGAGCCGTGTAACCTGTAATATAATCTGTAACTACTGGACATTATTTATTAGCATTCTGCTCATCTACAATTCACCACTCACTGCCCTCTTCCTCCCCAGGCTATAACAGATCTCAAAGGCCAAGACCATATTTCTTCATTTATGTATCCTCCACAGTGCCTTGATGTAATAAGAAAACCTCTTTCCAATAGAATATTATAGAAGTTCATGGAACGTGTATAGTTCATTCATTTGATCAATACTTATTAAGCATGCACTAGATGCTAAGCCACAGTGTATGACTCTCTGTACAGCAGAACACAGGGCCTCACAGCAACCCGCATCTCCACACCTATCACACACATACCACGTTCCAGAGGATTGGGTTCTTCAAAGTGGCATCTCCGATGATTAAGTAGAGTGTGTAGGTGCCAGAGGCAGAGTCAAACTCAATCTTTCTTTCAGAGGTGTCCAGTTCAAACTTATACACATTCTTGTTATCCGGTTCCGCAACAAACACCACTTCCTGGCCAGTCTTCTGGTTATGAAGTCGAACAAATGTCTAGAGAGAAGAAGAAAACCACCTTCCATCTGACCATCTCAGAACTCCCAGTGGGCCCAACACTGAATCAACCAGGAACAGAGTGAGAGCTACTCTTTTGTCATAGTGAGAGCTCTGACCTGCTCCTGAGAGGGAGGGAGCAGCCGTCCCACCCTAGTTCCTACCCCAGAGACAACTTTTTGCTTGAACAAGGAGAGAGAGTGAACTTAGGAGTCCAGCCAGTGCTCTGAGACTGGGAGACTGAAGGCCTGGTTTGTGATCATTTGCCCTCGGCTGCTGCAGTCTCTTCCTGCCACTTTGCTGCCCAATTAACTTCTTCAGCAGAGGGTGAAGAGAAGGCAGATGAGGCGGCACCGCGAGAGGCTCACTTGAATTTCCTAGTGTTTCCAGTTCAAGATGCAGCAGTGGATGCTCTGCTGTCGATAACGAGGCAGAGTTCTAATGGAACGGAGCAGCCTGGCGTCACAGAGCCTGGCCCTGAAGACAGTGACATGGCCCCATTACTTAGGAGCTGAGTAAATTACTTAACCTTCCTGTGCCCTGACTTCTCTATCTTTAAGGCAAAAACATCAACTTCTTGGGGAGAATTCATGTGAAAAAGATTTGTAGTAATGTATGCAAAGCATGTAGTGCCGTGCTAGGGAGTAAGAGTCACCCAAGAACTAAGCAACGGCGGCTACCCGGCCTTAGCACAGTGGGTCTGGGTTTCATCAGTTACGGTACAAGAAACTAAGGTCTTGTGCCAACATGTGTTAGAACTGCCACAAAATTTAATATCCACGCAAGGCTTTCCTTTCAAGGGCTTCAAGACAAAGAATTCAACGAGACAAGTGGTTGGCTACAATTTACAGGTTTTAAGGCAAGAGCATTAAACGAGTTGTCATAGTGACACAGCGAGACCTGGACCTAGGCACAAAGCAGAAATCTCATCTGTGATTCCACACATCAGATTATTGAAGGAAGGGGAGGCCACAGTGCAGAGCATCCTGACTACAGCAACCAGCCTTGTCCAGGGTGGGCAGAGGATGCCTGCCTTCCACCCATACTGCCACACTCATCTTCAAGATGTCAAATCTATGGGAGAGGCCATTGAATCACAGACACAGACAGAACCTGGGAAAATCCAGACACAGCCTCGTTTTCATACATTTTCTTGCCCTATCCCTAGCCCTCCCAATTTAGTCTTCCGATTTCTCTTCATTTTCTTCCTGGTGCTATGTGGTTGGCAAATGTCCTTCTAGGAGAAAACTAGGAAATGCTGACAGGTTGAAGTTCTTTTCTTCAACCTGTTTTTTTCAAGACAGAGTTTCTCTGTGTAGCCCTGGCTATCCTGGAACTTGCTAAGTAAATCAGGCTAGCCTAGAACTCAGAGATCAGCCTGCCTCTGCCCCCCAAGTCCAGAGATTAAAGGTGTGCACCACCACTACTCAGCAGGAGAGGCTAAAGTTCTTAAAAGTCAGTATGAGCACAGGCCCTGGCTAAGCTGCCTGGAGTTTGGGGGTGAAGAAGGGGACAAACAACAGCCAGGACAGTGGCTCCAGGGCACAGGTACAGCACCTACAGCCACAAGAAACAGTGTCTGCAGGTAAACGCACTTCAGTGGCCCACCAGTTCTTGCTAACCTATCAGTACAGTGCACCAAACAAAGCCCATTTTGACCATGTTTTTCAGCACTCAAAATATTTACTTAAATTCCCTCTGCATAATACCTAACCATGTATGTGACAGAGTCAAGAACAGCTCTTGCGGACTGAGAGGGACAAGAGAGATGGGAAGCTGGGGAGGACAAGGGGATTCCTGGGGAAATGGTTTAAAAATCTTTTAAGCTCCTTTTAAAAACCTTCTTTGTTGTTATATGTGAGAGAGAATGATATATGCAAGGGAATGCATGGCACCATGTGTTTGGGGGTCAGAGGTCAACTTTGTGCAGTCGTTTTTCTTCCAGATTTACATGAGTTCTGGGACGGACCTCAACTTGACAGGCTGATGTACAAGAGCCTCTACCCACTGAGCCAGCTCGCTGCCCCTCCTCTAAGTCCTGAGTTTAAATTCTAAGCACTGTGAAACTTTTTACATTAAAAAACACACTTTTTTGGTTTTGGTTTTTCAAAACAAGTTTTGGTTTTTCTCTATGTAGCTCAGGCTGTTTTAGAACTCACAGAGATCCACCTGCTTCTGCCTCCCGAGTGCTGGGATTAAAGGCGTGTGCTACTACCACCCGGCTAAAAGTACATGGTCTTTAACAAGGCTTCGTACACCATAGTGGAAGAACAACCTCCACTACCACATGGATGCAGCAGAGCTAACAGAATATGGGAGTAAAGCCAGTATTTACTAACGGGAAGATGGGGTTGGAAAGATGGGTAAAGCGTTGATGTGAAAGCAAGAGGACTGGAATTCAGATCCCCGGAACCCTCGGGAAAGCCTGACGGGCATGGCGATCTACCTGTAATCCTAGCAGGAAATTCCTAGAGTGAGCCAGCTAGGCAAAGCAGCTGAAGCAGCGAGCTCCAGGTTTGGTGAGAGACCCTGCCTCAATCTATCAAGTGGAGAGTAATAGAGGAAGACACTCAGCACCAATCTTGAGCCTCCACATGTACCTGCACACACATGTGAGCACACACACACCCACACATCCGTACATACATAGAAGAGGGGGAGTGGAATGACCAAGTTCCGGGAATACAAATAAAATTAGAAGTACTTAAACAATACAAAGGGATGGCTCAATGGTTACACCCACATGGGGGCTTACATTGGTCTGTAGTCACTGTTTCAGGCAATCTGATGCTCTCTTCTGGCCTCCACAGGCATCAGGCACAGGTGGTGTACAAACATACATGAAGGCAAAATACTTATACATATAAAACTTAGAAAATAAATTAAAATACATAATGTGTTCTGGGTTTTTTTTTTTTTGTGTGTGTGTGTTCTGTTTTTATAATGCAAAATAGGCATAAATTTGAAAAGGTATTTTTCAGAGTCCCACAATAGAAAATTTACTTTGGCAAGAACAAAAAAAGTTTTGTTTTTTTTTTCTTTTTTGACTAAGTTTTCCATTTTTTCAAAATTGTTTCAAGCCAGACAGTGGTGGCATACGTGTTTGATCCCAACATTTGGGAAACAAAGGCAGGCGGATCTCAGTTCCACGACAGCCAGGAATATACAGAGAAATTCTGTCTTGGAAACAAACCAAACAACCTCCCCCCCCCAAAAAAATTGTTTCAAAGTATTACTTTTTAAAAACCCTCTCAAGTGTTAATCTGCCTTAAATACATCTTGTAAATAATACTTTTTAAAATTTATTTCATTTTCTGTATTTAAGTGTTTTGCCTGTGACTAAGAAAGCAAACCACCAGAGTGCCTGTAGCTGTGGAGACTTGAAGGGGGTGCTGGAGCTTCTGGAACTGGAGTTACAGACAGTTTAACAGCCATGTGTGTAAGTGCAAGGAGCTGACCCCGCTTCTCTCCCCAGCCTCCACCCCACTCTTTCGGGACTTAGTGCTCTATCACTAGGCTCAGTCCTGGCCCTTTTCTGCCTTTTATTTTGAAACCGTCTCACGAATCGGCCAGGCTTGTCCTGAACTCACTTGATGGCCTAGGAAAGCCTTGAACTTATCCTCCTGCCTCAGCTAACCCAAGCTGCTAGTAGTGATTACAGGTCTGAGCCACTGGATTTGGCTAATCTTTCTTTCTTTTTTTTTAAAGGCATGTTTACTTTAGTTAATGGGTCACAATCACTACAAAGGGAGTTGTGTGTCACGTGAGACAAGCTGAGAGATTGTCAGGGTGCAGTCAGGCTCTGAAAGCAGGAATGTGGTATTTGCTAGCATCTGTGTCAGAGTATCACTGTTCTGGTGACATTTGATTTCTGGACAGAAGAACAGCAGGAGCCTCTTCCTGACCTGGTGAGGGGTGAGCTCTGCACCAGTGTTCACATCTACCAACTGGAAGAACAGGGCGAAGTTCTGATGGCTGTCCGCGATGAAGGTACCCTTGGCTTTGGCTGGGTAGGTCACCCTGAAAGAGATATTATATAGTCAGACTTCTGATAGGGTCGTCTAAGCACAGGCATTTATTGTCCAACTGTCCCTGTCCCATTTTACCACTTCCATGGAATGTACAGAAATATCTATGGCCTAGAGGCAAAGTCGATCAATAAAGCTGGACTGAAGAGGTATTTTCTTATCGTTTCTTTTTTTATGGTGCTGGAGCTAGAACTCACAAGGTAGACCAGAAAGTTAGACCAGACCACTAAACTACAATCTCAGCTTCAGGCCAGGACTGAGAAAAGCAGAGAAAACTTTAATCGGGGTCTGGGTAAAATGTTCTGTGAGAATATGTACCTCCAGGCCTTCACTTCAACGATCCATGCTCTCAACTGGCCCAGCTCAGGTGCAGGAGCCTGTGTGCACCGCTGCAGGGCTGGCAGGATGCAGAGGGACAGCCATGATCGATGCCAGCAGCAGTGAGGTTCACAGATGAGCAGGGCGGGGGTGTGGGCAAAGGAAAGAAGGGGATGTTGAGCTCTCTCTATTCTATGATTTGTTTCCTGGGCTGTTTCAATTTATTTTTCTGCCATGAAATTGGATTTTAAAAAGTCATTTTCTCAAAAGGTAGACTTACTTGATGAGGAAAGCTGTTTTGTCCATAGCTATCTCCTGGGACTGAAGAGAAAGACAGCCAAGGGATCAACAAGCCAAACGGGTCCAGAGCTCACACCCGGCTTTGTTTTATACTCTCGGTTATATTTACTCATCAAAACCAACTCCACAGAGAATTAACTTTGCAAACCACCCTTACAGACATTATTTTAGTGCATTCTCAAATAGTGCTCGTATCTCCACTGTCACTATGGCAACAACCAAGTCAGGGACAGAAAGTCCAGCTCTACATGACTTACAAGGAGTGAGTCTGGCTTAAAGCATTCCCTGCCTTCAAAATAGCTTCAGGGTTCATCTACCTGCCTCTATCGCCACTCCATGGAAGTGAAGCTGAGATCTGAACCACATCTGAGATATAGACAAGCTCCTCCCAACTCTTTCCCCCAAATCGGGATCTAGGTGATGCTGACAAATGGTCTGCAGCAGGCATCCCGGCCAACTCTGATCAAATGTTAACAGCTAGTGCTCACTTCGGCACCATGCGTACTAAAAACTGGTCACATACACAGAGAGAGAGTGAGTTAGCATGGCACAAGACGACACGACACACATGCCTAGGCTAAAAAACGTTAATGGTTACCTAGGAGGTTGCATTAAAAAACAAAACCCAAAAGAAAAAAAAGGACCCTGAGGCTGTGTCAGCAGGGGCAAGCACTGTGGCCCATTAGTGGTGGTTTCTGTGGGTACGGAAGGGAAACGGGAATCTCAGAACAAGGTCTAAGGCTTTCCAAGGTCTAAACTTTTCCAAGTTTTTTCCATTGGCCACAATTTCCATGAAGCCATACCAAGAACTAATTCAGGAATCCGATGATAGGATGGCAGTAAAATACAAATGAATCCACTGTTTCCTTTTTTGAGACTGACTCCTTACTAGAAACAAATGTTATCTGAACTAAATAATGTGAATGACACAGTGGACTCCAGATTTAGAGTCTGAGGTAACATGAGCTGGCTCATGAACTAAACACGAGTACAAACAATCTCCAAGTCTGCTTACATGTCCACCAGAATAGAGCAATACCACTGAAATTGCAGTCTCTTGAATTTAGGATAGGGTGGGGTCACTGCCACCAAGGAAATGCTCCCTGGAGGGGCACAGGGCCTAGTTCTGTTCTTTCCAGCTCTGAGTCCTGGGGCTCCCCAGTGCCTAGGTGGCATCCCACTTACCGGGTAGTTTTGGGTGCAATGCTCTGATCCTTATCCACAGTGGAAAGGTCAACATTTGTGATGCCAACTTCAGTGGAAATCTTGACTCTAAGCTACAGCAAAACATAGAAGACATTCATCAAGTCAACTGGTGGGTATGAGAGGAGCTACCACGTACATCCAAAGTCTGTGTGTGGGTGTGGGTGGGTGCATGGGTGCATGCATGTGCGTGTGATGGAATCCAGGATCTCCTGCACTGGTAGGTAAGGACCGCCACTGAGTTATATCCACAGACCAACATTTTCTTCTTCCTTTCTTTCTTTTTAAGACAGTCTCACATGGCCGGGGCTAGCCTTGAACTGTGTAGCCAAGGATGACCTTGCACTTGTGACCTTTCTGCTTCCATCTCCTAAATGCCTGAAGTAGAAGGGTACGCCACCACATTTGGTTTAATGTGAACTGAGGCTAGGGTTTTCTGCAAAAACGGCAAGTGCTCTACCAGCTGAGCTATACCGCTGCCTTAAAACATGCTACCTTAAAAGTGAATAAAGGCAGGAAAAGAATTCTAGGATAAAAGCAACCTACCAGGCCAGATGGCATTTCTCACCATTCCCATCCTGAGCCCTAAAAGGTGAGACCTTAGCTACTGTGTCTACCTCACTTCTCTGGCTTTGGTATATATTTTAAAAGGATTAAAAAGGGAGTAAGGATTTAAAAAAAAAATCTTTTAAAATGTGTCCTTTAAAATAAATAAGGGACTGGGTGGTGGTGGCACATGCCTTTAATCCTAGCACTCGGGGGGCAAAGGCAGGCGGATCTCTGTGAGTTCAAGGCCAGCCTAGTCTATACAGTTCCAGGATAGCCAGGGCTACATGGAGAAATCCTATCATGGAAAAAAACAAATAAATTAATTGATAAGGGAGAATTCCTTACATAGTAATGTTTAAATAATTCATGCCAGTAAGTATTACCAACAGCAAAGATTTAGTATTTACTCAGCGAAAGGCACTGGCTTTGCAAAGCCACGTCAATCTGCACAACAGGGAGGTAGTGCTGTTTCAGATGAGGAAATCGTCATGCTCAGGCACTCAAAATCCACGTGCTGAGCTTCCTCACCATTGGCCTCTGGCCTCCTATCAATCCTTCATCTGTGCCACGGAGTAACCCTTTCCACAAAGACAGAAGAGGCCATCGTAGCTCTCCATACTGTTCATCAAGCAGTTCCCATTCTCTACTGTCCATGGGTCAGCACACTATGGCTTCTGTCACCTTTGGAGTCTCAGAGGGCACATGGATTACTCTGACCAATGAAATGTGAGCAGAAGTGGACCGTATTGTCTCTTTGTGGAAGCATTAAGAATCATGGACACAGACAACGTCCAGACTTGCTCCTTTAGGCAAGCTTCCTGAGTAAGGATGAAATGAAGCAGGGTGTCCAACTAACTCACTAAAGAAACCTTGGGGCTGGGAGGTGGTGGCGCACGCCTTTAATCCCAGCACTCGGGAGGCAGAGCCAGGCGGATCTCTGTGAGTTCGAGGCCAGCCTGGTCTACAGAGTGAGATCCAGGAAAGGCACAAAGCTACACAGAGAAACCCTGTCTGGAAAAAAAAAGAAAAAGAAAAAAAAAAAAAAAGAAAAAAAGAAACAAACCTTGGTTGTTTTAAGTCAGAGAGATCTGGAGTCTGTTCTAAGTATAAGCCAGACCGTACATACTGGCTCTTCCTTTATAAACATTTCCAAAAAGAGAAGCTAGCTAATGCCAGGAAATAAGAAAATTTAAAATTAGGTCAAAATAAATGTAAATATCCAAAAGAGAGAGAAAACGCGTTAAAAAGTCTATTCATTGGAGATATTCCAGTTAAAAATCTAAGTCTGAATGTGTAAAATATGCAAACCCAAAGCACATTTATGTGCAAACGTATCTGTGAGCCTTCCAAACATGATAGGCTTTGAGTGTAACTCAGAGAAATCCTAGGCAAATCCAGAGGTTTCGTCTAAGTGTCAGGATCAAGCAATAGAGAGTGGTCTGTGCAAATAATTTAAGGAGAACCTTGACATTTTCCAAGATATGACAGCAGCAAATCAAAGCCAAAAAAGGAAAAATCAAAGTAATCCTTCTTAGTAGTCTTCTCTCCTGCTTCAATAAAAACTGTTATGTGACAGCAACCTCAATTATCTGGCTGAATAGAGTCTACTATTTTCTTAAGAAAACTTCTAAATGGGAAAGACAGAAGCTGTGGGACATTACCTCTTCTTGTGTATACACAGCCATTTACTGGCAGAACTGTGTCTGGCATCACCGCCTGGCAATGAGCTAGGCTGGGTAGTTATGGCAGCAGAGGAAGGAGACGCAGGCCATCATGGAACAGGCAAGCCATGGGAAGAACCAAAAGCCTCCACACACCTCACCACTCACAGGGCTCAGAACTAGAGCAAGCGTTCCTATATGCAGTCAGGCCCAGGGAAGTTCTTGGCAATTTCTTCAAAACAGGGCTTCTCTGTAACAGCCCTGGCTATCTGGAAACTCGCTCTGTAGACTAGGCTGGCCTCCAACTCTGAGATCCGCTTGCCTCTGCTTCCCGAGTGCTGGGATTAAAGGCATATGCCACCATCTTGCGGCAAATAACATACCTCTTTTTATCAAATGATCCCTCCGCTGCCCATAAAAAAGAACATGTTTAGTTGTTCCCCACCTCAACTATTACTTTTTAAAAAAGAGTTATGCCAGGCGGTGGTGGCGCACGCCTTTAATCCTAGCACTTGGGAGGCAGAGGCAGGTGGATCTCTGTGAGTTCAAGGCCAGCCTGGGCTACAGAGTGAGTTTCGGGAAAGGCGCAAAGCTACACAGAGAAACCCTGTCTCAAAAAAAAAACACACACAAAAAAAAATATATAAATAAATAAAAAATAAATAAAAAAGAGTTATTTTGCCAGGCGGTGAGTTTGAGGACAGCCTAATCTATAGAGTGAGTTCCAGGACAGCCAGGGCTACATAAAGAAACCCTGTTTCAAAAAACAAAACAAAACAAAAAACAAAAAACAAAAACTAACCAACCAAATAAAAAGATTTATTTGTATCATTTTAAATGATGTGTATGTGTCTGAATGTGGGTGTGTACACACGAGTACAGGTGTCTGTGGAGGACAGAGCCATCAGATTCCCTAGAGCTGGAGTTACAGGCAGCTGTGAACTGTCTGATGTGGGTGCTGGGAACTGAACTCAGGTCTTCTGGAAGAGAAGCAGGTTCTCTTAACCACTGAGCCATTTCTCCAGCTTCATCTTTTACTTTTTCTTAGCATCCAAGAAACTATTAGTGATAGTTTTCTTAAGAAGAACTGAATTGGGAGAATGGGGAAGGGGGTAAGACTCATTCTTATAATTTTTCTGTACTTCGAAAACAAGCACATATTTCACATGTATATTTAACTCCTGTGTTTAAAATACTAGGATAATCTGGACAATGTGGGTCATATACAGTCTTTTTGTTTGTTTTTGTTTTTCCAACACAGGGTTTCTCTGTGTAGCCCTGGTTGTCCTGAACTTGCTCTGTAGACCAGGCTGGCCTTGAACTCAGAGATCCACCTGCCTCTGCCTCCTGAGTGATGGATTAAAAGCATGCACCGTCCAGCTCTATATACATTATTTTTAAATTTAAAATAAAAAAAAATCCCAAAATTTTGATGATATTTTTTCCCTTCTCCCAACTCTTCCCAGATCCTCTCCACCTCCCTACCCACCCAACTTCCTGTTGTTTCTCTCTCTCAAAACAAGCAGAAACAGACACAAAACAAAAAGACATGAAAATGGGAGGGGGACAGACTTGTAGGGAGGAGTTGACAAGGATGGGAGGGGACTAAGAGGGTGGGGGGCAAATGTACTAAGAATGCAGTATATACATATATAAAATTGTCAAAGGGTAAATTGAAAAATAAAGCATCACCCAATAAATATATTCAAAACAATTATTTTACTCTCAGCAGACCAAGACAGATAAATGGATGTTTAAGGATAGATCATACAAGGCTCTTCAGAGTATCCAGAACATAGCAATAAGAAAGTCACCACATTTCTTAACCATGGGTAGTAACATAGCCATCAATGCCTGCTCATTGAGATCCCACTGAACGTCTATCTGGAGGAGCCTCCACGAGCATTCCCAGACTATATGGACACATGGAATGCACGCAAGGGCAAACTAGTGAACTTGAGTAATTTTGGTTTGTCTTCCTATTTTAAAAAGCTGCCAAATAACAAGCTCCCTTGCTTCACAGAAACACTGCAGGGTTGTTAGCGAGCAGAGAGCAGTTTAAAACAAATCTTTTTGCTTCTAAAATCTCACTACAAATGGAACTCTGGAAACACTCAAAAGAAAAGCATTTCATGCCATTCTTTTACAGCAAACTGTACAATAAAGACCATAGCTTTCTCAGGCTTGCTTTAAGTATTTGGTGTAGGGTCCCTGTTGGTTAGCTCTCCCTTCAAACCAGAGCTGTGGGGTCAGTCTCAAACAGGAAAGGGGCTGTGGGCCACTGGAATGCAGCTGGGCCCGCTTTACACAGGAGCAAACTTTGGTTGTTTGCACTGTATACCACATACATCTTCCCAAATGTTCCAACATCAGGAAATGTGGTCTTTCTGCTGAGAGTAGGAACTTCCTGTTTGGCTTATTACTGTCAAAAATGATAGTGCATTAGGGGCAATTAATGCTAACGAGAGCTTCCAAAGCCCATGCTTCCCCTGACATCCAGTCCAATATCAATGGTGCTATTACAAACTTCTACACAAAACCACCACTAATGCATGCTGACCAATGTCGGCATCTCTAAAGGGGGGAAAACAGGACTTGCTGACCTACTCTGAGGTTTTAAATATGACTATTACTGAAATTACACAGTCAAGCTGCACATATAGCAAAAGAAATCAAAGTACATGTACACACATACAAATGGACACACACCAAGTTCCCATGTGATAAAGTGGGAGAGAAATTTTTTCCTGCTTATGCCATCCCTGGGAAGGGGAAGGACAGATAAATGGCCTCAATAAGGGATGAAGGGCTGACGATTGCTACATGAACAGCTATTAGACAATTCTGCTATTTTGTGCTCAGTTTTTCCAACAACTACAAAAACACTTGGACAAACACCAGACCTGACATTACAAGAAGCCAAACTGTTATAATAACCCATAGGGTAGTACAGGTATACAAACAAAAACAGATCAATAGGATTGAATTTTGGGTCCAAAAATTAACCCTTAAGTTTATGGCCAATTGAGTCCTGAGAATGTCAAGAAAATTCAATGGGCAAAAAATAGTCTGCCACAACAGTGCTGGACAACTGGGTGTCCATATCCAGAGAAAAGAGGTTAGGCATGCACAAAACAGATCTGCGACCTCAGTTTAAGAGCTTCTGGAATTATAAAACTCTTATTAAGAAACATTTCTATGATCTTAATATAAGAAATTATTTCTTTAACAGTATCTAAATCAAAAGTAACAAAATAGAACATAGATAAATAAATTAAAATATTTTGCATTTAAAAAGCTAGTATCGAGAAAATATGAAGACAGCTTAAAGACTGGGAGAAAGTATCTGCAAATCATGCACCTGAGAAGGGAATTATAGGCAAAGATCTATAAAGAACTCTTCTAAATCAAACATTTAAAAGAGAAACAAATGGAAATAAGCGGTACTGGGGTGGAGGTGGGGGCTGGAGAGAAGGCTCTGCACTTAAGAGCCCCAGCTCTTGCAGAGCACCTGGGCTTGATTACTAGCACCTACATCTCACTCACTGACAACCATCCCTAGCTCCAGTTTCTGGGGATCTAATGCCCTCGTCTGGACTCCGTGGGTACCAGACATACTTGGTGCACTTAGCTAAATGCAGGCAAAACACTAATATACATAAAAACAACAAAGAGGGTGGGAAATAAAGACAAAATCCCTTATAGAGTCTCATTAGGTAGCCCAGGCTAGCTTTGAAGTCATGATCCTCCTGCCTCTACCTCCTGAGCAGCATAAGTCAGCACACCTGGCTTAAAGGTTTTTTTGGGTTTTGTTTTGTTTTCTTAAATCAATAAGCAAAGGATCTACATAGACATTTCTTCCAGGAAGATATACAAATACAGCCGGCAATGGTGGTACATGCCTTTAATTCTAGCACTCAGGAGGCAGAGGCAGGTGGGTCTCTGTGAGCTGTGAGTTCGAGGCCAGCCTGGTCTACAGAGTGAGTTCCAGGACAGCCAGGGCTACACAGAGAAATCCTGCCTCAAAAAACCAAACCAAACCAAACCAAACAGAACAAAAAAATGATGGCAAGGATGCAGAGAAACTACAACCTTCAACCAAAGCTGGATGGAATGGGACATAGTGCACCTGCTCTGATCCTCCAAGTTAGGCATGGAGCTACCATGTAACCTAGCAGTTCTATTCCTAAACAAACAGAGAACAAATGTTTCAACAGAAACCTACACATGATTGTTTACAGCAGCATTTTTTATAAGAGCCAAAAAGTGAAAATACCCAGGCTCAGAATATGTGAGGCCCTAGACTCGATCCCTAACATGCATAAACACAGTATAAAGTACAAGTATCAAATATAAATAAACAACATGTTTGTCAGACACAGAAATAAATGAAGTACTTAAACATGCTAAATCACAGATAATTCTAAAAATACTACACTAAGTGAGAAAAAATCCAAAGGCAGAAGTTAACATAATGTGTGATTGCAACCATATGAGCATCCTGAAGAGGCCGACCACAGAAAAAGTCATGTGTGGATGCCGGGCTGAAGCAGGAGAGACAGGAGAATGTGTGGATGCCGGGGCTGTGGCAGGGGAGACAGGGGAGCAGCTGCTAATGACAGAAGTCTGACTTTTAGGATAATAAGTGTTCCAGAATAGGCAGGAGGGATAGTTATAGTTAAACAACCCTAAATATACCAAGAATATCTAATTACACACTTTCAATGAGTAAATTTCATGAGATTGTAGGTTACATCTCAATAAAGTCACAGAGAGAGAGCACGAGAGTGCACACACCAAGGCTCACCTTTGCAGATTACTGCACAGCAGCCTTTTCTAAGCACCCTAGAAGGAAAAACATTCCTTTTCTTCTTCTAAGTGGTCTAAGATAGAAACTAAACACTGGCTGATTAAGATTTGGCTTCTACCACATGAAGTTCCTAGCCCAAAGAAAAGGCAACACATGTAGAAAACAACGGTGATATAATGTGCTTGGTGCAATTACCAAGAGGATATAAATACTAGAACAAGAACAAAATTAAAGTATATTGAAGCTATCAGGAGAAAAGTGCTCTGAATACTGCTGGAAGAAAACATTAGAGGACTCATTTTTCTTTGAGGTACTATAATTTTTCTTAAAACAACAACAACAACAACAAAAAACTAATTATGCTGGGCAGCAGTGGCGCACGCCTTTAATCCTAGCACAAGGGAGGCAGAGCCAGGCGGATCTCTGTGAGTTCAAGGCCAGCCTGGTCTACAGAGTGAGATCCAGGACAGGTACCAAAGCTACACAGAGAAACCCTGTTTCGAAAAACCAAAAAAAAAAAAAAAAAAAACCAAAAAAAAAAAAAAACAACCCCAAAAAAACCCAAAAAAAACAAAAAAAACCAAAAAACAAACAAACAAAAAACCCCCAAAAAACCCTCCAACTAATTACATTTATTTATTTGTGTGTGTATGAGTATGATGTGCATGCCATGGCAAATATGTGGAGGTCACAAGACAACTTGTGGGAACTGATTGGCTCCTTCCATCACTCCACCATTTTTTGCCAGCCTTACGACTTTAAAGGTCTAAAAAGCAGGACTAGGGGTGACTCACTGGGAAGTGCCTCAGCACAGCAAGCAGGAGGACCTGAGACTGACTCCTCACAGTCCCCAGATAAGAGCCTGGCACAGAGGTACGGATCTGTGTACCAGCACTGGGGGTGTGTGTGTGTGTGTGTGTGTGTCACACGCACACACATGCAGAGACAGGTGGATTCTGGGAGACCCAGTAGCCAGCCAGCCAGCCAGCCAAGCCAAGCCAAAAAGCCAAGCTCCAGATTCAGTGAGAGACACTGTCTTAAATGACAAGAGATGGAGAGTGATAAAGACACTTAATGTGGACTTCTGGTCTCTATACATACACATACATGTGAGCACACCTGCATACAGTGTACACATGTGCAGGCACCAAACACACACTACAAAAAAAAATCCTACCCCATAATCTAGAAAAAAAGCTTTAAAATATGCATGCATCAAGAGGCCGTAAAGTAATTCTGAGAAGAAACCTGAAGCTCACAACTAAGGCTTAGTGTCTAGAACATACACTACTCTTGAAGGCCAGTAAGGGAAGAAGGCTATAAACAACCAGCAACAGACGGACGATTCATACGGAGGAAATGGAGCTGCCCAATGACCACGAGGACAGTGCTCAACTTTGCAACCCATCAGAGAAAACATCACATGGCACTACAACACACCATATCATAACAATGGGTAATGCTGATGCTGGTGAGACATCAGAGTGGGATGCGCAGGTGCTGGAGAATGACTAGAAATGAAAACGAAGGAAAGGAAGAGCCTCAAGTGTGACCTAGCCATGGAGCTAGAAAGCCATTTCCAAGACACAGACGGAGAAAGCCGAGGCTGCGAGGAAAGTAAGAATTCTCTCTATAATGTGTTATGCTGCAAATAAGGTCTCTTAAAGGAAACTGATGAAAAAGAATCTGGAATTGAAAAGTTCAAGATACACAGTAAATTAATTTCTACCCAAACTATGTTCTCCTGAGTCGATCAGATCAGCTGTCTCCTGCCCCAAAGGTCAGACATGAGGCAGTGACTGGAGTTCCAGAAAACATCTTCCTTTCCGCCAAACTTCAAAACAAGATCTAACCGGTAAGGAGGGCCTGCTTTTGAAAAGGTCAAACCTTCTGGCTGCCTATTCCTTTAATTTAAAGAAAATGTCAAAGGTGTCTAGCATATCTTCAAAGGCAAAATTAGGATGGCAGGAAATCAAAATCAGTGACTGCAAGATCCTAACATATGGTCAAATAAACATCCGTAACACACTACAAGCCCACTATATAAACTACATTGTACAGATAAATGGAGGGGAAAGGCAGGTTCTTTTTCTTACAGTAGAATTCCAATAAATAAATGTAGGTGGAATGAAAGAAAGAAAATCGAAACAGTGTGTGGCCCTCACTTAAAATCCCAGAACAGAGGCAGAGGAGGGAGGTTCAAAAGGTCAAGGTCACCTTAGCCTGGGCACAAAAGACGTCACTATATACCAGATAACTGAGGCTTCATGCCTCAGTTATTCGGATACATTAATGTGGCAATAAGGATGACAAGAAAAGCACCTACCTCTACAGTATTTGCCAGGTAACGGCTGTCACCGTCAACTCGGACAGAGAAGTCATAGTAGCCACTGGACAGTTTCACGTTCTTGAAGTTTAGTTCAAAAACATCCCTGCTGGGAATGACAGCAAAGTTAGCAAGAACTCAAGAGAAGTCCTAAATGTATCACATTGGCTACAAAGCATCTCCTTGCTACAGTCCAGGGCCACTCCCCTCCTTGCTGCCTTCCTGTACCACTGAGCAGCCTCCAGCTCAGCCACAAGTGAGTGTGGAAATGTAAAAGTCATCCAGGACAACCCATCTCCTAGTGTACAGTGTTCTTTGCTTCCCTCCTGGGCCTCAAAGTCCAGCCCTGTAGTGCCTTCCTATAATGGAAGAATGGTCTGCCAGTCTGACTCCAATCACTCTGTGGTCATTCATTTTCTCCGTGTGGGGGTGGAATCTAGCGCCCAGGGCATGCCGCACAGTGCTCTACCACTGAGCCTCAGTTAGGCTGATCAACAAAACCACTCAAGAAAATAGTCTAAATGTCCAAAGATGTTGGCGTAGGGGAATAGAGCTGTGTGTAATTTTTTTGATATTCTGTTTTTGAATTTATCAAAAAGCATGTTATTTTTGTTTTACAAATTAATAACCCTCTATTTCAAACAGATAAAAGGTGGAGAGTCCCTATAATCATGCAGAAAGATTCCAATGACTTTTACTGTTGCACCAGACTGTCTCCTCTAGAGACAAGTTCACTTGATCATTTGATGTCTAGTGGAGAATCCTTGACCACTGTGGAAAAAATACATTCTCTCCAATATTCCAACCTCCATATAGCAGTAACTCACTGATACTAAATAAGGTTTTATATAGAAACCAAGACTTAATTTTTGAGAAATACACATATCAAGAATAGTCATTAAAATTATTGAAGACAAATATTTAATCCCATTGGGCAACTGTTCATGACACACAGTTACAGACTCTCATTCAGTTTTTAAAATTTACCTATGGGGCTGAAGAGATGACTTAGTGGTTGAGAGCACTTGTTGCTCATGCAGGGGACCTGGGTTCAATGCCCAGCACCCATATGGCAGCTCACAACCATCTGTAACTCCAGTTCCAGGGGATCTGATGCCCTCTTCTGACCTCTGTGGGCACCAGGTACACATGTAGTACACATATACACACGCAAGTAAAGCACACATATACACAGAATAAAATAAATTAATCTAAAAAGAATTTAAATAATAAAATGTACTTAGACTCATAGCCAAAAGACTATAAAATATGGCAGTAGTTATCTCCAGGTAGTAGAATTATGAATGACTTATGTTTTCTGATTTTTCTAAAATGTAGTATTCATATAATCAGACAAAAATAATATTAAATTTAAAAGTAGGAACATAATGACAAGACAGATTCCACTAGAGAAATAAGGACAGAAAACTAGTAAGGGCAAATGGCTGGATTTAGAAATCTCTAACACTCTCCTCTAGGATTGATCACATTAGGCAAATGTGGTTTATGACCCCTATGAATCTGTTTTGGTTTTCTGAGACAGGGTTTCTCTGGGTAACAGCCCTGGCTGTCCTGGAATTCTCTTTGTAGACCAGGCTGGCCTAACTCCTATGAATCAGTTACACTGGTTGAAAGTTAACTGTCCAAAGCACAGAGCTTGGTGGCCTGCACATATCTTCATGTCCCAGACTTACCCTGCTAGTGTGAAGGGCATCTTCTGCAGGACAGTAGCAGCTCTGGAAGCCACCGACTTAGCATGCTCCAGCTTAACTGCAGCTTGAGTCAGAGGCTGAGACAAAACATTGCTGACTTGCAACTAGAAAGTCAAACAAAACAAACCACAAGTGAATAGAACAAAGACCAAGGCAGTGGGAATCTGGTCACCGGGGCACTTTATCTACAGGAAACCAGCTCTGCAGAACAAGTACCTTTCTTCAGTGATGTGCACTGACTTTGGTCTGCTGCCTACCAGAGACCAACTATAACAACAGGACAGATTGTAGAATGCTACAGCAGGGGATGAGCCTACAGATGAGCCTGTCCAGCCACCTCAGAGGAGAAACAAGAGACTGTATATATGATTTGTGTGTGAGTGTGGCTGGTTCTAATTATGTATTTTCACAGTACCGGGCCTTGTGTGTGCTAGGCAAGACCTCTACTCCTGAGCTATATCCCCAGACTCTAAGTTGCCCAGGATGGTCTTAAATCATCACTCCATGGCTCAGGTAAGCTTTGAACTTGGGATCCTCCTGTCAGAGCCTCCCAAGATTATAGGCTTGTGTTACTAGCTTTTACAGCTGTATTTCCTTTTTATTTAAGACAGTGTCTTTCTATGTAACTCAGTTTGCTCTGGAACATGGAATACTCCTTCCTGAGCCTGGCAAATGCTGAGATGACAGGTGTATATCACCATACTCATTTTATTGTTTCTTGTTTTTGAACCCTTGTCCTATCAACTCTACTATAATATCTTAAAACAAAAAACCCCACCAAAATTATGAGTAAGAAAAATAGATTGGGAGTAATTTATGTACTGTGTTTGTACCTGTGTGCCTGCCTATGTGCATGTGCAGGTGTGTGTATGCAAGGTGCAGGAACGCGAACTTAGGTCCTCATGCCTGCATAGCAAGTATTCTTATCCAATGAGCCACTTTTATAGACCCAGTCAGTGCCTATCATTTTTGAAAATCTACCATATGCTAAATACTAGGCCTCCTACCAATTGTCTAAAGCAGACAGTATAGTCCCTAATTTATAGATAAAGAAGCTGAGAATGTGGGAAATTAAGGAGGTTATGGACCACCAGAGGCCACCAGGTCAGTTAAAGGGTAAGGCCGGGATTCAACACTCTAGTGCTGAGTGTACATGTATGTATGCAGCTTCAGAGCCAATACTTTTGCCACTGTGCTCTCTTAATCCACCTTAACTCAGAGAATTATGTTAATGAGGTTATTTCTCAGCCTGCTCTTAGCTGGAAAGACACAATTTGTACTGAGGGAGACAGACAATTTTGGAATATGGGGCACCTTCTCAGAAGGTTATCAAAGTCAAACTTATGGACAGATGGACCAACACTGACACAAACAGAATGCTGACTACAGAGATCTGGTTGATCAGTGGTTTAGAAACACCAGCGAATGCTTCATTTGAGATGAAACTTGTAGGTATACTTACGATTTGTTCATTTGCTCTGTACGAAGGCTTAACACAAAAGTCTATGTTCAGTGCTGTGTGTGGGAGGACCATGAGTGGAGGGGGCTACTCAATTAGCAACAAGGAGGAAGAAGCAAATACTTAACAATGAACCAGAGGCATCAGAATTATGTGGGAATTAAAAGTTGTCTGAAGACAATCTGTCTGGGGGCTGGAGAGATGGCTCAGTGGTTATGAGCAGTGGCTGCTCTTCCAGAGGGCCTGGGTCAAGCCACAGCACCCACATGGTGGTTCACAACCATGTGAAACTCAAGTTCCAGGGGATCGGATACCCCCTCTGAGGTGTCTGAGGAGTCAGGCACCAGGCATTCAAGTAGTTCACAGATGTATATGCAGGCAAAACACCCACATATACAAAATAATTAAACAAAACAACGTATCTGGACTGTTTTGGCACTGGGAAATAGATTTTATTACTACTTTTTTTTTTTTCATGTGTGAAGATAATGATCCAATCCATTCCTCTCTACCTTGGAGTTACAGATTTATCAGAAATTCACTGTATTTAACTTACTTAGGGTTTTGTGGTACTGGAGATTTAGTTCTACACCAGGCAAGTGCTCTACCCCTGATCTGTATCTCTAGCTCCAGAAATTGATTTTAGGAACAAGACTCTAACCTGGAGCAATGGACCAGACTGCAGTTTTCTTGATCTTGATTTACTGGAAGCTCATGCTATTTATAATTTTCAAGGAAAAAAAAATATTTTCTTCTTTTTATTCTTTTAAGACTTATTTTTGTTTTATGAATGTTTGCCTGCATGTACATATGTGTCACATATGATTGCCTGGTGCTCACAGAAGCTAGAAGAGGACATCAGATCCCCGGGGAATGGAGTTAGAGGTGGGTGTGAGCCGCCAGGTGTGCACTGGAAAATAAACTCAAGTTCCGCAAGAGCAGCAAGTGCTCTTCATCATGGAGCCATCTCTTCAGTCCCTCTTCTTCTGTTTTTTGTGGTTTTTTTCCTCTCCTGAGACAGGGTTTCTCTGTGTAGCCCTGGCTGTCCTCAAACTCACTCTGCCTCCAGAATGCTGGCATGAAAGGTGTGTGTCACCCCCTCCCCCGGGCCTTACTTCTTTTTAGCAGCTTCGGAAGCATTTGTGCCTGACTCCCCTGTGGTCATGTCCCCATGTGAATTTATTGGTATATCCTCATGGAGGCTATAACTGGCTCTAGACCACATACCAAAGTCTTGGACTAGAAATAGCACGAGAATGGCAATCTTGGACAGGGAGTCATACCCGCAGGATAGCCTGTTCGTGAGTGTCAGAAGCAGAGCCCTCGGGCACAACCACCACTGGTATGTGGTAGCGATTCTGGGACAATGCAGCAGCAGCAGAGGCCACACTGAAAGCTTCTGAGAGTGACTCAAAGTTCTTCTTGCTGAAGATCGTGTTCATTAGCTGGATGACCTGATCCTGAGAGCAGAGGGAAAGACAGCTCAGCTCCCCTGTGCAGGAACTAAAGGGCCTCCCAACCCCACACCATTCCTGTATGTCAGTCTATACAGCATTAATCCAAATGGCGGACTAGGGGGAACAAAATGCTGCATTTAAACTTAAAAATTGAGTTTGATAATTTTTAATTCAATCTTCTATTATAAACAGAAATCTACTCATTTATTTGTTAATCTTTTAATGACAGGTTACTACACAAATGCAAACTACCCAGCTAACTACTGCAGATGAAAGTGAAGGCTAAAATTCCTGTACTAGTAATCAACTGTTAAATACCAGGCCTTGATAGTTGCTTCACATGCACAACCTCAAATCATGACAAGCCTTGACAGACTGACGGCTACAAACACTTTCTAAATAAGGAAACTGAGGCATGATAAATAAACACAAGTTATAGCACGAAGCGATGGAGTTAGGGAAGGAAGGAAAATTTGTTCGTTCCAAAGCCCTGCCACAGAAATTCTGTGCTTTCCTAATTCCCATAACCCTTTCAGCTAAACTATCTTCCTTCCTAACCTCTCTCTGAATAATAAAATAGGCCAATTTTGTATTCATAAGGGCAAAATTATGGTCAAAGTGTGTACTAGAAAGAAACTAAAATCTAAGTCTCCATTAAGAACCCGTGGGCTGCATAAAGGAGAAAAATGAAAAGCAATTTTACAACAAGTGGCCCTAAAAGGCCTGATTACAATTCTGGAGGTTGTTTGCTTAAGAGGAAACATTTTCTACTTCAATCAGTTTTGTTCTTTAAAATCTGCATCTAACAAGAAAGCTCCCTTCTTCCTGACAGTGTTATTCAGTCGACATGAAATAATTTTCTGTAATTGTACCAATTACATTTTTCCATCAGTAGGCTATTGACATGTTAAAATGGGTGACTATTCACCAGAATTGCTATGTCAAAAGCAGTGACAGCAAAATTACTCTAGCCAAATACCTGGTTAGTAACAGCTTGGGACTAAAACAAGAAAAAGTTTAAGTTGTATATATGTAGAGTCAGCAGTCCATCTATGTCAAGGCATACAGAACCCCCCAAACAATTTATACCAGAAGACCCTGTGTTCCTTAGTGTTCACACCGACCGAAGTGCAAAGGGAGCCTGAGAGTCCTAGCACTCCTACGCTGAGGACGAAGGATGGACACAGTGAGAGTGCAGGGACATGAACAAATGATGAGAAAACTAATTCTAGCTACCCAAGATACATGCTATTTGCTGGTTACATAAAGACATTTGCATAATGCATAAAAGAAATGAGTTTAGCTTTGGATTCAAACCCTTCCTCTAAAAATCTAAGTATCAGAACTTATATTTTAAGTATTTTAGACCAAAGGTTGGTAACCTCACACACAAGGGACAGAGAGTTTCTACTTAAAAATATTTATCACACATATTCTAATTAAACCGTTCAGGCTAAGAAGCTCTTCTTAAGAACAACCCCCCTCCACACACACACACACACACACACACACACACACACACACAAAATCCATTCTTAGCAGTATCTGCAGGACACATACGCTTCTCAGGGAAACAGCAGGAAGACTACATCCAGCAGCTGAGATCATCTGAATTAGCTGCTGCTGGGGATGAAGGGGAGAGGGGAGAACAGGCAATTCTGAAGTTCAGGGTGCTTCCTGGAGAGAGGTCTCTAGGGGCCAGTAAAGAGGGAAGCACACAGGAGACAGGCAGAAAGTGTTGTCAGGAGGGTGATAGACTTGACCTTGCCCCTATTTAATGGCATGCAGGTGCCTCTTGTACACAGGTGCCCGTCACACCAACTATCAGCTTCTAAGTACAGGCATTATACCTTTCTACTTCTCATTCTTAAAACCTACCCTAAACCATGAATAACAACACCCTGAGGTATGATCTGAATACCCCTCTCTGGAAACAGCTCTCCTTGAAAGATAAACTCAACAATGCCGTTGAGTTACATGCTGGAGAAGCATTAGACAGGCACCTCCTTTATGGATGGTTCAGTCCCCACATGGTCCATGAGCTTGTAGGTGGCAGCAACAAACAATGCTGTGGTTTCCAGGCCTTCCTCGAACTGGAGATACACGCCCCCTAGTTCATCCAGTCGAGCAACAAGGTCCTGTCATGAAGAAATGGAGGCACACTGGGACACAGAGATCGCAGAAATGAGATACAAAAAGTACAGTCACCCCAGAGCTGGCGCCTCTGAGAAATCTCACTAAACCCGAAGACCACCATAACCACTTAGTACTTTCTATAGAAGGGCAGACAGGCAATCTCCAGCAGCTCTGGTAGCATGCTTCCCATAGCCCCCTGCACTCCTGCCAAAGTCTAAGAGCCAGGGCACTGAAGCAGCCATCAGTTTGGGCACAACAGTGATCCGGGCTGCAGTGTTGCCAGGCAGCATCAACACGGAGATGGAGCTGTGGCCTCCCACTTGGATAGTACCTACAATCACAGCACCTCTCGTCAGTCAATGCTCTACAAGACAAGAACCCACTGCTCTTCTGGGGAGCAGAATGAGGCAGTTTCTGTGTCTGTGAAGCACACAGCAAAAACACTGCCAGAGCTGCCCATCATCACTGCTATATGGATAGATAGATAGCTCTTGGGAGTGGCCCAAGGAACAGAACATCCTGGGTACAGGACTGAGCAATAGTAAAAACGGCAGTGAGCCAGGGATGGCAGTACACATTAAAATCCTAGCTCAGGAAGATGCCGCCAAATTTAAGACCAATATGGTTTACAGAATGAGACTGTCTCAACCAAAAACCCCACCCACAGTATCCACTTAACAGGTAGCGAGTTAATATATGCAGGCTCTTTTAACCTTACTGGCTCCCACACCTTACCTACAATTACAAAGCCGTAAGTGGCAGAGAGAAGCATTTGAGTTTTAGATTTGTTGGTTCCATAACTTATGGCCATTATTAGCCTAACAAATATTCTCTAAGACGTACTGCTTAAATACAAAGAACCCAAGCGTGTTGGACTTCACAGCCATGGATATAAAAGATATATATATATATAAAGCCTGTTACAAGAAACTAGTCCTGTCTACTTGCAAGAGTGTCTTAAAGGGTGTCAAAGACAGGAGCTCCGAGACTCATGTGGAGAAACAGATTTATACCTCAATCTCCTCCACGATGTTCCTCAGGTCAGCTTGTTGTGATAGGTGGGATGCTGTCTGCAGAGCCTGGACCGTTCTGGAAGGTAAAGAATAAAGCACTGAGACTAAGATTTAGTTAACGGTACAGAAACATGCCTGAAGGCATTCTCTACCTCGTACAGGATATTATGCTAGGCTGAAACTGGCTGCTTGTCAACCGTCTATCTTTCTTACTCCAGACTAAAGAAGGATCGTGTGATCTACTCAAGACTAAAGAAGTACTGTGAGATCTACGCTTGTAAACTGGGCAGAAATTGGAGCAACTTTTCTAAAACGAGACTAAAGCACACAAGGAAAAGATTCGGCAACCATGTGCTCAACAGTCCCCACTTATGCCGCCAGCTTCCTACTGCAAGATCTACAAGTGACACTCCCTCCGGCATTCAGGAGAGAGAAGGGACAGATTTAGTCTTATTTTCTTTTAATCATTTATTTAGTATTCTCTATATAAAACCTTATGAATACATGTATAATATATACTTAATTCTTATGAACAATGACTTTATACTATTAAAATGATATTCAATTTAAAAAATTTTATTATTAAATTTTGGAGATGGGTCTTATATAACCCAGGCTGGCCTCAAACCTGTTGATGAACCTTAAACTCCTAGTCTTCCTGCCTCTACTTTCCGAGTGCTGGGATCACAGGTGTATACCCCCATACTTGCTCTATGTAGTGCTAGGAACTGAACCCAGGACCTCATGCATGCTATGAAAGCATTCTATCACTACAACTCAACTCTCAAGCAATACTCTACCAACTAAGCTATATACCAAGCCCCTTAATCTCAAAATTCAAAATAAAGTGAATTCAGTGGCACTTACTACAGTCACCATGTCCAACCACTGTCTCCATTTATATGCAGCAGAACATTTCCATGAGTTCCAAATAAAGTTCCAGGGCATTAAGCAGTTCCTCTGCATGGTGGAGCTCCCCCCTCCCCCAACCCCAGTAACACACTTCTATAGATTTATCTGTTCTGGATACTCTCACAACAGATGACTTGTTGGGAAGGTCCTGAGCATCAGTTCCAGGTTCTTGTGTACACCAAGTAAGCATTCTACCACTGGTATGATATCGTCCCTAATATATGACTTTTTCTTTTTCTTTTTTTTTTTGTTTTTTTGTTTTTTTGAGACAGGGTTTCTCTGTGTAGTTTTGGTGCCTGTCCTGGAACTCACCCTGTAGACCAGGCTGGCCTCGAACTCACAGAGATCCATCTGGCTCTGCCTCCCAAGTACTGGGATTAAAGGTGTGCACCACCGCCACCTGGCAATATGACCTTTTAATTTTTAGCTCATCTACAGTGTGGCATGTATCAGCATTTTATTCTCTGTTTTACTAATATATTTTTATTAAGAGTATAATCCATAAGAGAAACATTTTGCTGGGTGTGTTGGCACACACTTTTAATCCCAGCACTCAGGAGACATAGACAGGCAGATCTCTGTGAGTAAAAGGCAGCCTGGTCTACAGAAGGAGTTTCAGGACAGCAGGACTATATAGAGACATTTGGTCACACACAAAAAATTTTTTCCCCTCTGACTTCCCCATGTGTACCACAGGGCATGTGCCTACCTCTACACACACACATACCCCCCTAAATAACAACAACAACATATTTTAAGGTGGAACATAACACTTTTACATACGTAATTTTTTTTATTAGATTTTTTTTCTATTAATGCAGATAGTCTGGATGGAGAGCACAGATATTTCTCTGGGTAAAATGAGGGAAGCTGAGGCCCCCTGGTGGTCAAATGTTCTGGTGCTCAGGCAAAGAACTGAATAATTCCTAAGAGATGCCCGAGTCTTTGTGTAAACCACTACTGATCAAGTCAGTGTCAGCGAATGTAGAGGAAGACTCTGTCTACTTATGTTGAGATCCTAACAATTTAGATTCCCTCCATGGAAAGCTAATTCCATTAAGATGACAAGTTGGAAGACAGAAGAGTCACAATTGAAGGAGAGAAGCCCCATGAGTTTTTAATGACTCCTCCAGGACACTTGTCATTGTAACGCACTTGAGAAAATGAAACCTGAATTTCCAAACAAAACAAAAATCCCCCATCTGCTCAAAATAAATGCCAGCTCAAAAACTGCTGCTAAGACAGTCAAAAAGAACTTTCCAGTTAAGACATCATTTTTCTCTTCTTCGGAGCAACTGCATGTCATGCTGCACTGATCTCAAAAGTTTCATAACGAAGTCAATCACTTAGTGTTAGAAAAGTTCCGTCACTGGCTTCATTACTTATCCCCAGTTAGCAATAACTTCTTTCTAGAATACTACGCTCTACCACGGAGAAAGCCAACTCTGTCCTGCTCATACACAGCAGATAATTCAAAGAACTTAGCTATCAAAGATCTTGGTTCAGATGGTTCATTCAGACTGACACTTTTTACTTTTCAAGACTAACTTATGAACAGACACTCCTTAGAACAACTCCACTCACACACAAAGGTCCATCGCAGACAGTCCTAATTTACACCAGCCCTTACTGATTTGGTCAAATTAGCTTCATTAAAATTAAAAGCATCCTGCCAGTCTAACCTTTAGGATAACCCTTTGAGAAGAAGGCCGCTTTCAGGTGTGAGAGCATCTGAGGCTGCAGGGAAGAGGAAGCAATAAGCTCGCTGCACAGAGGTACCACACAGACAAGACAGACTGACACAGTGCTATCTGACTGACAGCATGTGCCCTTTTCTCAAACCACACACAAGTATAATGTCAGTCTTCATTAACTCTTTATTTGGCACATCCACTGTGTCAGACTCAGGAGCCATGTAAGCACAGCAACTTAGGATCTAATACGGAAATTATTACAGTCCTACCAAGGAAGCATCTTGCTCCTCAAGAACAAAACACTGTATGTCCAAGGACAGGCACAGTGCTAGGCTCTGCACATCTACCATCTCTACACTCAGCCCACATTGTAAAGATTGTTGGCCTCGAGCCGAGCGGTGGTGGCGCACGCCTTTAATCCCAGCATTGGTGGGGGAGGGCAGAGCCAGGCGGATCTCTGTGAGTTCGAGGCCAGCCTGGGCTACCAAGTGAGTTCCAGGAAAAGGCACAAAGCTACACAGAGAAACCCTGTCTCGAAAAACCAAAAAACAAACAAACAACAACAACAACAAAAAAAAAACAAAGATTGTTGGCCTCATTGTGTAGATGAAACTCAAAGACATTATTAACTTGTCCAGAGTCCCACAGCAAGAAGGGAACATACCCTGGGCTCAAAGCCAAGTGTGTCTGATTCCAAAGCAGCTTACCTTTCCTTGTGCTTCTTCCTATTGTGAGGGGTTTCTTTTCTTTCTTTTGAGACAGGGTCTCACCATGTAACTCTAGCTGGCCTAGACTCACCGAGATCTGCCTGCCTCTACCTCATCTCCCAAGTGCCTCCCCCCTCCTTTTCCTGGCAGGAAATGGGAAGTTTTTTGTTTTTGTTTTTTAAGAAGGTAGCATGATGGTGACATGACATTATGTAGTGCTAACTGGGGATGCAATCCACTAAAAGGGAGTATGAACAGAGACAAAAGCAAGTGGTCTGCCAGGCATGGTGGTGCACTTTTAATTCTATCACTCTGAAGACAGAAGCAGGCAGATCTCTGTGAGTTAAATGCCAGCCTGGTCTACACAGTGAGTTCCAGGATGGCCAGGACTATGAAGAGACCCTGTTTCGAAAAGCAAAAAACAAAAACAAACAAAAAAACCCCAAGCAGCCTAAAATAAAAGATTTCTAAGAGCAGAGCACCAGGCAATTATGCACAAAAGCATGAGTGTAAGAGAGATTTTCTGCTCTTACGTCACTATTGACCTTGTCAATATGAGCAGGACTAAAAGTAACAATGAGAATGTCAACTGAACCCTTCCCTTAACAAAGCTTCAAGTTTAGAAATAATCTGGTTGTTGCTCCCCAACTCACAAACTTCTGGGAACCAGCTTGCTTTTTTGTTGGGGTATGCATGCATGTGGATGTCCTGGCATGTGTGTGCGGGCTGGAGACCAACCTGTCAGAGTTGGTTCACTCCTTGCACCATGTGGTTTCCTGACCCAAACTCAGGGTCTTAGCTTAAGGTAAGCAGATTTACCTGCTGAGCCATTCCTAGGGCCCAGGTGGTTTGATTTTATGGTAGTAGGCTTACTCATGGTAAGTGCTTTACTAAACACTGCTCTGCATTTCCAGGCCTAAACCCACTGTTCTGAAAGGAGTTATTGGTACTGTTAACCTGCTGTGAAAGCATTAACAGGTGTATCAGTGAGGTTTCTACTGCTGTGACGAAACACCATGACCAAAAGCAACCTGAAGAGGAAAGGGTTTATTTGGCTTTCACTTCCGTATTCCTGTTCATTGTTGAAGGAAGTCAGGACAGGAACTCAAACAGGGCAGGAACCTAAGACAGGAGCTGATGCAGAGGCCATGGAGGGATGCTGCGTACTGGCTTGTTCTCCATGGTTTGTTTAGCCTGCTTTCTAATAGAACCCAGGACCACCTGCCCAGAGATAGCATCACCCACAATGGGCTAGGCCCTCCTCCACCAATCAATAATTAAGAAAATATACTACAAACTTTCCTACAATCCGGTCTTATGGAGGTATTTTCTCAGTTGAGGCTCCCTACTCTCAGATGACAAAAGCTTGTGTCAAGTTGACATAAAAACTAGCCGGTACGACAGGGCTCCAGGTATTCCACATCAGAGGCACACAAAAAGCAACATGGACTATTGTTTTAAATGGTAAGTTTTAGTTTTGTTTTGTTTTTGTTTTTTTTTTCTTTTTTTGGTTTTTCGAGACAGGGTTTCTCTGTGTAGCTTTGTGCCTTTCCTGGGACTCACTTGGTAGCCCAGGCTGGCCTCGAACTCACAGAGATCCGCCTGGCTCTGCCTCCCGAGTGCTGGGATTAAAGGCGTGCGCTGCCGCTGCCGCCGCCGCCGCCACCACCACTCGGCGGTAAGTTTTAGTTTTAAAGAATAATTGCAAAAATACATTTTCACTTTTAAGTTTAACAAACATTCCGAATCAGTTACCAGATCTCTTTATAATAACTGTCCGTAAAAGCTACTCAGGGTCTCGACAGTGGTGTGTGTGTGTTATCTCACCACTAGGAAAAAGAAGACAGGTGGATCCCTGGGGCTTGCTGGTCAGACAGCTTAGCCTATTGACAAGTTGCATGGCATTAGAAACCTGGTCTCAGCTGAGCAGTGGTGGTGAATGCCTTTAATCCCAGCACTCAGGAGACAGAGGCAGGCAGAGTTCTGAGTTCAACGCCAGCCTGGTCTACAAAGTAAGTTCCAGAACATCCAGGAACACACAGAGAATCACTCTTTTTTTTTTTTTTTTTTTTTAAAGATTGATTTATTTATTATGTATACAGCATTCTGTCTGGATATATATGCCTACATGCCAGAAGAGGGCACCAGATCTCATTACAGATGGTTGTGAGACACCATGTGGTTGCTGGGAATTTAATTCAGGACCTCTGGAAGAGCAGCCAGTGCTTTTAACTGCTGAGCCATCTCTCCAGCCTCAAAACCCTCTCTTGAACCACCCCCCCAAAAAAAAGGAAGGAAGGGAAAGGGAAGGAAGAGAAAGAAAGAAAGAAAGAAAGAAAGAAAGAAAGAAAGAAAGAGAGAGAGAGAGAAAAAGCCAGCCCACCCTGTCTCAAGAAACACGTAAACGGCACTGAGGGAGCAGCACCTGTATGTAATGAATCTATTCTCCACACACACACACACACACACACACACACACACACACACACACTCTCTCTCTCTCTCTCTCTCTCTCTCTCTCTCTCTCTCTCTCTCTCTCTCTCACATGTGGGGTAAAATCATCCCATAAAGTGCTTTTTCTTCACCTATGCCTTTTGCAGAGGACCAGAGTCTGATTTCTAGACTGTGTTATCCCCTCAGAATCCATGTGCCCAATAGACGCTGTTTCTCACAACTCCAAGGGATCCAGTACATTCCCGTTCTTCACAGGACCCCTAGTACTAATGTCTCAACAGCCCTGGCCAAGCCTCACCAGAAACTGCATGTAGCTCACTGGCCTCATTGTCCTTTGGTAATCTACCCTTGCTCCAGCCTCCAACCTGTCTCTGTATGATGGTAGACTTACACCACCTCAGCCCTTGCCTCCTGCCCAAACAGCTGGAAGATAATGTCTGTGTGAGTTCCACAGGGCCAAGGACCAGACTTTTCTGCCTAACCTAAGTGCCAGTCACTGGGGATAGGGAGATGCAGGCATGAGGACCTGAGTTCAGACTCCTAACCCAAGGAAAAGTTGGACACAGCAGTGTGTCTGTAACCCCAGTACTAGCAGGAGGATCCCTGGAGCTCATTAGCCAACCTGTCTCAAAAACCAAAGTAGAATGCCAGGAGTGATGGTGCACTCTTTCAATCCCAGCTCTTGGGAAGCAGAGGCAGGTGGATCTCTGTGAGTTCAAGGACAGCCTGGTCTGCATAGGGAGTGCCAACAGCCAGGGCTAAACAGTGAGATCCTGCCTCAAATAAAAACAAAAACAAAAACAAAAAAGGTGAAAAGTGACCGAGGAAGACGCCTGGCCTGGCCTCCAGTTGCAAGCAAACACACACACACACACACACACACCCCAGAATAGTGTCTGCCACATCTAACAGAGCACCTGGCCCACAGCAGATGTCCAGAAATATGTGCCGCAGCAATGAATGAACCCTCTCAGGTTAGTAACCAACACAAAGGATGCTCAGGAAGTGATCAAACTGACAACTTACGCTAGCACAGTCTCCTCCTTGCTCAGCCGAGCCGTAAGGGCACCAAGGGCTTCATGGGATGCCAAGGGAAGGCCAAAGCCACTGAGTGCTGCAACTGCGTGGTAGATCTGGGCAACAGAGGAGTCTTCACTGACTGCTGCCAGAAGCAGATCTTTGGTCTCATTTGAAACAGACACCTAGGAAAGAAATGGCAGACACGGTTAGAACAGGTGAAGGCATACTGACAATAGTGTGTGTGCGTCCCCCAAAGCATGACCACCCAGCACCCCCAAACCAAACGCTCATCAAGTCAACCCCACCTCTGTTGATTGGTTTTTTGTCAACTTAACACAAGCTAGAGTTACTTGGGCAGACTGAACCTCAATTGAGAAAATGCCTCAATAAAACTGGCCTGTGGGCAAGTCTATAGAGCATTTTCTTGATTGAAAATTGATGTGGGAGGGCCCAGACTATTGTAGGTGGTGTCACCTCTAGGCAGGTGGTCCTGAGGTTTATAAGAGAGCAGGCTGAGCAGGCCATGAGGAGCAAGCCAGTAGTATGCAGCAATCCTCCACTGCCTCTTCTTCAGCTCCTGCCCTAGCTTCCTTTGATGATGA
Organism: Peromyscus eremicus; assembly: GCF_949786415.1. Lineage (NCBI taxonomy): Eukaryota > Metazoa > Chordata > Mammalia > Rodentia > Cricetidae > Peromyscus > Peromyscus eremicus. The sequence goes on along the minus strand of NC_081419.1, from coordinate 130,666,399 downwards.
ACTGTGATGTGGAAGTCTAAGCAAAACTCCCTCCCTCCAAGTTCCTTTGGTCGTGGTGTTTTATCACAGCAATAGAAACTCTAACTAAGACAACGTCCCAAAAGATACCAACAAGTTGCTTGTTCAACAGAAAGATCTAGAAATCTGAGGTGAGGGTGCACTGAATACTTTTAAATGTTGAAAGAGAAAGGAAAGAAAATCTCAAGGCCTCCCAGAAGAGATAAGAAGTGTAAGAAAAGCCAGGCGGTGGTGGCACACGCCTTTAATCCCAGCACTCGGGAGGCAGAGCCAGGCGAATCTCTGTGAGTTCGAGGCCAGCCTAGGCTACCAAGTGAGTTCCAGGAGAGGCGCAAAGCTACACAGAGAAACCCTGTCTCGAAAGAAACCCTGTCTCGAAAAACCAAGAAAAAAAAAAAAAGAAGTGTAAGAAAAACTAATCTGTGGTGGTGCATGCCTTTAATCCCAGCACTCAGGAGGCAGAGCCAGGCAGATCTCTGTGAGTTCAAGGCCAGCTTGGTCTAAAGGGCGAGATCCAGGACAGGCACCAAAACTACACAGAGAACCCCTGTCTCAAACCCCCCCCCCCAAAAAAAAGGAAAAGAAAAGAAAAACTAATCTAAAAGCCATTACAGTGAACCCTTAAAGGGAAATATATTTTCTTATAGGAGAAAAATTACGTGGATGAATTCCAACCTACACCAACAATTCCTTATTCTTAAAAATTATATTAATAATCTGACATTATACTCTCTCTAAAAATGCACCTTACTGCTTATAAATAAATAAACAAATAAGTGGAAGGCAGTATATAAACCTGGGCTCACCTCACAGCCTGAGAGCACCTTGCTGGACTGGGCAGCATAGAATAGGGAGTCCACGTTGCTGGGGTCCAGGTTCGACTTGATGAAGGTACAGGCTTTCTAAAGAAGGGAGAAATTCAAAGATAAGTAGTGAAATAACGCAGTAACTGGGAAGGTAAAAGTGCTTAGGGGGATAAATAAAAATCTAAAACTACGGAGGCTTAAAGTGTGAATTATTCTAGATACAACTGTTTTTAAATAGTTATTTTCCACAGGACACTATTACCCCAAATTGCTGACTTTACACAAGGAACAGTGCTGTGGGATGTTCTGTATGGCAAATGTGTTGCTCTGATTGGTCAATAAATAAAACACTGATTGGCCAGTGGCTAGGCAGGAAGTATAGGCGGGGACTAACAGAGAGGAGAAAAGAAAGAACAGGAAGGCGGAAGGAGTCACTGCCAGCCGCCACCAGGACAAGCAGCATGTGAAGATGCCGGTAAGCCATGAGCCACGTGGCAAGGTATAGATTTATGGAAATGGATTAATTTAAGCTATAAAAACAGTTAGCAAGAAGCCTGCCACGGCCACACAGTTTGTAAGCAATATAAGTCTCTGTGTTTACTTGGTTGGGTCTGAGCGGCTATGGGACTGGCGAGTGACAAAGATTTGTCCTGACTGTGGGCCAGGCAGGAAAACTCTAGCTACAGAACAGCAAGTCTGAGATTGGTAGAAACCACTTAAGTGCCCTGCTCTGGCCATGACCTGTGTTGGGTGTCACAGTGCTCTCCCTTTTGATGAGCATAGGCCCTTCACAGACACTATCATTACCTCCAGTAGCAGAAAAGTAACTGGGACGAGAGTAGATGAGTGGCCTGTGGAAGAGGGCAGAGTTAAGAGTGTCCTCTGATGCTAAGTGTCTTGGGTTTTCCAGTGTCGTGTCTCCAAAGCCAAGTCAGACAACCAATCGAAAGTGACTTTAAAGCCTTCCCCTCTTTCACCTGACTTCCTGGCTCAGGCACAAGCATCACTATCCAGCCAACCACCCAGACCAGACACTGGGGAACTGCTGTGGACTATTCCCTTCCCTCCAAGTCTACTTCCTTTCTATTTTCAACCGACACTGACCCCTGGCTTGTCTCTGCCCTAAGGCAGGTCCTTGTCATCCCTCACCTGATTGTTAGTCTTTTTTTAACTGCCTCAATGCATGCGATCTATTCTGTGCACCACGAGACGAAACTCTATGAAATACAAAGCACCCACACTGCATTACTATTAAAGGCATCCATGGTTCCCATCACTCCCAGAAAAGATCCAAAGTTACCAACATAGCACACAATGTCTGAGTGGCACCCCCCACACCCCCTTCTGTGGCAGCTCCATCAGCAGGGCCCACCGCGGGCCCCAGAATCCTACTCTTTTCTCCTGCAAAAGTGGCTGGAATTTTGTTCTGTGCTCATTACTGTGTTGGGTGCAATGTTCTCAGGCAGCTGTCGCTGAGTACTTGTGTCAAGTGCTTTGGGATGTACAGGGCAGAGTGGGGGCTGTGGCCTCTCATGTGATGAGTATCAACAAAGGTTGTATGAGACGGGTGCATCTGAGCAGAGGCGAAGGGAGGATCTCATTGGTAGACAGGAGACAAGGAAAAGGTGCCAGGCAGAAATAGCCAAGGGCGGGAAAATAGTTATACTGCTAAACATTTACTTTAAATGAGCTAGTATAGAACACAGCTATTTCCCAGGCATGGTGGCATATGTCTTTAATCCTAGCACTCGGAAAGCAGAACTAGGCTGCGAGTTTGTGTAGTATGAATCTTAAAAGGTCTTACTACAAACAAACCCAGAGCCAGATATTGGGGTGAATGCTGGAAGATCAGAGAGACAGAACAAGCCACAGCCACCTCACCTGGCCAACTTCTCAGCTGATCCTGTTTCCTCAGACTGGAAGCCTCTGTGTCCTTATCCAAATGGCACTCAGCTGAACTGCTGCTCGAAGCCTAAAAGCTTAGCCAGCCTAGTTCCTGGTTTTCACGCCTTATATACCTTTCTGCTTTCTGCCCTCACTTCTTGGGATTAAAGGCTCACTTCTTGGGATTAAAGGCGTGTGTCACCATGCCTGGCTGTTTCCAATGTGGCCTTGAACTCACAGAAATCCAGAGGGATTCTGCCTCTGGAATGCTAGGATTAAAGGTGTGAGTGCCACCATTTTCTAGCCTCTGTATCTGGTGGCTGTTCTGTTCTCTGACCCCAGATAAGTTTATTAGGGTGCACAATATTTTGGGGAACACAATACTACCACAAGTTTGAGGCCAGCTTGGTCTACATAGTGAATTACAGGACAGCCAGGGCTATGTAGAGAGACTTTGTCTAAAAAACAAAACTACCCTCCTCCCAGGTATTCAAAATTTTATGGCCAATTCAGTTAAAAGTGGGTGCTTCTGGTGCTGGGAGGTGTTGCTAAGAGATAGACTACTTGCCTAGCATGCATAAGACCTGGAATTTGATCCCTAGAAATCACAGAAAAGAAAAAGTAGGAACCTCTGGGGAATGGAATAGGGAGTGGGAGTGGGTGAGTCATGAAACCACCTGTGCCCTTCCCTAACAGCTATGCTACATGATGTCATGTCTCACTGCAGGACTGGGTCACTCAAAAAACAAAACAACTCTTTTAAAAAACCGTTAGGAACAAAACTTAAGTAAGATCCTCAAAAAGGGGCCAGGTGTGGTGGTGCATTCCCTTAATCCCAGCACTCAGAGGCAGAGGCAGGCAGATCTCTGTGGGTTTGAGGCCTGCTTGGTCTACAGAGCAAGTTCTAGGACAGCCAACACTACACAGAGAAACCTTGGATTGAACCACCCCCGCCCCCCAAAAAAAAATCAGGAAAAAAAAAACCAAATATCATTTTTAATGGGCTGGAGAGATGGCTCAGCAGTTAAGAGCACTGGCTACTCTTCCAGAGGTCCCGAGTTCAATTCCCAGCAACCACATAGTGGCTCACAACCATCTGTAACGGGATCAGATGCCCTCTTCTAGTATGGATGAAAACAAAGCATTCATATACATAAAATAAACAACAACAACAACAACAACAAATCTTCAAAACAAACAAGTTTCTGAGTGCAGTTTGAAAGAACCAGAGGGAAGGCAGGGCCGTGATGCTACACATCTTTAATTTCTCCTGCACACTCAGGAGGAAGAGGCAGGCAGATCTCTGTGTGTTTGAGGCCAGCCTGGTCTACAGAGCAAGTTCCATAACAGCCAGGGCTACAAAGAGAAACTCTGTCTCAGAAAACCAAAACCAAATCAAACAAAAGAACCAGAGGGAAAAGGAAAGAAACTAAATACTCCCCCTTGTATAAACTGGGATCTGAAGAAGGAAACTGGTTACTTCATGAAAGCAACATGTCCACACACAGCAAAGACGCTAAGAAGTGCTCTGCTGCCCTCTGGTGCTTTAACAATGAAAAGACAGCACCAGGTCCCCACAGTGGTAAGGTACCTCTTTCCCAGCACTAAAATGCGTCACAGTGTAGGAAGTGCCTCTAGGGGATTTAAATGACCCTTCCATGGACACTTTTACTGTCTTAAGTTCATAGAGAAGCAAAGCAGCTCAACTGAGGTCATTCCTAACTAGGAGAACTGCCTTCAAATCCAGAGGGCCTGGCTGTAACCCCTACCAGAAGAGGCTGCTAAAATGTTCTGTTGTGGAGTAGATTCCTACTCTGATGCTCCCAAGGACAAGCCAAGGGCAAGGGTAAGAATGGTGAGTGGCTCATGATGTCCACAGCATGGCTCTAACAGCAACGGGAGCGGGAAACTTCATAAACATGCTCAGGACCTTCAGTGAGTGCTCCTCTCTCCACGCCAGGGCTCGGGCTGCAGCTAGCTCTACCTGTAGGTGCTCTCCACACACATCCTCGCCTCAGTTCTTTGTGCCCTTTGGTAAAACTCCAAGGGCCCCAACACCATCCTGAGCGAAGAACTTTCTCCTACCTTCCTTCCAGCCCCCCAAACCCAATCAGACACCATGTACTACATGGCTCTTTCCTGGCCACCCTCTCCCTCACTTCCTCCAGCACCAGCTCCCAGCCCCTCTCGTCTCCTCTTAGACCTCACACTGAGCAAGCATATCCTTTGCCACTGAGCCCACTGTTTCCGTACACACTACCTGCCTACCATGCTTCCAATAGCCCTGGCTCTTGCTGCCCTAGACACCAACTCCTAGGCAACACTTCGAGCACTAGTAAGCCCCAGGCTTTGCAGAGGCTGCTCTCCATCATCTCATCAGCACAGTCCTTCTCTCTAATTGACAACCCATAATGCATTCATAAAGTTCAAGTCTTGATTTAAACCAACTCATTCATCCTTGTCTCTCAACCCGCTGCTGGCTTCTCTTCCCACAGTCCCACTTCAGTTCACACCTTCAGTCCTAATCAATGTCTCCTCAAACTCACAACACCAGCAAAGAACATTTTTAGAGGAACGTGCTCAAACTAAATTTCACGTGGAACTCTAAATCATGCCACAGCTCAGAAGGCACGGTGAGTGCCTTACTCCTCCACAAGCCTCAAACACAAATCCGATGATTCACAAATGTTCTGCCCTTGGTAGAAATCTTTCACCCTGCATTCCATCCTCCTAAAATCTGCCATTAGTCTAACAGTCCAACTTCATCAGTTACACTTTACAATACAAAAGCTCTACTAGGTGCCTCTGCTCCACTCCAGGTCCCTCAAGTTGTTGAGGACTCTCTCCTCAGGGACCCCCATACTCTGAGGAAACAGGGTAGCACTGAAGCGTCATTAAAGCACACCACAAACATAGTGTCTGTGCTAGGCATTGTCTGAACTTGCCTAAATAAATTATCACTAGAACAAAAAAAAGGCCTCACTATTAAGAACCATAACTAGAGCTACTCTGTGAAAGGGGCCCTTTGTGGCATAATCTGATTTCACTTTATACTAACAACAATCTAGTGAGGTGGGATACATAATTCCCTTTTCACAGAAAAGGGAAGCAGAATGAAAAGTTTAGGTTAACTGACTGATGCCTGTGAGCTTACTTTCAAGCTAAAATAACTCACTTTGAGGGTTCACGAGACCATGAGGAAAAGTGCATCCTTAACATAGTCACACACAGGAGAAATTTGAATAAGCTGATTCCCTGACAGCAGGGATTAGCAAATGTTTCCTATAAAAGACCAATTAGTCATTATTTCAGGATTTGGGGCTAGACAGCCTAGAAACTACGCAGTACACTGCTAAGGTACAGAAGCAGCAGTAGATGATATGTATATGAACGGTGTGACTATATTTCAATAAACCCTCATTTACAAAAACAAGCTTCAACATGGATGTGACCATGGGAACTAGAGTCTGTCACCCTCTTCACGTTCAGACTCACTGGTAGACACTCACAGTTAACCTCGTCTAGGTCTTGTTTCCTCTTCTGTTACAGGAAATGTTTCTGACAATATAGACACATGAAGATAACTCAAAAGAACATACCAGGTGTACCTGGTACATACAAAATCCTCAATAAGTAACACTGGTTACTGACTCCAGCCTGGGATAGAGTAGATCCTGCCCAAAAGCCAAGAAGTGTGTGCTCATGGTCCATCTCTCCCTCCCTCCCTCCCTCCCTCCCTCCCTCCCTCTCCCTCTCCCTCTCCCTCTCTCTCTCTCTCTCTCTCTCTCTCTCTCTCTCACACACACACACACACACACACACACACACACACCCCTTGACCTATTGGCACAAACGGGACATTTTGAGCCCCCCAGAAAGAACAAGCGCTGACATGAACTAAAAGACACTGGCAGGGACTCCCAGTTCTGGCCAAGACAGAACTGAAGGCATCAACTTGACGCTTCTCCCAATAACTAGAAAACTAGGCAAAATATAGGAAATCGAGACACTGGACAACAGACAGTACACACACTGGTTACTCCTGCCCGTTTTGAAATAGGGCCTCTTTCTGTAGTCCTGGCTGGCCTGGAAATCACTCTGTGGACCAGGCTGACCTGGAACTCAGAGATCTTTCCACCTCTGCTTCCCAACTGCTGGGACTAAAGGTGTGCATCACTTCGCCCACTGACTCTTCAAAAAAAGCAAAAAGCAAGGTAAGAGCATAAACAATAGGCATTTGTGTGGAAACACCTTATCATAAAGGTCTTTCATTATTTGTGATGTAGCAAAACAGCTCAAAGTGGTGGGAGGCCTTGATGGTCAGAGGTTGCAGTCCATCATTGTTTAGCAGCTTTCTCCAAAGCTAGATGACATGGGGGACTCCATCCCAGTAAGACTAACTGTCCTCTACCTGCCCTTCTCTGGAGAATGTCCCTGGGTCCGAAGGACTGACCTTATCTGAAAGCTGTCTCTGAGCCTGGATGACCTAACTTATCTTTAGCATGACCCTTAGCACAGTGTCCTGCTAGAAGCCTTCCCCTGTTGTACATATGTACTAAGAGCTTTGCTATAGGACCCTGGTGTCACATGTGAAGCCTTATGATAGGAGTGTGCCACTTAATGCAAATTAGGGTTTGTCCCCAGCCTTCCCAATCCTACTCCCTATACTCTGGAATAAAGCTGAACTGATTCACCAAAGTCATACCCCGGAGGTCTGTCTCCACCATACCCACAGCCATCCAAACACTGTTCCCCACTTCTGCTTCCTCCACCCTCATGGATCAATGTACATACGACCCCCGAGGAAGACGCAGAGCCACATCAGGGCACACTGTGACAAATCAAGGATGCATGCTATAATGAAAAGTAGCACCAGAGTCAATGAGATAGTGAGCTAGCAAAGGTTTCTGCAGACAAGCCTGACAAACCGAGCCTCATCTCTGTCACCAACAGCCTGCAGGAGCTGGTTTTCTCCCTCCACCATGAGTTCTGAGAGCTGAACTCACTCAGGTCATTAGCTTTGGTAGCAGGTACCTTTACTCACTGAGCCATTTTGCTGCACAAATGGGTGGTTTATAAATCCTAAATGTATGGTAATTTCTTATGAAGTCATAGAAAATGTCTTAGCCTAACTGTCCATGACTTTGTAATGACTACATACCCCCTTAGCTGTTCCTTGTTGTGGAATATTAGTTTAAGATGTGTTACATTTGTTTATGCTGTGGAATATTTGTTTAATGGTACAAAGATGTGTTGCATTCTTTTATGTTGCTTTTGTTTAACTCTGTAAAGCTGTGTTACTTTACCTGTCTAAAACACCTGATGGTCTAATAAAGAGCTGAACAGCCAATACCTAGGCAGGAGAGGGCTAGGCAGGGCTGCCAGGCAGACAAAATAAATACAAGGAGAAGTCTAAGTTCAAGAGAAGAGGGAGGAGCAATAAAGGGAGAAAAGGAGGAGGACACTAGGGGCCAGCCACCTGGCCACACAACCAGTCACAGAGTAAGAAGGAAAGAAAGGGATATAGAATAGAGAAAGGTAAAAGCCCAGAGGCAAGAGGTAGACTGGATAATTTAAGAAAAGCTGTCTAAAAACAAGCCAAGTTAAGGATGGGCATTTATAAGTAAGAGTAAGTCTCTGTGTATTTATTTGCAAGCTGGGGGCCAGGCCTCCAAACAGTAGAATTCATCTAAATTGCCCCACACAATGACTCTTGCTGATCAATGCATGTTGAGTCCTCCACCTTGAGCTCCTTTGAGTTGTTAGCCATGCACCTAGCACTTTCCAAGCACATGTGGGGCTGGGGAGATGGCTCAGTGGTTAAGAAGTACACAAACCAAGTCCATGCTGTATTGAGTAGTTTCACAGATAACAGTTCTAGTAGATTCCAGAGGCTCTGACTCTCTTTCCTCCTTTCCCTTAGAAATACCCAGCTGGGGGCTGGAGAGATGGCTCAGTGGTTAAGAGCACCGACTGCTCTTTCAGAGGTCCTGAGTTCAATTCCCAGCAACCACATAGTGGCTCACAACCACTTGTAATGAGATCTGGCGCCCTCTTCTGGCCTGCAGGGACACATGCAGGCAGAATACTGTATACATAATAAATAAATCTTTAAAAAAAAAAAAAGAAATACCCAGCTGGGGCTGGGAAGATGACTGGGGCTGGAAAGATGGCTCAGCCGTTAAGGCTGCTCTTCCAGAGGTCCTGAGTTTAATTCCCAGCAACCTCATGGTGGCTCACAAACATCTGTAATGGGATCTGATGCTTTCTTCTGGCCTGCAGGCATACATGCATACATGCAGACAGAGTACTCATATCCAAAAAAAAAAAAAAAAAAAAAAAAAAGAAGAAGAAATACTCACCTGGTGGGACATACATTAAGAACTAACCTCAGACTGAAAGAGTATTTGTTGTATTAAATGCAGTAATACTCACACCAGCAAGAGTTTGTTTTAAAGTATACAAGAGGAACATGTGAGGAGATTAAGATTCTCCTAAAGCACTGTAAACAGAAAAAAGGCAGCTTTACCTTGACATCTGACACCTGTGCCCCAAGGCTGTTGAGTCCCACGATGGAGTAGAAGGCAGACTCCAAATTTGTGAAAGGGCGATCCAAAGAGGCTTTCAGTCTTTCCACATCATGCTTGGTGAGGTAGTGGGTAGGTGTCAGAGCCTGGGTGCTGGCTATGATTGTCAGGGCCAACAGGAAGACAGCGCTTGAACCTTTGAGGAAAATGGCTAGTTAAGTACATGCCACATTACTCCTTGTCACAGTATGATGCAGCAAGAACTGGGAGCCTAGCCATGTGGGAATGGGTAGAGAACACAGGTCTAGACTCAAGAGATGGGGAATGATGACCCCCATCTTCAACTATCAGGACAGTCTTTCATGAAAGCTCTAGAAATCTGAAGAACACCAAAACACCATTCCCATTTAAAACTTCTCAGGACAGAACCAATCCTGAATCCTTGTATCTTGTCTCCTTCTCAACCAAACTCATCCCTCGCCCACTCTAACAACTTTCACTTTCCAGCCTGTTCCTCAAGGAGCCATGTTCCTTTCTACCCAACACTCTTTTTAGCTCTGCCTCAACTTCAACTTTGCATGATGTGTCCTTTCAGGTTTTGGCTTAAGTTTCTTCCAGAAGCTTTTCTTGAGTTAGGGCCCAGTACAATGAAGGACCTAGCCTCTGGCCTATATAGGAACCACAGTTAAGTTATTCAGCAACTGCCTCAGCTTCCTCAAGCATAAAGCAGATGACAAGTGTCATGCCTGGGCTCCTTATGAGTTAAAGGAAAAAGCTTTTAGAATAATGATTGGTCTGTAGTGAGCACCAGGTAGAGGATCAGCTGCTTCCATTACTGTGCTTGCTGCTGTAGCCACTCAGTGAAGTCTATACTGTGCCTAAGCTGCATTTTCCACAGTTCAGAGGGTGAGGGAGAGCCGGCGGTGGTGGCGCACACCTTTAATCCCAGCACTCAGGAGGCAGAGGCAGGAAGATCTCTGAGTCTGAGGCCAGCCTGGGCTACAAAGCAAGTACCAGGACTGCCAGGACTACATGGAGAAACCCTGTTTCTCAGGGGGGAAAGACAAAAAACAAAACACTCCCCCCCCCAAAAAAAGCCCCAAACAACAAGAAAGAATATGAGGGCTGATCTCTCTGCTAAACAGTAAGCTCCTAGCCTCTAGGAGCTGGAGGCTAAAGACTATTTCTCATATTTATCTCAGTATTTCCAAGTCTTATAGACAGCCAGGTATGGTATGCCCTGAATAAATGGGAAAAGAAAAAGAAAAACCAGTCCCACCTGTGATCCCCTAGGGACAGGAAGAAACTGCAGGAATGGCATCTGCCTCTCTTTTATTAAAAATAAAGACCAGGGAACATTTGAATGGCCTGTATCATGAAAAAGTGAACCCTCTGTCACCCAAGTTAAAAGCATTAAAAGGCAATTACAAGATTAACATCAGTGGCCCTAACTCCTTTGCCTATAGCTCAAGCTGAATTAGAATCCTTTAAAGACATTACTTTACAAAGAAGAAAACTGAGTAGGTTACAAGTGGCCAGTCCTGGTTGGAGTCAAACCCAGTCAACACTACGGAGTTCATTCACATTCCACTTAAGAAAATTAAATTAAAATGGGGTTGGGGGTGTGAACATATGGAGGACAGAGGAAAACTTGGGAGTCAGTTCTCTCCTCCTACCATGCAGTTCCACCTGAAGATCGAACTCAGTCATCTTAGCAATAAGGCTTAATGACAAGAACTTTAACCTCGGAGTCACCTTGACAGGCCCCTACTTTTTTTTTTTTTACAATGTTGAAAAGATGCATAACTCACAGAGACTCACTCTTCTATGAACAGCAGTTTCATTTAAGTCTTTGTGTGTTTGCTAACCTAAATGTGAAAGCTCTTTAAAAACTTAAAAGCCAGTATGTGTAGAGGCAATGGCTTAGTGTAGAATTCATCCCCTGGGTTTGATGCATAGTACCTCTAAAGTCCCCACCCTAAACTAAAAGAGCAAAGAGCTCCGTGTGCAGTATTCATCAATATATAGTGAATGCTCCTGCGTGCCATGAACTTGTTTCTCTCTCAGTGCTGGGAACTGAACCCAGCTCCTCAGCTCCCTACACCCTATTGGAAAAAAGAAAAAAATTAAGGTTCCTAAGTTACCTGTCCCTGCCCTAAGACACCTGAGACTCACACTTGAGACAGTTTCAATACACATTCTGACGTTAACCACTTTACCAGCAAATCAGTGAAATAGCAAGCTCTGTTCACTGCGTTCCCGAGTTACTTCCTTTCTCTGGGATTCCAACTACTCCTCGGCCGGGGGAATAGAAGATATACACTCAAATAGTGATTTCTAAAAAGATGACACTAAGATTCCACACTACCGTGTCCATTCAAAATCTACCAAGCATCGAATTTTGCTCTGCACTGTTAGAAGCAAGCACAGAATACCATTTAACACAGCTCTTACGAAGCAGGTACCAATCGAGAAACTGAGGAGCAGAGGGGATAAGTCCCTGGCACCTGGTCTCACAATGAGTATGTGGCCAGTTACAAGTCTGCACCTCTAGTATCCCTTCATAGCCTAGGCTTTAGGCTAGGTGAGTCTCCTGTCCCTGTCAGTGAAAAAGAACCTAGAGCCCAAACAAAGTCCAGTGACACGGTCAAAGGCTTTCAGGATGCCAAGGGTGACTCCCAGACAGGCTGCAGGCCGCCGGTCCCACTCAAATGAATGAAGGCGGCCAGGCCCGGGTCCGCGCTACCGCGGTTCGCGCTGGGCCTCGCGGGGACCCGTAGCCACGCGTTGCACGCTCCCCCTCCGCACCAACCCTTCGGGTCGGCAGCACTTCACCAGAACTCGCAGCCCTCCGTCCCACCTACGACCCCGAAAGCTCCCGAGCCCATGCCCATGCCCCTGCCCCGTAGGGGAGGGGAACAGCGCCTGGCCGGCGCCCGTGTGGTCCGCACTAGCCTCCCGCGGGCGACGCCCCGCTCCCCAAGGCGTGTCGGCCGCGGGGCCCCACTGTTGAGCCATGCGCAACGTCTCACCCGGCGGCGCCATTCCTCCGAGCAGGTCCCACCGGAGCCAGAGCAGGCAGACTTCCGCTCTGGGAAGTGGCTCCAAGAGCGCGCCGGAGGGGACGCCAGGGACCCACAGCACACGCCGCCTGCCAGGATGGGCTCCCGGCAAAGGTCAGTCTCGGCGGTCCCGCTGGGCAGGGCCGTTCTCAGCAGCCGCGGTGTGCGGGCTCCAGTCGTGGCGTGCGAACCGCTTCCAGGGTTCCGGCTGGCCAGCCCGCAGTCTCCCCCGCGCCGCGGCCCACTTGGAACCGACCGCCTCTCAACCGTCCTGCTCTGGCCGCCGCCCGGACGCGATTGGACAGGGACTTGGGTTGGGCCTGAGACGGGGCCACCTCTCATTGGCCAGGGCCAGTGACTGGCTGGACGCCCTGTCAATCACGGGGTTCTCCCGCAGCCCGGCCAATTTTAAAGCCAGGAGAAGGGAGGAGAGGCCTATAGTGACATGATTTTAACCCCTTTTGGGAATGATGGTTGAAGGATTACTACCTAGATTATTAATAACTGACTTATGAGTGATTTTTTTTTACCCAGTTTTCAAACCAGTGAGCGGTACAGTAACTCTGAGGACCATTTAAAAAAATATTTTATTCTTTGAGAATTTCATACAATGTATTTTGATCATATTCATTCCCTTCCCCCAACTCCCTACCCACTCAACTTCATGCTCTATTTCTCTGCCTTTCTAAAAAATCAAAAACAAACTAAGCATGGAGCCCTGCCCTGGAGAGTGGTTGATACACCCAGAGTCACTCCATTGAAAAAACTGATTTTCCTTCTCCTACTAGCTATCAGTTATGAATAGCTTTTTGGCTAGGGGCAGGTCTTTTGTGCCCACTTCCCCTACTCTATACTGGGATTTTGTATAGCTTGGGCTTTTGCAGATCTTGTTTATACTCTCACAAATCTCTGTAGGTTCATGTTGCATCTCCCCTGTTGTGTTTGGAAAACACTGTTTCCTTGAAGCCATTCACCACGTCTGGCTCTTACAATCTTTCTATTCCTCTTCCACGTAGATCCCTGAGCCTTGAGGTGAGAAGTATGATATAGACATCCCATTTAGGGCTGAGATTTCCAAAGTCTCTTATTCTCTGTATGTCGATCAGTTGTAGGTTTCTCTGTTGATTGCTGTCTACTGCAAGAAGAAGCTTCTCTGGTGAGGATTGAGGGATACCCTGATCTGCAAATTTAACAGACTCAAAATGGAAGCCGAAACTAATATGTAGCTCCAATTACTGAGCATTTATAATACAGTTGGAAAGAGTACTAAGCATTCTACATACATGATTTCATTTACTTTTTTGTCATTATTTTGTCAAGTGTGTAGTGGTACTATTAGCTCTTTAAAAGGAAGGAAATATTTCAGCTCAGGCATTCTGACTACAGTCTGCTTTTAACTACTGTGAGCATGTAGAGTATAGGAATGCTTCTTATCATTAGTATTGCCCCAAGTATTAGTCAGCTGTGTAGGAGAGAGTCAGTTCTGTGTCTAGTGAGTGTCACTCCTCCATAGAGTAGTCATTAGCCTTATGCAGCTATTTCACTTTGAACTTAATTAAATTAAGTAAAATTTAAACTTTGGCTCCTCAGTTGTACTGGCTGTGTTTCACATGCTCACTAGCTCAGCCAGGGTAGCTGCATTGTACTGGGCAATGTGACAGATATTTTCAATATCCCAGACAGTAATATTGAGTGTGCCTGTAAAGCCTATGCTTACTTACCAGGCCAAGGTTACCTGATATAGCTGGTCCAGGAATTAAACCACGCTTGGGTTGGAGGGGCCACAGCAAGACTGAGACTGTGATAATCTTATTGAGAGCAAAAAGACTTTTTATACCTTTATCAGAAACAATATAATGGCGATTACCAGGATCAATACTAGGGTAGTTGTCAGGAGACAGTGACATTTGCAAGCTACACGGGGTACACAAGATTGATGTCTAAGACCAATTGTCCTGTCAAGCTCTCATGCTTCCTTGACTTCTAAGGCAACATGAAGAGAAACACAAAGCTGCCTGAATGTTTCACTGCCTGAAGGAGTCCCTTGATTTCTCTGGAATTGAAGGCACACAATGCCCAGGAGCCACAGACTCTAACCTGAAAAACCTATGACACATGCCTCTCAAGGCCAGGCCAACTCCATGGTTTCCTGTAAGTGCTGAACTAGAATACACTTAAAGAACTCTACCAATTCAGTAATAAGACAAGCCAGTGATGTACTAGAGGAAGAGCCAGCTGTTAAGTTTTCAATAATTTTGCAAATTGGGTAAATACAGTTATTTAGAACATTAAATTATATAACCATAAAGTAAAAGAAAATATGCTGAAAAATAAATCTTTTCATTTCCTGCTTTTATTACATTTACCATTGTCTGAACATTTGTGATTGCCTATATACATGTAATACCTCATTAATAGAATGTGATAAGATAGTATAAATATCACTGCACAGATTGTTTCCAAGGGAAACATTGATTTTGGCTATGATTTTGGAGTATTTACACCATAAAATTGGCATATGTGGCAAAGGAGAACTTGATTTATTGATTTGTTGATTATCCAAACCTAATGATAGAAAAAAGGTTATTAGAGATTAAATTTTAAAATGTCTCACATCTGATATGGTGGCACACACCTGTGATCCCAGCATTTGAGAAACAGAGGCAGGAGGATATGAAGTACAAGGTTACCCTCAGCCACATCATGAGTTTGCTGCCACCCATGCCTACCACACACACAAAGTGTTATGTCTGCAAAATTTACATTGTCGATGGTTTGACCATGTCTTTGTTGTTGTAGTTATGTCTTACATATTGATGTAAATGAAAAGAGCCATCAGTGGTCACTTAAGAATTATACTTAGGTCTGGGCTCAGTGGTAGAACACTTGCCTAAAATGCATAGTATCCTGGGTTAGATCCTTAGCACTGAAGAAAATGAAAACACATAAACAAGAAAAAAATTGGACTACATTTGGAGAATCTGTTATTAAAACATATACCAACAGCCGGGTATGATAGCACATGCCTTTAGTCTCAGCACTTGGGAGGCAGAGGCAGAAGGATCCATGTGAGTTTGAGGCCATCCTGGTCTACATAATAAGTTCCAGGAAAGCCAGGGCTACATAGTGAGACCCAGTCTCAGAAAACAAACAAACAAACAAACAAACAAAATAACATATACCAACAACCAACTGCAAAGAGCCTGGTAAAAACATGGACAATAAAATTGTAATATGTAAGATATCGTCCATATAATGGTAAATTATAATTGAGGAAACTGTTTACAAATTTTTTCCAATGGCTATTGTACAAAATATTGACAGAAGGTGGGGGCTGTTTAACATCCCTTGTGGGAGAACTTTCCAATGATTCCTTTTAACAGGCTGGGAATTGTTATAAGTAGGCACTGTGAAGGCAAAATTTTCTCTAACCTGTTCTTGTAAAAAATCTAGTAAAAAATCAGCCTTTTAAATCAATCACTATAAAAGACCATCCTTTAGGTAATAGAGAAGGCAAGCGAATTCCAGGCTGTAAGGAGCCCATGGGCTGAATTACTTTATTTATGGCTCTCAAATCTGTTAACATTCTCTATTTTCCAGATTTTTTAAAAATTTTTGTTTTGTTTTGTTTTTTGAGACAGGGTTTCTCTGTGTCACTTTGCACCTTTCCTGGAACTCACTCTGTAGCCCAGGTTGGCCTCGAACTCACAGAGATCCACCTGCCTCAGCCTCCTGAGTGCTGGGATTAAAGTCATGTGCCACCACCACCCGGCCCAGATTTCTTTTTAATGACAAATATAGGAGAATTCCTAGCACTGGTCAATTCTTCAATATGTTGAGCATTTAGCTACTCTGTACCAGCTGTTCTAATGCCTGTCATTTTTCTGATGTTAAAGGCCATTCATTGTTTCACCTAGGTAAATGGTTTGTCAGTCAGCCACTTTAAAGGTAGTGCTGTTAGTACCCTTGTAAGATTACCAGCTATTGTGTTCTGTTTATGTACAACGTGAAGTGTCTGTGGCTGCTCTTCAGAATACCGTCTAATATTTCTCTCAGTAGCATTCTCTACAGTTTGTTTTTGAGATTGGAGGAATGTTGATCTGTGTTTTCCATTGCTGTAATAAATCACATCCTGTAAGCGGAATGTTTCTCTCTCGCTTGTTCCCAAATACCCAGCAGCTGCTTCCCAAATAGTTGACTCAGAGGCTTAATATTACTTATAAATGCTCAGCTGGTAGCTCAAGCTTATTATTAACTAGCTCTTACACTTAAATTAACCCATTATTCTTATCTATGTTTAGCCACGTGGCTTGGTACCTTTTCTCAAAATGGTATTTTCATCTTGCTTCCTCTGTGCCTGTTGGCAACTCCTGACTCTGCCCTTCCTCTTCCTAGAATTCTCCTAGTCTGTTCATACCACCCATACTTCCTGCCTGGCTACTGGCCAATCAGCATTTTATTAAACCAATTCAAGTGACAAATCTTTACAGTGTACAAGAGCATTATCTGACAGCAACACGCCCATAAATTCATTGTTATGTTTAGCCACATATGGTTTTAATTTTTGTATCTGTCCTTCTGGCCCTATGCATTTGACCCATCTGGAACTTTGTTTTACCTGAGCTAAAGTTCCAATCCCAAGAAGTTGAACATTTACCTCCTAAAGAGTCTAATCTGGATGCCAAGATTTTGGTGAAATTATGGTTACATCTTCCCCTATGTCAACCAAACCTTCAATTACAATGCTTTTTTGTTTGTTTGTTTGTTTGTTTGTTTTGTTTTGTTTTGAGACAGGGTTTCTCTGTGTAGCTTTGCGTCTTTCCTGGAACTCGCTTTGTAGACCAGGCTGGCCTCGAACTCACAGAGATCCGCCTGCCTCTGCCTCCCGAGTGCTGGGATTAAAGGCGTGCGCCACCACCGCCTGGCCAATTACAATGCTTTAAGCTTAGGTCTTTGGTCATTTATAGAAGTTGGCCAAAATATTTGTTTTATGGTCTCTCCTGAAATTTTTGTCTTACGTACTGAAGCTGTGCACCATTAGGTCCTTTAATTGCTCAGTGGAGGAGTTCCCCCCATCGTGACAGGGAATGATTGAACTAAATTTGACATGGGAGTTTGTGAGAGGCCCCTGGTTGATCTGCATTCATTAGTCCAAAGAGGGCCTTTGCCACACCTTCTGCATATTCCAGAAGGCTGGGGCCTTCTGGTTGGATTATTTCTAGAAAAAAATAAATAAAAATAAATAAATAAATAAATAAATAAATAAATAAATAAATAAATAAATAAATAAGTAAATAAATTGAAAAAAAAAAAAGACATTGTTTCTAGGAATACCTTGTCTACAATCCTTTGTAGATGACTTTGTTTAACACAATTAAATCTGACATTTTGATTTTTCTTAAAGTTTTTGGAAATCTCCTCTCCTATCCAAGTATCATCATGAGTATGAGATTCAGTATCATTTGTATTTCAGATCCATTCATCTGTGGATTCTGATCTCACATTTAAAGGCCTGATTATCCTTTTGCATTGTGAATTAGCATTTTCAAAAGCTAAGGATTCAATTAATATTTGTCTAACTTCTGGATCTGTTATCATTCTATTCACAGTTGAAGTCAATCTTTGTAAAAAAAAATCAGTGAAGGCTTCTTTTGGGCCCTGTATAATTTTAGTAATAACTCAGACCTCTTTCCAGCCTCTTCAACCCTGTCCTAAGCATTCAAAGCTGCTATATGGCATAGAGCCATATATGTTCATAGAGCCAAGGTATGTTCATCATATATAGACTGTCATCATATATAGCATAATTGCCTTCTCCGAGAAATTGATCTTGGGAAATTTTAATACCTCTACTCCTACTTCATTGTTTGATGATCCTAGCCTCATCTTTCCACCAAGTCTTCAATGTAACTGAGGACCAGCTTCTAATATTGCTGTAATCAAATATTTCTAAACTTTTGGAATAGTTCTGTTACTAGTTGCCCATGAGTTTAACATCTGTCTTACAAAAGGTGAATGCATACCATATAATACTATTGCTTCCTTAAATCTCCTCAAGTCTAACATTTTGATAGGATTCCAGTCATAGGCTCTTCCATAGCCTTGGGGATACCTGTCATTTGGTGGTTGTTCCTATATGGTGATTGGTTAGATTAAAGTTGGTTTTCTGATAACTTGGGCTGTTTCTCTTCAATTTCATTATGTAATGGTGAGGTAGGATCTGCTCTAAATTCCTCTGTCTGTGTCTGAATATTTTTATTAGTAAGTTTTCCCAAAGCTTGTATCTTATCAGTCATATTTTTATTATTTTCATTGGTAAGTATTTTTAAAGCTTGTATATTTTCAGTAGTAACGTTTTTTAAGGCTTGTATCTTATGAATAGTAAGTTTTTCTAAGGTTTGTATTTTATCAGTCAATTTCTGAGATTTGGTACAGTTATCAAACTATTTTTTTAAGGATAAAGTATGAATTACCAAACTGATAATAATTATGACCGATACTAAGTTGATCCCAGTTAAATTGTTTATCCCTTTGTTTATCTTTTTATTTGCATCCCATGCATGGTAGCAGTAAATAAGGTCCTAATTCCCTACATTGTGGTATGTCCAATTTTTAACATGGGGAAGATTTTAATATTGTCCTTCCCCTCTTCTCTTTCTCTCTTTTTTAAAAATTTATTTATTTATATTTAACTAATTGATTGATTGATTAATTAAATGGCCTAGTTCACCGTTTAAAAATTCCTGCCGGGCGGTGGTGGCGCACGCCTTTAATCCCAGCACTCAGGAGGCAGAGCCAGGCGGATCTCTGTGAGTTCGAGGCCAGCCTGGGCTACTAAGTGAGTTCCAGGAAAGGCGCAAAACTACACAGAGAAACCCTGTCTCGAAAAACAAAAACAAAAAATAAATAAATAAATAAATAAATTCCTAAATGTCTTACCTGCTCTGACTCCAATGCTAGAAGGATGGTGTTGTGCAAAGGTAATCAGATGTAGTGACAACATTCAACCAGCAGGTGGAGCAGGTACAGCACCAAGGCAGCTCAAGCTCAGCCCGCTAGGAGCCAATGCATAAGGCTGCTGGACTAGCTTCTGTTCTGGAGCTTGTGTACTCTTTGAGCAGAACTGACCTGGGAGAGTAGCAGCAGACACATGGATGAACTGTGAGGAGCCGGGGATTTGTGCCTGGGAGGGCAGCAACGGAAAACCCCTGAACGCAGGAAAGCATGCTAGAAGGAGCTGGGGGAAGAGCCACTGCGGTTGCCCTGATTGACATGGTGGAATCACGCTGCCTTTGCGTGGTTTAATAATGCCCTGCGTGGGCCTCCGATAAAGCGATTTCTTTTACCGTTTATAATAAATAAAACTTGGGGACAAATATTAAAGAAAAAACCTGAGGTAATCGCAAACGACCAGGATTCGCGTCCCAGCTCAAAAAGACCAGGCAACCTTCTAGTCCCGCCTAATCTTCAGTATGGGGTGGGGTGGGGTGGGGTGGATTACTTTCTCTTGTCTGAGTCCACCGGGTAACTCCATGATCAGTTCCAGCCAGGTAAATGTGAACCCCCGCCTCCCGAACCGAGGCCTGACCCTATTGAACATCAGACCACAGACAAAATTCCCTCAACAGGGTTTTACTTTATTTACAACATCACGAACTGTTTTAGGTCCAGCAAAATGGCTCGTTGGGAAAAGGCACTTGCCACTGATGCTGATCATCTGAGTTTGATCCCTGTAACCCACATTGTGGGAAGGGAGAACTAACTCCCCCAATTTGTCTCCGGACCCCTACAAACACACACACCTTAGCACACAGTCACCTACACATACACATATACAAAATAAATGAATATAATTTTGAAAAGCATATTAGTTTTTTATATTTCTTATCATTTACCTGGAAGTTATAGAATACTTTTTCAAATGACTTTTTTTTTTGTTGTTTGTTTGTTTGTTTTTCAAGACAGAGTTTCTCTGTGTTACAGCTCTGGCTATCCTGGAACTCATTTTGTAGACCAGGCTGGCCTTGAACTCACTGAGATCCACTTGCCTCTGCCTCCCCAGTGCCAAATGACTTTTTTTACTTAATTTCTTATTTTAAAGAACTGGAAGCTTTCTATGTAGCCCAGGCTGGCCTCAAACTCCTGTCTTAGATTCTCAAGTGTTGGGACTACAGATGTCAGCCACCTTGTTGGCACCTTTGAGCATGGTGAGTGTTGTTATGTGTAGCTGGAGCTGGGCATTGTATTGCTGTATAGTTCTTCACTGTATGACCATACCACAGTTTATCTGCTCTAGTGACCAGCCATCAGCTGCCTCAGGGGCTTGATTTTTATTTTTATTTTTTTTTATACCACAGTGACCACTTCTGTAGAGATCTTTATATAATTTCCTGAACACATGTGTGAGTTCTACCAGAATATATTCCAAAGTGTAGAATAGTCATAGAGAATATGCACTACTTTACTGAATAATGATTAATAGTTGCCAAAGTAGTTGTTCCAAATTATACTTCCAAGTGCAATTTATGGGATTTTTTTTTTTGCTCCGTGTCTTTGTTAACATTTTTTTTAAAAGATTTATTTTTGTGTATACAGTGTTCTGCCTTCATGTATGCTTGTAGACCAGAAGATGGCGCCAGATCTCACTATGGATGGTTGTGAGCCACCATGTGGTTGCTGGGAATTGAACTCAGGACCTCTAGAAGAGTAACCAGTGCTCTTCACCGCTGAGCCATCTCTCCAAGCCCCTTTGTTAACATTTTTGTTTTGTTTTGTTTTTGAGACAGGGTTTCTCTGTGTAGCTCTGACTGTCCTGCAACTCACTTTGTAGACCAGGCTGGCCTTGAACTTACAGAGAGATTCACCTGCCTCTTCCTCCCTAGTGCTGGGATTAAAGGTGTGTGCCACCATGACTTGACTTCTTTTGTCAATATTTAATATCTATACCAATATTAAAATTTTAAGCAATATGGACAGCTTAGAAATGGAAATTTTCTCTAAAAAATTCCACTCCATTTTACAGTATTTGTATGTGTGTTTATGGTATATA
This sequence comes from Peromyscus eremicus, assembly GCF_949786415.1. Lineage (NCBI taxonomy): Eukaryota > Metazoa > Chordata > Mammalia > Rodentia > Cricetidae > Peromyscus > Peromyscus eremicus. The sequence goes on along the minus strand of NC_081419.1, from coordinate 130,645,053 downwards.
TGCATATACACATCACTTTTTTTTTTTTTTTTTTCGAGACAGGGTTTCTCTGTGTAGCTTTGCGCCTGTCCTGGAACTCACTTGGTAGCCCAGGCTGGCCTCGAACTCACAGAGATCCGCCTGGCTCTGCCTCCCGAGTGCTGGGATTAAAGGCGTGTGCCACCACCGCCCGGCCTTATTTTAATAAAAATTGGATCACATTATACCACTGTTCAGCAACCTCCTTGTTTTGTCTTTTCTGTTCTATTTTGTTTGAGATGATGGGTTCTCACTTTGTAGCCCAAACCAGCCTAGAACTCATGGCAATCCTCCTGTTTCATCCTCCAGAGTGCTGGGATTACAGGCATGAGCCAGCACATCTGTTAGCAACTTTCTTTTTCATTAATTAACCTATGTTTATAGGTTAATTCAATAGATGTCATTCTGTGTAGTCATTCACTAAGCTTATACTACCGTGTGCGGGTCACTGTTCTATTCTGATGGAGTATATCCATAGTAGCCTGTCAGCAGGGAGCCTATATTTTAGCAGAAGAAATGATTAAACATTGAACATTGTGAATAACTGAATTAGAAGTGTGGTTGGTAGAGTGCCTACCTAGAGTATGCTAGGCTCTGGCTCAATCCCTAACACTGCAAAAATATGTAAATTAACAAACTAAGCAATTAAGTAGGGTGTGGTATAGCCCTGGGGTAGAGCTTAGAATGTGTGAAGCCCAGGTTCTTTCCCCAGCATGAATAAATCAATAACTGGATGCTATACTGGAAGGTATTATGGGCTGCAGAATAAAAAAGACATATCAAGCAAGGATAAAGGAGGTTGAGGCCTGTTGTAGAGGGATCGTCCTACTGCAGTCTGTTTTCATTCATCCATCTATCCATCACTCTCACAAGAGTGACATTATTCTAGGTGCTCTGGATGCATTGTGGACAAGATGTCTGATAGACATACAGCATATGAACAAATACTGTGAAAGAAAAGTATCTGGCTAGAGTGGGGAGAGGCTACGCAATCTAAATTGATGATCAGGAAATACTTTTCTGAGAAGGGGACACATGGGCATTCAACAGAATGCTATGACAGAAGCACTTCTGAAAACTAATTCTTTGAATCCCCTCTTTCACTCCTAGGGTCGGTGGTACAGGAGTAGTGATCCCTTATGCTTCTGACAGTGACTCTGGAAGTGTAGATCTACAGCTGAGCAACTTAGAAGACATTCAAAAAGATGTAACTAATGTTGAATTTACAGGTGAAAAGGGGAAAGGAGATTTTTTTTTTTTTTTTGAGTGGGGAGAAGGATTTTGGCCGTTTTCTGTACAGAGTTGGACCCAAGATTTCATACATGCTAGGCAAATGCTCTACCACCAAGCTACACCCTAGACCTCTCTTTTAAAGTACAGCCAACAGCATGTGTTGTTCTTGCAGAGCACCCACTTCAAGTCCCAGCGTCCACATGGTAGTTTATACCATCTGCTACTCCAGTTCCAGGGATCCAGTGCCCTCTTCTGACCTCTGTAGACACTGCATGCACATGGTGCACAGGTATACATGCAGACAAGCATGCATACACATAGAATAAAAATAAAGAAGTCCAGACAAAAGAGTGGTTGAATAATTGCTGGGTGAGCAGCCCTCAGCTAGATTTTGATGGTTAATTTGGTTCATGATGTTAAAACCTTGAAACAAGATTGGCTTACTAGTATTGGTCTAGACATATAGGAAGCTAAACTCAATCCCGAGAGACGCTGCTGCAGGCTGCAGCACACTGGAGTGCTGGGGGATTCTGAGAAAGGAAAGGCCAGTGTGGTAGGGGTGGGGGCTGAGGGTGTCTTCATGTTGACGGTAGGATGTAAATTGGCCCGCAAAATAGTTATCCTCATGTACTCAGGAAACAGGAGTTGAGTGCAGTATGAGATGCTGAGTCTACAACAGTAACCGTAACCAACCGCAGGGTCCTTGCCATCTATGGCTGGCCAGTGCAGAAAAGAGACCTTCCAAAATAGACAGTAACTAAAATAGTTGTGAGGTATAGTAAGCTCTGTGGAAGAATTAAACAAGAGGCTGAGACAACAAGTAGGAGAGATGAGAACCTTACTTTAAATGGTGGTTGTCAGCAAACAGTTTGGGGAAGCCTCATAAGGACAACCCTTGGGAGAAGTGGGGGGAAGAATAACCTAGAGAGATGGAAATGGAGCTCGAATTCAAGAGCCAGGAAAGACCTACTGTGCCTGGGGAATCTATTCACTCATTCATGTGCTCAGCAGATACCAGTGCCCTGCTGTGCCCGAACATGATCAAACTCCTGGAGACACAGCAGCAAACAGAACATGCACCAAGGACTTATAGACATACAGCTGGAATTAAGTATAATCCATGTGATGGGTGTGCAGGTCAGAGTATTTGATATCCCAAAGTTTATTACTGGCCAGGAGGCTTTTGGGAGCTGAGACCTGAAAAAGAGTAGGAATCAGCAAGGCAGGGAGAGGTAACTATGGGAAGGAAGGGGAAATGTAGGCAGAGTAAACAACCTGTGCCAAGACCAGAGGCAAATGAGGATGTGGCTCTAATTAAATTGTAATTAGTAGATGACAAGAGGTGGAAGAGGTTCCCAGCTGTGGCACTCAGGAGCCCAAAGAGAATACAAAAGTAGGGTTGCAATCCTCGGAGGGTCCATTCAGTCTCTTCAATTGAGCTTTCTGTCTTTTCTGACTCCTGACAGGAGGGCAACTCTTGGTGCTCTTGTACCAACTCTTTGAACTGCGTTTTTAAACTATTTATGGTTGAGTCTAGACCCCTAGGACTTTCAGTTATTTGTGAAATGCTGATTCTTTGTTCTATAAGGCCATCTATTTTATCATTAAACTTGTTCTCTGACAAGATCAGGTTTAGACAGCTTAGGACAAACTTCTGTACCGCCTCATCAATGTATGAGAGAGAGAGAGAGAGAGAGAGAGAGAGAGAGAGAGAGAGAGAGAGAGCAGCTTCTCTTGATACCTGTGTAGTTTTTTGTTTTGTTTTTGTTTTGTTTTTGTTTTGTTTTTGTGGTACAGTTGTTGGAAAAGTCTAGGATTTCAGCTCCCGCCTGACATATACCAGAAGCAGCCACTGCCCCTGTCCCTTTCAAGTTGAAAGTTGAAAGTAAGCATTTAATGTTAGTTTCACTCATTTGCTACTCTGAATTAAGAAGGAAAGATTTTTAGAAATTATCTTCCTGACAAAATCTGTGGGATAGTTGTTACCTAAAAACATGCTGGTCACAAAACTTCAACCATTTATCACATTCCGACTATTGGAGAAGGTTCTAGGAGCATGATCAGTAGTCAGCAGAGGCCTCCAGACTGGAGATTTTAAAGGTTATCCTCTTCACCATTTGTTACCGCCCAGGCCTAAAGGGCCTTGTGGCTGGAAGGCTCTAAGAACACTGATTTTGCCACTGAGAAAAAGGGGAAAGTTGGAGGGATGAGGTCTTGGGCAAACAGGCAGAGGAAGCTGTGTGCCCTAAACCGGTGCTTTACAACAATGACCATCGTCACTTTACGCCACAGAGGTGTCACCTGTGTCTTTCTTTTGGTATTAGATTCGGACATCTCTGACATCCCTGAACTCACTCAGGAGTCCCTTCCAGACAACCTCAGACCCCTCAATCTCCAGCCACCCCTCAATGAGGCCAGTGTTGAGAGGCTGGTCCAGTCCATACAGGAGGTTTTACGTGGTGAGCTAAAGGTAGGCATGGCAGTCTTCATGAGCAATCCAATGTATTCCTTCTAATAAAAAATATTCTCAGCCGGGCGGTGGTGGCGCACGCCTCTAATCCCAGCACTTGGGAGGCAGAGGTAGGTGGATCTTTGTAAGTTCGAGGCCAGCCTGGTCTACAGAGCGAGATCCAGGAAAGGCGTAAAGCTACACAGAGAAACCCTGTCTCGAAAAAACAAAAAAAAAAACAAAAAAAAAAACAAAACAACTCAACAAAACTCATCATTATATACCTGAATATTTTATTGATTATAAAATATATTTATCCTTGTAATTTTTATATTTATAAATTATTAAATTTATATATTTATATTTATAATAAATAAATATTAAAGCTTTAATAAAAGTCAAAGGTTAATCTTCTCTCACCTCACTCTCTTTACATAACCACTGTTAGGATTTTCTGTCCCTGCAAATGAATATAATTACAGGAAAAACAGCCCACACATGTTTTAGGTGAATGACTATAAATCTGTACTGTCCTGTGTACTGGGTATGTGGTGTTCCATTGTTGAGTTGAACCAGTCATACATCCTGTGGCACCTCTGAGGAAGTTACCTTTGAGCTCAGATCTGAGGGATAAAAGGAAAAGTTAGAATTGGGGAAATGGAGTACTATAGAAGTAGTAAAAACAAAACAAAACCCAGCGTGCTTAAGGAACTCAAGCCTCACACATTTAAACCATGGTGATAAAGCGGGGCACAGAAATATAAGGTAGATAAAGACATCGCCAGGGGCAGACAGTGCTTGACCTTGGAAACTGGAGTAAGACTGCCTAGGATCTCTGTGTAGTCCTGGCTGTCCTGTAATTCCAGCTCTTGGGGCAAGTGGAGGCCATAAAATCAGTCCTTGCTCTCCAGGAAATGTGTATGAGTTTACACCATCTGTAACCAGGGGAAAAACTGGAAGAAATGTTCCTGTAGACTGCATTCTCCTCTTTATGCTTTATTTCAAAAGTTTCTATAGTAAGTAGATATTGCTTCTCTGGTCAGAAAAACAGAACGTCAGTATGAGAAGATTTTATTCAAATCAGAACTTGCATTTTTAAAGGAAGCCGTAAGAACTTGAAGTGGTGACTCTGAGGGCATCCCAAGAACTAACTAGCAGTAGCAGAGTCAGGGTGGCCTTTGGGAATCTTAATCTGGCAGCATGATGGAGGGTAGGTGGACAGTGTGGTGAAGCCTGAAGGTGGGGAGAGCCCAGAGCACTTAGTGCTGCCTCGGAGGGCGTGATGTGGTCCCAGCCAAGGCAGTGGATAAGGCAGCTCGTTGGGTTTCTGTACTCTGCACTACTTGTAGTTAGAGACTGGTCCTGGATTGAGTAAGATGCCATGTGTTTAAAAACATTCCAAGGAACTTTGCAAAAGCATTATACATTTATCAAATGAGATGATATGTAATTGTATTTTTTATCTTTTTCCCCACAAATTCAGGGTGAACCTGAAAAGTTGAAGTTCCTAAGATCTTTGTCTTCTTTGAGCCAAACCTTAGCTTATGACGAAAGCACAGAGTCCTTTATCCACCGTCACATGGCAGAGATAGTGCATGTCCTAAGTGTAAGTACTGTGGGTTTGGCAGAGGTCACTGTGGTGCTGCAACTCCTGACTTGGCCCATGGAGTTTCACCCATGCTAACCACTCTGAGACACCTCTCAAATGTAATCACCTTGGAAATCATTTAAAAAAGAAATGAAAGAAGGAGAGAGAGAGAGAGAGAGAGAGAGAGAGAGAGAGAGAGAGAGAGAGAGAGAGAGAGAGGAATTGCATTTAAATTTTTTAGCAATTGGAATATTTAGGCAGCAGTTTGGGGCAAAGTGTCAAGTGCTTGGGTTCAAGTGTCAGCTCTGCCTCTATAGCTGTGTGACTTCAGAAAGTATTTAACTTATGAATGCCTCAGTTATAGTGTTATTTTCACTATTGCATTTTTTTCCTTTGTCTTACTCCAGCTATATCCTGCCAAAGTTCATCCATTCATAAAATATCTTATTAAGTACCTGCCAGTTCTAGCCATTGACACTGAGTCCACAAAGGCAAAAAAGACCTAATCCCTGCTCCTTGGCCTAGCAAGCTATAGTCAGTTGTGGGACTCTGACAAAAGTTTAAATGAGTATATGGGGGATAGAGGGATGCATGGTCCATGTCAAAGGATCCAGGAAAACTGCAGAGGACTGATGCATTTACTGACACATCTTACTTCCTGGTGCTGTAGTCTCCTGTCTGTGACAGGTTCCCTACATTTTCTCCAAACCTCTGAACTTCTGATTCTGACCTTGCTTATATAGTCCCAGAATATGAGCGATTTCCCTCAAGCCTCAGATCTGTAGGGCTTGTTAAGCTGATGGTTAACTTCTAAGAATGAAGGCTAACAGCTAAGAGTGTTGCCAGGAGACAGTTAAAGGGTCTGCTAGCAACTTTAACCCTTTTCCTCTAAGAGTTTACAGTCACTCAGAAACGACCATGCTTTGAAAAGCAAGTAGATTGAGAACTTTTCCAAATAATGCATCAAGAGAACAGATTGAGAGAATGCAGATTTATGAATCACTGCAGCTTTCTAGTTGGCTATGGGCAGCCGTAGGACCGAGACAACATGAATTACTTTCCAAGTTCGGCTTGTACCAGGATTTACAGCAGTTGATTGCCATGCATTTCAACCAGCCAACCTGGAAAATCCACAAATGCAAATCTCAGACAGCAGAAGCCCATTCTCTACAAGTGGATTCAGCCTGTAGTAACAGGCCCAAGCCTGCTATCTATCAAAATATGGGCTGACAAGAACTCTGTCTACAAAAGTTAAGGGTAGCTAGTATCCAGGAGAGAATTGCATGGGTCGTTGAATCTACTTTGTCACCACAGCCATGTGTACAAGGGTTGGAAAAGCATTCTTCCGACACCAAGAGAACAGGTGCCCAGCAGACGAAGCAGTTCTGCCACAACTCCTGAGGAGGAAATGGTTGGAGTTGTTGCAGAGAAAGAACTTGAAGGCATCAGTTAACTTTTCTTGACCCACCTTAATGCATGGCTGTATAACTCAGGGTTTCTATTGCTGTGATAAAACACTATAACCAAAAGCAACTTGGGGAGGAAAGGGTTTATTTCACTTATACCTCCAGATAACTTGCAGCAACAGTTGTTGCTGGGGTAACCAGTGAGTACTTAGTTAAGAACCATTAGGTAAAGGATAGATAAACATGTCTCCTGGAGGCCATAACTGGGGGTCCACAGGGCTGGGGACACAAGAATCTGGAGACACAAGTTACTATAGTTATGGGAATTGTAGCTAGAGTTTTCCTGTCTGGCCCACAGTCAGGACAAATCTCTCTCACCCGCCAGTCCCACAGCCACTCAGACCCAAACAAATAAACACAGAGACTTATATTGCTTACAAACTGTATGGCCGTGGCAGGCTTTTTGCTAACTGTTCTTATATCTTAAATTAATCCATTTCTATAAATCTATACCTTGCCACGTGGCTTGTGGCTTACCGGTACTTTACATCTTCCTTGTCATGATGGCGGCTGGCAGTGTCTCCTCACCCAGCTTCCTGTTCTCTCAATTCTCCTCTCTGTTAGTCCCGCCTATACTTCCTGCCTGGCCACTGGCCAATCAGTGATTTATTTATTGACCAATCAGGAACACATTTGACATACAGACCATCCCACAGCAGGGAATTGTCACAGATCAACCAGAATAGAGGAGCTTTATAAACTGGCTTGGCTCTGGCAGAGTTCCCCCATCACTCTGCAGGGTTTCCAGCACAGCTCTCCTGCCAGTTGGAAAGTTGTTCCTTTTTCAGGACAAACCATCAGGATATTAGCTATTTTTTTGTTTCCTTTCTGTGGCTGTGGCAAATAACCTGATCAAAAGCAACGTGGGGAAGAAAGGGTTTGTTTGGCTTCAATCCCAGGCTACAGTTCATCATGGAAGGGAGTCAGGGCAGGAACTCAAGCCGTCAGTCATATCACATCCTCAGTCAAGAAAAGAGAATGAGCCCGGCAGTGGCAGTGCAGGCCTTTAATCCCAGCAGAGGCAGAGGCAAGCAGATCTTGCCGGCAGTGGTGGCGCACGCCTTTAATCCCAGCACTCAGGAGGCAGAACCAGGCGGATCTCTGTGAATTTGAGGCCAGCCTGGTCTACAAAGTGAGTTCCAGGAAAGGTGCAAAGCTACACAGAGAAACCCTGTCTCAAAAAAAAAAAAAAAAAAAAAAAACAACCAAAAAACAGAAAGAAATGAAGGAAGGAAGGAAAGAAAAGAGAAGAGAAGAGGAAAGAAAGGAAGGAAGGAAGGAAGGAAGGAAAGAAGAAAATAGAGGATGGATGGATGCACCATGCTTCCTGATTGTTTGCTTCTCACTAGCCCTCTTCACTCTTACACAGCCCAGGACTCCCGGCTTGAGGACTGATACTGCCCGTGGAGTTAACAGTCCAGACAATCCCTCACAGACAGGCCCAAAGGCTAGGCTGATCGGAACAATCCCTCCATTGAGATCCCTTCTCAGATGTTCTAGGCTGTGTCAAGTTGACAGGTAAAACCAACCAGCATGAGCCTGACCCTGGAGATCCTGGTTCAGTGAAGGAGATAGAATACCTAAACTAGAAATGATCACTGGTAATGATGACAGTGAACAATGGACACAATTATCAAGGGCTATCAGGAATTAGGAATTAGCTTACTTACTACAACCCAGGACATAAGTAGTACTGTTGTACCATTTTACAGGCAAGGAAACTGAGGCCCAGGGAGGCTCACTAGCATGAGTCAGTTTTGTAAGTTGGTACATTTTCAGATGGCTGAAGTTCTTTTCCTCTCACTGCAGGTGCTGGTACAAGAGGAGCCTCTGTACTCTCTGTCCAGCCTGGTGCGCCAGGAGCTCTTTGTCACCATCACTGACCTCAGGTGATAGCCACATGCACCTTACACATGCGTCCTGGTTTCTCATTCAGGGTCATACACTGCTAGAGCTGATTAAAATGCCCCATATTTAGGGCTGGTGAGATGGCTCAGTGAGTAAAGGCACTTGTCACCAAGGATGATGACCTGATGTTGGTCCTTGGACCCACATAGTAGAAGGAGAGAGCCAGCTTCTGCAAGTTGTTCTCTGACTTCCACGCAGGCACTGGAGCAAGTACCCCTCCCTGACTTCTCCAATACTAAATAAATACGTGCAGTTTTTTAAATGCCCTATATATTCACTCTTGAAAACTACTTAAATGGATGTCTTCGGATTTCTATTGCTGTGAAGAGACACCATGACTGACCATGGCAACTCTTTTTTTTTTTTTTTTTTTTTTTGGTTTTTCGAGACAGGGTTTCTTTGTGCGCCTCTCCTGGAACTCACTTGGTAGCCCAGGCTGGCCTCGAACTCACAGAGATCCGCCTGGCTCTGCCTCCCAAGTGCTGGGATTAAAGGCGTGCGCCACCACCGCCCGGCCCATGGCAACTCTTATAAAGGAAAACATTATTGGGTGGCTCCCTTACAGTTCAGAAGTTTAGTCCATTATCATCATGATAGGAAGCAAGGCAGCACACTGGCAGACATGGTGCTGGAGATGCAGCTGAGATTTCTTACATCTTGATCCACAGGCAACAGGAAGTGAACTGAGACACTGGGTATCTTGAACATAGATACCTCACAGCCTGCCCCCACAGTGACACACTTCCTCCAACAAGGTCACACCTACTCCAACAAGGCCACACCTCCTAAAAGTGCCACTCCTTATGAGCTTATGGGAGCCAATTATATTCAAACTACCAAAATGGGGGAAAGCCAATCCTTATTCTTTTGTGAGAACTTTAATATCGTGTGTGATGGCTAATCTTGGTTGTTGTGGTGGTTTGAAAGAAAATGGCCCCTAAAGGGAGTGGCACTATTAGGAGGTGTGGTCTTGTTGGAGGAAGTGTGTCTCTGTGGGGACAGGCTGTGAGGTCTCTTTTGCTCAAGCTCCCCTAGGTGTGACTTTCAGTTGACTTCCTGTTGCCTGCAAGATGTAGCACTCTCAGCTCCAGCACCACATCTACCTGCACACTGCCATGCTACCCTTCATGATGATAATGGACTGAACTTCTGATTAAATGTTTCCTTTATAAGAGTTGCTGTGGTCATGTTGTCTCTTCACAGCCATAGAAACCTTAACCAAGACAGTTGTCACTCTGACACATCTGGGAAGAAGGAACCTCAGTTCCATCAGGTTGGCCTACGGCTCTGTCTGTGAGGCGTTCTCTTAATTGTAATTGATGTAGGAGGGCCCAGGCCACTGTAAGAGGTGCCATTGTTGGGTAGTTGAGAAAAGTAGTAGACTGTGACCGAGTGCAAGCCAGTAAGCAGCGTTCCTCCCTGGTGTCTGCCTCAGTTCCTGACTATAGTAGGTTCCTGCCTTGAATCCCTTGATGATGGGCTGTAACCTGTGAGCTGAAATAACCCCAAGTTATTCTTCCCCAAGTTGCTTTTGGTCAGTGTTTTGTCACAGCAATTGAAAGCAAACTAGAATGTCATGAATGCTGCCATCCGCATCTCAGAGACCTTAGCAGAATCTCTTTGGAGTTTAGTTCTATCCAAAGTATATTCAATGGAAAGTGATTCTTATACAGGCTTTATGATAAAGTATTGTAAGGTCTAAGGAATTTGCAAGGGATACCTGATGAAGACTTATACCTTGTTAACTATGCTGGTCACCATCTCTGAGATGACCTGCAGTTAAAGCCTTAACTCTCTCAACTTACATTCAGCAGAACACACTTAGGAAAATTGTGAATTACTGCACGAGAGTGCTACAGGCTTGCCTCCATGGCTAAGCTGGAGAAGAGCCTAGAAGGATTCTGCACCAGGGACTGAGGTGGGGCTGGACAGATACACTCTTCCTCCAGCCTTTTGTGAGATCCATCAGAACATATGGCTCCTCTAGGAAGCTGTCTAGTCCATCAGAGTGTTAACCAGCCAGTTTGCCCTTCCTCTTCAATATATTTTTTTTCAAGCAGGGTTTCTCTGTGTAGTTTTGGTCCTTGTCCTGGATCTCACTCTATGAGATCAGGCTGAAAGTCAGGCTGGCCTTGAACTTACAGAGATCTGCCTGGCTCTGCCTCCCGAGTTCTGGGATTAAAGGCGTGCGCCGCTACTGCCTGGCTCCCCTTCAGTATTTTAGGAGCTGAGGTATCAGTTCAGATTCTTCCAGAACTGTCTTTCCCTAGTTACCAAGATGTGCACCTGTTGTTCGGCTCCGAGGACCGAGAAGACTTGCTTGGTCTTATCACCAGAAGTATACTCTCTCTGCCTGTTGTAAACACCTGTACCCAGCTGCCAAGCACAGTGCCAAAGCAGACCAGCCACCCAGAGGTAACTCACTTTTTGCCTTAAGATGCCCTCTCTTTCCCAGGTCAGCTGCTCTTCACCTTTTGAGAGCAATTGATGGTTTGAAACCAACTAGAAGCCAGTGATGTCGAGACTGATGTCGAGACTTTTTCTCCCTTTTCTTTCTGTGTATGTGCTCCTTCCTTTTCCCTCTGCTCCTCCTTTCTTTCCTTTGGATTTAAAATAAAGCAGAAGCTGGGCATGGTGGCTCTTGTGAGAAAGATGCAGATAGATCTCTGTGAGTTCAAGGCCAGTCTTGCTGGTCTACATAGGAAGTGCCAGGCCAGCCAGGGCTACAAAGTAAGACCTTGTCTCAAACAAAACAACAACAACAAAATAATAATAGTAATAATAATAAAATTAAGTGACAGTTTTCATTCATATACTTTGCAGACTTTCCATTTCCTTTTATTTTTGAGACAGGATCTCTCGATATAGACAGGCTGGTCTTGAACTCACAATCCTCCTGAGTGTTGTGATTATAAGTTTGGTGTGCCATCACAACCACACCCAATTTTTACTTTTTTAAAACTTAGAATTTAATTTTTTATTTTTAAATTTTTTATGCATCTATTATTATGTGTGGAACATCTCCTGATCCCCCGACTGTCCTTTTCCACACTCCTACCTCTTCCCATTTTACTGACCTTCTTTGAAGGGCCACCATGTGTTAAACACTGTGACAGAAAGTAGAGATGAGTAGCATGCAGCCTCACCCTGACAGCCTGCCTTGTAATGTCGAGACAGACCACTGAGAAGTAAGTATGGCTGCTGGGGAAGAGTACAAATGCTCCGAGAAGAGTCAGAGCAGTAGAGGAGGAGGAGAGGTGCTGGGCTTCAGGGCGCAGGGCCTCTCTGTGTAAGTAGTCTTTTGTTGGTGGAAGGAAAGTGGAAGAGAGGAGCTCCAGGCCAAGGAAAGCATCAGTTTCCTCTGTGGCTGCTGAGCAGGCTGGTAAGGGAGTTATGGAAGGTGACCGGTTCAGATGGCTCCCCTGTTTCAGAACACTAGTCACAAGTCAGCTTTGGAAGTATTTTGATGACCTCTGTGTAGTTCCCCAGATGTAGTCCATTATCCCAATCCCAGGAATTTTAAGATGCTCAATAGAAATGTTTTATTTCTGTTTGCCTCATACTGCCTGCAGGTGCTTTTACTCTGGGTCAGGCTTTTATAAAGCCTCAAAGTGATGAACAGCATTGGATGAGTGTGGTGCTTGGGGAACTTTGCAGGGAGGGAGCCTTGCTGATTCTGCACCTTTTTAGTGTCTCTACAGACAGACGTTCCAGGCCTTCTCTGTGATGCTGCAGAGTCTAGTGGTAAAAGACCCACATTTGGAAAATTTTGACAGCATTTTTAAGGTAATGTATGTCAGGTGTGATGGTTTGAAAGAAAATGGCCCCCAAAGGGAGTAATACTACTAGGAGGTGTGGCTTTGTTTGAATATTTGTGGCCTTGTTAGAGGAAGTGTCACTGGAGGCAGGGCTTTGAGGTCTCATATATGCTCAAGTCACACCCAATGTCTCAGTTCACTCCTGTTGCCTGCAAGACATAGAACTCTCAGCTCCTTCTCCAGCACCATGTCTGCCTGCACACTGCCATGTCCCACCATGATGATAATGGACTAAACCTCTGAAACTCTAAGCCAGCCTGTTGTTGGTTGTTTTCTTTTACTCTTGGCTCTTTGGGGTCCTGCCACCCAGCTTCTAAATAAATCACACATGGAGTCTTATTCTTTCTTATGAATGCCCGGCCTTAGCTTGGCTTGTTTCTTGCCAGCTTTTCTTAAATTACCCTATCTACCTTTTGCCCCTGGGATTTTACCTTTCTCTATTTCTGTATATCTTTCCTTTCCTTTTAATTCCATTTCTGGGTGTGTAGCTGGGTCATTCCTTGATCTTTTCTTCCCAGATTTCTTCTTCTATTTATTCCCCTGCACGCCAGCCCCACCTGTCCTTTCTCCTGCCTTGCTATTGGCCATTTAGCTCTTTATTAGACCGATCAGGTGTTTTAGACAGTCAAAGTAACACAGCTTCACAGAGTTAAATAAATGCAACATAAAGAATGCAACGCATCTTTGCATCATTAAACAAGTGTCCCACAACATAAACAAGTGTAACACATCTTAAAATAATATTCTACAACATCACTCAATTAAATGTTTTCCTTTATAAGAGTTGCTGTGGTCATGTTGTCTCTTCATAGCAATAGAAACCCTAAGACACCAAGGGACAAAGGTAGTTTCTATGTATTGCTAAATGTGGAAGAAAAAATATGGAAGAGTTAAGTTATATAAGGTAACACTGTAGCTGAAACTACTGTCCTTTTTTTACATTTTATTTGTGTGTATATGTGTGTACACATACATACTTGTGCTATGGCACACATGTGGAGATCAGAAGACAACTTGCAGGGGTCAGTTCTCTCTTTCCACCACCCTGGTTCCATAGCTTGGATTAGTATGCTCAGGCTTAGCAGCAAATACCTTTAGTCACTGAGCCATCTCAGCGTTACCAAAGTTATCAGTTTTGAAGCAGAGGCTTGGATTTTTATTCTGACTGCCATTCATTGGTCACAGTCCTCTGCCACAGAGTTTGATTTCCTCACTGTCCACAAGGATAACAATTACTCTGAAGATTGAATAATAGCCTCTAATAAGTGGCTTAAATCATTATTACAGTTTTCTTTACTGTTCCTTTGTAGCATAGAAGGGTTTGGTGAATGACCCAGAACCAGAGTCAGTCTCCTAAGTTAGTAAATTGGCAGCTTCCTACCTTGTAGGACTCATGGAAAATGACTGCATGCCTCCACCTGTAACCAGGCCAGCATATACTGTCCATCAGTAGGGATCTATTCATCATATTCATTCACTGAGATTCAAATATTTTGCTCTTGCTTTCTTTTAAGGTGCAACCACACCAAGAAGAGAGGATCTTTTAAGTGGTTAGTAACCTTGTGCACCTGAACACAGATGGCATTCATTGTTGCCATACCTGACATTGACATTATTTCTTATTCCTTTTCTATTTGTATATCAGCATGACAGTCTGGGTTCTCCCCTTGTCTGACTGTACTTTGCACTTTCCTGTCGTGGCAACTAATTCAGCCATTTCTTCTGTGGAAAGTTGCTTCTTTTGAGCTCCAGCTTTTGGTCTTCAGCCTTCCCTGTCTGCTCCAGTAGACGTTCTTTCTCCATCTTTAGTTCTTTTTTTTTTTTTTTTAAAGATTTATTTATTTTTATTTTATGTGCATTGGGGTTTTACCTGCACATCTGTGAATGTGCCAAATCCCCTGGAATTGGAGCTGCCATGTGGGTGCTGGGAATTGAAACTAGGTCCTCTGGAAAATTAGCCAGTGCTCTTAACCTCAGAGCCATCTGTAGATGTAACCGTCTTATTAAATAAGAAACACAGAGCCAATGCAAAGATGAACACCCAAGAGGTCAGAGCAATAGCTAAGAGCTAAAAACCTTACCCTTCACTGCCGCTGCTGTCCTCCTCAGCAAGGCACCTACTTCCTGTCTCTTTGTCTTTTTTATAGACTTTCTATTCTGCCTTCTTATTGGTTGTAAACTCAACCACATGACCTCCTCGTGCTGCCTGTCTGTACAGACCTCCAGGTCTTCCATGGTTGGTATTGAGATTAAAGGCGTGTGTCTCCATGCTGACTGTATCCTTGAACATACAGAGATCTGCCTAGCTCTGCCTCCCAAGAGCTGGGATTAAAGGCGTGCACCACCACTGCCTAGTTTCTGCTATTGCTTGCTATTAGCTCTGACCCCCAGGCAACTTTATTTATTAACATACAAATAAAATCACATTGCAGTACAATTAAAATATCACCATAGCCATCTCTCCAGCCCCCACCCCCATCTTTAATTCTTTAAGAGCATATCACCAGGCGGTGGTGGCGCACGCCTTTAATCCCAGCACTCGGGAGGCAGAGCCAGGTGAATTTCTGTGAGTTCGAGGCCAGCCTGGGCTACCAAGTGAGTTCCAGGAAAGGCTCAAAGCTACACAGAGAAACCCTATCTCAAAAAACCAAAAAAAAAAAAAAAAGAGCATATCATTAACTATTTCTTTCCAATGAAGATTTGAAAGGACTGAAAACAGCTAAGAGAATAAACTAAAGTATTGCAATGAAGGAATATAAATCTAGAAATCAATCTTTGAAGGAGCCAGGGCTTTGTGTCTTGCTTGTCAACCCATCACTTCCAACGTAAACTGCTTTATCATTAAGCATACTTTGTTGAACTACCAGCCCCCAAATGATGACACAGAGACTTATTAATTATGAATACTTGGCCTTAGCTTAGGCTTATTTCTAGCTACCTTTTTTTAAAAAAACTTAACCCATTTCTATTAGTATATGTGTTTCCTCAAGGCTCATTTACCTCATCTATATATTGTCGATCTTACCTTCCTTCTTCCTCCACCCCTGGCTGGCTGGCTTCCCTTTTCTCTCTCCCTGACAGCTCTGCCTATCCCTCCTCTGCCTAGCCATTGGCCATTCAGCTTTTTATTAGACCAATCAGGTGCTTTAGGGCATGCAAGATAAAACAGCAACACATCTTTACATAGTTAAACAAATGCAGCACATAATTACATAATTATACAAATAATTCTGCAACATAAACTAATTCAACACATCTTTAAATTGCTAGACAAATATTCTATTCCACAACACATTAGGAGTGGTTTTTAAATACTGAAGTAATGTAGAGTTTCTCACTTCACATGTTCTTTCTAATATAGTACAAGTTTTACTCATATATTCCTGACAGACCATTTGATCTTCCTCATTTTTTATAGCAAATGGACCCCTGGTTACAGTCAAACAAAGACCATGAGCGAGAACGAGCTACAACCATCATGGCCCAAGTCCTCAAGTGTTTATCCTGTTATCTCCACCTGAAGGTGAGTAACCTTGGGTGGCTGAGGAAGAAGCATGCAAGCCATCCTTCATTGTGTTCTCAGCATGGGCCATGTATTCCACTGGTGCTGATATAGTTTCCCAGCACTCAGCATTATTTTTATGTCTGTCCCAATCATAAATGTGCTCAGTTTGAGGCTATATACTGTTTGTTAATCTTTGTATCTCTGTTATTAAGCATGACAGTTAAAACACAATGCAGTAAATGTTTCTGAATAGATGAATAAATAAATATAATCTGAAAATGTGTAAAGAGCCCACACCAACCTGAGCTCTGTGTAGTTTGTCTTTGAAGAAATAAAGTCAAGCTAGGTGTGGTGGTGCATGCATTTAGTCCCAGTGCATGCATTTAGTCCCAATAGTTGGGAGGCAGAAGCAGATGGATCTCTGGGAGTTTGAGGCCAGTCTGGTCTACATATCAAGTTCTAAGACAGCCAGGGATACATCTAAAAAGATCTTGTCAAAAAAGGAACAAACTAAAGCAAGAAAAGAAAAGAAATGAAATCCAGCGGGTCAGTTTAGACTAATCAATGCAAATATCTCATAGGCTCTCTGAGAGAATTGTACTATTGTTGCCTGTGTGGAGGCAGGAGAGGGAATCTAAAAGACAGAGGGACCAGACAGAGACCTGTACCTAGTATTTCCACCTTCTTGTCACTGTCAGAGAAAGAATTCAGAGACAAAGTAAGGAACTGGGAAGAAGTTTTATCATCGATTGAGTAAAAGTATGTACTGAAGGATGAATAGAGATGTCTATTCATGTCTATGTCAGTCACACCCACTAGTGTTTGGGACTGCATTTTTCATGGGTAAACATAATGATTGAGAAGATTGTACATGGGCTAGGTCAGAGAGGAATTTCTAAAATAAGGTCTGCTTCTCTTTTCTGTGCTTACATGGAGTTTTCTGATGTGTCTCAGATATAGGAAAGGCCCAAACTACAACGCTAATAATATGGAAATCATTAGAATGAAGCAAAAGACCGTCAGTCTTGGCTGGCCATGTTGGCCCCAGCTGCTTGTGTGTTGTCTTGGCTTGACTGTTGGAGCAGTCACATGATATCCTGCTGTAGTACTACTCTGCAGGTGCCTCACACTCTAGCCACTGTGCTACCACCACCATGGTATGGTTAAGGGGAAGGTTTTTATTATAGATATGAGTGAGAGAACAGCCAGGGTTATCCAGAGGAATCCAGAGCAGAGAGAGAAAGACGTAGACATGGCCAGCAGACTGGGCCTGGCCAGGGCTATCTGCAAGAGAGGAAAGAATAGCAGGGGATAAGGAACAGAAAAAACAGTGAGAAAAATTAGGAGTGGAGCATAGAGAAGACATAGCAAGAATAGCAGGGTGATAAGGAGAATGAGTAGCTGAGGGGAGGGCTTGCTCCTTGTGGCTTGTTCAGCCTGCTTTTGAATAGAACCCATGACTACCAGGACCACCAGCCTAGGGGTGGCTCCCACCCATATTGGGCTGAGTCACTATGAAAATGCCC